>NC_090326.1:68331636-68951532 GCF_035084215.1 Heptranchias perlo | reverse complement strand
GCTACAGACTGAAATGCCTTATGGGTTGTCGACAGACTTTGGCACAGCATATAAATCCATCAGCCAACCAAACATACTGTGTTCCATCAAAAAATAGACCCCCTCCCCCACAAGGAATTATTACCGTAATCATATTTTAAAACTATACCATTATTTTCACATGAATTTTAACCTCAAAACATCTATACCACTTAATAAAGCCAACATTATGTTTGGTCCCACTACCTAACTCACTCCAACTTACAAATGCTTGACATGTCCATAGACACCCTAGATACAATATATATCCACAGACTTTTATACTCAAATGATAACAAAATGCAGAAATGCTATAGCTTTGGTGCCATAAAAATTGGTTGTATTTGTAATAAATTGTACAAAATGCAGTGAAATCCTTTCTATAAAATTGCTTCAGATCAGTTAAAAATAAATTCACACTGCCAGACTTAGAAACAGCAGAGTTACCTACATCATTATCAGATAGAGAGCAAAATGAGAGTTGCCAATTTTGCTATATACGGAGGCAGAATTGATATGTGTAGCAAAGTTATAAACACGTTCTTTTTGACTGCATTTATGATGTCACTACACATACCGACCACAGAAATTCTCCTCCCTACATCTTTAATAAGAGTAGAGCATGTACAGACACTTCAATTTTGTATTTAAATGATTTCTGCTGTGTGTGATTCATGCGCCTGTTAGTGTTGACTCAGGCAGCAGTAATAGTCCCAGGAAGAAATCACCGAGCATGTCAATGCCAGGAGCATTGTACCCAGTACTTGGTTGCAATGTTGCAAGAAATTCAATAATCTAACTAGATTTCTTAAGGTAAGAAGATTGTTCTCATACATTCCGCTCACAGCAGCACCACATAAAGCCTCATTAATAACAACACCAACAGCACTCAAAAGACTCCCTTCCCCACTGCTCTTCACTCTTCTGCAATCACTGCACTACATTTCACTTCACCTTTTTCGTCACACACTCACCACTATTACAATCTTCACTTACCCACAATTCACATCTCACAAACAGACTATCAGCTATTCAATCATGACAGCCACATTCTCCAATCACCACAGAAAACTCTCACTAACACACTCCCTTCTTTCTTGCAGGAGAAAGTGGCACACAACACCAGGCATCAGTCTGGAATCAGAGGAGGAAGAGTCCACCTGCAGACCCTCTCCCCCTTTGAAGAGAGCATCCTGGCCATCGTGGACAGGGGCAGAATGGAGGCCATGGCAATTGGCAACCCTGGAGGAGATATCACGCAGGGTTTCTTTATACCTAATCCTCTTTGTCTCTTCTGACTTCTCCTTCACCCCACACTCTGCATGACAAGCTGCAGATGCTTTCAACACCAATTTCTTTCTCTCTGCTCTCTCTCAAACCACAAATTAACCCTTGTCCCTCTCTTTCATTTCAGCTGTTGAGAATGTCAACGCCCCTCAGCCAGGCTAGGAAGATGAGCCCAGCCTTCCAGAAAATGCTCCATCACTTGCTCAGATACTGGCAGCACACGGACTTTACAGGCTAGATTAGAGGAGATATCTGCAAGTGCAGGCACAAGTGCGCAGGAGCAAAGGCAGGAGGATAGGACGCCACAGATGCCAGCTTGCCGG
Organism: Heptranchias perlo; assembly: GCF_035084215.1. Classification (NCBI taxonomy): domain Eukaryota; kingdom Metazoa; phylum Chordata; class Chondrichthyes; order Hexanchiformes; family Hexanchidae; genus Heptranchias; species Heptranchias perlo. Next base: position 68,949,904 of record NC_090326.1, on the reverse strand, counting down.
AGGTTGAGGTCGCATACTAGATCTGTTGCAGAGGACTCAGATTCAGATTGCAAGGGCTCAGGCTAAAATGGACCGAGTGGTCAGATCTATCAACACACAGTGGAACCCACCATGTTGGAGCTTGTTATGACAGCTCTGACAGCTTCCATGGCAGCTCGTACTGCTGGCCTGGAAGCTCAGATGGCTTCCATCTCTTTTCGGGGGGCAGGGGATTCCTGTGCATCACATCACTTTTACACTCTGTTCTCGAGTAGAGCTGACACAGAGGAATGCTGATGCGAAGTCCCAGGAGAGTGGCCTCAGCTCTACAGGAGAGACACCTGCTCTCCTCTCTCGGGATGATAGTATGCCTGCTCCTCTGTCACCCACTTTGCCAGTGCCCTTGATCGTGCCACACAACCAACTGGACCAGACTGCTTCAGCCCATGCCGAGAAGCTGCAGTCTGCAGCTGCACCCTCAAGACCCGGAGCTGCTCACCACAGCCAGCTGAAGTGTCCTCAATGAAAGCTCAGCAGCCTTCCACCTCCCAAGCTGTAGCCACTGGGGAAATACTTTGTAGGAGCACTAGGATAGGTAAACAAGCACACAACACTGGCACTAAGGGGTTGCACAAGGGTGATTCTTAATTATTCCTGTTAAATGTTATAATCAGATGAAACTAAGTTGTTGAATAATTTTATTTTGTTCGGGGTTTGGTGTTGGTGTTAATATTTGTAGTGAAGTGAAGACAAGACCCATAAGGCTAGACTGAAGGAAGACAATCGGCTTGTGGTAATAATGACGATGGTGATAATGATTTCAAGACTATTGGTGTATTGAGGATGGGAGAGATGGTACACATGAAGCGCTCTTGGATGAGCTGCTCTCGAAGAGCTCTGGCAGTTAGGGGCACTGGTGGCCGATGCTGCTGATGCTCTTCCTCCTCTCCTTGCTGCTCTTTCTCCTCCTGCTCCTGCTCCTACTCCTTCTCCTCCTCCTCCTCCCCCCACTGCTGATCCTCCTGCTGCACTTCTAGCTGCCCAGGTTGTGAAGGGTTGGCCCCTCATCATGGCAAAGTTATCACTACACGCACACCGCCTGCCATATTGGATCCATAGGTGCAATTGAATTTCTAGGCCAGTATCTCTCTGGTGAACTCCCAATGCCAGGGCCAATATGGCTCAGGAGTTCCTCCACACTATTTAAATGCACCTGACCCCACAAAATTAGATGAGATCAGGTTCTAATAACACATTGCTCGACTAACATCTGTTGAAGGACCAGTGAAGAAAATAATCCTAAATTTCCTTAAAAAAACCTAAATGAACAGTACTACAACAATACAATTCTCAACTAAGAGACTAAATTGAAAACCCAGTATCATATAACGTTTGTGCTTGAGCTCAGTCCCAATGAGATGGTCCAGGTATGAATGAGAAAACAGGTCCACAAGATAACCTTGTCGCATTGCTCAAAACTCTACCTGGCAAGTTGACCAAATACCACAGTAAAATATAGAACAGCATGGAGATGTTTACAGACTGGGTCACTCCACCATCCAAAACGGACAGCATATAAAACTTTTTTTAAATCTACACTGAGTAGCACGTCGGTGTATGGAGTATCAGTGTACTGTGCTAAGGAGTTAGCACAAGAGATTCCACACATGTTGCATTTCCAAATCAGTACCACCACTATGTTGAGGGAGAGAAAACAGGAGAGCTGGTTACTGTGGGATGTTTTCATATAGGACTGGGAACATGATGGCCAGGATTGGTATATGGCGCAGGGAGATTTTGAAGAAGAGATGAAAATATAAACAATTTACCCCTATAAAAATACTGTAGAAAATGATTGCTTGCATTTAAAATTTGTGAAACTGTTCACTTCTCCAGCTAGGTTTACATAAATAAGAAATAAAGAAGTTATGGTAGCAAATTAACAAACTGCCGTACTGATTGACACAGAGATTCATCTGCAGGCATAAAAGTGATGTCAGGTCTGCATCTGGACTGCTGTAATCTCTAGGTTTCCCATTACATGATATATATTTATGCCAAATGTAGGGCACAAGCTAGTCAGTTCAATTTTATTATTCAGATGCCTCCGGTTTGCATATTTTATTTAGGCATGGGAACTAAGACCAATTTTCTACTTCATTTTGTGCCCAAAACTGCCTCAAGTATAGTGGAGGAGGCCCCAAGTCCATCGATGTTTGGAAGCCAAATTATATGTTTGGGGCAGGCAGCCCACACCAGTAAGAGTGTATCGGCGGTACCTGCCCAGACAGCCGCTAGGAAAATCAGAGTTGGGCCATGTCACTCTGACGGTAAACCAGTGGTCAGGAAAGGTGCCGATGCCGGGCAGGCCAAAAGTATAAAGATTGCTCCTAAGAGAATGCAGGGTCCACTAAGGTTAAGATAATCTATCCCCTCTGGAAATGATTACTTTTGGCTGCAAGAGTTCTGGGGTCATGCTAACTCACAGCTGGTGAGTGTTCCACTGAAGCCTACCAAGGACATACTGGGCAGAATTCCAGGGGAAACCAAGAACCACCCCCAGACATATCCCCCTAATATGGAGAGGGGCTGGTGCAAAACAGGAAAATAGAGTGAGGTCGAAGATCAGCCATGATCTTATTGAATGGCAGAGCAGGCTCGAGATATGGCCTACTCCTGCTCCTACTTCTTATGTTCTTTCCACTCCAGTCAGGTGATCCCACTGATTTCTGCCCAGGGAATTTTGGTCCCAGGATATTTTAAGAATTTGTTTCAATGCTTGTCTGAATTTCAGTCTCCTCTATCTCTAATTTAGCACTACAAACGACTATATTTTAAAATCATCAGTCTGGAAAGAAATCAGAGTAGACTTTTGTTATCAGTAACTATCAATGGAAGCAAACCGGTTGCATGTTTTTATGTTAAATGTCCTCCAAGATATAAGGGTAAGTTTTACAAATTTTGTGTCTGGCATAGCTTTGCTTGATGGGACCGCATATCAGGAATTTGGGTGTGAAGCTCAGCAAACGCCACCAAACAGAAAAACCTGCCAGTGTCCACTGACCATCATGCCCAATTTCCCAATATGTCACCAGGCAGGGAAAGCTCTGCACTGGGAGTACAGATTTGTAAAATTACCCATATAGACTTGAACAGAAACTGTACAATTGCTATCTGTTGCTTTACTATATAAACTGAAATGGGTTGACAATGTTAAACACATACTATAACTCTAAAAGTGAATGTTACTTTTATTCTTTGTTAAGCTGAATCCAGCTAAGATTGTAAAAATGTAATTCCAAAAAAGAATTGCTGTTCTGAACGTGATGATTGCATGACAATTGTGTTACCCTTGGCTACGTAGAAGTCGTACTGCTGTTAGTTCCTGTTGATGACTGAGCTGTAGTTGGATCTTTTTAATTGAGCTGGTTTATGTGGAATGATTCAGGATCCAAATTAAGCATCACAAAAACCTCAGAAACAAACCCAATTTCTGATCCGTTATTCCTACATCTGATTGGTGAGCACTTATATCACATCCTGTTTTCTTACTAGTTTTCCAACATAGGGAATGATGTTAGCTCCATCTGAAGTCCACCCTTCAGAAACTTCAGCTAATCTACAATTCTTTGGCCCTAGTCCTCTGACATACAATCAGTCCAGGCACACCCTCCATTCCTCTGACTCAAGACTGTTGTTTATCCTTCACTTCCTCTACTCCGTCATCAGAGGCCAATCTTTCAGCCACTATATCCCTAGTTCTTGAACTCGCTTCCAAAACCACTTTGCTTTGCTGCCTCTCCATCTTGTCTTCAAAAGCCTCCTAAAAACCTATCACTTTGATCATGCCTTCAGTTTCCTCTCTCACATTCATTTCTTTCCTGCCTAGTGACCACCTCTCCTCCTTGTAAAACCTTCCGAAATATTATTTTATGTGAGAAGCACTATATAAATGTAAGTCGTCATTGCCTGAAAGTAGATCAAAACAGAAATTACCTAGCGGATGATAAACTCTAAAGCCTGCAGGCATGGTATTAAAAAAGTGCCTATAATCACAGTGTGTTGGTGTAAGATGTTAGTTACTTTTTCTGTTAGTTACATCTGAAATGAATGATTCACCATTTACAAACTTCAGCTAATCCAGAATTCTGCACCTGACCTGGGATGTCTGGCTGGAGAAGATTATCTAAAATACGGTGGGGTGAAGCCATGGAGAGATTTGAAAACGAGGATCACAGAGAGACACTGGAACTGGGTGAGGACTGAGGTGATTGGTATGTGGAACTTTAGGAGGAATTTTAACTCCCGGGTGGTCATCCATTTAATGGCCAAGCCTCTTTAACATAGATGCGGCAAGCTGCCCAGCTGAAACGGGTGTCCAGAGGCAGCTCGTTGGGTTCCGGCTGGATCTCAGTTAAGTCATGGAGGGGGAGGCAGCAGCCCACACTTTACTTGTGAGGCCCGAAGGTACACTCTTGCTCCTCCTAGCCCTACAAAAATAATTTTTACACTTAGCTGTAAAGGTGTCCACTTCTTGCCTACCAGGCTTTTATGAACGGATTGTTCGCGGTGGACTCTCCATCCAGTGGGTCGTTTTCACCAGGCGGAGGGAGTTAAAATCACCCGTTTTGTGTGTGAGAGAATTAATATTGATCTGCAAACTGGTTATCCAGGAGAGGAACAGTGCAGAGTTGAGGCAGTCGCCCACAGACATTGGAAAAATACAATTAGAAGCAAACAAAAATTGAAAAGTCAATCAATCCATAGTACTTGGACTGCCAAGTACAGAGTGACGCAAATGCATAGAAATAAGCAGCTAAACTCATTTATTTTGTCATGAGGGCTACAATGAGGGGAGAAAGTATCTTTCTAATTGTACATAAAAATAGGAGATAGTATATATACGAGAATGGTTACTGTATCTCTGCCTAGAAAGAACTATTTGAGTACTTACCTTCACTAGCCTCGTATTTGACACATGAAACAAACACTAAACATGATAATTTGTGGTTACATTATTGTCCTCACATTTGTTATGTTATTGATAGAAACTTTAAGTGTCACAGTTTCTAACCTTGTTGATTGATAACTAATGCCAAAAAAGCCCCTAGTCTCACATTTTATTTTGAAACGAAAAATATTTATGGGTACTTTAGCATGAGTAATCGTCAAAGCACCATAAGTTGAATGACCTTATTGATTGATTATGGGCAATTTTTTAAAAGATGGAGGAGAAGTGATGTGAAATTCAAAACATTATATATGTAAATGTTAACATGTCACCATTGAGGAAAACATAAATCATATCATGATACTTCTGAAATATGTAGCTCCAGCTTTTCTTGATTGATAGATTTATGTGAAGTAACAGTTATTATAACTAAGCCAGAGGAAAGTGTTTGTAGTATTCAGCAACTGTGAACACTATATTGTACACCCATTGAAGAAACAATTTAGCAAAAAGGTTTATGTCTGGGATATAATTGATCTTATTTACAGCATGATTACTCATCTGTGATTTGGCTCATATGGCTATTGACATAAAGAACTCCCTAGTTTAAAATCTCTTATTAATATCCGTGCAATAAAATATTTGAAAAAGGTTTTAAAATTAATAACAAAAAGGATCATATACCTTAAAACAAACGCAAAAAGAACAGAAATACAATGAGATTATGAGAACAAATCTCTACAACTGACAGACCTGAGCTCTGTTTGAAAGGTTGAGGTTAAGTGCTCTATTCTGACTTTTCTTGTAAAGTACCACTCGTTAGAGTTTTTGGCTTGTTACCATTCATCACAATTTGAGTGTTGTCAACAGCTACAGCCACACACATCAAATAATGATGTGAAACATTGCCACACATTGTGTAGGTTTAGAGAGTTACAAACATTGTGAACTTTTGAAGAGGATCCAAATCGAAAATTGTCTAACATCACTGTGCACATCAGCTGACCACGCACACAACTCCACAGGATAGATTCTACAGATATAGAGTTTAAAATGAATGGATGGAAAATCCTTAAGGCCCACCTGAATTCCTGATTTGCATTCCTGCCGCACATAGCTAGCTCTAAGAGCACAAATTTGTAAAATTTATCCTTAGATACAGAATTGTGCCTTTCCCACTTACTGAAGTATTTGATAATGTGATCAGTTTTACACCATGTTGTTTTCCTAGTTGGGATACACCTATCTATAGTCAAGTTTGTTCTGAAACTATGGATATCACCAATTGTCAAGTCAATGTAGCCACTCCACGTTGCTAAACTAAATACGTCAAAATTTTCAAAAAAAACTATTCTGTGAAATTTAAATTTGGCTTCATATTCATTCAATATATACAGAATGGGCAAACAAGTTATCCTATGAACCCCATTTAGAGACATAACCACAAATAATCAGACAGATGGGGCATTATTACAGTCTGCCATTATGACTCGTTACATTAAAAATTACTAACCTGGAACTAGACACTGTCTGTCTTGTACATCATCTAATTAATATTTATGATCAGTTTATATGTGCAACTATATATCCCATTATATAAAGGCAGTCAATAATGAATAAACAACATTATTAGGAGATTTGTCTGAATTCTTTCGGATATTTAATTGTCACTAACAGGTTATATTAAAGTTTTTTATGAAACACTTTACAAGGGAGAAACATCGGTTTACATTTAATTGCCTAATAATCGACTGCTAATCATTTCAAAAAAAGTTTACAGTGATCAGGGCACCACTATTAGTCCACTTGAGTGAACTTCACTGTGTATCAATTATATGAAGTGCATAATCAACGTGGACTCAAAAAGGGAAGATCATGCCTGGCCAACTTCCTCAAAGTTATAACATCACAAGTGGAGATAACCTAGTGTACCTAGACATCCAAAAGGCATTTGATATAGACCCACACAGAACATATTAGTCAAACTCAAAGCTAGGGAGATTCAGAGGAAACCCTGGGAACATCCAGTTCTGCTCACGGAGAAACAAGGGAGACATTCAAGCACTGAAGGCAGTGCAGAGAAGAGTCACAAGGTTGATCCTTGGTGCCAGAGATTTGGGTTATAAATGAGAAACTTGAGTGTTTCAGCCTGGAAAGGGGGCCTCTGGAGGGCAATATTAAGGAAGTACACAAGATAGTTAAAGGTGTGGAAAAGATAGATCCAGAATCTTATTTTGAATTCTGTAAGCAGGACAAGGGGACACAAGTCCAAATTAGTAAAAAGCAAATTTACGACTAATGTCAGGAAATTCTTCTTCACACAAAGAGTGATCAACCACATGGAATGGATCTCCAGATAGAACAGTGGAGGCAAAAACCCTGGAATCATTTAAGAAACAACTGGATGCTACAATCTGTAGTGCAATGTCTATCTGGATGGAGGAATTAAGAAAGGCCAAATTGTCCTCCTGATCCATAATTAACTAATTATATTAATTAATTATTATTAATAATAAAATAATAATGCACCTAAGAATATAAGGAGGTGAATTTCCTGCTCATCCGTTGTAACTTCCGCCTTTTTTCCAGGGTTTCTGCAGCTCTTCCGCTTAAGTTATGGAGGACAAGTGCGAGAACCCTGCAGAAATTCACCCCCATAAGAGTCTTTGGGGACAAGAAAAAGCCATTAGGTCCAACAAACGTACCTTTTTGGTAGATTAGACCATTTAAACATCTTTTCACTATTATCACTCAATCCCTCCAGAAATGTAGCTGATTGCCTCTTGAACCCCTTATACTGTCCACCTCCTAGTAACCTAATTCACTTATCTATTACTCATTTTGTAAAAATTGTTCCCCTGACTTCCTTTCTTATGCTTAATTTTTAAGGTGTTCCCTAGTTTTGAGCCTTTTGCTACGGTGAACAGCAGTCTGTCCTCTCATCTCTAGAACTTGGGCTTGAATATAATCCTACAAGAAATAAGTTTGGGCTCAATCAGGTTTCTGGTGGACATGGCTCTACAACTGCCCATAGCTTTTCACAATCTACTAGTAAACTGACAAACTCTCTCAGGGATCATAAGGAAGGCTCATGTGAGAAGTTGAACTATTCACACTGATGCAAAAGATAGTGTTGCTCTGAGGTTTGGGTGACATATTGTTGAGTCGAATAGTGGGAGCTTTTCAGTGCACCTGGCCATGTTTGACCCACAGAATTGGTTTACCAGCCTAATGATAGAAAATGGGACATCATTAGTTTTGCACAAGTTTGACCATGTACAGGCAAAAGATGGGAACTAAGAGCACTTAATGTGGTTATTAGGGGATATATTTTCCAAGTTCACACTGCAAACAGGTAACCTCACCCACCAGCAGCACGTATCAAAAAATCATGGGGAGTACCTCTGCAATTTCCTGATCTGTCTTGCTGATGAGCAAGGTTCTCCACTTAAAGTACAAGAGTGTCAATTCCCCTGCAGTGATATCCCTCACTTTGATAAGCACATTCATGTAAAAGTATAAAATTCTATATCATGAGCTTTGTTTATATAGCTCATGTCATCCAAATCCCTTGGTTAGGTTACTGCTTTTTAATCACGATCATATAGCTATCACTGTTTTCCTTTATCCGTCATATAATTATATTATTCAAATTTTTGTGCAAGATTTTCTGCTCCCTTTCTGCCTGATTTTGAGCAGATATGAGCTAGGCAGGTCAGGAAATTAAATGGAGAGCCAATCACTGTCACTTACCGGATTTTCCACCGGAAATGATGGCGAACATTAAATGTGTCTGCCTAAAACAGGGGCAGGCATAATCAAAGTAGATGATAATAATGGATTGAAGTCTTACATCACAAATTCCATCCTTACCATCATAGCAATGTAAGGAGCTCCAGCATGTTCTGCATTGCTATGGCATTGCTATGGCAATTGAGAGCAGGTTTTAAAATTAAAAATCTCCCTAAGGAAGTGCTGTAGATCACTGGCCAATTGATCGTGTCTCTGCCCCCTACAAAATGTAAGTTTTTTTTCACAAAAAACTGCACTTCCTCTTTAGTGCTCACCCCTCTCCACTGCGTAGCATGAAAACCCACTGTAAGCCTGGCAAAATTATGAAAATTAGGTTGACACCATCAAATTTTACATGGTCAGCAGCAGGGAAATTGAGTGGTCTCAGAGCCCACCGCAGTAATTTCATGTCATGTTTTCCTCAAAGTGGAAAGTCCTGGCTTTTGTGTCTGCAAGAATGCAGAAATCACAGAAGTTTATATACAAAAGTCAGCCATTTCAGCCCATTGTGCCTGTGCCATAGCTAGCTCCAAACCAGAGCCATCTAATCTAGTCCCATTTTCCTGCTTTTCCCCATAAGCTTATCTAACTTCCTCTTAAACATTGTTATTGAATCAGCTTCAAGGGCCACTTGTGGTATTGTATTCCATATTCTAATAACCCTTGGCAGGAAAAACATTTCTTCTAACTTCCTCTTTTATGCTTCTAGTACGAACCTAAGTTTAGGTCTCCTTTTTACCAATTTGCCAACCAGTGGAAACAATCTTTCACTCCTGGCTTGTTCGTTCCTAAACCCAGCCTTTCCACTTGCACTCTTAGTCTGGGAGTAAGTAGTAGGCCGAGCCCTATTTGGTAGGAAAGCCAGGACTGGGAGCAGTGGCCTGGGGCTGTGGCACATACCGAAAGCAACAGAATGACTCCCGAGTTGGTCTGTCACTCCCAGGAAAAAAGAAAGCTATTTCTATCGCTGACAAAGAGTCAAAATGTTACGGGGGCTCTGGGTCTCCATAAGAGGGGAAAGGAAAAGGAGAGAGTGAGAGACATATAGAAAGAAAATATTTAGGAGGCATACAGAGTGGAAGACATTCAGAATGAGTCCATGAGAGATCCAACAGTTGATAGATAATTATTATAGGTTGCCATTCAACATAATCCAAATGTTGCCAGCCACAATGAAAATGCACCTAACATCAAGGCGAAATGGTTTCACACATTACACAAATTCATAGATTAAACATAGGCTGTGAAATTCCTCAGAGCTGCTCCAGCTCCGCCAGCATTACTTCGCTGGAAGTGCAGCATAAATCCCATTTACGCGCATAAAGGGCGTTTCCACCATAGTTCCAGCGAAGTAACGCTGGTGAAACAGGAGCAGCTCCGAGGAATTTCACGGCCATAGTCTCATTAAAATTTAGAAGACCTAAATCGTGTAACATAATTTATCACATGAATGACAGTCATGTGTTTTAAAGGTCTTACTCTCAATAAATGAAACAAAGTAGGTATTTTTCTGTTTTAAAGATTTCAAAATTTCCAAAAATGGTAATCATAACAGTTCGAAAGAATGGTTTTACATATTTTGACTAACACAGGTAATAATTAATTCTTTTAGTTCATGACATTAGATCCCACCTGAGTGTGAGTAGAGATATGGTAGCAGGTGACACACGAGGGATATCTAAGAGTTTGCTGTTTCCCTATTGTGCTTTCTGTTTTTAGCATAGTATACATTTTGACACAAACTAAATGAACTGATTACTGAAGACATGATGGAATAAAAAAGCCCATGTGACCCAAGAGTAATTATTGTGACACTATAAAGAGTTAATGATTATAACTGCAGGAATAGAGAATACAAAAGTGGGTTCCAGAGTGCTAAATTTGAAAATTAATTATGGTCAGCACCACAAGTGGGATACAGATCACCGTTATCATATTTAGGGCTTCACCTGATATCACTCTACTGCTCAGCACCAAGAATCACTTCTATAAGTGAGCCTTTGGTCCCTGCAAACCACAATGTGACTTTATAGACAGAATGGCTGATCCTGTAGCATTGCCCAGGGGTCAAACAGAACATACTTGTTACTATCCTTTGCACACTAGAATCAACACGAGCCGTCTTGTGTTCTCCTGGTCTTTCAATAATCAAAGAATGTAACACTCTGTCAGACCATTTGATAGATTGTAAACCAATCAATGCAGCAGATTGCACTTGAGTACAGAATTTTCAACTTACACCTCTTCAGATACAAAAATAATAAAAAGATACAACACATCTCCAACAAGAGAGAGTCTAATCATCTCCCCTTGACATTCAACGGCATTACCATTGCCGAATCCCCCACCATCAACATCCTGGGGGTCACCATTGACCAGAAACTGAACTGAACCAGCCACATAAATACAGTGGCTACAAGAGCAGGTCAGAGGCTGGGTATTCTGTGGCGAGTGACTCACCTCCTGACTCCCCAAAGCCTTTCCACCATCTACAAGACACAAGTCAGGAGTGTGATGGAATACTCTCCACTTGCCTGGATGAGTTCAGCTCCAACACTCAAGAAGCTCGACACCATCCAGGACAAAGCAGCCCGCTTGATTGGCACCCCATCCACCACCCTAAACATTCACTCCCTCCACCACCATGGCTGCAGTGTATACCATCCACAGGATGCACTGCAGCAACTCGCCAAGGCTTCTTCGACAGTACCTCCCAAACCCACGACCTCTACCACTTAGAAGGACAAGGGTAGCAGGCACATGGGAACAACACCACCTGCACGTTCCCCTCCAAGTCACACACCATTCTGACTTGGAAATATATCGCCGTTCCTTCATCATTGCTGGGTCAAAATCCTGGAACTCCCTACCTTTACCACATGGACTGCAGTTGTTCAAGAAGGCAGCTCACCACCACCTTCTCAAGGGCAATTAGGGATGGGCAATAAATGCTGGCCTTGGCAGCGATGCCCACATCCCATGAACAAATAAATAAAACAATTCACTAACTCTCCTAAAGACACCGAACATGAACTAATATCAGTGACAAACTATGAGGTTTAGTCTGCCCCGTCAAGTCTTTGTGCATGCACCTCTACTCAAACTGCAATACAGTGGATCAGGAGGAATTAAACATCTGCTGCAGGCTGGTGTGAGATACACTTTCCATTCCCTTTGGAGTTCAAACTGGGACCAAATCAATCAAAAAGATATCTTTCACAAATAAGTAGAACTGTCAATCATTCTTAAATGACTTAAAGCACAGGTAGGGTGATTTTAACTCTGTCCACTTGGCGGAAAGTGGGCAGTTAAAATCACCCATGGGGCTCACCTGCTGATTCCACACTAATCCCACAGCTTCCAATTTGAACGTTCTTTAATTATGCAGATCAGGCTCCGATGATGTCATCAGCGCTCGAATGCTATTTTAACCAGAGGCTTGCGCTGGGAAGCTGTTGTAGCTTTCCCGTCATTCCAACCTAGAGAGATTGGGGCCAGAAGTGGCCCAAAAAGCGATGCCCAATTACTTGTTTTGACTTTCCTTGTGGGACAGGAGGAGCAGGTGTGCTCCTCTGGGTTCTATAAGGAAAGTTTAGGCTTCCCCTGCCTCGGGAGGCCTCACAAAACAGCCATCTTGCAACCTTCCTGTGTGCCGGGGGCTGTTCCTTCGGTCCCCGGCAGCAGGCTCCTGCCATCCGACATTGGGCTCCCATCCGCCAGTCAGCTGATGCTTCCCACTGGTTTCAAGCTGGAGACTGACTGACTGAGGCTATGAAGATAAAGTCCAGAAGTTAAAATCTCCCAATTCTTACTCTGTCGAGGGCGGGATGGTTACCACCTGCCTCGCTCCACCCACCATGCCCCCCCACCTCCCGCCACCTCCCACCCCAAGTTGAGGCTAGAGATTTCCTACTGCCATGGAATCTCACCTCTTGATGTGTCAGCAAGATTTAAAATTGAGTAGCACATCTCCTTCCCGTGATCAGGTTTAACTCTTTCTAACACCTGGATGGACTGTCAGAATGTTCTCATTTGTTGAAAGATTACCTTACCTGTCTAATTTGAGAACAAAGTGAACAGGTAAACAAGCTTGTAAGTCCCGCTTGGTCTTGTTGGGATGGAGCCTCAGCCTGCTACAAATAAAACCATTGTTGTAGTAGAGGTTTGGAACAGGGATGAGAACTCCCAGCCCAGCAGTTCCCATATCTCCAGCCAGGGAACTTCCAGTAAGGGGATTGGCCATCCAGACTCAGTACATCCAGAAGAACGTGGCATATCGGCCTCAAGGATGGCGATTGTGGGCCACCTTGGGGGTTCAGGCCTGTGACATGGCCTGGGCCTCTGAAAATTCAAATAAAATTGAAGGATTTTTTAGCCCTTTTATAAATCAGTAAAGATGAAAAGGTGTGTATTTGTTGTGGACTTTAGTGTTCCAGAAATTGTTTTGGATGTATACATGATTATATTTGATTATATAAACAGAAAAATGCACACCCTAGCATTAACTGTTTGCTTTATCATGGCTATGATTCCTCCTTGCCGCTGGTCACAATATGGCATTGGCAGAGTCCTGTGAGTAGCTCTCAGGTTCACTGTCTGTTAACTATGGAAATCGTACATAGTGAAGGAGGGAGAAATCTAGAATTTAATTTTTTATTTGATCGAGTTAGGCCAAATCAATAAAGTAAAAAAAGCTTGTGACCGAAAGTTCCAATTTCAATAACAATATTTTGAAAACTGCTAGATTGAAGAATAACAGAGTTTAGCAAATGCTAAGTGCTTTATAATCAGCTGTTTGTGAAAAATACTACTTCACAACTAATTAGGCAACCAAAAATTTAAGAGATGTGATGGACAAACAGTCCATCACTTACCCCTATAACATCACCTTTTCCCTGTTGCATTGATACGGTGATTTAATGCAGAAAAAAAATCACTAATACTACGAACTCACAGAAACATACTCACCATTAGCCAATAACAAAGCAGCATTGACAGTTGAAGGAGAAAATGTGGAGGCAGAATGGAAGGGGCTGGGTAAACATTTATAGAAAAAATGGAAAAAAGCAAGGGGAAAAATAATAAAAGAAACAAAAGTGATATGTCATGATTTTTGATAAATTCTGAATTTTGTAATCATGTTTTGAAAGTGTGATTAAACTCAAAGCAGAATAGAAAAACAAAATATTTTAATTCTGTAATATTAAGTTATGGAATGATATTGACATCTGTTCATGTTCATAAAGGAATTACTCTGAGTAGCAGACGCAATGTGGAAAACCACACATCAATAATTCATATATACAGTACCGCTAACCTTTACATTGAAGCATGTAAATAACTTTTCCAAGTTTTAGATTTTCTACGTGATTATTGCGATTGCAAATATATCTGTGCAGCTAACCCTTTGCATTTCCCACATGGGCCAATGGCAACAGCAGTAAAAAGAACACCTGCACCAATCTGGAACAGCAAACCTGAGAGAAAACATAGAAACATAGAAAATAGGAGCAAGAGAAGGCCATTCAGCCCTTTGGGCCTGCTCCGCCATTCAAAATGATCATAACTCAGTACCCTGTTCCCACTTTTTCCCCAGATCCCTTGATCCCTTTAGCATTAAGAAATATATCTATCTCCTTCTTGAATACATCTAATGAATTGGCCTCCACTGCCTTCTGTGGTAGAGAATTCCACAGGTTCACCACCCTCTGAGTGAAGAAATTTCTCCTCATCTCGGTTCTAAATGGCATCCCCGTATCCTGAGACTGTGACCCCTGGTTCTGGACTCCCCAGCCATCGGGAACATCCTCCCTGCATCTAGTCTGTCTAGTCCCTGTTAGAATTTTATATGTTTCGGTGAGATCACCTCTCATTCTTCTAAACTGTAGTGAATATAGGCCTAGTCGACCCAATCTCTCCTCATGCGTCAGTCCTGCCATCCCAGGAATCAGTCTGGTAAACCTTCGTTGCACTCCCTCCATGGCAAGGACATCCTTCCTCAGATAAGGACACCAAAACTGCACACAATACTCCAGATGTGGTCTCACCAAGGCCCTGTACAACTGCAGTAAGACATCCCTGTTCCTGTACTCAAATCCTCTTGCAATGAACGCCAACATACCATTCGCCTTCCTAACTGCTTGTGCACCTGAATGCTCGCTTTCAGCGACTGGTGTACAAGGACACCCAGGTCTCGTTGCACCTCCCCTTTTCCCAATCTATCACCATTCAGATAATAATCTGTCTTTCTGTTTTTACAACCAAAGTGGATAACCTCACAGTTATCCACGTTATACTGCATCTGCCATGTTCTTGCCCACTCACTCAACTTGTCTAAATCACATTGGAGCCTCTTTGCATCCTCCTCACAGCTCACATTCCAACCCAGCTTTGTGTCGTCTGCAAACTTGGAAATATTACATTTGGTTCCCTCATCCAAATCATTGATATATATTGTGAATAGCTGGGGCCCAAGCACTAATCCCTGTGGTACCCCACTAGTCACTGCCTGCCACCTGGAAAAAAACCTGTTTATTCCTACTCTCTGTTTCCTGTCTGTCAACCAATTCTCAATCCATGCCAGTATATTCCCCCCAATCCCATGTGCTTTAATTTTGCACACTAACCTCTTGTGTGGGACCTTATCAAAAGCCTTCTGAAAATCCAAATAAACCACATCCACTGGTTCTCCCCAAAAAACTCCAGTAGATTTGTTAAGCATGAATTCCCTTTCATAAACCAATGCTGACTTTGTCCAATCCCGTTAATGCCTTCTAAGTCTTCTGTTATCACATCCTTTATAATAGACTCGAGCATTTTCCCCACTACTGATGTTAGGCTAACTGGTCTGTAATTCCCTGTTTTTTCTCAAATTAAATACTGGCCCTGAAATTACATGTGGGCTATCACCATTTTCTCGCTCTAACTTTGGCAGGAGACCAGCAGAAACCCCAGAGTAATGCTGCTATCTGACGTTTACACTGTTTTTCTGGGATTTCCACCATTCTCCTGCCAAAGTTATAGCAGGAGACAGTGGTAGGCTCATGAAATTTCAGGAAGAGTATGTTTATTTTAAATTCAACACATATCTGTGTATCAATGTATCAATATGTATCTGTGGATTTTTAAAAAGTATTCTTATCTTTTTCAATGCAACACAGCATTTAGTTAAAAAAATGAACATACTACTTCTTTTCCTAGTGTAAGTAATCTTACAGCACCAGGTTATAGTCCAACAGTTTTATTTGAAAATCACAAGCTTTCGGAGGCTTTCTCCTTCGTCAGGTGAGTGTGGGATTCTTTGAAAGTTACCGCATATATAGTCAGAGAACAATGCCTGGTGATTACAGATAATCCTTCCAACTGCCCGTTATCAAGGCAATCAAAGGAATTAAATAGTGTTCAGACAGAGAGACATTAGATACAAGATTACCGAATATACAAACGGTCAGAACCAAAGACAGGGAGAGAGAGAGAGAGAGAGAGAGAGAGAGAAACATCCGAACGGAAGAAAAGAGATAACTTTTTTAACCCCACCAGCGGAAAAAAAAGTTATCTGTTTTTAATACAACTGGTCATTCTCTCTCTTTTCTTCCTTTCGGATGTTTCTCTCTCTCTCTCTCTCCCTGTCTTTGGTTCTGGCCGTTTGTATATTCGGTAATCTTGTATCTAATGTCTCTCTGTCTGAACACTATTCAATTCCTTTGATTGCCTTGATAACGGGCAGTTGGAAAGATTATCTGTAATCACCAGGCATTGTTCTCTGACTATATATGCGGTAACTTTCAAGGAATCCCACACTCACCTGACGAAGGAGAAAGCCTCCGAAAGCTTGTGATTTTCAAATAAAACTGTTGGACTAAAACCTGGTGTTGTCAGATTCCTTACATTTGTCCACCCCAGTCCATCACCGGCATCTCCACATCATGGCTACTTTTCCTAGTGGTAAGTGGTGACTAGGAAGTCTCTCGTTTTACTGAACATAGATCATATCATTGCCATAATATGAACAAAGAATTTTATATTCATGCCAAAACCTTCTTTTGTTGTTCCTTACTTCATTATTATTATTACCATTGCTGTTATTACTATCATTATTAGCGTATTTGAGTAATTTTGAGTTTTGGGCAGGAGGAACACAAAATAGTCTGCTCCAAAGGTTAAGTTAACATAATACTTCATTGATCTGAAAAGACAAATGTTATTACAAACATTTGACTAGCACAGCTTTTAGAAGGCTAGAAAAGTCATTTGAGAGCATTCAATTCTATTAAATGTATATATAGAGTTAGGCATCATGAAGTAGTTCTGTATCAGGAAAATACAGAAAAATAAACCAAAGCCATATTTCTATGCTTGATGTAAAGAGAACTGAGCACAAGCTGAACTCGTTTGGTTCTGTCTTACAGTAATGGTAGCCAAGTAGACGTATGTTTTTACTCAATGGCTTAAAATTGCATTTTGATAACGTGAACATAAGTTAGTTGATGAAGTATCAGTCCTCCAACAACTAAAGGGCTGAAACTTTGTTCCTATGCACCATGGCGCAGGCGTGCACCAAGCACACACAGGTGGAAAACCAGGGACAGAGGCCTTGTGCCCAGTTTGTGTTTTAAATGCACTGCCCCAGGTTTTCTGCAGGGCCTGCACTGGAGGAGTAGGAGGCTCCACAACGCACATTGCATAGCACTTTTAATTTTATGTAGTTGAGGGTGTGTCCTTACTGCTCTGTCAATTCCAACCTGTCGTGTCACTGGCACAACATCATTGCTGTTTACTTTTAAAGGCACACAACCATCGGAAATACCGTTGTCTGTCTTCTTAAAAATGTGTTGTCGGGATTTGTAAGGCCTAATTTATGGATCATTTTTTGGTTTCTTTGCCTTGCATTACTCAAGTTGCGTTGTTTGTTCAGCTTTCATCTTTAATTTATCCTAGCATTTTTCTTCCTTTGTCTCTTTTAAAAGCCTGTCAAGATAGGGATATCTGCCTGTGCCTGAGGCAAATGGCACAGACCCCCTATTACCCAAATAGTCTGGTCCACAAATTAGAATGATTTGGTTTAATATGATCTCGGAGTCAGAAATACGTAAAATCAGAAGCTAGGGGTATTTAACTTTAAATGATCTTAATTCAAAAAATGAGAGAACAATCAAAGTAGAAGTCTTGGGGAGGCTGTTCAACAACATTTCAGTAGGTGACAAGTGGAGCACCTTTAAAGGTATAATATTGAGCATATACGGTAAATACACTCCTAGAATCAACAAGCTGAGGCTAAACAAACATGATCCTAAACATGTTAGCAAATATAATAAAAGGGAAATAAAGAGGAATAATGAGCTCTACAGATTCTACACCGAGAAAGGGGAAGGGGTTCCACTGGGATGAATGTAAGAAAATGCAAAAACATATTAAATGGGTGATCAGAGGACCAAAGAGAGATCTAGGAAAAAAAGCACAGCAGGTGAGCTAAGCATCATAGTAAAAAACAGTAAGAGGCACTCAGAAGAGATTAAAATCTTAATAACTGCAAACAGGCTCAAAGCTGAAGATCAGTAAATATTCTGAATGATTACTTCCTTCAAATATTCAAGGGAGAGGTGAGCAATGTGTCCTCCCCAAACAGAGATAACTTAAGTAAAATAAATGACCTCGATAAAAATGAGATGGAAGTCCTTGAAAGGCCAAAAGTGCTCAAAATAAATAAATATCCAGGGATAGTTGGTATTTCTTCTAGAGTACAGAGAGATTCAGGAGGAGATGTGTGAGACATTGGTAATTATTGTGAGGGAGCTAATGGACTAAGGAGGTACCAGTAGATTGGAAACAAACTAACATGGTGCCATATACAAAATGGGGACAAAACAGACACAGGCAACTGAGGACCAATTTCTCTTAGTTCCATTCCATGTAAAACAATGGAGTCCATTTGCAGAAGTAAACTTGAGGATCATCTGTACAGTAATAGCCTAGTTTTTTTTTATTCGTTCATGGGATGTGGGCATCACTGGCAAGGCCAGCATTTATTGCCCATCCCTAATTGACCTTGAGAAGGTGGTGATGAACCACCTTCTTGAACCGCTGCAGTCCGTGTGGTAAAGGTTCTCCCACAGTGCTGTTAGATAAGGAGTTCAAGGATTTTGACCCAGCGACAATGAAGGAACGGCGATATATTTGAAGTCGGGATGGTGTGTGACTTGGAAGGGAATGTGCAGGTGGTGTTGTTCCCATGTGCTTGCTGCCCTTGTCCTTCTAGATGGTAGAGGTCACGGGTTTGGGAGGTGCTGTCGAAGAAGTCTTGGCGAGTTGCTGCAGTGCATCCTGTGGATGGTACACACTGCAGCCACAGTGCGGCCGTGGTGAAGGGAGTGAATGTTTAGGGTGGTGGATGGGGTGCCAATCAAGCGGGCTGCTTTGTCCTGGATGGTGTCGAGCTTCTTGAGCGTTGTTGGAGCTGCACTCATCCAGGCAAGTCGAGAGTATTCCATCACACTCCTGACTTGTGCCTTGTAGATGGTGGAAAGGCTTTGGGGAGTCAAGAGGTGAGTCACTCGCTGCAGAAAACCCAGCCTCTGACCTGCTCTTGTAACCACAGTATTTATGTGGCTGGTCCAGTTAAGTTCCTGGTCAATGGTGACCCCCCAGGATGTTGATGGTGAAGGATTCGGCGATGGTAATGCCGTTGAATGTCAAGGGGTGGTGGTTAGACTCTCTCTTGTTGGAGATGGTCTTTGCCTGGCACTTGTCAGGTGCGAATGTTACTTGCCACTTATCAGCCCAAGCCTGGATGTTATCCAGGCCTTGCTGCATGCGGGCACGGACTGCTTCATTATCTGAGGGGTTGCGAATGGAATTGAACACTATGCAATCATCAGTGAACATCCCCATTTCTGACCTTATGATGGAGGGAAGGTCATTGATGAAGCAGCTGAAGATGGTTGGGCCTAGGACACTGCCCTGAGGAACTCCTGCAGCAATGTCCTGGAGCTGAAATGATTGGCCTCCAACATCCACTACCATCTTCCTTTGTGCTAGGTATGACTACAGCCACTGGAGAGTTCTCCCCCAATTCCAACTGATTTCAATTTTATTAGGGCTCCTCGGTCAAATGCTGCCTTGATGTCAAGGGCAGTCACTCTCACCTCACTTCTGGAATTCAGCTCTTTTGTCCATGTTTGGACCAAGGCCTAATGAAGTCTGGAGCTGAGTGGTCCTGGTGGAACCCGAACTGAGCATTGGTGAGCAGGTTATTGGTGTGTAAGTGCTGCTTTATAGCACTGTCGACAACACCTTCCATCACTTTGCTGATGATTGAGAGTAGACTGATGGGGCGGTAATTGGCCGGATTGGATTTGTCCTGCTTTTTGTGGACAGGGCATACCTGGGCAATTTTCCACATTGTCGGGTAGATGCCAGTGTTGTAGCAGTAATGGAACAGTTTGGCTAGAGGCGCTGCTAGTTCTGGAGCACAAGTCTTCAGCGCTACAGCCGGGATATTGTCGGGGCACATGGCCTTTGCTGTATCCAGTGCTTTCAGCCGTTTCTTGATGTCACGTGGAGTGAATCGAGTGAATCGAAGCCTAGTAAACAACAGCCAACACAAATTCAGAATGGGAAAATCATGCCTGACCAGCCTCCTCGACTTTTTGAGAAAGTGACAACCCAAGTAGACTGTAGAAAACACTACAACATAGTAAGGGTGATTTTGGGGTGGGAGCGAGACGGAAGAGGAACAAAAATCTGGTGGAACTCAGTTCTGGTCGTTTCTCACTCAGTTACGAACATGCTCGATATTTGAGTCGGGCCTGGAGCTTCTGCTTGAAACAGGAAGGAGCTTGAATACCATGTTAAAAAGGGGGCATGGAAGGATTCCGTGACATTTTAAGCCACATAGGCATGCTGGATGGCAAATCTCCAGCATGCCGGTGAAACCTGGCAGGGGACAAGAACTTGGGCACACCTGCAGGCAGGAGGGTATTTAAAAAAGCCTCATACTTTCAAGGTAAGTTCCTTAGGCCTTTTAAAGGACTTGTTGGTTTTTTTTGTTTCTAGCTGGTAAATTTCACTTTCACAAACCTTAGTGCCAGGTGCAGTTATTAATTAATTTATTTACTTTCCCACAAACTCCTTTGCCACCAGGAATCCTTTGAGGTGACGTGTTTGGAGCAAAAGGGGATCAGTGGAAGGATGCCCGGTGGGTCATGCTGCTCAAGAGGTACATCGAGCCCTCCTGCCCAAACCCGTACCCAAACTTCAGCATCTGCAAAGAGGGGTAGCAAACCTTACATTAACAGATGTTTCTCCAATGGTGGCTGTGTCAGCAGACCTCCAAATGGCATCACAGCGAGATATGAATACCCATCTAACTGTTATACTAGAAGGTGCTTCAGAAGCCTCCCAATCACACAGTGTCATGCTCTACATGGTATTACATGAAAGAAGGCATGCCAGAGTGATCAGGAGCCAACGTTGCCTGTTTGGCTGTACCGGTCAAGATAATACTAAACATTTCTACAGGCCCTGGCAAGCCCACCTGGCAATAACTGTGGTAACCTGCCTTCTCGGTGTCTGGATTAGCAGAGGGGAAGATCTGCTGCAAGAATACCAGCGGCTACCATGTAGCTTGCATGTGTAGGTACAATACTGGTCAGCTGTGGCCCGAAACTTAACTGCACCTTCTTGCATGCATGCTGTAGTGCTGCCCTACGGGATGGTGCTGTAGAGTTGCACAGAAGAAAACCCTCCTCACAGGCATTTGATTCAGCACCACCTCAACTTAGCAGCCATCAACAAGGAGGTCAAGTGCTGGGGTGTACAGTCACTTGTCTGCAGACTCATGCCTGCACCTAGGGGTCCCTTTCCCTTCATCGTGGCCTGTCACTTCTTAATCGCATGCTTCTTCAGCCTTGTTACAGATGGGTTGAGATGCCCTTTCATGCTCTCCAGAAGCTTTCTAATTTTTTGTCCGCCTCCTTGTGACACTCCCCTTTAATAGTCCCCATCCTTTTAAATTTGACTTACATATAATTTTTATCTCCACCAGTGTAGAACTAGTGGAACTTGCACCTGAATTGTGAATTATTATGCAAATAAGGTTAGACGTGAGATTTTGATGGGTCTTAAAGCAGTGCAAAAGTAGAAAAGAATTGTTTTACACCTAAAAATGAAAATCACCCCCATTTGACAAAGTTCCACACAAAAGGCTATTAGTTAAACCCAAAGCTGTGGGGATTCGGGGAGAACCTTGGGAATGGATAAGAAGGGTAGAAAACAATGAGAAGTTATCTTGGAGTGGGGAGGGGGAGGAGAACTGAGTGGGTTGCCCCAGAGATCTGTGTTAGGACCAGTACTGTTGCTAAATTATATAAACAACCTGGATTCAGAAATTCAATGCAAAGTGATCAGATTTGCTGATGGTACCAAGTTAGGAGAGTCAGTGGAATCCGAACAGGCAGCTCCAATGTTACAGAATGAGTTGGACAAAATATGAATGTGAGTGTGAACAACGGCAGATGGAATTTAATGCAGACACAGTGTAAAATACTGCCTGTGGAAAGGAAAAATAGGTGGCACACATTACTCCACGAATGGTGTTGAAGTAGCTACGGATGAAACTGAAAGAGACCTAGGAGTTTTAGTAAACGTGACACCAAACATACCCAGGCAATGCAAAGCAGCAATCAAGAGAGCCAGTAGAGTGTTGAACTACACAGCCAAAATAGTACAATACAAGTCAAAGGAAGTCATGCTCAAGTTTTATAGTGCTGCGGTCATTCCACACCTGTAATACTGTGTCCTGCTCTGGTCACTGAGACACAAGGGAGACGTCAGGCGCTGCAACAACAACCTGCATTTATATCGCACCTTTACCATAGGAAAACGTCCCACCATGCTTCACAGGAGCTTAATAACAAAAAAATTGACACCGAGCCAAAGAAGAAGATATTAGATGGGGTGACTAAAAGCTTGGTCAAAGAGGTAAGTTTTAAGAAGGCTCTTAAAGAAGGGGAGAGAGGTGGAGAGGCGGAGAGGTTTACGGAGAGAATTCCAGAGTTTATGGTCTAGACAACTGAAGGCATGGCGGCCAATGGTGAGATTAAAGGAGGGATGGAAAGAGGTGGTGATGAGGTAGAGCTGGGTGACTACATGTAGAACCTAACGTCTTCGTATGATGTCGCCAATCGGCAGAATGTAGATGAAAAATAGGAGAGGGGCAAGGGTAGATCCTTGGGGGACTCCAGAGGTAACAGTGTGGGGGCAGGAAGAGAAGCCATTGTTAGAAATTCTCTGGCTATGACTGGATAGGCGAGAATGGGACAAGTGAGGGCAGTCCCACTCAATTGGAAAACAGTGAGCAGCATTGGAGGAATGCAGAGAAAAATCACAAAGTTAATCCCTAGTGCCAGAGGACTGACTCATGAGAAAAGTTTGGAGAAACCTGAGCTTTTTAACCTAGAAATGAGATGTCTGAAAGGTGATCTCATAGCGGTATATAAAATAGTTCAGGAAATGGAAAGAAGTGGTGCAAAGGGACACAAATTCAAAATAGTAAAAGATAAATTTAGTACTGGTATCAGGAAACTCTTTTTCAGTGTCACAGGAGACAAGCTTCAATTGCGCTGATAGCAGAATTTCAGCCAATATATGCTTTTAAAGCCTGAAAACCCAATTGAACTATGATGATTTTCTTTCTAACTTGATGCCAAAGGTCAACATTTTATCTCTTCGACAGGCTACACCAGGCTATTTATTGAGCACCAACCAACGCTTTTTATCTGCAAAATCACTCTAAAACAGTTCTAAGTAAGCACAATGTTCTAGAAAAAAAAACTTACTTTCAACAGATATTAGATTTTATAAAGTAATATATTTTCTGGTATGCCAGACTAATAATTGAAGCCAATGTTAATGAAAAACAATAAATATGAAACAAAGAAAAATAGACCCAAGTCTTTGGACCTAATTGGCCATTTATCAAGTTTTATTCACAAAACGTTCTTTGTTTTTCTGAAGTATATTTAACTTGTAGCACTAATAATTCTAATGATCATTGCATTTACGACATTAGTAATAATACTTGCATTTATACAGTGCCTTATCATGAGAAATATTTCAAAGCACTTCACACAACGGGGGCGATTTTAACGGAGGTCAGGACCGGTGCTGCTGGGCGGTTTATTATGCATGCTTGCCGTCAGGCTCCTGCCAAGCCCAGCGGTAAACATCTGCAAGCCAGCAGGTGGGAGCAGAATTTTGGGCGACAGGAGGCCATAGCCGTGGCCCCGAAGGAACGGTCCCCAGCACCAAGATAAGTGCTTGGGAGGGGAGGTCAGACAATCTGAGGGGGAGGGAAGCTTGGGGCAGGAGATGCCCAAGGTTTTTTTGTGGGGCCTGGAGAAGCACCTCCTGGCCCACAAGGAATCAGAAAAAGTTAAAAGAATCTCGCCTTTGAGGGCCTCTTCTGGCCCCGGCTCCTCTTCCCAACAGGTTTTGCCTGGTTAAGATTGCACTCGAACCCCAATGATGTTACGGAGCTCGATTGACATATTTAAAGCATGACCCTGATGCCTTCCAGGAAGGCAGTGGAATCGGAGGGGCTAAGTTGCACGAAGCATTTTAACTGACCAACTGCCCAGTTTCTGCCGGACAGAGAGGGTTAAAATTGCCCCCAATTAATTACTTTTGGAGTGCAGTGACAATTCATACTAAAAACATACTACTAAAAATCATGTTGAAAATATACTAATACTGCTTCAGCAACTATTAAAACAACAGAAATTATATGCACACTGGAATATATATAATGCATGTAAATATAAAGCAGCTTGGTGCATTTAACTCTTTTATGTTTAATAGTTAAGAACATTATAACATGACATATCAGGTGCTGCAACCCAACAAGAAACAAATGGAAGCTGAACATAGCTGCACTAATGTACTAATGAACATTGCTAAAATTGTAGCTTTTACATAGACCAATAAAGTTTAAGGGGAAAATTTTATGAATGTACACTACCAATGAGGGAGCCTCTCCTTCTGACCTCACATATCAAAAAATCACAGGCATACTCCATTAAATCTGCCCTTAAATGTGGAAAGGAACTGGAGTATGACTAACATGTATTAACAGATGAATTAGATTGGTGAGCAATGGTTGTCCAGCTCTATGTGACCAAACTTTTTTTCTTAGTGAGCCACTTAGCTGCGCCTCATGGAGCACCATAGGCCACATATATTCCTGGAAATTACTGTCAGTGACATTATCACATATAAGCTATAAACACTCATATCAATTCCTCTCTCTGCTATTTTAATGGAAGCATTAGCTTATTTATTTTAAATGTGTTAACTCCTCTGTTAAAATAGTGCAGAGAGGAATTTGATAAGGCATGGGCACCGTCATTTTTACTGAAACCGTGTAACAAAATTTTAGGTTTCTTTGATGCCCTTTGTAAAGACCTGTAAGTGCCAGGAAACTAGGTCTTCTGCAAAGCTCCAAACATCTTATTTATATTGAACAGAGTGTATTTAATAATAATCAGTAACAATGATACATGTCAGCAACAGCACTTGCTTTGCATTTCTCTTTCTCCACAGAATCTCCTTTATTTACCTTATAAAGCCAACCTCCTCCTCCCTTTTTACAAGGATGCGAGGAACCATAAACCAGCCCATTTCCTCAGGACCATTACATTATAAAAACTATAACCAGCAGATTTGAACAAAAAAGAAATTTAATATGTGATACATTAAAGTTATTCACTGCCAGTCAATTAGCTGTAATAATCATTCTAGCAATTAATGAAGATGTAAGTTTTTAAAAATCTATTAATGTTAAGACATTCTATTTGTTATATTTCCAGTTGTGATTTTGGTCAGATATCTTTCATTTATTTGATTCAAAATTGTGTTCCACTTTTACTCATATCTTAGAGTATATCAATAAAATTAGTAACCAGATTAATATTTTCATAATGTTACTTGCCAATTATTTCAAGGTAATTTCTGAACTTTCGTACCCTAAAAATGATGCACCAAATCACTATTCCCCCAGTCTTCCCGATGTTGGCTGATTATATTTTGGATGTTTCTCAGTCTCATGGTCCTGGCAATTTGAAAATATTTGTAAGTGCCTTGGAACGATTTATATGTTAACGGCACCATATAAATGTAAATTTTTGTTATTGTTGCAGTTGTCCTTTCCCAATCCCTCATTGGTGGATTTAGGATGTAAATGTCAATAAGAGAGCAGTACTGAGAAATCACCAGGCCTGAGAATTTCAAACAGCCAAACTTGGTGGCATACAAAATTTAAGTGCAAATTGAAAGTGAGTCACCAGAGCTTTGGGCCTAGATAACCAGGACTCACGGACCCAATATGGCCTGCACAGCTTAGTTTGGGCCCCTCAGCTCCATACAAACGGATACAATGCTAATGGACAATTAAGTGGCTCCCACTCCAGAAATAAATATAAACCGTGGACAGATCTAATGCATCAAAACATTACAATGTTGACAAAGTGGATAGCTATTTTACTAACTTGTCCATTGTAGTTCAGATGTTCTTAGTACACAATAGTACAGTGTTTGAAGTGCACTGTTGCTTGGGTATGTAACCGGTTTTGATATAAATTATTTTGATGAAGTTTTTATTGAACTGCATCTGTTTCATTTGTTCTTCACTCACCGAATGGCACAGAAACAATAAATTTAATTAATGTACATCAATTGAAAGTAGCAATGGAAACCTCATTATACATTTATATAGTCCTGGAGGCAATTTTTAAAAACCAATATGTGGAAGGGATAATAGAAGCGAAAGGTGAATAAAAATCGTCTTTTTCAGAAGTGAAAAGAAATCGACTTTTCAATTCTCTTATCCTGTTTATTAGACTTACATAAACCTGAACTGAACTGAGCAAAAGCAATTGAAAATTACAGTGTGGATACCTATAGGGTTCAAGTCTTTCAGGGATATTTTAAAGAAAGGGGGCAATTTTCAACTGTCCCCCGCCCCATTCACATTGGAAATTGGTTTGGTAGGCAGTTAGCCGCCCTAGGCTCGCTGGTCTCGATATTCAAGTGTACCATGAAATTGATAGTTATCGTCCCGCTCGATTAAAATAATTAAATCTCGTCCTACGCTGGTTGTAGGACCAGTGAAATTTTCAAGTACTGGTGGGTGGAGTGTACACGGAGCACATTCAGCCCAATGGTACTAGGCATTTCGTGCCTCCTAAAGGGACTGCTGGAGGCCACTCAGGAACTGGCCCCAAAGGCTTTTTTACAATGATTTTTGCGGAATCAGGGAGGTGTATGAAATCTCCTCTTGGCACCACAATTTCTTCAGGTCTACTGCCGGCCACTCAGTCAACCTCCCCAACGGATTGTTTTCCCTCCCTCCCGAGCCTTAATTCTAGCGCAGCTCCACAGAGGATTCCCTCTCTCCCCCCTCCCCCGCAGAGGCAAGCTGCCTGTGTGAGCTTGCTGAATGCTGGCAGTTCACCTAAAATATTTAGATTAGGTCCGACTGTGCAAATGGTTCAGGCCTCTCGCTCGAACAATCAGCCAGGTGGCACAATCGTTCCGTGCTCTGCCCGCCCAGTTGCCCCCGATGTATTAGGCATGATCGGAGCTGAACTGGTTTAATGTAAAATTATGGTAGAGGTGGGTTCACCTCTGAAATTTGAGTTGTGTACTTCCCAGTAGTACATGTCCCTCCCTGACAGCCAATCGTGTTATGATTTTACATTGAACTAGTTCAGACCAACTTGGTTTGGTTTCTCAGCATCCTAACAAAAACTGTACATTTGAATCCATCAGATATCAATGTCATTTTTATTATAATGTGGAGATGCCGGTGATGGACTGGGGTTGACAAATGTAAGGAATCTTACAACACCAGGTTATAGTCCAACTGTTTTATTTGAAAATCACAAGCTTTCGGAGGCTTTCTCCTTCGTCAGGTGAGTGTGGGATTCCTTATTTTTATTATAGGTCAAATATTATAGGTGAGCTATCATTGATCCTTACAATTTGTTTGCAAATTCCAAAAATAAATGCATCTTTTTAAAAAAAGTAAACCGCAGAACCTCCACAAGAAAGAATGTAACAGCATGCTCTGCTGGCTATGCTTTTACACCAAATGTCATTGGAAAGACTGCCTGCTTCTACTGTGATTTGTGATGGGGTGGTGTCAAAGGGATGTTGAGGGAGGGACAACCTCTGAAATGTTACCAATTAAACAAACAGCTCTAAATGACACTGTTGCATTGAATTCACTTTTCCATGGCCAAATCCTCCTTCATCTCTGGATTTGATTGATATCTATAATACCAGTGTCACATTCTGATTTTATACTAATGAAAATCTTTGTAGGTTAGATAGCAATAATTGAACTCATTACTTACCCTATTTGCCTGTTGGTAGAAGGTGCCTGTGTGATGACTGAACTGGAAGTTGGCGAAGGCATAGCTTGCTGAATTACTACACCGGTGTCATGGTTTGGCATCCTAGTGGGGGCAAGTTGATGAGCTGGTGGTCCTGACATAGGCCCTTGTACTGACCCATGCACTGATAAGTTCTTTTACAAAAGAAATAAAATAAATGCGTTAATTTTTATATAGAAATTTAAAGTACAAAGAAGATTAGCAGTCTACATATGTTACATAATGCCAGAAAATGCCAAATCATTACCTACTTACTGGACTTTTAAAATTATTTTAAAATCTTTCTCTCCTTTTTGGTCCATCTGCATTCCACCGGTGGCTGAGAAGACAGTCAGGTGACTGGCTCCCTGACCTCTGTTAATTACGCTCTGTAACTAGTCACCATGACCTATATCACAGCCACCCAAGGTGACTCAGTTTTCAATTCTCCTCCCTTCTCTGTAGGTTTGTACCTATCCTATGCTCTTCACTTCCCTCTAATGTCCACAAAGATCAGGAGCTTTTTATATAAGGTAAATCATGCATGTGAATCCATATTTAACCACTCAATGGCAAACCACCAATGCACGATGCACCTTGCCACCCACTGGATCATTCTTTCTCGTTTACAAATATTTTTCATATCTTCCATTATTCCATACCACTGAAATTCAGGAGGTTGAATTTCCAGAGCGGTTCTCCCGATTATCTGAGGAAGATCCGCGGAAAGTAAGTGCTGTTTCTCCGAGATTCCTGCGGATCTTCTGCCATAGTTATAGGGACGATCAGGGGAACCCTACAGAAATTCAGCATCCAAATGTTTATATGAAAACAAATACAGTGTTTCACAAATCTTCATTTATATTGAATAACTTTCATCCGAATCAATAAGATAATTAACACTCCACAAACCATTATTCTGATTAGAATACAAGGAAATAAAATATCTGTAATAGGGTATTGTATATTGCAAAAAAAATGTAAATATTCCCATTTTTTCATACTTATGTACAGGGATATATATAGATACAGACATATATCGTATATGTAGCACATGTGTTGTTTTTGTGCTGAGCTGTGCTTTTTTGAATATATGTATATTAAGCAACTCTTATTTTGCTGTATTTTAAAATACAAAAATGCTAGTCTTAACTGCAGAGTGGGGGTGAATGTCCTTCATTTCTCCAGCAATATATTCTGCAAATGTGGTGAAAGTAGGGTACCGAATATAAGCCACTGCACTTGCTTTCCCTAAAAGGCTCTGGGTTGAATTTCCATGGGGGTTCCCCCGAACGTCCACTGTAATTTCAGCAGAAGGTCCATGGAAACCACGGAATTCCCTGGGATTTCTGTGGCTCGTCCACCGAGGTTCTGTCAGGATGAAAGTTGGCTCTCACTTTAAGTACAGATGCCATTAATTTCTGTCAGGAGAACCCTGACAGAAATTAATGGCATCTGTACTTAAAGTGAGAGCCAACTTTCATCTTTACATGTGATTATAACTTTAAATACAGTCGCCTCAAAATCTGTCAAACTTCATAGGGTCAGGGAGAGGTTCACCAATTAACATGACCAGCCGTGGGAAGAGTGCATACCACATTCCCCCCAACCCTGGATACATCTGAAAATGTCCCTGGGGGCATCTATTGCAAGGCGGCGAAATGTACAAAAAAAATTTAAAGATTCCTCTTCAGAGGTCCAGACAACAAACCTGACCGAGACTTCAAGTTGGCCTCACTTCTGCTGTTGGTTGGCGGTTATGCTTATCCTTTGCCAACCCAATGCCATGTCCCTCTGAAGGCATGAAAAGCAGGAACTCCCAATGTGGGGAGTGCCCAGCCCCACTCCCCCTTACGCCAATAGGCTTGTCCAAAGCAGACGGAGGCTTTGTCCCCATAAGGCCAACCAGGAACTCAAATGTTTAGGCCAGGATCCAATGGACTTTAATGGAAATAAAAATCGGGAGAGATGTAAAATAAGCTACCGATTCACCATCACTCGTTTTACATTATCGCACAGTCAAAATCTACCCCCATCAGTGCACTGATGCAAAGATATAAAAAGGACAAACGAGGATGTGCAAATAACTGGGGGAAGGGAGGAGGGGTGAAAAGACACAGGTGGGATCCAGACAAATTATAGCATGAGAAATTTAGGAAAAATAAAGAGAAAAAAAAAGGTGCATTGGTGAATCTGTTGCTACTCTATCTCAACCCCCCTCCCCACCTTCCCCGCCTTCCCCGCTTCTCCCCTCATTTTTTCAACCTTACTAAAATGTCTGTCTATCTTTCAGTCTTCATTTCTGAAGAAGAGTACAAACCAGAAATGTCAGAGCCTGTCTTTTCTCTTTGCAGATCCTGACTGACCTGCCGTGTATTTCTAGCATTTTCTGCTTTCCTTTTTACCTTAAAAACAAAGGTAAGTTATGATTGTCTGTTGATTAACTAAAAGTTTCATTCGACTGCTGCTTTTAGCTCCTTTTACATTTATGAAATAATTGAAACAGATGCTGTGAAGTGGCCTACGGAGAATTACATGCTTTGACTGAAGGAGTACAGCAGTACCCATCAGGAAGCTGAGAGGATGTTTCCCCTTGTGGGAGAGACTAGAACAAGGGGCCACAGTTTAAAAATAAGGGG
The DNA here is from genome assembly GCF_035084215.1 of Heptranchias perlo. NCBI lineage: Eukaryota > Metazoa > Chordata > Chondrichthyes > Hexanchiformes > Hexanchidae > Heptranchias > Heptranchias perlo. The sequence continues at coordinate 68,919,116 of NC_090326.1, read as the reverse complement.
TCTCCCATTTAAGACAGAGATGAGGAGAATTTTTTTCTCTCAGAGGATCGTGAGTCTGTGGAACTCCCTTCCCCAGAGAGCGGTGGAGGCAGGATCATTGAATATTTTTAAGGCTGAGTTAGATAGATCCCTGATTAACAAGGGAGTCTAAGGCTATAGTAAGTAGACGGGAAAGTAGGGTTGAGGTCACAATCAGATCAGCCATGATCTTATCGAATGGCAGAGCAGGCTCGAGGGGCCGAATAGCCTACTCCTGCTCTTAATTCGTATGTTCATATGTTCGTATGATATTTAATGCTCAGTTCAGTGTAAACTTAAAACTATGGGCATGATTTTGACCCCGAGCCGGGAAGGGGGGCGGGAGGGGGTCAAATTGCGAATGGGAAACCCGGAAGTACGGGTTTCCCGGACGCCCGTATGATTTTGACAGGCTGGCCTCAGTCGGACGGAAGAGCAGCCAGGGAGAGGACGTGTTCAGGTAAGTCTTTGTTTGTATGGTGGCATGGGTTGGCACAGGGGCATGGGTTGGTGTGAGGGCATGGGTTGGCACAGGGGCAACAGTGGGCATGGGGGTCATGGGGGAGAAGTCAGTCATGAGGGGAGGGATTGGGGGTCATTGCAGGGGTCCACGATCATTGAGAGGGAGGGAAAATCGGGGATCTGCGATCGTTGGGGGCGGGAATCAGGGGTCCACGATCGTTGGGGGGAGTCGGAGATGGGGGGTCCGCGGTCATTGGTGGGGGGTCAGAGATCTGGGGGGTGTCCACGATCATTGGTGGGAGGAGTCAGAGATCGGGGGGGTTCCGCAATCGTTATGTGGGGGGGGGGTCGCTGCAGGTGGGCTTGTTGGGCCTGGGGGAAGCACTGCCGCTCCACCCGGGCCCACAACCTGTGCCAGAAAGGTGCTTACTTGTTAGTTTTGGGCCTTCTTTCATGTGGCATGAAGGAGAAGGCTCAGGAATCCCGGACCCCAGAGGTTGAAATTGGAAACTCTGTAAAAGTGGAGTCCACAGCCTCCTTGAAAGATTTTAGTCACCAACCCGCCTCCTGGAAGCGGGTTGGTCGCCCGCTCCTCGTCCCGCCCCAGTGAAAACCAGAAGTGGGTGGGTTAGAGGCGGGTTTGGAGTGGGTCCGAAAAGGTTGCGATTTTGAATGCCCCCCCGTCCCCAACCCACACATTTTTCCCTTTTAAAATCGTGCCCTATGTGTTTGATACTTCAGTTGATAACCGATCTGTTACATGGCTAACCTTATCAGGTCGGGTTGCAGAGACTGTCCGGGATAGAGTTGATACTTGTGCTGAATTGTCAGTAATTAATGCCTCTTTGCTCTGTACCTCAGCCAGATTGGAAATACTCAACCCCACTGAAGCCTACAAAAAAAAGCAAAAGAAATTAAAGCATTTATAGAGAAATAAAAATGCAGTTACAATTATTGCACTGTAATTTCTAAATTTGGAAACTGATCAGCATGCTCAACAGTTTAAAATAAGATAATTTCTTAGAGGGTAAAAAATAATTAAAACAATAGCACCCTAAGTCATTTGCTTTTTTACAGATATGATATTTAAGCCAATCAGGTGCAAGTGTGGCATACAATTTGATTTTTAAATCTGGAGCAGATGGAGACTTTGTCTCCACAAGGGCCAGCCACCCATTCTGGCAGCGAAGGGGCAGAGCCATTTTGATGCCCAGGCCTCACATAAACAGAGCTGGCGTGCTGCTCGCCCCAAATGAGCAGCTTGGCGGATTCGGGCCAGTGGAACATCGGGCAGTTCGAAGGCTGCCAGGCTCCAGCGGCAAGGTAAGTCCTATGATTGGGGGGGGGGAGGGGTCGGGGTGCGGAGAGGGGATTTGCCATTGCGAATGAGGATGCCCAGGGTGGCAGCAGTCCAGATTATTTCTGTGTGACCAGGAGGAGCACTCCTGGCCCTACAAAAATAATTTAAAACTTACCTTTATGGGGCCTCATCGGTGGTATCACCAATGAAACTAGTCGGAGAGTGTACAGTGCACACCCCAACCAGTTTTGTCACAAAATGGCAATCAGGGTCCTATGCACATCGATTAACCCTGATTGGCATATTTAAAAGAAGCACACCACCTAAAACAGAAGGGCGCATCAGTCACCCAGCAGTAGGCCCCTGTAAAAATGGCAGCGGCCAGAACGGGGCAATAAGTCTACTGGCCCATTTTGAAGCTGTTACAATCTTGTTTATGGCAATTTTGGCGAATTAAAATTGGCCCCAACATGTGTGCACGTGCTTGCATGTGTGTCTGTGCCAAGCATGAGTTCCTGAGAGGAACCATGAGCCAAGTGTGCAGGAGAAAACCCTTGACCCCAAGCAGCCATGCAGGAGCAAAATCTGGAGGATGGAGGATTGCTGCAATATAAAAGCAGACCTGCATGATGTGCTGCTGGTGATCACACACCAGCTGCACATTAATGGAGTGGAAGCCTTTGCAATTCATGAAGGCAGTGGGCTCGTATGGGCTAGGTGGGTGCAGTCAATGATGCCCTGAACTTGGAAGAAGCCTGCAATCTCTGTGAATCCCAGAGCCTAATCCTGCTCCTTACGGATGTTCATGAGGAAAGTGGTGAAAGGGTTTGCTCCATCCAATGTGGGCATTTGTCACCTGCTTAATGCAAGTATGAACTGCGGATTGACTGATGTTACTGATATCTCCTGTGGCAACCTGGAAGGAGCTGGAGACAAAGATGTTGAGGACTGCAATGACCTTAACTGCAACCTTGACTACTGTGCGAGCTGTGGCAGTTGGTTTCAGGGCTTGTTGCAGAAGTTGAGAAAAGTCTATGAAAGCCTCCCTCGAGAAGTATTCCATTAGTTTTAGGATAGCTATGGAGAATGATAGGTCTGGCCCAGAAGTTAAAATTCTAAATTGGGGAAAGGCCAATTTTGATGGTATTAGACAGGAACTTTCAAAAGTTGATTGGGAGAGTCTGTTGGCAGGCAAAGGGACGTCTGGTAAGTGGGAGGCTTTCAAAAGTGTGTTAACCAGGGTTCAGAGTAAGCACATTCCTTATAAAGTGAAGGGCAAGGCTGGTAGAAGTAGGGAACCTTGGATGACTCGGGAGATTGAGGCCCTAGTCAGAAAGAAGAAGGAGGCATATGACATGCATAGGCAGCTGGGATCAAGTGGATCCCTTGAAGAGTATAGAGATTGCCGGAGTAGAGTTAAGAGAGAAATCAGGAGGGCAAAAAGGGGATATGAGATTGCTTTGGCAGATAAGGCAAAGGAGAATCCAAAGAGCTTCTACAAATACATAAAGGGCAAAAGAGTAACTAGGGAGAGAGTAGGGCCTCTTAAGGATCAACAAGGTCATCTATGTGCGGAACCACAAGAGATGGGTGAGATCCTAAATGACTATTTCGCATCGGTATTTACGGTTGAAAAAGGCATGGATGTTAGGGAACTTGGGGAAATAAATAGTGATGTCTTGAGGAGTGTACATATTACAGAGAGGGAGGTGCTGGAAGTCTTAACGCGCATCAAGGTAGATAAATCTCCGGGACCTGATGAAATGTATCCCAGGACGTTATGGGAGGTTAGGGAGGAAATTGCGGGTCCCCTAGCAGAGATATTTGAATCATCGACAGCTACGGGTGAGGTGCCTGAAGATTGGAGGGTAGCAAATGTTGTGCCTTTGTTTAAGAAGGGCGGCAGGGAAAAGCCTGGGAACTACAGACCGGTGAGCCTGACATCTGTAGTGGGTAAGTTGTTAGAGGGTATTCTGAGAAACAGGATCTACGGGCATTTGGAGAGGCAGGGACTGATTAGGAACAGTCAGCATGGTTTTGTGAGAGGAAAATCATGTCTCACAAATTTGATTGAGTTTTTTGAAGGGGTAACCAAGTAGATGAGGGCTGTGCAGTAGACGTGGTCTACATGGACTTTAGCAAAGCCTTTGACAAGGTACCGCATGGTAGGTTGTTACATAAGGTTAAATCTCACGGGATCCAAGGTGAGGTAGCCAATTGGATACAAAATTGGATTGAGGGCAGAAGACAGAGGGTGGTTGTAGAGGGTTGTTTTTCAAACTGGAGGCCTGTGACCAGCGGTGTGCCTCAGGGATCGGTGCTGGGTCCGCTGTTATTTGTTATTTATATTAATGATTTGGATGAGAATTTAGGAAGCATGGTTAGTAAGTTTGCAGATGACACCAAGATTGGTGGCATTGTGGACAGTGAAGAAGGTTATCTAGGATTGCAACGGGATCTTGATAAATTGGGCCAGTTGGCCGATGAATGGCAGATGGAGTTTAATTTAGATAAATGTGAGGTGATGCATTTTGGTAGATCAAATCGGGCCAGGACCTACTCCATTAATGGTAGGGCGTTGGGGAGAGTTATAGAACAAAGAGATCTAGGAGTACAGATTCATAGCTCCTTGAAAGTGGAGTCACAGGTGGATAGGGTGGTGAAGAAGGCATTCAGCATGCTTGGTTTCATTGGTCAGAACATTCAATACAGGAGTTGGGATGTCTTGTTGAAGTTGTACAAGACATTAGTAAGGCCACACTTGGAATACTGTGTACAGTTCTGGTCACCCTATTATAGAAAGGATATTATTAAACTAGAAAGAGTGCAGAAAAGATTTACTAGGATGCTACCGGGACTTGATGGTTTGACTTATAGGGAGAGGTTGGATAGGCTGAGACTTTTTTCCCTGGAGAGTAGGGGGTTTCGGGGTGATCTTATAGAAGTCTATAAAATAATGAGGGGCATAAATAAGGTCGATAGTCAAAATCTTTTCCCAAAGGTAGGGGAGTCTATAACAAGGGGGCATAGATTTAAGGTGAGAGGGGAGAGATACAAAAGGGTCCAGAGGGGCAATTTTTTCACTCAAAGGGTGGTGAGTGTCTGGAATGAGCTGCCAGAGGCAGTAGTAGAGGCGGGTACAATTTTGTCTTTTATAAAGCATTTGGACAGTTACATGGGTAAGATGGGTATAGAGGGATATGGGCCAAGTGCAGGCAATTGGGACTAGCTTAGTGGTATAAACTGGGCGACATGGACATGTTGGGCCGAAGGGCCTGTTTCCATGTTGTAAACTTCTATGATTCTATGATTCTATGAAGTGCAGCCTCCTTATGCACTGCTCCCCCAAGAACTATAGGTATGTGGTCCTAGACCTATAAACTCTGTTGGGAGGGTAAAGATTCCTGCAAGAAAGCCACCTTTTATTTGTTCTCCCAGTATCTGCAGCTCTGTTTTCTGCTTCCTCCTGCTGCTGTTCCAGTTCCTTTTCTTGCTAGAGTGGAACTATCAAAAGGACACCCCATGAAGAAAAAAGTGCATTGCCAAAAGCCACTTAACAGTTCAGAATGTTGTATAGCCACTACAAGCATTTTGAAATGGTCTAAATAACCAAAATCCACTATATATTACAAACAAAACATCTCCCAAACTTTCCAGCTCTTTGCCTGAGAACAGCTGAGGATCCCTTTAAATGTCTCTGAAAAAGGCCATCGCCAGACTTGTACTGCCTACGTTTTGTGCACAGGATCAGGAAATAATGGTACCAATGCAGGCAGAGATGAAAGTGGAGGCAGGGATCTTAACAAAGTTATTTGATCCCGATTTATATATAATCATTAGGTCCTGTTTAAAATCGGAAAGGCACGCAACTAGTGGTAAGTCGACAATTCTGTTTCAGATTTTGGATCCATATTTTAGGTGTAAACAAGGCAGTATGAAGACAAAAAACACCTCCTGTAATTTTTTTTGACTGATTTCTTTTAAGTTAATATCAAATTTGAGATAATCAGCATGCCTCATGTGTGTCAGACACTCTGGTCATTTTGTCATAAGCAAGACATTTAATTATATAGATATTAAAATCACGTAAAGGAAGTGGGTAAAGGCATCTTCTGGTGTAGCGCCAAGTTAAGCAGATCTGAAGCTTGCAGATTTGATTCTCACTCTGTGAGCTGGGCACCAATGGTCAAGAGTATAATCTAATGATTTATTTCCCGGGCTTATGTCGCCCTGTAACTTTCCTGTAGGAGGTGCACCAGAGTGACACAGGGTAGCTCACGTGTTGACTTATTTCTCTCCCTCCTGAGATCTGATTTATAACCTCCCCAACAAGATTAGGAACTCACATTTTTAAACAACATAAGATGCTATAGTTCAAAATTCTGACATTAAGTTTAATTTTTTTATGTGCCTATTACGAAGACCACTCAGTGCTGTCGACTAATGTCAGCTGGGAGCTGCACTGAAAGTGCCCAGACTCGTTTACCTTAGAGTCATTAACAACTGTCAAAGAGAGGAGATCTTCATTCCCTCTGTCTGGACTAGATTAAGTCCCATTTTCCAGAGGCAAAAAGACACTATCTAACACAAAGCCACACCTGTTCCTCTATTCTAGCAGTTTAACATTGCTCTCATTTACAGAGCCAGCCTGAGACTGATGCTGTAGAACATGAAGTTAAGAGTCACAACCAGAGTTATACTGCTAGCTATGACTCGCATTCTGACCAGCAGGAAAGAACTCTGTGCAAGTGTGTAAGCACCTATGCGCAGAGTTCTGCTTCCTAGTGACTATTTTTTAATGGTAGAAGAACAAAGGCAGCCGTATCTGTTTTCTTATAACTTTAAAAATATTCAACACTAAGGAGGCCATTTTACAACGCACTCTTGAATATTCAGACAAGCACACCCTCTTTTTTTCCGCCAATTAAAATTAATGGATGGAAAATTATGGGGGGGCATGTGCCTGAATTTCCAATATGCACTCCCACTGGGCAAGACTCCACATCAGGAGCACAAACTCATAAAATTGCCCATTGAATTTTTTAAGTGCCCTGGAGTGCTAATGGATCACCTGATCACTTCTTAAACCCAGCTTCACACTGGACTGAAGCTCAGACAACATGGGGTTAATTTTAACTTTCATCACCGGGCAAAAAAGGGCGATAGCGAGTCGGCTGCCCATTTTACACCTTCCCGATTTTATTTTCCAACATTTTTTGTGGGGCGATAAAAGTTAAAGTTAAGATGACCACACATGAATCTCACTGCTTGGCTTTAGTGCATTTCGGAGTCAGATCAGGAATTGGTTCCTGGTTTAAATTGCTACCTCACATTGACATGCACGTGGCAGTATAACTCAGAGATTTTAGTTCAGTTTTCATTTGAACAGGAACACAAGGACCTGGTTATGGACTTGCAAAATGTCTGGTTTATTTTGTAGCTATTAGTCCATTTTCTAAAAACCTGAGTGATGATGATTTATTGTTATTCTAATGTTGTTGGCTACATCTCTCCTTCTTTGGTTCAGTGTTTGTTTATTTTCCCTTAGTATGTAGTGCCTCAGGATGTTTTTCTACACTAAAGGCATTATAAAAATGTAAGTAGTTGTTGTACATTTCATTGTTATTGATTCATTTTTAGGCAACTCTTTCTTCCCCTTTTAGTGGCACACATCATCCCCTAATCAAAGAATTTGCTATGCACTTCCCCCCCCCCGCCACCCCCTCCAGAATCCCACTGTGAACTAACAACAGAGATTCATGATAGTGGGATGTCCCTCTATTTTATTTCCCCTCTTTCCTTCAGGGCCAGCATACTGCCTCTACTTGGCACTTTTACATCCCCCCCGAGACAGCTGTGCTAGGTTTGAGAACTCTGGCGCAAGACCATATATAAAAATTCAGATTCCTTTGTCAATAGTCTTCTACAGGCATGTAAATAGTAAACGGGTAGTAAGAGGAGGGGTGGGGCCAATTAGGGACCATAAAGGAGACCTACTCATGGAGGCAGAGGGGATGGCCGAGGTACTAAATGAGTATTTTGTATCTGCCTTTACCAAGGAAGAAGATGCTGCCAGAGTCTCTGTAAAGGAAAATATAGCTGAGATACTGGATGGGCTAAAAATTGATAAAGAAGAGGTACTTGAAAGGCTGGCTGTACTTAAAGTAGATAACTCAACCAGTCCAGATGAGATGCATCCAGGTTTTTTTTTATTCGTTCATGGGATGTGGACGTCGCTGGCAAGGCCGGCATTTATTGCCCATCCCTAATTGCCCTCGAGAAGGTGGTGGTGAGCGGCCTTCTTGAATCACTGCAGTCCGTGTGGTGACGGTTCTCCCACAGTGCTGTTAGGTAGGGAGTTCCAGGATTTTGACCCAGCGACAATGAAGGAACGGCGATATATTTCCAAGTCGGGATGGTGTGTGACTTGGAGGGGAACGTGCAGGTGGTGTTGTTCCCATGTGCCTGCTGCTCTTGTCCTTCTAATGTGGTAGAGGTCGCGGGTTTGGGAGGTGCTGTCGAAGAAGCCTTGGCGAGTTGCTGCAGTGCATCCTGTGGATGGTGCACACTGCAGCCACTGTGCGCCGGTGGTGAAGGGAGTGAATGTTTAGGGTGGTGGATGGGGTGCCAATCAAGCGGGCTGCTTTATCTTGGATGGTGTCGAGCTTCTTGAGTGTTGTTGGAGCTGCACTCATCCAGGCAAGTGGAGAGTATTCCATCACACTCCTGACTTGTGCCTTGTAGATGGTGGAAAGGCTTTGGGGAGTCAGGAGGTGAGTCACTCGCCGCAGAATACCCAGCCTCTGACCTGCTCTCGTAGCCACAGTATTTATATGGCTGGTCCAGTTAAGTTTCTGGTTAATGGTGACCCCCAGGATGTTGATGGTGGGGGATTCGGCGATGGTAATGCCGTTGAATGTCAAGGGGAGGTGGTTAGACTCTCTCTTGTTGGAGATGGTCAATGCCTGGCACTTATCTGGTGCGAATGTTACTTGCCACTTATGAGCCCAAGCCTGGATGTTGTCCAGGTCTTGCTGCATGCGGGCTCGGACTGCTTCATTATCTGAGGGGTTGCGAATGGAACTGAACACTGTGCAGTCATCAGCGAACATCCCCATTTCTGACCTTATGATGGAGGGAAGGTCATTGATGAAGCAGCTGAAGATGGTTGGGCCTAGGACACTGCCCTGAGGTACTCCTGCAGCAATGCCCTGGGGCTGAGATGATTGGCCTCCAACAACCACTACCATCTTCCTTTGTGCTCGGTATGACTCCAGCCACTGGAGAGTTTTCCCCCTGATTCCCATTGACTTCAATTTTACTGGGGCTCCTTGGTGCCACACTCGGTCAAATGCTGCCTTGATGTCAAGGGCAGTCACTCTCACCTCACCTCACCTCTGGAATTCAGCTCTTTTGTCCATGTTTGGACCAAGGCTGTAATGAGGTCTGGAGCTGAGTGGTCCTGGCGGAACCCAAACTGAGCATCGGTGAGCAGGTTATTGGTGAGTAAGTGCCGCTTGATAGCACTGTCGACGACACCTTCCATCACTTTGCTGATGATTGAGAGTAGACTGATGGGGCGGTAATTGGCCGGATTGGATTTGTCCTGCTTTTTGTGGACAGGACATACCTGGGCAATTTTCCACATTGTCGGGTAGATGCCAGTGTTGTAGCTGTACTGGAAGAGCTTGGCTAGAGGCGCAGCTAGTTCTGGAGCACAAGCCTTCAGCACTACAGCTGGGATGTTGCTGTATCCAGTGCACTCAGCCGTTTCTTGATATCACGTGGAGTGAATCGAATTGGCCGAAGACTGGCTTCCGTGATGGTGGGGATATCGGGAGGAGGCTGAGGTGGATCATCCACTCGGCACTTCTGGCTGAAGATGGTTGCAAACGCTTCAGCCTTGTCTTTTGCACTCACGTGCTGGACTCCGCCATCATTGAGAATGGGGATGTTTGCAGAGCCTCCTCCTCCCGTTAGTTGTTTAATTGTCCACCACCATTCACGACTGGATGTGGCAGGACTGCAGAGCTTTGATCTGATCCGTTGGTTGTGGAATCGCTTAGCTCTGTCTATAGCATGTTGCTTCCGCTGTTTAGCATGCATGTGGTCCTGAGTTGTAGCTTCACCAGGTTGGCACCTCATTTTTAGGTACGTCTGGTGCTGCTCCTGGCATGCTCTTCTGCACTCCTCATTGAACCAGGGTTGATCCCCTGGCTTGTTGGTAATGGTAGAGTGAGGAATATGCCGGGCCATGAGGTTACAGATTGTGCTGGAATACAATTCTGCTGCTGCTGATGGCCCACAGCGCCTCATGGATGCCCAGTTTTGAGCTGCTAGATCTGTTCTGAATCTATCCCATTTAGCACGGTGGTAGTGCCACGCAACACGTTGGATGGTGTCCTCAGTGCGAAGACGGGACTTCATCTCCACGAGGACTGTGCGGTGGTCACTCCTACCAATACTGTCATGGACAGATGCATTTGCGACAGGTAGATTGGTGAGGACGAGGTCAAGTAAGTTTTTCCCTCGTGTTGGTTCGCTCACCACCTGCCGCAGGCCCAGTCTAGCAGCTATGTCCTTCAGGACTCGGTCAGCTCGGTCAGTAGTGGTGCTACCGAGCCACTCTTGGTGATGGACATTGAAGTCCTCCACCCAGAGTACATTCTGTGCCCTTGCTACCCTCAGTGCTTCCTCCAAGTGGTGTTCAACATGGAGGAGGACTGATTCATCAGCTGAGGGAGGTCGGTAGGTGGTAATCAGCAGGAGGTTTCCTTGCCCTTGTTTGACCTGATGCTATGAGATTTCATGGGGTCCAGAGTCAATGTTGAGGACTCCCAGGGCCACTCCCTCCTGACTGTATATCACTGTACCGCCACCTCTGGTGGGTCTGTCCTGCCGGTGGGACAGGACATACCCAGGGATGGTGATGGAAGAGTCTGGGACGTTGGCTGAAAGATATGATTCTGTCAGTATGGCTATGTCAGGCTGTTGCTTGACTAGGTTGCTGAGGGAAGTAAGGGTGGAAATTGCAGAGATACTGGCCATAATCTTCCAAACATCCGTAGATACCGGGGTGGTGCCAGAGGACTGGAGAATTGCAAATTTTTTTTTTATATATTCGTTCACGGGATGTGGGCGTCGCTGGCAAGGCCGGCATTTATTGCCCATCCCTAATTGCCCTCGAGAAGGTGGTGGTGAGCCGCCTTCTTGAACCGCTGCAGTCCGTGTGGTGACGGTTCTCCCACAGTGCTGTTAGGAAGGGAGTTCCAGGATTTTGACCCAGCGACAATGAAGGAACGGCGATATATTTCCAAGTCGGGATGGTGTGTGACTTGGAGGGGAACGTGCAGGTGGTGTTGTTCCCATGCGCCTGCTGCCCTTGTCCTTCTCGGTGGTAGAGGTCGTGGGTTTGTTACACCCTTGTTCAAAAAAAGGTGTAAGGATAAACCCAGCATCTATAGGCCAGTCAGTTTAACCTCAGTGGTGGGGAAACTTTTAAAAATGATAACCCAGGACAGAATTAACAGTCACTTGGCCGAGGGTGGATTGATTTGGGAAAGCCAGCACAGATTTGTTAAAGGCAAATCGTGTTTAACTAACCCTGGTTTTTGATGACGTAACAGTGGGGGTAGGTGAGGGCAATGCATTTGATATGGTGTATATGGACTTTCAAAAGGCGTCTGATAAAGTGCCACACAGTAGGCTTATCATCAAGATTGCGGTCCATGGAATAAAAGGGGCAGTAGCAACATGAATACAGAATTAACTGAGTGACAGGAAACAGAGAGTAGTGGTGAGCGGTTGTTTTTTGGACTGGAGGGAGGTGTACAGTGGTGTTCCCCAGGGGTCAGTGCTAGCACCACTGCTTTTCTTGATATATATTAATGACTTGGACGTAGGTGTACAGGGAACAATTTCAAAATTTGCAGATGACACAAAACTTGGAAGGGTAGTAAATAATGAGGAGGATAGTGATAGACGTCAAGAGGATATAGACAGGCCGGTGACATGGGTGGACACGTGGCAGATGAAATTTAACTCAGAAAAATGCGAAGTGATACATTTCGGTAGGAAGAACAAGGAGAGACAATATAAACTAGAGGGCACAACTCTAAAAGGGGTACAGGTACAGAGATCTAGGGGTATATGTGCACAAATCGTTGAAGGTGGCAGGGCAGGTTGAGAAAGCGGTCAAAATAGCATACGGGATACTGGGCTTTATAAATAGAGGCATAGAGTACAAAAGTATGGAAGTCATGATGAACCTTTATAAAACACTGATTCGGCCACAACTGGAGTATTGTGTCCAGTTCTGGGCACCACACTTCAGGAAAGATGTGAAGGCCTTGGAGAGGGTGCAGAAGAGATTTACTAGAATGATTCCAGGGATGAGGGACTTTAGTTACGTGGATAGACTGGAGAAGCTGGGGTTATTCTCCTTGGAACAGAGGCGGTTGCAAGGAGATTTGGTAGAAGTATTCAAAATCATGATGGGTCTAGACAGAGTAGATAGAAGGAAACTGTTCCCATTGGCGGAAGTGTCAAGAAACAGAGGACATTGATTTAAGGGGTGATTGTCAAAAGAACCGAAGATGACATGAGGAAAAACTTTTTTACACAAAGAGTGGTTAGGATCTGGAATGCACTGGGTGGTGGAGGCAGATTCAATCACGGCCTTCAAAAGGGAACTGGATAAGTACTTGAAAGGAAAACATTTGCAAGGCTACGGGGAAAGGACAGGGAAGTGGGACTAGCTGGATTACTCTTGTATAGTCCGGTGCGGACTCGATGGGCCAAATGGCCTCCTTCCGTGCTGTAACCTTTCTATGATTCTATGATTCTACGATATGGAATGCTTTAATCCTGTGGTACTAGCCATGATTTCAAGGTGCAGCATGTTTATATACCAACACATTGGGCGCTAAATTGAGCCGTGTAGCACCCATTGTTCCAGTGCTACACGGCCTGTCCAACATCCAAGATGGCATCTTGGATGCGCATGCACGTTTCCAGTGTGACGTGCGCCGGACGCCATCTTGGTATAGGAGTTAGCGCATGCGCAAATACCGAACGCCGGAAGCATGTAAAGTTAGGAGAAAATGGATACAATCAGTGCGCAACGCTGATTTAAAGCGATAGACACCATTTTGGGACTGAACACACAGTCTTAACCCCGACCATCTGAATGTGTCTTCGAGTCCCTGGAGGACCCCACCGGTGCTATTTAAAGGGACCATGCAGGATTAACAGGTAAGTGGCTGGATTATTGCTTCTGGCTGCCGAGACATTAGTAACTCTTTTTGGAGGTCTCCTATACTTGAATACAAGGACTAGGGGATGCGGCCTAACATTTAGTGCCAGGACGTGCAGGAGTGAAGTTAGGAAATGCTTGCATACGCAAAGGGTGGGAGAAGTTTGGAACGCTCTTCTGCAAACGGCAATTGATGCTAGCTCAATTGTGAATTCTAAATCTGAGATTGATAGATTTCTGTGAACCAAGGGTATTAAGAGATATGGGGCTAAGGCGGGTATATGAGGTTAGGTCACAGGTCCACCATGATCTCATTGAATGGCGGAACAGTCTCGAGGGGTTAAATGCCACTGCCACTTGCTGCCTCCTGATATGTGTCACGTTCTCCTGCAAGAAAGCGGGACGTCTGTTTAGGTGACATGCATTTCATGGTTTAATAGCTACCAGTGTGTGTGGCCTGTGAGTTGTGGGTGGGTGGCTTGCAACAGTGGTAATGTGTAAGGGTGAGAGGAAACATCTGATTGGAAGAGTTGAGTACTGATGGAAAGAATTTGTTGGTATGTGGGTGATGGGGGGTGTAGTGCGTGGAACAGTGGTTGTGGCTAGTGGTGCAGATGGTAGGAGACCCCACTTGACAGTTGACCTCACTTACCTTGACCACTCGTGTCCAAGCATTGAACTTCTTCCTGCACTGCATCCATGTTCATGATACTGTGCGCCCGGCATTCACTTCGTCCCCTGCTGCCTCCCACTGCCTTTTGAGTATATGTCTGGAGGGCCTCTTGCCACCCCACCCCCCTGCCCCCTGCGGATATAGGATGTCCCTACTTCTGTCCACCTCTTGTACCAAGGCCTCTAGCGCATCAGCAGAGAATCTTCGGGCACGCACTCCCGTCAGCCTGGTACAAACGCAGATCAGCAGATTGGTGAGTGCTGACATGCAGATTGGAGGATGTGGGATTTAGTAATGCACAATCTTTATTCAATATTTTAACGTAACTCATCGGTTTGTAAACATAGGGACGGGAGCTGCATCTGTGTTTTGCTTGTGCGATGTCTGATCTCCATTCAGACTCCGTGCAGACTGCAGACTGTTATTTTCAGCAAATAACAGGTACCAGCTACCTTTAAGAGATTTTGAAGAGACAGCCTGCCTTTAAGAGATTGGGGCTCCCCTGGCTGGTGGAAAGTGCAAATTGCATTGAATTCTCGTGTTAACACTGATTCGGATTGCTGCTTGAAAGAAAGTCCTCAGGCCTCACGAAAGTCTCGTCCTGCCTGCGTAGGGGCCACTGGGTGCGGGGTAATAGCAGATCGCACTACCCGCGCCCAATAATCCAATCGTAGGCCCTAATCAATTTTTCCCCCTTTAGCACCAGCAAGAGGCTACCACATCATATTAGTTTTATTTCATAAGTTACACAATTAGTTTTCCTGTGCAGGGTCTGCAAAATAATTAAAGGCACTTCTGTAATCACAAATGAAAAGTTGTGTTCTGATGAAGGGCCCACACCTGAAACGTTAACTTGTCTATTCTCTCTCAACGGATGCTGACTAACCTGCTGAGTATTTCCAGCATTTTCTGTTTTTTGTTTTAAAAGTTTATTTTATTTGTTCATGGGATGTGGGCGTAACTGGCAAGGCCGGCATTTATTGCCCATCCCTAATTGCCCTTGAGAAGGTGGTGGTGAGCCGCCTTCTTGAACCGCTGCAGTCCGTGTGGTGAAGATTCTCCCACAGTGCTGTTAGGAAGGGAGTTCCAGGATTTTGACCCAGCGACGATGAAGGAACGGCGATATATTTCCAAGTTGGGATGGTGTGAGACTTGGAGGGGAACGTGCAGGTAGTGGTGTTCCCATGTACCTGCTGCTCTTGTCCTTCTAGGTGGTGGAGGTTGCGGGTTTGGGAGGTGCTGTCGAAGAAGCCTTGGCGAGTTGCTGCAGTGCATCCTGTGGATGGTACACACTGAAGCCACAGTGCGCCGGTGGTGAAGGGAGTGAATGTTTAGGGTGGTGGATGGGGTGCCAATCAAGCGGGCTGCTTTGTCCTGGATGGTGTCGAGCTTCTTGATTGTTGTTGGAGCTGCACTCATCCAGGCAAGTCGAGAGTATTTCATCACACTCCTGACTTGTGCCTTGTAGATGGTGGAAAAGCTTTGGGGAGTCAGGAGGTGAGTCACTCGCTGCAGAATACCCAGCCTCTGACCTGCTCTCGTAGCCACTGTATTTATATGGCTGGTCCAGTTAAGTTCCTGGTCAATGGTGACCCCCAGAATGTTGATGGTGGGGGATTCGGCGATGGTAATGCCATTGAATGTCAAGGGGAGGTGGTTAGACTCTCTCTTGTTGGAGATGGTCATTGCCTGGCACTTGTCTGGTGCGAATGTTACTTGCCACTTATAAGCCCAAGCCTGGATGTTGTCCAGGTCTTGCTGCATGCGGGCACGGACTGCTTCATTATCTGAGGGGTTGCGAATGGAACTGAACACTGTGCAATTATCAGCGAACATCCCCATTTCTGACCTTATGATGGAGGGAAGGTCATTGATGAAGCAGCTGAAGATGGTTGGGCCTAGGACACTGCCTTGAGGAACTCCTGCAGCAATGTCCTGGGGCTGAGATGATTGGCCTCCAACAATCACTACCATCTTCCTTTGTGCTAGGTATGACTACAGCCACTGGAGAGTTTTCGCCCTGATTCCCATTGACTTCAATTTTACTAGGGCTCCTTGGTGTCACACTCAGTCAAATGGTGCCTTGATGTCAAGGGCAGTCACTCTCACCTCACCTCTGGAATTCAGCTCTTTTGTCCATGTTTGGACCAACGCTGTAATGAGGTCTGGAGCTGAGTGGTCCTGGCGGAACCCAAACTGAGCATCGGTGAGCATGTTATTGGTGAGTAAGTGTTGCTTGAGAGCACTGTCGACTACACCTTCCATTACTTTGCTGATGATTGAGAGTAGGCTGATGGGGCGGTAATTGGCCGGATTGGATTTGTCCTGCTTTTTGTGGACAGGACATACCCGGGCAATTTTCCACATTGTCGGGTAGATGCCAGTGTTGTCCTTCATTGTCACGGTGTTTTCTAGTCTTACAGTAATCTGCAAGTGTTACCTTTATGAGGGTAAATTCTCCATTACTGCACTCACAGCACAAAGCCCCTCTCACCGAAAATTTATGCCCATGATATTCTGTCCATTAAAATTAAGGGTTGGAAAATTAAGGGCTGCAACTGCACAATTTCCTAACACACATACCAGGTGAGTGACGCTTCATGCCAGGAGCTGGATGCAGCAAGTTTACCTTGAAATATAAGCAAAAGAAATCGAAGACTCCGATATCAGATAAAGTACAATGTTCCTGTTAAAATACCACCAAACAGCACATTTTTGTTTTTAACTATTTCTGCAATTTCCTTCCCTACTTCCATTCATCCATACTATCCTTCTCTACCCAGACCACAAGACAGTCTAGTATACAGATGTGTTAAAGCTACTTTTTGGTCAGCCTGTTGGGAGATATATTGGGGGAAAAAATAAGGAAAACATCTACTTTCAGCATCCCCATCCTCCTGGTTGACCTGGCAGACACTAGAGAAGGGTAGTTTAAGTCCTAAGTTGGTTGACATTTAGATTCAACTTAATTTTCTAGTCAAGAGTCCAGCACTTTAATGTTGTTGTTACTGGGCCTCTTCAGAGCAATCTTAGAAGTGCATTTCCTTCAACATTGTGACATTTTTTTCTCACAGCTCAGAACAAGATTTCAAAATGAGCGCTACATTTGGAGCAGTTCTGTGCTGTGTCATTATATCCAATTGGAACCACACTGAGACTGACAAATATCTATGTAATTTCTGATCTTCAAACACTTTCAGATAGAGAGAGAGCAACCTTCTATCCATTGAGGGTTGGACCTTAAGGATCGGTCTATTATTGAGAGTCACATACATCCATTTATCAAATGCTTTCTCAATTTGGTGGTTTCTGTTAGCAGAGCACTTAGAGTGTATGGAGAAATTAATCAATACCTACACAAACTTTCTCTTTAAATGAATATTTCTATTAACAGGCTGCCATTAACTGGCATATATTGAAGTTGAAGTACAGTGTTAATCAGACACCCCAAACCATTCTCTCCCAAAAAGTAAGAGATTTTAGAGAGGGAGAATACCAATGTTAGTATATCTACATACCCTTTTGTTGTCTTCCTCTTCCTGTGCTTTCCTAAACTCCTGCTCCAAGGAACACGCAAGTTCATTAAAGAGTCCAACTTCTTCACAGTTCTTCAGAAATCGAGTAGGGGTGGGGGTCTGATCTACAAAAAAATGTTAGAATTATTAGTTCAGTTCACATTGGTGTTTTCTTCAGCTCTGCAAGTTTGTCCTTCTGATTGAGAGAATGAAACGTAAGGGGAGTGAAATAAAAGTATTATTCCATCTAAATTATGGAATAATTATGTTTTCATTTTTAAAAATATATTTCATGTCACAATGAAAAAAAAACCTAAAAGCTTAATTTTTTGGGCCTAGATTTTTCATTAGGTGTCAAGTTATCACCCAGTTTTCTGAAACAAAAACAGAAAATGCTGGAAACACTCAGCAGGTCAGGCAGCATCTGTGGAGAGAGAAACAGAGTTAACGTTTCAGGTTCGATGATCTTTCATCAGAACCCTACTTTTCTGATTGGTATACCTGGTCTCTGTACATTTCAGATTATACACAAAACTGGTCGCAATACCTACCTTTTTTTTTATTTGTTCACGTGATGTGGGCGTCGCTGGCGAGGCCGGCATTTATTGCCCATCCCTAATTGCCCTCGAGAAGGTGGTGGTGAGCCGCCTTCTTGAACCGCTGCAGTCCGTGTGGTGACGGTTCTCCCACAGTGCTGTTAGGAAGGGAGTTCCAGGATTTTGACCCAGCGACAATGAAGGAACGGCGATATATTTCCAAGTCGAGATGGTGTGTGACTTGGAGGGGAACGTGCAGGTGGTGTTGTTCCCATGTGCCTGCTGCTCTTGTCCTTCTAGGTGGTAGAGGTCGCGGGTTTGGGAGGTGCTGTCGAAGAAGCCTTGGCGAGTTGCTGCAGTGCATCCTGTGGATGGTGCACACTGCAGCCACAGTGCGCCGGTGGTGAAGGGAGTGAAGGTTTAGGGTGGTGGATGGGGTGCCAATAAAGCGGGCTGCTTTGTCCTGGATGGTGTCGAGCTTCTTGAGTGTGGTTGGAGCTGCACTCATCCAGGCAAGTCGAGAGTATTTCATCACACTCCTGACTTGTGCCTTGTAGATGGTGGAAAGGCTTTGGGGAGTCAGGAGGTGAGTCACTCACCGCAGAATACCCAGCCTCTGACCTGCTCTTGTAGCCACTGTATTTATATGGCTGGTCCAGTTAAGTTTCTGGTCAATGGTGACCCCCAGGATGTTGATGGTGGGGGATTCGGCGATGGTAATGCCGTTGAATGTCAAGGGTAAGTGGTTAGACCCTCTCTTGTTAGAGATGGTCATTGCCTGGCATTTGTCTGGTGCAATGTTACTTGCCACTTATCAGCCCAAGCCTGGATGTTGTCCAGGTCTTGCTGCATGCGGGCACGGACTGCTTCATTATCTGAGGGGTTGCGAATGGAACTGAACACTGCAATCATCAGCGAGCATCCCCATTTCTGACCTTATGATGGAGGGAAGGTCATTGATGAAGCAGCTGAAGATGGTTGGGCCTAAGACACTGCCTTGAGGAACTCCTGCAGCAATGTCCTGGGGCTGAGATGATTGGTCTTCAACAACCACTACCATCTTCCTTTGTGCTAGGTATGACTACAGCCACTGGAGAGTTTTCCCCCTGATTCCTATTGACTTCAATTTTACTAGGGCTCCTTGGTGCCACACTAGGTCAAATGCTACCTTGATGTCAAGGGCAGTCACTCTCACCTCACCTCTGGAATTCAGCTCTTTTGTCCATGTTTGGACCAAGGCTGTAATGAGGTCTGGCGCTGAATGGTCCTGGTGGAACCCGAACTGAGCATCAGTGAGCAGGTTATTGGTGAGTCAGTGCCGCTTGATCGCACTGTCGACGACACCTTCCATCACTTTGCTGATGATTGACAGTAGACTGATGGGGCAGTAATTGGCCGGATTGGATTGGTCCTGCTTTTTGTGGACAGGACATACCTGGGCAATTTTCCACATTGTCGAGTAGATGCCATTGTTGTAGCTGTACTTGAACAGCTTGGCTGGAGGCGCAGCTAGTTCTGGAGCACAAGTCTTCAGCACTACAGCCGGGATGTTGTCAGGGCCCATAGCCTTTGCTGTATCCAGTGCACTCAGCCATTACTTGATATCACGTGGAGTGAATCGAATTGGCTGAAGACTGGCTTCTGTGATGGTGGGGATATCGGGAGGAGGCCGAGATGGATGATCCACTCGGCACTTCTGGCTGAAGATGGTTGCAAACGCTTCAGCCTTGTCTTTTGCACTCACGTGCTGGACTCCGCCATCAATGAGGATGGGATTGTTTGCAGAGCCTCCTCCTCCCGTTAGTTGTTTAATTGTCCACCACCATTCACGACTGGATGTGGCAGGACTGCAGAGCTTTGATCTGATCCGTTGGTTGTGGAATTGCTTAGCTCTGTCTATAGCATGTTGCTTCCACTGTTTAGCATGCACGTAGTCCTGAGTTGTAGCTTCACCAGGTTGGCGCCTCATTTTTCGATATGCCTGGTGCTGCTCCTGGCATGCTCTTCTACACTCCTCATTGGGTTGATCCCATGGCTTGTTGGTAATGGTAGAGTGAGGAATATGCCGGGCCATAAGGTTACAGATTGTGCTGAAATAAAATTCTGCTGCTGCTGATGGCCCACAGCGCCTCATGGATGCCCAGTTTTGAGCTGCTAGATCTGTTCTGAATCTATCCCATTTAGCATGGTGGTAGTGCCACACAACACGCTGGATGGTGTCCTCAGTGCGAAGACGGGACTTCGTCTCCACGAGGACTGTGCGGTGGTCACTCCTACCAATACTGTCATGAATAGATGCATTTGCGACAGGTAGATTGGTGAGGACGAGGTCAAGTAAGTATTTCCCTCGTGTTGGTTCGCTCACCACCTGCCGCAGGCCCAGTCTAGCAGCTATGTCCTTCAGGACTCGGCCAGCTCGGTCAGTAGTGGGGCTACCGAGCCACTCTTGATGATGGACATTGAAGTCCCCCACCCAGAGTACATTCTGTGCCCTTGCTACCCTCAATGCTTCCTCCAAGTGGTGTTCCATGGTGGAAAAAGTGACACTGACATAAAGGTAAAATGCTATCATGTACAGTTATAACAACTTTGCAGTGTTATTTCTGACTCTTGTATGGTTCAGTGAGGAGAATGTAGGGTGGTAGGCTTGGCAGGCTAGGTGGTACGCTAAGCCCAACAAGATTCAGCTTTGGGGTGTCCATTATCTGTTCATTGTGTGTTAGCATAGACTCGGCTCGCTGCAAAGGGGTAATATCATTAGAAATTACTGAATGTAAACAGCAGCCAGGTTACAATGTCACAGATTGTAACAAAAATGCTAATCCAACACAGTGGGAGTGAAATGGCGAATCGGCAGCCTGTTTCACACTGCCTAAATCTAGAAAATTTCAGTTAACCCAGCATCCATAGCCTCTTAGCAGAGACAGTTCCAGGTTTCCACTAGTCCTTGTATGAAAAATGCTTCCTGATTTCACTCCTAACTGGCCCAGCTCTAATTTTAAGATTATGTCCCCTTGTTCTGGATTCCCCTGCCAGAGGAAATCTGTACCTGTACCTGCCATATTGAATCCCTATATCATTTAAAACATCTCAATTAGACCACCCCTTTACCTTCTAAACGCAAGGGAATTCAAACCAAATTTATCCCACCTGTCCTCATAATTTAACCCTTTAAATCCTGGTATAATACTGGTCAATCTGCACTGTACTCCCTCCAAGGGCAACATATCCTCTCTGAGGTGCAGTACCCAAAACTGAACACAGTACTCCAGATGGGGTCTGACCATGGCGCTGTACAACTGAAGCAGAACTTCCTCACTTTTGTATTGTAATTTTTGAGATAAAGACCAACATTCCATTAGCCTTGTTATTACTTTTTGTACCTGTGCACCAGCTTTTAGTGATTTCTGTACATGGACACCTATATCCCTTTACTCCTCCACAGCTCCTCATCTACCCACACTAAGAAAATAGTATTTCTCAGATCAAAAGCGGTGAACTTACACCTCCCCACATTAAACTCAGTCTGCCATAGTTTTGACCATTCACTCAGTCTGTCTATGTCCCTTTGTAAATTCTGCTCCCATCTACACAACTTACTGTATTTTCTGACTTAGTGTCATCTGCAAACTTGAATATACAACATTCTATTCCTTCATCCTTCATCCAGGTAATTAATATATGCGGCGAAAAGCTGAGGCTCCAGTTCAAATCCCTGGGGAATACCAATTGTCATATCCCACCAATCCCTTTAACCATTCTCTTCGGCTAGAGGCAAGTAGGTTCCTGGGGGAGGGGAGAGCCAGATCGGCAGAGAAAGGCAGGTGGAGCGGCAGCTGCCCAGACTGATGGGGCCAGGAGGAGCACTCCTGGTATTCACCTTTCGATCCTCTTCTGCCCAGCCATCAGCTGATACTGGCAGGAGCATGCATGGTGCACGCTTCCACCCACTTCAGCCCAAAAGTGGCATTTGGGTCCTAGGACTTTGATTTAAATATTGTAATCAACTGGGCGCCCTCTTCAGGTGGCCGCTCGGGCCCCAGCTATACGGCAGTGGCCACCGCCACGGCAGCAACGAGGCATTACATTCTAACATTCCATTTTCCGGCTGCTATCATCCCGTTAATGCCGGGCAGAAGGCCTAAAAAATTCAGCCCGCAGTGTGGACTTTCTCCTCTCACACCCCTAACTAGTTTAAATTTTTTCCCACTGCCCTATTTACCCTTACCGCAAGGACATGATTGCCTCTCCACTTTAGGTGAAGGCCATCCTGTCTCTACAGGCTCCCCTCAGTGATGAGGGGAAGGAAAAGTAGGACTATGTTCACCTTAAATAAGCTACTATGTTAAACTCCTTCATACTACCGCTAATCAAATTAATTATTACAGTTCACACATCCATGGCACATGTCCCATAGAAAACAATTAGGTCAGTACCTGGCAGTACATTTCCACACTTTTCATTTCACATTGACTGGTGTTTGATGCAGTTACCAAAGAACTATAAACTCTTGTTCCAGTGGCTATGGGAAGAAAGAAACTTGGCTTTTGAAAAGCAGCTTAATCTGCAACTCCTAAGAAGGTAAGTTCCCAAACTTAATCACAGTGTCAAGTAGAGGAGAGTACAGAGGATTTTATTAATTGTTTTTTTACAAAATCAGGGGGGAAACATGTTGTTGTCATATATCATCTAAGGTCTCATTTAAGACAATACTGGCAGATTCTGGGAGCAGGCTATCTAGCCCCCCTTGCTGTCTGAGATTGGTACATAGTATGGATGTTTGAATCTAAAAGAGAGGATGAAATACTTTCCAAATGAGGAATAGTTCATTAAAAATTAATAACGTGGTATTAAATAACTGAGTCATGAGATAAGAGGAATCATTATCACAGAAGGTATACAATGAGACAATGAAAGGAGTAAGCCTCAGAACTCACTTGTGATGAATGAGATTATTTTAAAATTTAGAATCCAAGGTGCAGGGCCAAGGCCCAGAGTACAGGACACCACCAAGATTGAAAACAGACAACACAAATCAGGAAGCAGTGATTAAGTGATTCCAAGCTTAGGTTTTAAAAGGCTGAAGATTGTAGGAAGAACGAAAACCTGAGGGAGTTGAAGAATGACGAGTTAAAGCAGTCCAGTATGCCATTCTATGGCCAGGATTTTGACTCAGAGCCGGGAAGGGTGGTCAAATCGCGGATGGGAAACCGGAATAACAGTTTTCCAGGCCGTCCTTACGATTTTGAAGTAAGGATGTCTTTTATTTTTTTTGTCGGTTTGCTGTCCGACAGGCCGGCCTGATTGACAGGCGGGCCTCAGTCGGATGGGAACAGAGCAAGGAAGAAGATGTGAAAAGGTAAGTCTTCAGGTAAGTCTCAGATTGGATGAATGGATGGATGGGGGGGTGGCCTGGAGGGACATTGGTGAGCGCCGATGAGCATGGGGGCACCAATTGGCGTGGGGCACCAGGCGGCATGGGGGTCAGTCATCAGGGGTGGGGGGGCGGTCAGTCATGGGGGGGGGGGCGAGGAAAATTGAGGGCATGGGGTGACGATCAGGTGTCAATAACTGGGGGGGGGAGGGGGGTTGTGATTGGGGGTCATCGCGGTGGTCTGCGATCGTTGGGGGGGACGCGATCGTTGGGGGGGGACGCGATCGTTGGGGGGGGACGCGATCGTTGGGGGGGGGACGCGATCATTGGGGGGGGACGCGATCGTTGGGGGGGGACGCGATCGTTGGGGGGGGGACGCGCTCGTTGGGGGGGGATGTGCTCGTTGGGGGTTGGGGGGGTGGGGGGGGAGTGGTCCGCAATCGTTTGGGGGGGGGCGGTGAGGGTCGCAGCAGGTAGGCTTGTTGGGCCTTGGGGAAGCATTCCTGCTCCTCTAGGCCCACAAACTGTGCTATAAAGGCACTTACCTGCAATTTTGGGCCTTCTCACCTCCTCTCACATGGCGTGAAGGAGAAGGCCCAGGAATCCCGGCCCCCAGGGGATGCAATCACAAAACCTGAAAAAACGGAGGCCCACAGCCTCCTTGAAAGGTTTTCGTGACCAATCCGACTCCTGGGAGCAGGTTGGTTGCCCGCCCCTTGTCCCAGAAATGGGTGGGTTGGAGATGGGTCTGAAATTGTTGCAATTTTCAATGCTCCCCCACCCACCCGTTTTTCACAGTTAAAATCCTGCCCATGGTCTTACAAAGACAGAGGAAGGTTTTCTCTTTTCTCGTGGTGTAGTGGAATTATAAATGCTAAATTGTAAATTCTAATTAAATACATTTATGGTTTCAATAGAAATCCAAACTTTAGGAATACATTTATGAAGTTTCTACAGATAGCAACATAGAGAGCAATTCTCACCCCCATGACGAAGTTTATTGAAAGCCAAAATTTCCATAAGTTGGCAGTACAAAAGATAATGGGGTGAGGTCAAAAGCTACAGGGTCAGGTGAAGGGTTACACAGGGCTGAGGAAAATTTTGGGGAGCTAGAATTGACTGCAGAATTGATAAAATAGAGATTGACATAAAAGGTTATGATGGATGGAAAGGGAGAGAGAAGTTGGTGGCCAGAGGTGCGAAAGGGATTTCCTCTCAGACAAAAAGCTTTTCCTTGTATTCTGTCCAGGAGTGTGGGGGAGATGCCTGAAGAGCCTTCCCAGATATCGGAGTAGTATTCAAATCTTGGATAAAATTGGACTTTAAAGGGAGCTTTTGTAGGAAAAATGTTTGGTCCATAAAAGGAAATCAATCTTTCACAAAGCCAGATTTAACAATGTAAAATAAGTGGGAGGTCAAGCTGAGTTATGAAAGCCTTGCTCATGAGGAGAGAATAATATAGTTGCTGCTTCCCCGTTGAGTGTGTTTAAATTGAAGGGGAAAGGAAGACCCGGGTGGGGGGGGTAATTTTTATTGAAATAACTCTATTAGTGTCTAACTGAAAAAATTCAATTTTAAAAGATCTGTTACCTGTTAAAAAATACTTCAAATTTCTTCCTCCAACTGAGAAATTATGCTAGTGGTTGTTTACGCTAAATACTCTGCTAATGGCATGGTTTCCCAGGGTAACGCAAGTCTCAATCAGCTCCCAGACCAGTCTGAAATTACAACCCCTACTGAAATGAATGCAGCCACTTTGGGAGTGACCCTGGAGGGAAGGAGAACCAATGACAGTTCTCCATTAGGGCAGCAAATCTGAAGTGTTTAGCAGGTATCATATAGCTTTATAATTGATTTTTTTTTGCGCACTGACAATGGAGAGTGCTTAAATCAGAGGAGTCCACATGTCACAAGGATCTGATCCTAACTATCACTATGCAGACCCAATCACATGATGATATGCATCAACAGAACACAGCTCCTTTATTTAAGTTATTTGAAAAAATAAAATGTCTTAAGTTGAACACCACATGGATCCCGATCTGACTGCATATTTAAACAATGAATGGATTCAAAAGATCCAGACACACATTTGTAACTTTATAGTTCCTGTGTTATGCGATCAGGACGACTCATTCTGTAAATGTTGGATCATACCAGGACCTCGTGCTTTCCTATATATCTCCACAAGTAAGCAATGAGTTTGTTGGAGGCCCTGATTTTAACTCCAGGCAGGTTTTGGGTGGGTGAGTGGCGAGGTGATTCAGAAACACACTCGCTGCTGCAGAAATGAGGCCCAGGCTATTTTAATTCCAGACTTCATTTAAATCCCGTTGGCCAATTTCCCGCCAGAAATGGGCGGAAAGTAGTTGGGAAGTTGTGAAAAATCACATGGCCCGCTGACACAAGGTAGATGACGGGATTGAGTTCTGGGGCCATCTTGCAAGGGTCTCACATTTGGGAAGAGGTGGGAGTTCGAGGCATGGGAGGCCTAAGCCTAAGCTTTCCTTGTCGGGCACATTGGAGTCCTCCTGCTTTTTCAGCCTCTTCTAAAGCTGATCCTCTTCCAACATGATTCAGCCTGCTGGTCAGGCCTGAGTCAAAATTGCTGTTGGGCCCCGATTAAGTCATCAGGACCCGACATACATATGTAAAGAAGGATCTGGCTGGATTTGGGAAGGAGTCCTCACCGCCTGCTCAGGAGAGCGGGTTAAAATCCTGGACGGAGAGATCCTAATTGAGTAACTATGAGCGATTTTAACTGCCCAACCACCCAGCTTCTGCCAGGCAGGAAAGGTTAAAATCACTCCATAATCAGTCCTCTAAATGGAGATATTTATCATATTATATATGAATTATTCTGCTGAGAATAATTTTAGGGATAGGAATTGGGCCTTGTTGCACATTTTTATAAGGTGTATACAAGGGCCAATCTCAGGGAGCAACGTCCTGCCCCCAATCAGTGCCAGGAGTAGTTAGTAACATTTTGGCATAGGCAGCTGCCTGGAACAGGTATTAGGCCCCTTGCATATGTAAATGGGGGGCCTAATTCCTGTTTCAGGATCCCTGCACTAAATTGGTTGGCAATGAGCAGAAGTCTCCAGGCTCTGGGTGGCAGCTCGACCAAATTATTACAATGAGGCCCTAAGCCCAATTTCAGGTGACCCTTGGGGCCTCCCAGTTGATTATGCACCTAAAAATAGGCCATAACCAATTTTATCCATTAACGATTTTGTAGCCCAAGAACATCAGTCGAAATTGCTTTCTGGAGTTACACAGAGGAGTTTTACTGTTACAAATGATACTTTGTGTGGAAAAAGTATCATTTTAATTAAATAAAGTTCATGCTTTATAACCTAATGCCATTGGTAAAGACGCTAACACAGTCTCTTACATACTTAGGAGCGAAACGGTTATCTCCCTTTACCATTCTGTAAATGTTATTATTGGATATTGTTTTCTTACCTGATAAAATATTATCTGTTTTTATTGCTGGAAACTTCAAAGTCATTTCATGTTTATGCCTGTGAATCATGAGGTGATCCTCAGTTGGAAATCTCTGTCAGACAAACAAAGTTTACATTAATTCACTGGCATTAGGTAAGCGTAAGAAAATCCGAGTAGTTTAATTCATGTCAATCAGCAATAAATTTCTTTCCACTCGCTTATGAATTTGAGCCTAACAAAGAAGCTGATTCATTAGAAAAATCATATAGTGCACATTGGCCACCTTTTATAATAAGTTAAACATATTTAACTTGAAAACTAAGTGATTTCTGTAGTAGGCAAAAAAGTTTTCTAAGTAATTAAAACAGTGCCTTCTTTCAGTATAACTTTATTGGTTTATTGTAAATTTGCTTTTTTTGTATCTGGCAACACCTTGACTTCCCAATATATCTTCTCCTCTATCATTTCCACACATATCCACAAATACTCTCTTTGGCTGGGACAGCAACCAACCAAGCAACTTCATATGATGACTATGACATCATATTCAGTCATGAATATAATGCTGCTTCTTTGGTTCAGTTGACAGATGTAATGCAAAGATTCAAGGGTAGAAATTGGTCATGGCACTTTTTTGGATCCATAAAAAGTGGCATGCCAACAGCGCAATCCCCACCTGGAAGGTCCAAGGCCAGCCCAAAATTGATCCTCAGGCCTCATTATTATTATTTGGGCGAGCTGCCAGCACCTGTCATGGTCCACAGGCAGCTTGTCCCTTTTCTAAAGATGAATCTCAGGCTTCACTGGCAGTGGCCCAAAGGTATGTTCCAGGAGGGGGAAGTGGAGCGGAGCGGCAATGGTGGGGGTGGGGGGGGGGGGAGGAGGTGTGGGGGGGTGAGATCGCAAGTGCTGTGGAGTCGAGGGAGACTCCTGCTCCTCTCAATTTCACAGCAACGATTTCTGAATTTTTTTTAAACAAAATAAACTTGGTGCCTACCTGCTTAAGAATCCCAAGTAGAGCAGGCCCAGCTCCTGCTTCACTCATCACCAACCAATTTCAGCAAAGAGACCTAAAACAGGCATTAGGCCCCTCATTTACATATGTAGGCCTCCTAATGTCTGTTTTAGGCGGCTGCAAGGGGCACCTGAAATATGGGCCTGACTAATTTAGCAGTGGCCCGAACACATGCAGATTGGGCGTGGGCCATTCCACTGCTAAATTAATTATCGTCGTGCCCATTTTATACCCAAAAAGCAGGCACAGCGCATACCAATTTCTACCACACAATCTTCTTTACCCTATTCATGCTGATTTCAGGCTTGGCAAAGAGGGAAGGTAATAAGTGAGATAAGATAAAGAATAGGAAAAGAAACTCTATGAATTTATAATTTGTCAGATTAATGTGTGCCCAAATTGATTTGGGAAAATTATAGGTGAGGTAACAGGTAGCAGTTCTTGAGATACAGCCCTTTGCTCCCTCCCTAATTTAGTACTGCATTGCCATACATGCTCGACATCCTACAAGATGGAATACCCACTTAGTAACCTAGCAACTAAGAAATCATCAGAGAATTGGTTAATTGTATTATCAGATAGAATTGAAACATCACCATATGCACAAAGGCCCTGAAATTCTGTGGCTGTTCCAGCATACTCCCACCATAACTTCAGTAGAAGTATGCCAGAACAGCCAGAAGCTTTGTGACAAAGTTTCCAGGATGGCCTTGTGGGAGCAGAGCCTCTACCTGCCCCTTATAAGTCAATTGTCGTAAGATGGACACAGACTCCTTTAGTCAGGGGTTCTTGCACCTCGGGACTAAGGAGAGACCCAGTGCATGGTTGGCAGAGGTATGCCTGGTCAGGCAAAGGATACCTCCCAGCCTGCTGGCGTTATGGGACCCACTTGGGGTCCAGACTAAGATTGTAGCCAGGACCTCCAAAGATCTGGCAGCAAGTTTTTTAATATAATTTTTAAAGTGACCCCTTTACAATGAGAGCACAGGGGCATCTCTAACTTGTTCCTTGGTGGTGGGGGGGTGGTCTCCACACCTCTCTTTCCTTCAATCTGGCCACCTCCTTTGAAGACTTTGAAGCCTCGTTGCTATGACAGGCACTCCAGGTGTGCCCCTAGTGGTGCAGGCGCCTACCAATGGTACACTAATGAAGGGGCCTCCCTCTGCCCCCCTGACCTTTGGTTAGGTCAGCAGCAGGGGTCTTATGCCAAAATGCCCATCACAACAGATTTCCAGGGCCAGGGTCTCAGTGATGTAAAGCAAATATTTTAGCTGCTACACTACAATCTTTGTTGTTTGAACTATTGAGATCACACCTTAGTTTTCTTTTGTTATATGTTGACAGTTACACTTAAAAACATGATGGGCTAATTGCACCATCTGCAACCCTCTCCCATAGTAGTGCAGTCAAAGATACTTTAGTTTGCCCTGCAAATATCATTATACACAAGGTTCATTAAGGCTCCAATTCTTATGCTAATTGCGGCAAAACCCCATAACGCAGCTGGAGTATCTGAAAAGCACTTCCATTGCTAAATGCCCATTTGAAACGAGTGCTTCAAGGGAGATCTTCAAAAATGGTAGTCTTTATTGCTTGATGGCTCTCTCACCCAAATAGGGCCACCTTTCACGCAGGATGTCCTGCAGCAAGATCTCCAATGCCTGGTCAGTGAATGGGCACAATTCCATCCCCAGCCATTGAGGCACAGTTTTAAGGGCAGCAAGGAGCCCTTTAAGAGAGTTCCTGGTGCCGGATAGCCCGCTACCTGACCTGGATACAGTCCCATTGCATCAGCTGCCCAAATTTCCAATATGTGCTCTCAGCAAGCCAGGTGCCCTATCAGGAATGAAAATTTGAAAAATTACTCCTAATGTGTAAGCTGTTAATAGAACACAGCAATAGCATTCAGTTTGCTTTGCACATTGCACAAGCACAGAGCTACTGTATTTTCAGCTGCTATTTCTAAAGATGTATCAAAAGAATAAGTATATCCCATTGTTGCATCTTCCTAGGACTTCTTAATAACAACATACACAAACCTCCAAATTGACAAAAAATATTGAATCACAGTAATCTAACTCAGCATTTGGTTTAACAAATGTCAAATTGCGAAAACTTGATAAGACCATTTTCAGAATTTTTGCAATAAAAATGTAAATGCATGAAAGGCTGTTGAATAGTAGCCAAGACATATTTATTCTTCAAACATTAAAGCTTAAGTAAAACATCTTGGGCGCTAAATTGGGCCGAGTAGCGCCCATTGTTTCAGCGCTACACAGCCTCTCTGACATCCAAGATGGCATCTTGGATGCGCACGCACGTTTCCAGCGTGATGTACGCGGACGCCATCTTGGTATAGGAGTTAGCGCATGTGCAAATGCCGAATGCTGGAATCATGTAATGTAGGGAGAAAATGTGTGTAATCAGTGTGCAACGCTGATTTAAAGTGACAGACACCATTTTGGACCTTAACGCTCAAATCAACTTAACCCTGACCATCTAAACGTGTCTTGCGGTGCCTGAAGGTCCCCCCACCAGTGCTATTTAAAGGGGCCATGCAGGTGTAGCAGGTTAGTTACTGGATTATTGCTTCTGGCTGCTGGTGGAGTAAGAAGTGTTTTTTGAAGCTCCCTATTTTTACTGAGAGTTCCTAGACTACATTTGAGTGTGGTTTGGCAGGTCCTGCCTTCGGTTCAGAAAGTTACAACTGTGGTTCAACAACATTCCTGGCAACCATGTCTGCTAGGGGTCCCGCTGGGCATTGAGCATGACTGGGAGCATGCAGAGAGGCCACGCATAGCAGGTCAAGCTGCGAGGAGACGGAGGATGAGGAGGTGCAAGGTACTGAGCAGGAGGCCCTACCCAATGAGGGTCTTCCGGGACGAATTCTCTTACCTCAACATGACCGAGGAGGATTGCATCTGACGCCTGAGGTTCACCAAGGAAGCCGTGACCGTGATCTGTCAACTGGTGCGGCCACAACTGCAGCCTCAGAGCAGGACAAGGACAGCATTGCCTGTGGCTGTGAAGGTCACCGTGGCGCTGAATTTCTATGGCTCAGGATCATTTCAGGCCTCTGCTGGCGACATGTGCAACATCTCGCAGTATGCAGTGCACTGCTGCATAAGGGAGGTTACAGATGCACTGTATGAGATGAGGAACACCTTCCCTCTCCACAGAGACAAGCAGAACGAGCAAGCACGGAGGTTCGCTCGCATTGCTGGCTTCCCCATGGTGCAGGGTGCCATTAACTGCGTGCATATTGCCCTGCGTGCCTCGCATATCAACTCAGCCGTCTTTGTCAACCAAAAGGGCTTCCACTTCCTCAACGTGCAGCTGATGTGCGACCACACGCCATGGAGGTCGATGCCCACTACCCTGGGAGCAGTCATGACGCCTTTGTTATGCGGCAGTCCAACGTGCCAGCTATCTTTTACCCGACTCGGCAAGTCAAAGGCTGGCTACTGGGCGACAAGGGCTATCCCTTCATGCCGTGGCTCATGACACCGGTCAGGAACCCACGCACACGTGCACATCAGGCATATAATGAGAGCCATGTTGCCACACATAACGTCGTGGAGCACACCACAGGCCTCCTCAAACAACACTTCCGCTACCTGGACCGATCTAGAGGAGCCCTGCAGTACTGCCCTGAGCGGGTGGGCAGATTTGTGGTGGTATGCTGCATGCTGCACAAACTCGCCATCATGAGTGACCAGCCTTTGCCATCAATGAATGGAGAAGACCCTGAGCCAGAGGTAGAGGAGGAGGAGGCTGAGGAGGAAGAGGCTGAGGAGGAGGAGGAGGAAGGAGCTGAGGAGGAGGAGCCGGAAGAGGAAGTGGAGGAAGACACAGGGGTGCAACAGGAACCGCATGCCTTGTCTGCAAGAGTTCTGCGTGCTCGCCTGATCCATGCCCGCTATCAATAATGTGAACTACATCCCCCAACTCACCAACAGTCCTACACTCCCCACCTTTCCGCTCCCACAAGACAATCAAATCGCCCTCCATCTGATTACATATTGGTTTCCCTCTCAGCTCATTGCATAAATAAAAACCACCACCAAATGCAAAATCAAAATCTCATTTATCAATGAATAAATGAAATTATGCAAACGCAATAGAACTATTCACCTTTGTGTATTCCCTTAGTGCCTTTTGTTCGTGTGCCTTTACCTATCCTAGTGCTCCTATGAGGTGCTTCCCCAATGGCTGGAGCATGGGTGGTAGGAGGCTGCTGGCCTTCAATGGAGGAGCGTGCAGATGGCCTTGGAGGACGACCTCGAGCAGCTCTGGGCCGGGAGAGCCCGGCTTCAGACTGCACCATCTCAGCATGGGCTGCAGCAGTCTGGCCTGGCTGGCCGATAGGCAACAACAGGGGCACTGGCAGAGTGGCAGAGGTGGGAGCAGGAAGGCTGTCGTCCTGAGAGAGGACAGCAGGTCCGACTGCCATGGCGCCACTGCCACTCTCCCGGGGCGGCGCCTGGTGATCAGCTGGTGAATGGACTGCTGGAGTTCTGTGACGCCCTGGAAGCCCCGTTCCACAGTGGTCCCCAGAGGCACGATAGCAGCAGTCTGAGCTTCCAAGGTGGCAGTCTAAGCTCCAAATGCAGCAGTCACACCTTGGATGGCAGATGTTTGTGCTGCAATGGAAGCTGTGACATCAGTCATCAGACACTGCATCGTGGTGGGTTCCACAGGTGCGCTGATGGAGGTGACCACCCGTTCCATGTTGGAAAGGATGGGCTCCAAGCTCTGCACAAAGCCCTGCGCCAAGTTGGAACTGGACTCCTCCATGCCCCTACTCATTGTGCGCAGGCTTTCTGGCAGGCTTTCCAGTGCCCCACGCATTTGGTGGTGTATGCCCATCAGCCGTCTTCTGTAGCCTGGCCCATCGAAGTCCTCATTTGACTCCTCTGCAGCAGAACTAGTGAGCGAACTCGCCCTCCGGCGAGCTGGCACCCGTGGTATCCGTTCCCCCCGCCCCGGCTCCTGCACGCTTGTGCTCGGTGTCTGACCACGTGCAGATCCCTCCTCTAACCGAGCCGCTAAAGGACGCGCAGTGCCAGTCTCTGAGCTGCTGGAAGCAAGTGTCAGAGCAAGTGACGGTGTGGCTTCAGTGCCCCCTCCTCCTCCTCCTCCTCCTCGGACGGTGCGGTCACGTGTTCTTGCGTATCTGCAATGACAAAGGGAAACAGGTTGAGTTGTGGAGTGGGAGGGGAGCAAGTAAGATGTGCG
Organism: Heptranchias perlo; assembly: GCF_035084215.1. Lineage (NCBI taxonomy): Eukaryota > Metazoa > Chordata > Chondrichthyes > Hexanchiformes > Hexanchidae > Heptranchias > Heptranchias perlo. Next base: position 68,886,284 of record NC_090326.1, on the reverse strand, counting down.
TGTTGACAGCATCTGCAGCATGTGAGTCAGAAAAGATATGGGGAGGAGGGAGATGTGGGAAATGAGAAGGAGCATTAGATATGCAGAGACCCCTTTCATCAGGACCTCCAGCGCGGCATGTTGTCTCAGCTGCAGCGATGGCCGGCCCAATGATCCGAAGCACTGTGTCCTCTAGAGGGGTGAGGGTGTGTAAGCGTGCCCTCCACCCTCAGTTCTCTCCTGCTCCCAGCAGTTATATGCCACCTTCTCCTGCAAGACAGAGGACAGTGTGTCAGTGAGTATCCTGCAAGATTTGTGGGTGATGTGCCTGTCGTGGTCGAATAGCTGCCAGTTTGTGTGACCTGTGAGCTGTGGTTATGTGGCCTGCAAGTGTGGTACTATGTGCGGGTGAGATACAGTATGCCGAGTGCAGCTTTGCTTATGGATGGGCAGTGTTTGTTGGTGGGTGAGTGACGAGGAGTGTGATGCGTGGAGCAGTGGTGCAGTTGGTAGGATGTGCCACTTGACACTTGCATTCACTCACCTTGACCACTCGTGTCAAATCAGTGAACTTCTTTTTCACTGCACCCACGTGCGTGGTGCAATGCTCCTGGCGTTGACTTCCTGCACCACAGCCTGCCAATGCCTGCGGAGCTGCAGTCTGGAGATTCTCCTGCCACCCTGCGAGTACACGTTGGCCCTTCTTTTGTCCACTCCTTCCACCAGGGCCTCCAGTGCATCATCGGAGAAGCGTGGTGCCCTCTCTCGTGCCAGTCCTGCTATCCTCATGGCCATCTTTCCCTCCTCCAAGTAAGCTGTGTACCTGCCATTAGAGATGTGTACCTGCACCTTTAAGAGATGCAGGCTGCTGATGACGTGCGCTGTGCACGCCCCATTTCCAACTTTCTCATTCTCCGTGCAGCCTCTCAGCAGTGCTGGTAGCGCAGGCTGCACGGAGATTTCATGGTAAGTAGCAGGCAGCAGGATGTTCACATGCAGCCTGCGTAGGGGTCATCGGGCTCGGGGTACTAGCGCATCACGCTACCCCCGCCCGAAAACGGCCCTTATCGAATTTTTCCCCATTTTTCTTTGTATACTTTTAGTATAAAGAAGACCATGGCCTAAATTTTAACCCGGAAGAACGGGTGGGTTGGGGGCAGGGGGGCAGTAAAAATTTTTAAAGTTTGGCGCAGGAACGAATCCCGACTCCAACCCGCCAACAAATGCGTTTTACCCAGACGCATCTGGGTGCATGCGCGCTTCAGAAACCTGGATGTCCCGCTGGCAATTAAAGCCAGCTGGATGACATTTAAAGGGGCAATTAAGATAGTTCAAGTAGTTAACTCAATTAAATTTTTGTGGATTGAGGCAGACAAACGATTTTAACTCTACCTGAACGTATCTCCCGTGACCTCAAGCACGCCATGGAAACGGAGGCGAGTTGCAGCTGTCAGCCATTTGGACATTTAAACCAGTGATAGACACATGTGAAGAAAAGGTAAGTTTTTGCAGCGGGCCCCTCAGTTCTCTCAGACAAACCTTTGGTTGGGAGTTCTTATTGTTTAGGCTGAGATTTCTTCGTTCACATTCAGAATTCTTGTGTTCACACATTATTTACCTACATTTTGGACCCCCTCAAACTGACACCATCAGGATGGGGGGTGGTGCGCAATGGATGTATTCAGCAGTACATCTGAGGAGGAGACACATCACCATCTGTAGCAGGTTTGGCATGCAGTTCTGGGAGTTGCAGCTCCACAAGACAGAGATGAGCCACAAGGACCTGCAGAAGAGCAGAGAGGGGAAGAACAGAGGGGCCGACGTTGCAGGAGGCACTACACGTGTGAGAGGGTCTAGAGGCAGAGGCTGAGCTTCCTGGACCTCCCTGAGGAGCAGTGCCTATGAAGGCTCAGGTTGAGTCGCCAGGTGGTCGCAGACATCTGCACGCTCCTTCATGCAGAGCTGCTTCCGGCTGGGCCTGGTGGTCACGCATTGCCCGTCACATTTAAAGTCACCACTGCCCTCAATTTCTTCGCCTCCGGGTCCTTCCAGAGCGCCACCAGTGACATCACCAGGATCTCTCAGTCGTCTGCACATAAGTGTATACGACAGGTCATGGATGGCTTGTTTGCCAGGGCATCCGACTACGTCAACTTCCCCATCGACAACATCAGCCAGACTGAGAGGGCAGTGCGTTTCCACTCTCTTGCTGGCTTCCCACGGGTACAGGGAGCAATTGACTGAACACACGTAGCAATCCAAGGAGCTGCACATGAGCCAGGACTGTACATCAACTGAAAGGGATATCACTCCATCAACGCACAGCTGGTTTGCCACCACCGGAAGAGGTTTCTGCAGGTGTGTGCCAAATTCCCTGGCAGCTGCCTTCATTCTGTGGGAATCCAATATCCTGGCCCTCTTCCACGCACAAAACAGACTTAAGGGCTGGCTCCTTGGAGACAGGGATACCCCCTGTAGATGTGGCTCATGACACCTCTGAGAAACCTCACCAGCAAGGCACAGCAACGGTACAACAACAGTCATATCACAACCAGGTCAGTCATTGAACAAGCCAAAGGAATGGTGAAGATGCGCTTCAGCTGCCTGGATCGATCTGGGGGAGCCCTGCAGTACTCACAGGCGAGGGTGTGTAGAATAATAGTCGTGTGTTGCGTCCTGCACAATATCGCTCAACAAAGAGGGTTACTGGTGGATGAGGTCCCATGAGCTCAAGAAGCAGCCGTACCTGCAATCAACATTGAAGAAGACGACGAGACGGAGGAGGAGGAGCACAACATTGGGCGAACCATCGGCAGGGCAGCGTCTCACCTGGCTGCTCTTCATGCCAGGGAGTCACTCATATTTGATAGATTCTCATAGGCAGATCTTCAAAGTGACTATAGTCAACTACTCAGACCACCTATAACAATCACCACAACCACCAAGCCACTCCGAGGTTACACAAAACAGTCCTGCAACCACATGTACACCCATTGTAAACTATTTGTGGATGCCACCCTCCCCTTGCATTTTGCGCTTTCTTCTCCTACAAGGGGAGAAAGTACAGACGTGTGAGTGAGTGAGGGTGACGTGGTCACCCAATGGATGCATTGCTTTGGGTCAGGATGACAATGAAGCAGATGCATCAGAAAGTGACTATCAGACAGATTGATCACATTGCATCAGGATTGGGGTAAGCGGGAGTGGTGGGTTCACAAATGGGGAGGTGAAGAAGTCCACAGAAAGTGAAGGCAACTTGACACTGAACCTTAAGTAGGTGTGAGGAATGATGTGATGGGGTAGGCTTCGCAGGGCAGTGTGAGTGGGGGTGGGGTGGGGGGTAATGTTCACCACAGAATGCAGGTGAATCAGTAACTATACTCATTTTTCCTGACCTGGTTAGGTCATTAAATCGCTTCCTGCATTGAAGCCACAACCAGGGCACTGTGCTCCTGCTGTTTACCTGGTCTGCCATCTCCAGCCACACTTTCTTTGTGTCAGAACCAGGTTTCTTCCTCCTGTTCGGTGGATATAGGACCTCCCTCCTGTCTCCAGGGCGGCATCCGAGAACCTGGGTTCTGGCTTTGCTCTAGGACGTTCCTTAATCATTTTGCCTCATTTCTCCTTCAAAATGCATTATTGGAATGGCCCTTTCAATAGTGGGCTTTAAACGCGTCATGCGAGTGCGCAGTACACCTCCACCATTCACTCCCTCCACCACTGGCGCACCGTGGTTGCAGTATGTACCATCTACAGGATGCACTGCAGCAACTCGCCAAGGCTTCTTCGACAGCACCTCCCAAACCCGTGACCTCTACCACCTAGAAGGACAAGGGCAGCAGGCACATGGGAACAACGCCACCTGCATGTTCCCCTCCAAGTCACACACCATCCTGACTTGGAAATATATCATCGTTCCTTCATCGTCGCTGGGTCAAAATCCTGGAACTCCCTACCTAATAGCACTGTGGGAAAACCTTCACCGCACGGACTGCAGCGGTTCTAGAAAGCGGCTCACCACCACCTTCTCAAGGACAATTAGGGATGGGCAATAAATGCCGGCCTTGCCAGCGACGCCCACATCCCATGAATGAATTTTAAAAAAGCAAAGAGAGGGGATGAAAAAATATTGGCAAGTAAAATCAAGGAAAACCCAAAGATGTTTTATAAATACATTAAGAGCAAGAGGATAACTAAGGAAAGAGTAGGGCCTATTAAAGACCAAAAAGGTAATCTATGTGTGGAGGTGGAAGATGTGGGTATGGTTCTTAATGAATACTTTGCGTCTGTCTTCACAAAAGAGAGGGACAATGCAGACATTGTAGTTAAGGAGGAGGAGTGTGAAATATTGGATAGGATAAACTTAGCGAGAGAGAAAGTATTAAGGGGATTAGCATCTTTGAAAGTAGATAAATCGCCAGGGCCGGATGAAATGTATCCCATGCTGTTAAAAGAAGCAAGGGAGGAAATAGCGGAGGGTCTGACCATCATTTTCCAATCCTCCTTGGATACAGGCGTGGTGCCGGAGGATTGGAGGACTGCTAACATTGTACCATTGTTTAAAAAGGGAGCGAGGGATAGACCGAGTAATTACAGGCCAGTCAGTCTAACCTCGGTGGTAAGCAAATTATTGGAATCAATTCTGAAGGGCAGGATAAACCGTCACTTAGAAAGGCACAGAGTAATCAAGGACAGTCAACATGGATTTGTTAAGGGAAGGTATCTGACTAACTTGATTGGATTTTTTGAGGAGGTAACAAGGAGGGTTGATGAGGGTAGTGCATTTGATGTATTCTACATGGATTTTAGCAAGGCTTTTGACGGGGTCCCACATGGCAGACTGGTCAAAAAAGCACAAGCCCATGGGATTCAAGGGAGAGTGGCAAGTTGGATCCAAAATTGGCTCAGTGGCAGGAAGCAAAGGATAATGGTCGACGGGCGTTTTTGTGACTGAAAGACTGTTTCGCAGGGCTCAGTACTAGATCCCTTGCTTTTTATGATATATATTAATGATTTGGACTTAAACGTAGGGGGCATGATTAAGAAGTTTGCAGATGATACAAAAATTGGCCATGTGGTTGATAGTGAGGAGGAAAGCTGTAGACTGCAAGAAGATATCAATGGACTGGTCAGGTCAGCAGAAAAGTGGCAAATGGAATTCATTCTGGTGAAGTGTGGGGAGGGCAAACAAAGCAAAAGGGGTACACAATAAATGGGAGGATACTGAGAGGTGTGGAGGAAGAGAGGGACCTTGGAGTGCATGTCCACAGATCCCTGAAGGTAGCAGGACAGGTTGATAAGGTAGTTAAAAAGGCATATGGAATATTTTCCTTTATTAGCCGAGGCATAGAATATAAGAGCAGGTTACGCTGGAACTGTATAAAACACTGGTTAGGCCACAGCTTGAGTACTGCGTACAGTTCTAGTCACCACATTACAGGAAGGATGTAATTGCATTAGAGAGGGTACAGAGGAGATTTACGAGGGTGTTGCCAGGACTGGAGAAATTTAGCTATGAGGAAAGATTGGATAGGTTGGGGTTGTTCTCTTTGGAACAGAGGAGGCTGAGGGGTGATTTAATTGAGGTGTACAAAATTATGAGGGGCCTAGATAGAGTGGATAGGAAGGACCTATTTCCCTTAGCAGAGAGGTCAATAACCAGGGGGCATAGATTTAAAGTGATTGGTAGAAGGATTAGAGGGGAGCGGAGGAAAATTTTTTTCACCCAGAGGGTGGTGGGGTCTAGAACTCACTGTCTGAAAGGATGCCAGAGGCAGAAACCCTCAACTCATTTAAAAAGTACCTGGATGTGCACCTGAAGTGCCGTGACCTACAAGGCTACAGACCAAGTGCTGGAAAGTGGGATTCGGCTGGGTGGCTCATTTTCGGCCGTGCAGACACGATGGGCCAAATGGCCTCCTTCTGTGCCATAAATTTTCTCTGATTCTATGATTCTATGAAGGCAGATGTGCGATCCTCACTTTTATGCACATCTTTTGTGAGAGCTATCAAGCATGCTGCAAACCTAAGTCAGGAACTCCCATGCTTGACGGACCCCACAGGAAAGTATTGGACACAGCCACTATCATTTTACACACACTCTGCTTTATGGTGCCAAAGTTGGATGGCACACTTTTCTTGCAGTTGGTGGTGGCAGACAAGGAACAGCATCTCCCAAACCCACGACCTCTACCACCTAGAAGGACAAGTGTAAACAATTTTACAACACCAAGTTATAGTCCAACGATTTTATTTGAAATCTACAAGCTTTCGGAGGCTTCCTCCTTCCTCAGGTAAATGTCAGGAACTCCTCGAAGCCTACGCATTTATAAATCACAGAACAATACATGGTGATTACAGACAGCCTTTGCAACTGCCCGTTGCCAAGGCAATCACTGTGTTCAGACAGAGAGGTGTTACCTACAGAACCCCCGAATATACATTCAACAAAAAAAACAAACAGGAAAAAAAAAAGAGAGAGAGGCAGAAACATCCGGAAGGCAGAGAAAGCCAGAAAATGACCCGTTATATTAAAAACAGATAGCTTTTGTTCGCTAGTGGGCTTACGTGTAGCGTGACATGAACCCAAGATCCCGGTTGAGGCCGTCCTCATGGGTGCGGAACTTGGCTATCAATTTCTGCTCGACGAACACCTCGCTCTGGCCATCCCCACACCTCCACTACTCACCTTTAAACAACCACCCAACCTCAAACAGACTATCGTTCGCAGCAAATTACCCAGCTTTCAGGAGAACAGGAAGGAGGAAGCCTCCGAAAGCTTGTAGATAAAATCGTTGGACTGTAACTTGGTGTTGTAAAATTGTTTACAATTGTCAACCCCAGTCCATCACCGGCACCTCTACATCATAGAAGGACAAGAGCAGCAGGCACATGGAACAACACCACCTGCACGTTCCTCTCCAAGTCACACACCATCCCGACTTGGAAATATATCGCCGTTCCTTCATCGTCGCTGGGTCAAAATACTGGAACTCCCTTCCTAACAGCACTGTGGGAGAACCTTCACCACACGGACTGCAGCGGTTCAAGGCGGCTCACCACCACCTTCTCGAGGGCAATTAGGAATGGGCAATAAATGCCGGCCTCGCCAGCGACGCCCACATCCCATGAACGAATAAAAAAAAAAGGTGCTCACGATTCCACTCTGAGGGAGTCATAGAATCTTACAGCACAGAAGGAAGCCATTCAGCCCATCGTATCAGTGCCGGCTTTTTGAAAGAGCTATCCTAGTCCCCACCCAGCTCTTTCCCCATAGCTCTTTGCTGGTAGAGGCTTTCTGATGGTAAACATGGAGGAAGCCCTAGAACTCTTGGGCAGGCATACAGAAGGAGTGGAAGAAAAGGAAGTAGGAGGCAAGGTGTCAGCTACAGGCATGTCACACAATTCATCTTGTGTCTCTTCAGCACATGTAGAACACATAATCAGTGATCTCAATATATTATGAACCCCTCAGGTCATGTCTTGTACTGAAATTGGAATGGCCAGTATGCTCATCCACTCATGCTTTTTGTGTTCTCCTAAGTGTGCCGCAGCAACAAACAGAGGAAGAGCAGCAAAAGGATCCTGGCTCCTCTGCTCCGGGTTATGTCATCCACAACCATCAATGTTGTTATTAGTACATTGAGGATCGTTTTGTAATTTTATGGCTTACCAAAAGAACTGATTTTGCTTAATAGTTCTCTGTTTACGTTGCATGAATTTCTAAACTGCAATGAAATACAGCACATCTTATCGTCATTTTATCATCCCTGTTTGGATGGAAAAGCACTAAGATATAAATGTGTCTTGGGCGGAAGTGCAAAAACGGACGACAGCGAAACAGCCGCCAGTTTTACAATCTGTCCGATTCTCTCTTTGGATGTAATATAAAATGAGATTCGCCATCACCGTTCTGAGCTTTGGCAGAGGATGGATTTATATCACATAACGTTTTATTAGACCTTTCAAACAGACAATGAAGTCAAGGAAATTAGAGTTAGGCACACTGGGCAGGGGGGGGGGGGGGGGGGGGGGGGGTGGTGGATTTTAACCCCCCTTCACGACATGCGGGAGAGGGTCAGGGGTGGAGAGGGGTTAAAAATCAAAAATCGCGTAACGCAACATCAACCCACCACAGAGCAGTTAGGAACCTGATTTAAATTTAACGCTGGCCGGCCAGGTTTCCCAGGTCTCGGGAAATGCGGCAGGTAAATGGAGACGGGGACAGCCGGATCGAGCAGGTAAGTGCTTTTTATATCACTGCTTGTGAGCCAGGAGGAGCAGGAGTGCTCCACCCACCCCATGAAGCAAATCTTCTGCTGCGATGGGCAGACCACCGGCCCCCGCTCCCCCCCATTCCCACTCCTTATGCCCCGGGATCTTTGTCGACCTCACCCCCCCTTATGCCGCGCAATCTTTGCCAGCCCCTCACCCCCTATGCCTCATAATTTATGCCAAACCCCCCTTTTACCCTGCGATCTTTACCAACCCCCCACCTCCCATGCTCTGCGATCTTTGCTGATTGCCGGGGACTGTCCCCAACAGTCCCCGGCTGCAGCCTTCTAGTGCTGCCTTTCATGCCCAGCAGCTGGCCAGCCTGTCAGACTGTCCGGCTGCCGGGCAGGAAACAGAATAATAAAAAGTGATAATGAGGTCCTGCCGTTAAATTCAGCAGGACCTCCGTGTGCCTGGGAGTTCTGGGTTTTCTTCTCACAAATGCACTCCCCCGCTCCCTCCCCAACTCTCCGTAAATATCGGGGCCATTGAGTCAAAAGATGTACCATGCTCTTTTCTATTTTCATAATAAACCATGCCACTGCACACCTGCTGAATTGTTGATGAGTAAACAACCCAGTTAGATATAAGCTGGATTTTCCTCTGAATACCATACACTTTTCAGGGATATTCAATCAATCAGAAACGTGAAATAGGATGGGGAACCATTTTTACACTCAGCCAATTCCTACCATCATTTCCCTGCCCTAAAACAGGGTGGATGTATTTAAATGAGGCTGTAATGGCGTAGTGATGTCATGTGCCTCATTTTCTGTCTTTACCATCTCATTAAGACTAGATGTAAATCATATCCATATATCCAGTATTGTTAAGCAGTAAGTGAAAATCGGAAACAGCAGATACTATAAAAAGTTCTGTAAAATCCTGGGGGGTCATTTTAACCGAACCTGCTCGGCAGGAAACTGTTGGATCGAATCAGCCGCCTGTTTTACACCCCACCCGATTTTACTGTTCACAATGGGTATTAAAATCAGTGGAGTGTAAAATTGATGGTTGATCGGGTCCCACCAGTTTCCCACCAGGCAGGTTGGATTCAAATTACCCCCCTTATTTTAGCTACTGACTACAGCTTCAATATCTACCATTATGCTTTGTTGTTGTGGTGCTTTAATTTTACCTATTCCCCACCAATTCAAAAAAAATCTTAATGGGAATACTCCTGTATTTTTTTTTCTTGGATGATGAGGAAGAGGAACGAAGGGAGAATCACAGAAAGGTTACAGCACGGAAGGAAGCCATTTGGCCCATTGAGTCCACGCCGGCTCTATCAAGAGCAATCCAGCTAGTCCCACTCCCCTGTTCTATCCCCGTAGCCCTGCAAATTTTTTCCTTTCAAGTTCTTATCCAGTTCCCTTTTGAAGGCCATGATTGAATCTGCCTCCACCATCCCCTCGGGCAGTGCATTCCAGATCCTAAGCACTCACTGTGTAAAAAAGCTTTTCTTCATGTCACCTTTAGTACTTTTGCCAATCACCTTAAATCTATGTCCTCTGGTTCTTGACCCTTCCGCCAATGGGAACACTTTCTCTCTACCTACTCTGTATACCTCTAACAAATCTCCTCGCAACCTTCTCTGCTCTAAGGAGAACAACCCCAGCTCCTCCAGTCTATCCATGTAACTAAAGTCCCTCATCCCTAGAATCATTCTAGTAAATCTCCTGCACCTTCTCTAAGGCCTTCACACCTTTCCTGAAGTGCGGTGCGGTCCCAGAACTGGACACAATACTACAGTTGTGGCCAAACCAGTGTTTTATAAAGGTTCATCATGACTTCCATACTTTCGTACTCTATGCCTCTATTTATAAAGCCCAGGGATCCCATATGCATTTTAAAACCGCTTTCTCAACCTGCCCTGCCACCTTCAACAACTTGTGCACATATACCCCCAGATCTCTCTGTTCCTGTACCCCTTTTAAAGTTGTGCCCTCCAGTTTATATTGCCTCTCCTCGTTCATCCTACTGAAATGTATCACTGCTTTTTTCTGCGTTAAATTTCATCTGCCACGTGTCCGCCCATGCCACCAGCCTGTCTGTACCCTCTTGAAGTCTATCACTATCCTCCTCACTGTTCACTACCCTTCCAAGTTTTGTGTCATCTGCAAATTTGGAAATTCTGCCCTGTACACCCAAGTCCAAGTCATTAATATATATCAAGGAAAGCATTGGTCCCAGCACCGACCCCTGGGGAACACCACTGTACACCTCCCTCCAGTCCAAAAAACAACCTTTCGCCACTACTCTCTGTTTCTTGTCACTTAGCCAATTCTGTAACCATGTTGCTACTGCCCCCTTTATTCCATGGGCCGCAATCTTGATGATAAGCCTACCATGCGGCACTTTATCAAACGTCTTTTGAAAGTCTATATACACTACATCAAATGCCCTCACCTACCCTCTCTGTTACCTCATCAAAAAACTCTATCAGGTTAGTTAAACATGATTTGCCATTAATAAATCCGTGCTGGCTTTCCCTAATCAATCCTCACTCATCCAAGTGACTGTTAATTCAGTCCCAGATTATAGTTCCATAAGTTTCCAGTCTTTTTCAGGTTGGCAGACGGTGACTAATGGGTACTGCAGGGATTGGTGCTTGGGCCCCAACTATTCACAATCTATATCAATGATTTGGATGAGGGGACCAAATGTAATATTCCAAGTTTGCTGATGACACAAAACTAGGTGGGAATGTGAGCTGTGAGGAGGATGAAAAGAGGCTTCAAGGGATATAAACAGGCTAAGTGAGTGGGCAAGAACATGGCAGATGTGGAAAAATGTGAAGTTATCCACTTTGGTAGGAAAAACAGAAATGCAGATTGTTTTTTAAATGGTGAGAGATTGGGAAATGTTGATGTTCAAAAGGGACCTGGGTGTCCTTGTACTTGAGTCACTGAAAGCTAACATGCAGATGCAGCAAGCAATTAGGAAGGCAAATGGTATGTTGGCCTTTATTACAAGGGGATTTGAGTACAGGAGAGACGATGTCTTACTGCAATTATACAGGGCCTTGGTGAGACCGCATGGAGAATTGCGTACAATTTTGTTCTCCTTACCTAAGAAAGGGTATACTTGCCATAGAGGGAGTGCAACAAAGGTTCACCAGACTGATTCCTAGGATGGCGGGATTGTCGTATGAGGAGAGATTGTGTTGACTAGGCCTGTATTCTCTAGAGTTTAGAAGACTGAGAGGTGATCTCATTGAAACATATGAAATTCTTACAGGGCTCGACAGGGTTAGATGCAGGGAGGATGTTTTCCCTGGCTGGGGAGTCTAGAACCAGGGGTCACAGTCTCAGAATAAGGGGTAGGCCATTTAGGACTGAGATGAGGAGAAATTTCTTCACTCAGAGGGTGGTAAATCTTTGGAATTCTCTACCCCAGAGGGCTGTGGAGGCTCAGTCATTGGGTACATTCAAAATAGAGATTGATAGGTTTCAAGATATTAAAGGCATCAAGGGAAATGGGGATAGTTCAGGAAAATGGCGTTGAGGTAGAAGATCAGCCATGATATTGTTGAATGGTGGAGCAGGCACAAGGGGCTGGATGGCCTACTGCTGCTTCTATTTCTTATGTTCTTACGTTCTTATGTTCCCCACCACTGAGGTTAAACTGATTGGCCTGTAGTTGCTGGGTTTATCCTTACATCCTTTTTTGAACAAGAGTGTAACATTTGCAATTCTCCAGTCCTCTGGCCTCATCCCCGTATCTACGGATGTTTGGAAGATTATGGCCAGTACCTCCGCAATTTCCACCCCTACTTCCAACCTAGGATGCATCCTATCCGGACCAGGTGACTTATCTACTTTAAGTACAGCTAGCTTTTCTAGTACCTCTTCTTTATCAATTTTTAGCCCATCCAGTATCTCAAATGTATCTTCCTTTACTGAGACTCTAGCAGTATCCCCTTCCTTGGTAAAGACAGTTGCAAAGTACTCATTTAGTACCTCGGCCATCCCCTCTGCCTCCATGAGTAGATCTCCTTTATGGTCCCTAATCGGCCCCACCCCTCCTCTTACTACCCGTTTATTGTTTATATACCTGTAGAAGACTTTTGGATTCCCTTTTATGTTGACTGCCAGTCTATTCTCATACTCTCTCTTTGCCCCTCTTATTTCCTTTTTCACTTCCCCTCTGAACTTTCTATATTCTGCCTGGTTCTCACTTGTGTTATCAACCTGACATTTGTCATATGCCCCTTTTTTCTGTTTCATCTTAATCACTATCTCTTTTGTCATCCAGGGAGCTCTAGCTTTAGTTACCCTACCTTTCTGCCTCGTGGGAATGTACCTAGACCGTACCCGAACCATCTCCTCCTTAAATGCCACCCACTGTTCAATTATAGTTTTGCCTGCCAATCTTTGATTCCAATTTACCCGGGCCAGATCTGTTCTCATCTCATTGAAATTGGCCCTCCTCCAATTGAGTATTTGTACTTTAGAGTGAGATCAGGATAGTCAGGCATCACAAGAGGAATATGATACCACCTGTTGCTACTAACCCCACATCGGGGTGGTGAGGCAGTGGTAAGTCTCACCACCAATTTCCCACCATTCCCATTGCGATCCTGCCTAGTTTTGGGCGGGATCATGGAGTTACAATCTGGATGTTCTCCAGAAATTGCATGTACAGTTTTAGTTTGCCATTACAGAATGCAGTTACAATATTGGGTCACTGGAGGTATAATTAAAAGATTCGGACCTGTACTTATTACAACCAAGTTGGGAATTTAATTAGCAAGGGACACTTTGTTCAGATCATGGATCAATCAAAAATAAAACTTATGGATCATCCGGGAATGTTGTCTTCTTATAAATAGCCATTTAGGAATAATCCGGAAAGCCTGTCAGATGTATTAGTACTAGTCCATGTCATAGATAATTCACTCGACAAGGTTAATCAGGAAAAGACAGTGGCACTACCAGAACCAGTTGAAGAATTAATAGCATCACCAATTGAGTAAAGATTAACTTCTGTTAACTAGAATCTGAAATAAACTGATCAGGATTTCAAGAGTGGATCCAGCTTCAACAAAAAAGATTTAAACCTGAGTCTCATTGAAAATAGTAGACTTGCTTTGAACATGACAAGATATAGAGGCCTTAATATTTAAAGGGAGGCGGGGAGGGTGTAGAGGAGGCCGAAACGGTCAAAGAAGCTGGCAAGGCAGGGGACGTGGAGGTATTGACGATCTTAACGGCATTTTGCAGGTCCCTCAACCGCCCAGCAGACGTAAAATGGAAAACCTGGTCGCCAGGCGGGAGGGAACACCAGCAGCAGGAGGCCGCAGCCAGGAACCCTTGGAGACGGTACCCGCCCATTGGAAGGGGGGCAGAGGCCCGCGATCGGGAGAGCCGGGGGGAGGTTGGCAATCGGGGCTGCGGGTGGCCAAAGGCTTCTTTGAGGGACCTGGGGGGAGCACTCCTGCTCCTCCTGGCCCACAGGAAGTGCTGAAAGAGCCACTTACTTTGGGGAGCCGGCTACTCCCACCTCCCTTTCACTGCCGAGTTTCCCGACCCCTGGGGAACCCGTGCAGCAACAGTAAATTTAAAATCGAGCTCCCAATTGCACTGTGGGAGCCCGATTTAAATATGTTAATTAAGCATCCTCCCTCTCCACGGTGTGATACTCGGACAACCCCCCCCATCCGCCGCCGTAAAATAGGCAGTGGGCGTGGCGGGTTGGGGGTCACGTTGCACGTATTTCACTTTTTAAACCCTGCCCCAACCCTCTCCTGCCCGTCGTGGGGGCTTTAATACCGAGGCCAGAATATCTGTGTACTGTACTACACCTGATGCTTATAAAATAAGGTCATTCATTTTATTTTTAGGGGAACAAGTTTTTTAACCGTTTGGGTGTACAATGAAGCGTTGTTATAGTTTTGGTTTTAAGATAACTATGTCAGTTCAGTGTAATTTGTCTCAAGGAGGAAGAAAGTGTTATAGTTTAAGAGGGTATTTAATTAAATTATGTTCTCAAAGTACTGGAGTTGAGGAGTGAGGGTGCTGGGCTCTATAACCTACTTGTGGTCTCCTGGGTTTTGTCTTTGGTGTGAGTGAGCCATTTTGGAATCAAGGAAAATAAACTGATGTTTGGAGAGCCCGTGTTGGATATCTTCTCACTAAAATAATTATAAAAACCACTAACCAGTAGCACCAAAAAGAAAATAATCCAAGCAGTGCAAAATCTAATAAAATGTCTTATGACATTTCTTGCGTCTGTCGCGTGCATTGAATCTGTCATCTGGACAACGACTGCTGAGTCTCTCCGTCAATTTTCTTCCTCACTAGTTACATCTCTGGTTGTTTTCTACTTTTGTTATTCAACAATCACATCATGCAAAACCTTTCTCCCTAATTTCAATTTTTTCTGCATCAAAAAATTCTCCAAAATACAGTTACCATGACAGTTTCTCATCCACCCCTAAAAATAAATTTCATCATATAACAAACTGATTAAAAAAAAATTCAACACTGCAGAAAAACATCACGAGGCTGAAAATCTGCGGCTCTTCCAGTGCCCTCCCACCGTAAATCCAGGTCCTGGCTTTACATCAGTGATTCCGTGGGCCTAGTAAGGGGCAAAGCCTACACCCACCCTTTACATGGCCAACAGCATAGGAGGGGGTGGGAGAAGGGACTCCCAACGCCACAAGTTCTCTCGTCCCTGCTCTCAGAGCTGTATCAATGGCACCTGTATGCTTAGTGAAATAAGGCGCGCCAAGCTACTGAGTGGTCAATGCAAATCCCAGCTGAGAGTCCATCCTGGGATCATGACCTGGTCCTTCAGGAAAAGTGGGGGCATTCCAAAGTTAATTCCATGGGGATACCCGCCATCACCCTCCCCCTCCCCCGAACCAGTAAGCTGCACCACAATATGCAGCATCTTTGACGGGCAGATGCCCCAGATGCACCCCAAGTCACACAGGCACCCTCCATTCCTATGTAAATAGAGGGACCCCACAAACCTCATCAGAGTTAACGCCAGAGGTCCCAGGTGAACACATCCTAGCACTTATTCCAGGATGCATCCTCTGCAGGTTTTTGGTCCCCATAAATTTACCCATCCCATCTTCCTATCACCTCCAACAGCTTTTCCCCCCCAACTCATCCCACCAGCCTCGTGACCATCTCTGACCTCGGATACATCATTTCTCGATACCTCACAGCCCAGTCTGCCAAGCTGAAACACGACTTGTGCAACAAATACAAGACAGCGCATACACAATCATACAAAGTCAAAATTACACCTCCAGTGTCCAGAGTTGCTCTGGGTGATGCAGTTGAGGGTTAAAATTAATGGGCCAGGAAGTCAATGCAATCAATAACAGAGAAAATCTATTTCCATTGGTCAGTAAGTCAGGAACTAGATGGCACAAATTTAACATCATCACCAAAGAACAAAGGCAGAGGTTAGAAGAATTGTTTTTTTGTGCAGAGTTGTTATGACATATATTGCCCTACTAGGAACAGTGGTAAAAGCAGAGTTGATAATAGCTTTTAAAAGGAAAGGAAATAAGCATCTGAAAAATTAAATTTCAAATGGGTATGGGGAAATGACGGAGAAATGGGACTAAGTGGATAGCTCTTTCAGAATGATGGCACAGGTGCAATTCTGTGTTGTATATAGGGAGTTATGGCCAAAGACAAAGTGTTGTGTTCGTATGAAGGAGGATTACAGGGCAGAAGATAAGTGGATCAGAGCACACAGAAATAAGATAGTGGGGTTAATTTTAATCTGGAGTGAGCTTCGGGTGGGAAACGCACTCACTTGCCTAAATTTTGGGCCCGGGCTATTTAAACTCCTGGATCTCATTTAAATACCAAAAGTCCACTTTCCACCAAAAATGGGTGTGAAGAGGGCGCAGAGCTTCTAGGTAAGTGGCGGGGAGGGGGTTTCAGGAGGGATTTGTAGGAGTAAAGGGGGGTGGGGGGGTAGAATCCGGGGCAGAGGAGGCCGTGACTTTCCCTGTGGGGCCTGGAGGAGAACTATTGTCCCTCCAAGCTCCATAAAGGAAAGTTTTAGACGGGCCTCTTTTGCTTCAGACCAGGTGTAGACCAACTTCCGTCTGGTAGGAAAGCCGCAGTGGTTTCCCTGCTCAGGCCCCAGTTAAAATTCCATTGGGGTCCTAATGACATAATAGGAACTTGCTTTGCATAAATTAATGAGGCTCTCACCTGCTTTAGGCCTTCCGCTGGAAAACGGGTGCAACAAGGGCCAATTTCTACCTTATTATGTTATGTTACAGAGCCACCTATTGGTGCAATACCTTTAGCAGCTTGAGACCACTCACCGTTTTTAATATTTATAAGATTTGGAGGGGTAGAGTTTCCACTTCGGGCGCAATCGGGAAATTGTGCCCAAAATGCGCTCAAAATTGTGCTGGTTAGGTTATAATTGAAGTTTCCTATAAAAATCATTTGCATAATCTCAAACGTAAAATCTTCCAAGGGCCAGCACAATCAGGCAATGTAATTGTTTATTTTTTTTCTATCCATTAAAAAGTATTCCTTGATGCATTTAAGAGTGGTAACCTGATCCAGTTTTATTAATACAGCTGAAAATGGGTTTATCACCAAAAATAAACATTTTTAATAAGAGTGTCCAGTCCTTCATCTGTGAGTAAGCTGATTTAAAATCACTGAAAATGAATTAATTAAAACTATACTGAACCATTTACTACTTTCATTGGTGTACACTAATCAGTTAATATGTTTTGATATGGAAAATCTTTAAAACATGACTACTACTGCCTGTGCGCCTAAGAAAATAAATGCAATTTGAAGAGCCTTCCCGAACCAGTGCAATCAGCGGAAGCTCGCAATGTCGGCCTTGGGACGTGGCCAGTTTTGTGGGCGGGGCCTGATTTGGCTGAACTGATCTTGAACCAGCGTAAAAGATCGCGGAAACTTGAGCGTGAATGGTTTTGGGCGTAACTCACTTACGCATGAAATTCCCCGATCTTTTGCGCTGGTTCGGCCGATTCCACCCGGATTGCGCAGATATTACTGGCGTAAAGGAGCAGAAACTCGACCCCATAATGTTTATTGATTTATTAGCTTTTTATATAACATTTACATATTAGAATCGTTCATCTATTTGGTATTAATATAAGTAAAAAGATTTTGTCCATAACTGTCTATTGTCTTATGTAGATCTGATTGGTCTGTGCTCAGCACATGACTGTTAATGCATTATCGCGCACATAGCTAGCAGAAACCAAAGCTGGTTCTGCGGCCCAACTATCACCCTGCAGCCAAGCCCTCAACCACCAGCTGCCCCCCAACTCCAACCCCAATCTGCCTACTCCCTCTGAGCAACAGTCCAAGACTTCAGCCTGCAACTATCTTATGGTCTCCAACCCACCCCAGGCTCTAGTCACCTGTTCATTCACAATCCAAACTATAGCCCCTTTCACAAAAGTAACACACACCCTAGCACCTTCCTTTCCCAGAAATAAAAAAGATGATTTCTGCAGTTATCAAAGATTGGAAGCATCTCCGGCTCTCCGTGTAAGGTGAGAGGAAAAATGCAACACATACCGATAAAAAGATAGGCAGACATACAGACTGAAAGAAGAAAAAATGTGAGAAACACAGAAATAGAGTAAGAACATGCAGAAAGAGGCAGACAAGGAGAGACTTACACAAAGAGAGAGTGAGTAGACTCGTAAACAAACACAGAAGCCGAGAACTTCCTAAGAGTTGCTCCTGCTCTGCCACCATAGCATTGGTGGCAGTACATGGGACCCCCATTTGCCTGCATAAATCAGTTTTCCAGTGCACTTCTGGCAAAGTTACGGTGGCAGTGCAGGAGCGGCTCAGAGGAAAGGCCAGAGTTACAGACATGCCAACAAAAGATAGTCTGTGAGATATATACAGAGGGCAGGAGAGGAATAGAAAATAGGTTTAGATAGACAGTTTCAGTTGAAGAGCTAGGACCAGTGCAGGCATAAATGGACTGAATGGCTATCTGCGCTATAATTTCTATGATACTAATTAGAAAATGAGACAATTAGTGAGAAACAATTTTTAAAATGTTTTTTATGCATGACCAATGTTACTGCTTATCAGCTAGATGTAATAAAACATTGTTTCTAAGCATATTTAGCTAATCATTTGTACAATCAGTAATACTCACCTGTGCACAACCTGGAGCATTGCAAACGAATGGTCGGTCTTGCTCCAAATTCATAACTGTCTTTGAATTAATCTGACAATCAAATACACAACAGCAAATAAATAAATGACATCTGCATTAACATTTGAACAAGCTATCCTATATTTAATAAAGAAATGCAGTTAAGTTTTCCTCATCATGAGGATTCACAGCGCTAATGCACAAATTCAGTTTTTTATTTAATCCCTAATTAAGCCTAATTGAGTTATAGTGAAGTAAGACAACAGAGAGTCTTTAAAAAAAAATTCAAACATCTGTTCATTTTAATCCAGGTAACAATGGAGACCACTTGAGGTTTCCTCAATCTGCACAGGCGGTGTCTAATTGCACAATCTTAGTTTTCAGAGACTAACTGTCAGGTGCTGCAATAGATAGTACTCTTGAAATTGGCACAAGGCTCTACTGTTTGATATATCAATCCAAGATGCAAATAGCATATCTACCAATCAATGCCACTCATGACTCCAAAGTTTATTAATCCTATGTTCATGCACTAGTTGCAACAACCAAATACTGAAGTGGTAGGGACAAATTTTTCAACTGATAAAAAGGTGCCTTTATTCCCATTTAACCTTACTGAGTGGGATTCAACATAGCCGCCACTGCCAATGACAATTCAGGTTTAAGCCAAATTTTACCCTTTCATCCTGCTAGCTGGTGTGAATCTGCTTTGACTCCAGGTATGATGGGCAGCCTTCTTCTATGACATCAGAGAAAACAAAGAGATGAGTATGAATCTACTGCAAGGGACTGGGTGCAGATAAAACAGTCCAGCGAGAAACACATATACAAAAGGCTCCAGGGATTGACAATCGTTTTATTAGACAATCAAAGAATACGGACTTATAGTAGGCTATGAGGTGTCAAATTTCCTTTCAGTGAACCACCAACTGGCAGGTTACAATTATTTTGCAAAGGCACTTCCATGTCGCTCCAGCCACAGATGGCAGTAACTTGCCGTCACAACAGTGAGAGACTAACAGTTGCTTGGTCCAGAGGGTTTAATAGGTAATTTTACAAATTTTCATACCAGAATGTAACTTTGTCCACCAGGAGGGCATATCGGGAACTCAGGATGGAAAATCACGGTGAGTGCAGCACATTCCCATTGCGCTCGCAGCATCTTCTCTCAGCATGCAAAGCTCTACACCAAGAGTGCAAATTTGTAATATTACCCCTTTAGTCACCATTTATTTTTCTTTCTCACTAATTTTCTTCCTCCACTCCTCTTCTAAGTCACTGACTCGTTGCTAGGGCATAGGTGTGATAATGTGGTGGTTGGCACCGGTAGGTCGGATGCGGGCAATCAGAGGCCTAAGGTGTGCTATGTGCTCAATGAGCTTAAGGTGCCATCATGCGGCTGGGAAGCCTCTGTACAGCTGGCTTCCATTAGGTTCAATAAGATCCCCAAAAATATTTAAATTAGCTGCTGGCCACATAACGCAGTCATAGCGCCTGACACTCAGTCAGTGCTCTAATAAAATGGGCACTAACTGGTAGACCCATTCATCCAGGTTAGGCCCTATTTCCTAAAGGTCAGTCTGTTTGATAGTTGTTACAAGTTGCTACCCAGAGATTTGTATGCTTATTGCTGCTTTTTTGGCTTCATCACTGAAGCAAGTCTGACTTCCTTATCCTATCTCCCCTCTGAGGGTTTTTGCCAAGGAAACTCTAATTGGCTGGAGTCTCTTAGCACCTATGGGTGTCATACTGGGTAAACTACTCTATCTACGGGTTTTGGAGGAAGAAGAGGGAAATTAGAGGAGGCATGCAAGGCAGGTACATTTACACGTTAGGTACTCCAGATTTAATTGCTTTATATTGCTACCCATGAATGCAGGCTAAAGCAATTGTACTGGACATGTCCGAGGTGATCTGGATGCTGAGACTATGACTCACAAGGGAATATTTATTATGGAAGCCAGATCTGAGCTTAGGACCTTGTCTCAATAGTGGTCTGCAGTTTAGTCAGACGGTCCTGCAGCACTGCACAGGTGCAGATTGTGGATTCTTCCATAGACACCTTCAAACTTGTCAGTCTGTTTGGCAGAGCCTTAAATGACTGCATGAAATGCTGATGTTAAACTACCAAATGTCATTTGCAGGCAGACTCTGTGAGGTCCGAGTCCCTGGGCTCAGCATCGATAGGTGCTCTCAAGTTAGCCCTCCAACGTTGGGCTCCTCCAATGCCACTGCCATTTGCTCCTCCTCACTCATGCTCAGTGGCTCAGTGATTCTCTCCTGCTGAGTTTGCCACTATAGGATTGAGTGACACAGAGTTTTGTGAGGTACAGATACTTGATTCAGAGTGGACATTGAGCTCTGGCCCCTCCTCCTCTTCAGCACTAGAAGAACATAATTTAGAATGCTGGTGGTAAGACATACAGAAAATCCATGGTAACACAATCTAATGTGTTCTGCTGCATGGCTGCAGTGAGTGAACGAGTAGGGAGATCTATTAGTTTGATATGCACTTTGATTCTCCAACGCGTTATCCATTAATGCATAGCAAATGTCTGCACATGGTTTCTTTTACCCTATTTAATGATAGTTATTATGAACAGTGTAGTATGATTTATGCTAGAATGGAGGAATCATAATGGAGGAAGCAGGTTCACCCCGACATCTCCTCCAAGGACATGAGCATCATGAACTCTTTTGTGAACGATATTTTCGAGCGCGTCGCGGGTGAGGCTTCCTGCCTGGCCCATTACAACAAGCGGGCGACCATCAGCTCTCGGGAGATCCAGACTGCCGTGCGCCTGCTGCTGCCCGGGGAACTAGCCAAACACGCTGTGTCGGAAGGGATAAAGGCGGTGACCAAGTACACCAGCTCCAAGTAAAACTCCACAATGTACTGGAAAATCTTATGTTCCTATAATCAAAGTATTAAGGGATATGGGCCAAAGGTGGGTATATGGAGTTAGATCACAGATCAGCCATGATCTTATCAAATGGCGGAGCAGGCATGAGGGGCTGAATGGCCTACTCCTGTTCCTATGTTCCTATAAACTGATTGAAACTTTTGATTGCACGAGTTAACCAATTCTCTATCTTCTATTTTAGCATACTGGAACATTCATTCTAAATATATCATATGTATATCATGCTTAAGTATTTAATTGTTATATGAGGCTTGTCTTATAAACTAAGGAGGACAAAATCATAAACACAAGTTGAGAACAGGCAGAGTTCTAGACAAATGATGATAAGGCAGTATACTTTTACTTTAACATTCTTGTGTCCATAGCTGTTTTAACACATGTTGCAATCAATCTTTTCTACTTTTTTTTTAAACATGTCCTTTTCCCAAAATTCCATTAAGGACACTATAATCATATAGTATTATAAAAGCACTGTAGTAAGAACTCATTCATTTATGAAGAGTGGGATTTAAAATCAAATCTGTTGTGTGAGCATCTCTATTTTCAACAGTTGCACACTCAATCACCCAATTTTAAAGTGCACCAAACATATATATATTCACTACCAGGACATAAAACCTACACAATACACTTCACCATGCCATCCTGACTCAGATAGCTTATGTACTAACATTATAAAATAAATGATGTAGACTCTGAACACACTCTAAATAACATTTATGCAACCATGAAAAAAGATTGCTGTTCAGATAATTTCAGATAAGAAATGCTTAAAAATGTAATTCTACCCTGAAACCAGGTCAACAAAGATCTGTTTTCTTTTAAATACAATAACTGCAGTAGACCTACAGAGCAATAAAACACAACAGTTGGTAAGGAACTTAACTCTATAATGGCTGTCGTGTGTGAAATGGAAGATATATTTCGTGAATGAAATCTCCATATAATCAGCACCTCAAGCAGCTTTCTGTTTAGGCAGAATATGGTAGATAACAAATTTAATGAAATTCTAAACAGAAAAGAATGTTACATAATTTTGGTTCACTGTGGAATTTGTATAATTAAAAATAAACACATTACAATCACTCTTCAAAACATCTGTCATACTTACAAAGTTCTTACTAAAACATTGTTTTGTACTAGAACATGAGTATGGAGTCATCCAACACACTCTACAGACAATGGCCCCAAAATTATACAAGGTAAGCTGTCTCGGATTTGCACCAATGAGTCTGGAGTTGCGCCTGCTGATGCTCTGCAGAGCTGAATTTGGCAATATTTGCTGGGTCAGCTCATTTAAATATCCATTGGCAGATGTCTAGAGCAAATCCTGTGTAAAATGTGAACACTGTTCTGGGGTTGCTCGGAAATTAGAGTGTAGGCTTTAAAAAGCCACGTCTGGATTAAGGTTGCAGCAGCAGTGCTGGAGGGAGGGGAGTGGGTGGGGGGAGGGGGGGGGGAAAGAGAAGTCTTGCTATGTTAAAGGCGCTATATAAATGCAAGTTGTTGTTGTAAATAAACCTGTTTAGATCACTGAATTCACTGTAGTGAATGACTCATGTGCTATTTTGTCCCACTTTTCAAGAATATCTTCCACTGGAGGATCTGGCACAGATAGTCGAAAAAGGGACAAGGGCATTGCAAAGAGGAACAGAAGAAGAGCTCACAATTTAAGTGAGACCAACCTCTAAACCCTCCTTGAGGCCACTGAGCAAAAGAAAGGCTGCTGGATCTCCATGGGAGGAAGCCACAGAACATGTTTCTCATGCCCGCGGAAGGAGATGGCACTGGCACTGATTGCCAACTCTCTCACCCCCAGAACTGCAGACTAATGCCGCAAAAAGTTCAATGACCTGACTGGAGCAGGCAGGACAACACAATGGCCCATCTCCTTTTTCTGCCTTGAGCACCCAGGGCACCAGCACATTCTTCATCCTTAAAAATTAACAACAACTTGCATTTATATAGCACCTTTACCGCTTCACAGGAGCGTTATCAAACAAAATTTGACTTCTAGCCACGTAAGGAGATATTAGGATAGGTGACCAAAAGCTTAGTCAAAGAGGTAGGTTTTAAGAAGCACCTTAGAGGAGAGAGCGGTAGAGAGGTGGAGAGGTTCAGGGAGGAAATTCCGGAGCTTAGGGCCTAGGCAGCTGAAGGCATGGCTGCCAATGGTGGAGCGATTAAAATCGGGGATGCGCAAAAGGCAAGAATTGGAGGAGCACAGAGATCTTGGAGGGTTGTAGGGCTGGAGGAGGTTACAGAGATAAGGAGGGAGAGGCTATAGAGGGATTTGAAAACAAGAATGAGAATTTTTAAATCGAGGCGTTGCCGGAATGGGAACCAGTGTAGGTCAGTGAGCACAGGGGTGATGGGTGAACGGGACTTGGTGCATGTTAGGATACGGACAGCAGAGTTTTGGATGAGCTCAAGTTTATGGAGGGTGGAAGATGGGAGGCCTGCAGAGAGAGTATTGAAATAGTCAAGTCTAGAGGCAACAAAGGCATGGATGAGAGTTTCAGCAGCAGATGGTGATGGAGCGGATATGTGGTCGGAAGCTCATCTCAAGGTCAAATAGGACGCCACGGTTGCAAACAGTCTGGTTCAGCCTCAGACAGGGAGAAGGATGGTGTCGGAGGCTAGGGAACGGAGTTTGTGGCGGGGACCGAAGACAATGGCTTCGATGTTCCCAATATTTATTTGGAGGAAATTTCTGCTCATCCAGTACTGGATGTCGGACAAGCAGTGTGACAAATCAAAGATAGTGGAGGGGTCAAGAGAGGTGAGGTAGAGCTGGTTGTCATCAGCGTACATGTGGAACCAGATGTGTTTTCGGATGATGTCGCCAAGGGGCAGCATGTGGATGATAAATAGGAGAGGGCCAAGGATAGAACCTTGGGGGACTCCAGAGTTACAGGAGCTGGAAAAGAAGCCATTGCAAGTGATTCTCTGGCTGCGGCTGGATAGATAAGAATGGAACCAGGCGAGGACAGTCTCACCCAGATGGACGACGGAAGAGGATGGTATGGTCAACCATGTCAAAGGCTGCAGACAAGTCGAAAGGGATGAGGAGGGATAGTTTACCATGGTCACAATCACATAGGATGTCATTTGTGACTTTGATAAGGGCCGTTTCGATACTGTGGCAGGGGCAGAAACCTGATTGGAGGGATTCAAACACGGAGTTGAAGAAGAAAGGGAGATTGGAGATGGGGCGGTAGTTTGCAAGTACCAGAGGGGTCAAGAGTGGGTTTTTTGAAGTGAGGGGTGTTGACAGCAGATTTGAAGGGGAGGGGGACAGCACCTGAGGTGATGAAACCGTTAATAATACCAGCTAACATAGGGGCCAGGAAGGGAAGTTGGGTAGTCAGCAGTTTGTTGGGAATAGTGTCGAAGGAGCAGGAGGTAGGTCGCATGGTCAAGATGAGCTTGGAGAGGGCATGAGGGGAGATAGAAGAGAAACTAAAGAAAGATTTGTGTTCAGGGCTAAAGCAGGGGGGAACCTTAGGGGAAGTTTGGCTTGGTGGGATAGGGGAAGGGAAGGCAGTGACAGAGGCAGCTGAACGGATGGTCTCAATCTTAGTGACAAAGAAATCCATGAGCTCCTCGCACTTGTTGTTGGAGGTGAGGGTGGAGGGAGCAGGGGAGAGAGGTTTAAGAAGACAGTTTGTAATGGAGAAGAGATGGCGGGGTTTAACCTTTGCATTCCAGGATGATCCTGGAATAGTGAGCAGTGTTGGCAGAGGAGAGCAGGACCCAATAGTGCTTTATGTGGTCCAGCCAGATCTGGCGATGAATGGTTAAACTAATTGTCCGTCATAAACATTCAAGTCTGCGTCCCTTGGACTTAAGGAAGCGGAGATGAGGGCCTATCAGGGAGAATGACCAGGGTGAGAGACAGTAATGGTTTTAATGGGAACAAGGGCATCAAAGGTGGAGGTGAGCAGATCGGTAGCTGCAGAAATGCCATGGTGAATGGAAGGCCAAAGGCTGGACAGTTGGGAATTTGGAAGTGCCATTGTAAGTGACTTGGGGGGAGAGTTTTCTTCCAGGAGCGGACACAGAAGGAAGTGAGGTTGGGAGGGGGAAGGGATATGTGGGTGGAGAGGGCTATAAGTAAGTGATCAGAAATGGCCGTATCAGTGATTAACAATATGGGAGCAGAGAGAGCATGTGAGATGGCATGGTCGAGGGGGTGGCCGTGAATATTGGCAGGGGAGTTTATATGGAGGGAGAGATTAAATGAGGATAGGAGGGCAGTGAACTGAGAGGAGAGAGGGCATGATGAGTTGAGATGGAGGTTGAAATCACCGAGGATGAGAAGTCGCTCAGTGCAGAGGTTGAGGGTGGAAAGCAGTGAAGAGATCTCGGTGAGAAACTTGCTGTGGTACGTGGGTGGGCGGTAAAGGACAAGGGTTTTAAAGGAGAGGTGAGAGGGGTAGAACAAGGTGAGATGATGAAAGAGCTGTACAACTGACCTTTCACAAAAAGGGCACTAATGCAGAATCTTATAGTATATGCCACCATCTCCCCTACCAGCGATTACTTGCATGCAGAACCTTAAAACCCCTTTCTCCACTTTAACAGGGTGATGCCACCAAATCTCCTATCAGCTGTCTGATGCCACCTTGGAGACGCCTTCAATTGCCAACCTTAACCTAATTCACTCAATCTTGTTGCATGAGAAACTTGCACACAATGTTCGCAAGAGGCAGGGGACTGGAGGAGGCATCACTGACATTAAGGAGCTCACTCCCTACAAGGAGCAGGCCACAGAGTTACTGGTAAGGTACTCGGCCTTCTTTTAATGTGGAGTCGGGAGGAGCGGTAAGTATATTTTAAAAACTTACCTTGTTGGTTGTGGCCTGGTTTTCCTGAGTGCAGCCGGCACTGCAATGTTGCCTTTCACCTTGATTTAGGAATAATTATTCTTCCTTTGACAATCCTGATCTGGTCTTTTAAATTAGGACATGGTTTAGGCAGTCTCATTTGGCATTGAAGTAATTCAAAGCAGCTTCTTGAGAGGACCAGCCATGTCGCAGTGCAGCACGTTGATGCAAACATATGGGGACAGATTTTCCAATTCATGTGCCTAAGTGTCTTGGATGGCCTAGGCACAGCGCATAGCGTAAAATCAGGCAGAGCGGAGCACATAAGGGTGTCAAGTCTATTTAAATTAATTTACAGGAAATCAGACAGGCCCCTTTATAAGCGTGCATGTTTTCCTGTCACCTTCAAAAGGTGGTAAATATCACACTATCACACCAATGCATTTAGGCTAAGACTAGCAAGTTACTGAAAGTACAATACCTAAAATAATAACGGTAGAATCAGTCCATACAGAGTTAGAATATTCTTTTCCTATAATACTCTAATTTTCCTCTATGTGCTGTGCCCAGGTTATCCAATGTGCCCAGATGCAGGAACAGGAAATGGAGTCCATGGCTTCAGGGCACTTCCCAATTGAACAGAGGGAATTACCATATCAAATTTCAAAATGGAGACTGGAGTCACACTATCTGCATGAAAACAGGTCAAATAGTTTGATCTAAAAATTAGGCCGATAAGGAGGCTTTTTTTTTGAAAGAAGAAATTCAAAATGTTAATTTTTTAAGACCTTGGCAGATATGGGACACAAATGACATGTGACAACTTGTTCATTGGTATGCTATGCAATACCCCATTCTAACATTATCTTTCATCTTAGGTCATTGACAATTTTGGAGACAATTGTATAAGACTAGGCTCCTCCTGCAATCTTTAATTCAGTCTGAAGATCTAAACTCCATGCATGGGAAATTTATGTCATTCACATAAAACTTTGCACTATGAAAGTCTTCAAAAGTCCCTTTCATTCAAAGGTCCTGTTACTTATGAAGCTGTATAAGAAATACATTCTGAAAAGAGTATTCTAACTCTGTACAGACTGATTCTACCATTATTATTTTAGTCATGATGTGGAGATGCCGGTGATGGACTGGGGTTGACAATTGTAAACAATTTTACAACACCAAGTTATAGTCCAGCAATTTTATTTTAAATTCACAAGCTTTCGGAGGCTTCCGAAAGCTTGTGAATTTAAAATAAAATTGCTGGACTATAACTTGGTGTTGTAAAATTGTTTACAATTATTATTTTAGGTATTGCACTTTCAGTAACTTGCTAGTCTTAGCCTAAATGCATTGGTGTGATAGTGTGATATTTACCACCTTTTGAAGGTGACAGGAAAACATGACCTCTAGTGAACTATATCATAACTAGGGGTTATTTGTTAATCCCATGGTGCATTGTCCTGCTCAACTGTGCCTAATGGCACAGTTTATGGTTCATAGAATGCACGGTCTATTTATGAGAACTGTCTTTCTGCATTAGCACAAGATAAAAGTATTGGGAAAAAGCCTATACTGCAACTGTTGTGCATTTTCTAAGGGCCCGTGTAAGATTGGCATTGCAAGAGGCCTGGGATCAAATTACCCAGGAACTTCTCTAAGCAGCAGGCAGATATAGAAGACTTTATAGCCTCACAAAAAAAATTTAAAAGTTGCTTCACTTTGAAAAAATAATCCCTTCTTCTTCCTGGTGTGAGAAGTCCCTTTCTGATCTGAGAAGCAATCTTTCCACAGCCTTTTTTCCTTCTTTTCAGAAGTAGCCATGTTTGTGATATAATTTGATTGCAAAAGCACAAGCTCCTCTCATTTTCACCATTGTATCATTATTGGATATCTTAATAAGGTTGACATGTACAACTAAGTTAGCTTGTGCGTTAACTCAAAATGTATTCAGTAGGACTTATGACCTCCAATGTAAGTCAACACAAAACAAAAATAAAGCCTAAAGTATTTTTTAGAAATATGGGTTATGTAAATTCTGAAATACTGACAGATTTTCTCGCTAGTAATTACAGTGATCACCAAAGACCACCTGGGTGTAGAATTATGGATAGTAGCATCCATGTTTATAAATGTGTGTGGCAATGCTTGGTTAGTTTTAAGATACATGTAAAGCAGATCTGAGGCTCTTAATACTAACTTTAAAAAGGTACCACCCACATGTTCAGCAAATAATTAATTTCAAATCTGGACTGCGACAAATACTTTTTTCCTCTTCCTATTGCTACAATGAAGCAGCACTGCAACATGATATTCATTTTTTTAAGATCACTAAATAAAGCTCTCAACATTTTTTATTGATTAACAAATTGGTTTAATTAGTTAGACTCTTGCCTGTCGTTGGCAATCACATCAGATCCCTTAGATCAGAATTCAAGAAGTCTATATTATGGAGAAGCACATGGGGGTAAATTTTAATGGGGAGCCGGGAAGAGGGCAGGGGAATTCCTGATGGGAATCCCGGAAGTATGGGTTTTCCAGACGTCCTTAAAAGATGTCCTTATGTCAAAATTGTATTTTTTTTCTGTAAGTTTCCCACCCGACTGATAGCCAGATTGACAGGCTAGCTGTCAGTCGAACGGAACAACAGCCAGGGAGCAGATGCCAGCAGGTAAGTCTTAGATTGGGGGGGGGGGGGAAGTGTTAGGGGTTGGTCATGGGGGGGGTGGGGTCGAGGTTGTCGGTCATCGGGGAGGTCAGTCTTGGGGGGTCAGTCATTGGGGGAGTTGGGGTCGTTGGTTATCGCGGGGAATCATCGGGGTCGGTGGTCATTGGGGTGTCATTAGGGGCTCAGTTATGGGGTTGTCGGACATCGAGGGGATCGGAGATCATGGGGGGGCTTCGGAGATCGTGGGGAGGGGTCGAAGATTATGGTGGGGGTGGTCAGAGATCGTGGTGGGGGGGGTGGGTCGGCCGATCGCGTGTGTGGGATTGCGGCAGATAATCTTGTTGGTCATGGAGGAAATGCTTCTGCTCCTCCTGGCCCACAAGCAGTGCAACAAAGGCACTTACCTGCTGAGCCGGGCCTTCTTGCCTCCTCTTACGTGATGTGAAGCAGAAGGCACAGGAATCCCAGCCCCCAGGAGTTAAAAATTAAAAACTGTCAAAATGGAGGCCCGCAACCTGCCTCCGTTAAAACCAGAAGTGGGCGGGTCAGAGGTGAGTTGGGGTTGGTTTTATTTTTGTTTTACGATTTCTACCTTTCCACCCTCCCCCAACCCACCCATCCGTGGAGTTAAAATTTACCCCGTGGTTGTTTTAAAGTCACACAGTTTCATATTAAATGAAAGCTTATAAATGTACCATAACAGAGATGCCAGAGATCACATCTCGACTGTTCATACTCAGTTTAATTTTAATTGACTATGTATTTACTGATAAGTCTATCTTCATTTGTGAATTAATATGCTGGCACCTCTAATATAGGTACAACATTTTGGGGATATATATTAATAGCCTGTGATTATATATGTAGTCCAGATGTTTACGGCAACACAGCACTGACTCAAATGGGACTTCAGTTGATGATTTTCACTTGTTGGATCCAGGAGAAGGCTTTAATCCTTTCCGCTTTAGACAGTACAGGCCTGAAAAATATACTGAACCCAAATCTAATTCTGTGCCGTGTTGCCTGAGTTATGTCCAAGTGCAAATTCTTTGCTTTCATCTTAGCACAGACAGGATATACAGTGCATGTGTCTTAAAGCTGCCTATGTATTAGGCATATCTGCAGCTTGTGATACCAAATCCATACTGTTTGAGAGTCTGCTGGTGAGGAATGATCACAGAAAGGTTCCATGTATTTAAATATGCTTTTTATAAATAAATATAATAATCATATTGAAGGTAGATAAGAATGGAAACCTCTTTCAAATCTTTTCCTTTTTTCTTTGAAATGCAAGGAAAATATGTCCTTTGCTTTGGCAACATATACTTAAGCCCAAATTTTAACTTGGGACGCAAATCAGGTGGGCAGGGGGTCAATGCAAACATGAAGCCCCCCATTATATCGTCAGCATGAGGCCCGGCCACTTTTAACTTCCAGGCTTGTTTCAATATGATTGATGGGCTGCCCACCCAATCGTGTTGGAAAATGAGCAGCCCGCCCACTTTCTGCACACAATTTCCGGCAGGCCTCCCAAGGCCTATTTAATGTGGGAGTACATCTCTTAAAGAAGATTCCGTTCCCTGAAGCCAGCTAGCATTCCAACACTGTGGACACAATTCTGCTGGAACTAATGAGTTGGAGAGCTGGCCCTAGTTTTCTGATGCCTCCCTGGAGGTCTTATGGAGGAGTTCAGGGCAAGGAGAGAAGAACCATTGCACTTCGGATAGATCCAAGAAAGTGACTCTTGGCCTATACACCCTGTGTGCTGAGTTCGGCCTCCTACGAGCAGCCACCCTCCTGCTGTCTTTTAATAGGCTCAGCTGCCTGTTGGTGCTGGTTGCTGAGGCTGCTGCAGCTCTTCCTCTAACTGTTTCTTCATCTAAATGAAACTGACAATAATAGCACTCATGATAAGCAGATGGAGCTTACTGAGGGTAAGTAAGGCAAAAAAATATCAGAAAGCAGCAATGTGGAAGCTCTTCTGGCAATGCAATCAGCACTTACCTGCAGGTGAGTGCCCCTTTAAATACTGCTTCAGTGGCTCTGAGAGACCAATCCCAGTCGGTTTTACTGGCAGGTTGGACCGGAATTCCACGATTTCACATAAAAAATAGCATTACGGTCCTAATTGCATCGTAGGACCCTGATTTACATGTATTCATGAGGCCCCTGCCTGCCTCTGACGGGCATTTCAACGGACTCAGAAAACTGCGCAGCTAAAATGGCAGTGGGCGGAAGCACATCGGAAACACAGCGGTAAGTACTCTACCCGGGCAGGCAGGGTTAAAATCGGCCCTGGTATGATGTACATCTATAAATTCATTGCTTTGCAACACCAACAGCCACATTAAAAATATATTGAGTACCCTGAAATGTGTTAGCACCACTGCTATAGTGAAGATGAAAATAATTTTCTCATAAGTACTTGCACAATCCTACAGCAAAATGTGTTTTGCACCTGTGTAAACTGCACTGTCCCAACATCTTGATTAGGCCTTTCTTTTAAATTATACTTCCTTTGTTGTATTTTTTGATATTTGTCTATGTTTACCCAGATCTAAGTACAAAGTGCACAATGAAAAGTATGGGAAAATGAAATTATTATATTTTAGCAAACAGTCATAACTAGCTATACCTCATTAACTCACACACGCAAAATCTTGTAGTTAGTCTGATGATGCTTGGCTACAAACCACAGAGGATGCATATATCTTGTCTACGTGGTTCCATACATCTGGTAAAGTCCAAGTTCTAAAACAGTACCGGGCAATCTGGAAGGGTTGGCAACCCAAATACAATTACTTTTTGGGACACTTCACATTTCTTTCCTTTCTTCCTTACGTCCCTGTAGATGGCTAGCTTTCCTTATTTTACTTCCATTATCCTGATCTGTAAATACTGGGATTAGTACAGTGCCAGGTTAAAATTGGGGATACATTTTACAATATGAACTATAAATCCAGTAATGTTAATAATAATGTAATAAAAAATTATATATAAACATAGAGGCTCATGTGAAGGAAAATATCAGACTCTAAGATTACAATAAGGACCACTGGACTTTTGATTTAATTAAGTAGTAAAAGGTATTTGACAAGCAATAGAAATGGAAGAAGATCTAATATATGGAAGAGCTGTCATTGAAAATACTTGGGTGGAAGGTATCAAGTCCAAAATAAAATATTATAGTAAAAGTCTCTCAGATAGCTTAGCAAGTTTATCCAGTGAATAGCTGAGACATACAGACCAGGAAGATCCCAAGTTCAATCCCTGATCTGTTCTGAGTTAACTAATCTCAGCCATGGTTGCAGTATGGACATTAAAAGTGGACTCAGCACACCAGAATTAAGGGAGAGAAATTGTCCAAGGTTTCTTCTCCTGATCACTATTCAATGGCTTCTGCTGGAAAATTGAAGTTCACAAAGTGCCACCGATTGCTCAGAGCTGATGAGGACAGGATCAGGACTGTCACATTTCAGATGTCACACTCTGGTAGCATGCTCTGACATCACTCTTTGTTGATTTGTTGCTATTTTATAAATTTGAGCCAATCAGAACTTAATTGCCACGAGTAGTGATGAAAGTCTACCAATCAAAAGAGTAATTGAATCAATCAAGTAACTTAAATAATGTCAAATATTGTTGGTAGCCATTATTTACTCTGTAGTTGAAACTCCTAATTTTGAAAATAAGAGCTGGGATTTTCCACTACAGCCGAATCCTAACACATAGCTGGCAGGACCCACTTCATTGCTCCACTTCTGTGGGGTAGGCTATTTAACATATTATCAGCAGGCTCCCAACAGGATTCCCAACCATGTCAGGTTGTCCACCTAGGTGGGAAGAGGTTGGAAATTGTCTGCAGCAGGCCTTGGATGCATAGCATTGCCGACGGCCTTCAGTGCACAGATGCTGTCTAACTTGCTGAGTGTTTCCACCATTTTTTGTCACTGAATTAAGTTTGTTTTATATGGGTGTAAATTTTGTAATCCAGATTTTTAAATTTACACCCACAATACTGGCACAGTATCCATTAAAAAGTGTTTGACAAATTTTATTTTGGGGGGGGGGGGGGGGGGGGGAGGGAGATGTACCATTTTCTTTTTATCTCTCTCCAACTTTCTCCTGTCTTCTTTTGAAGGCGTTGACTGCCTTATTGGGGACAGTTCCACGGGTGCAAGTCACCCGACATCTTACCCAATTGACCATTATTCATGTGTGATCTCGACAATGACAGTGGGCAGGCTATCCGACTGTGAAGGACTTCAGGGCCAAGCACCATTCTGCCCTCATCAGTCATCTACACAGGCGCTTCCAGGGCGGCCATTATTTTTTTATTCGTTCACGGGATGTAGGTGTTGCTGGCGAGGCCGGCATTTATTGCCCATCCCTAATTGCCCTTGAGAAGGTGGTGGTGAGCCGCCTTCTTGAACTGGCCGACCCAACAAAATTGGTTTGGGTCAGAAGCGGAGCAATGAAGTGGGTCCTGCCAGCTATGTGTCAGGATTCGGCTGTAGTGGCTGCTGCTCTTGTCCTTCCAGGTGGTAGAGGTCGCGGGTTTGGGAGGTGCTGTCGAAGAAGCCTTGGCGAGTTGCTGCAGTGCATCCTGGGGATGGTACACACTGCAGCCACTGTGCGCCGGTGATGAAGGGAGTGAATGTTTAGGGTGGTGGATGGGGTGCCAATCAAGCGGGCTGCTTTGTCCTGGATGGTGTCGAGCTTTGAGTGTTGTTGGAGCTGCACTCATCCAGGCAAGTGGAGAGTATTCCATCAACTCCTGACTTGTGCCTTGTAGATGGTGGAAAGGCTTTGGGGAGTCAGGAGGTGAGTCACTTGCCGCAGAAAACCCAGTCTCTGACCTGCTCTTGTAGGCACAGTATTTATATGGCTGGTCCAGTTAAGTTTCTGGTCAATGGTGACCCCCAGGATGTTGATGGCGGGGGATTCGGCGATGGTAATGAGGTTTAATGTCAAGAGGAGGTGGTTAGACTCTCTCTTGTTGGAGATGGTCATTGCCTGGCGCGAATGTTTCTTGCCACTTATGAGCCCAAGCCTCGATGTTGTCCAGGTCTTGCTGCATGCGGGCTCGGACTGCTTCATTATTTGTGGGGTTGCGAATGGAACTGAACACCGTGCAATCATCAGCGAACATCCCCAGTTCTGACCTTATGATAGAGGGAAGGTCATTGATGAAGCAGCTGAAGATGGTTGGGCCTAGGACACTGCCTGAGGAACTCCTGCAGCAATGCCCTGGGGCTGAGATGATTGGCCTCCAACAACCACTACCATCTTCCTTTGTGCTAGGTATGACTACAGCCACTGGAGAGTTTTCGCCCTGATTCCCATTGACTTCAATTTTACTAGGGCTCCTTGGTGCCACACTCGGTCAATTGCTGCCTTGATGTCAAGGGCAGTCACTCTCACCTCACCTCTGGAATTCAGCTCTTTTGTCCATGTTTGGACCAAGGCTGTAATGAGGTTTGGAGCAGAGTGGTCCTGGCGGAACCCAAACTGAGCATCGGTGAGCAGGTTATTGGTGAGTAAGTGCTGCTTGATAGCACTGTCGACGACACCTTCCATCACTTTGCTGATGATTGAGAGTAGACTGATGGGGCGGTAATTGGCCGGATTGGATTTGTCCTGCTTTTTGTGGACAGGATGTATCTGGGCAATTTTCCACATTGTCGGGTAGATGCCAGTGTTGTAGCTGTACTGGAACAGCTTGGCTAGAGCCGCAGGTACTTCTGGAGCACAAGTCTTCAGCACGACAGCCGGGATGTTGTCGGGGCCCATAGCCTTTGCTATATCCAGTGCACTCAGCCGTTTCTTGATATCACGTGAAGTGAACAGAATTGGCTGAAGACTGGCTTCTGTGATGGTGGGGATATCAGGAGGAGGCCGAGATGGATCATCCACTCGGCACTTCTGGCTGAAGATGGTGGCAATCGCTTCAGCCTTGTCTTTTGCACTCACGTGCTAGACTCCGCCGTCATTGATGATGGGGATGTTTGCAGAGCCTCCTCCTCCCGTTAGTTGTTTAATTGTCCACCACCATTCACGACTGGATGTGGCAGGACTGCAGAGCTTTGATCTGATCCGTCGGTTGTGGAATCGCTTAGCTCTATCTGCAGCATGTTGCTTCCGATGTTTAGCATGCATGTATTCCTGAGTTGTAGCTTCACCAGGTTGGCACCTCATTTTTAGGTATGCCTGGTGCTGCTCCTGGCATGCTCTTCTACACTCCTCATTGAACCAGGGTTGATCCCCTGGCTTGTTGGTAATGGTAGAGTGAGGAATATGCCAGGCCATGAGGTTACAGATTGTGTCTAGAATACAATTCTGCTGCTGCTGATGGCCCACAGTGCCTCATGGATGCCCAGTTTTGAGCTGCTCGATCTGTTCTGAATCTATCCCATTTAGCACGGTGGTAGTGCCACACAACACGTTGGATGGTATCCTCAGTGCGAAGACGGGACTTCGTCTCCACGAGGACTATGCGGTGGTCACTCCTACCAATGCTGTCATGGACAGATGCATTTGCGACAGGTAGATTGGTGAGGACGAGGTCAAGTATGTTTTTCCCTCGTGTTGGTTCGCTCATCACCTGCCACAGGCCCAGTCTGGCAGCTATGTCTTTCAGGACTCGGCCAGCTCGGTCAGTAGTGGTGCTACCGAGCCACTCTTGGTGATGGACATTGAAGTCCCCCACCCAGAGTACATTCTGTGCCCTTGCTACCCTCAGTGCTTCCTCCAAGTGGTGCTCAACATGGTGGAGGACTGATTCATCAGCTGAGGGAGGGCGGTTGGTGGTAATCAGCAGGAGGTTTCCTTGCCCATGTTTGACCTGATGCCATGAGATTTCATCAGAGTCAATATTGAGGACTCCCAGGGCCACTCCCTCCTGACTGTATATCACTGTACCGCCACCTCTGGTGGGTCTGTCCTGCCGGTGGGTCAGGACATACCCAGGAATGGTGATGGATGAGTCTGGGACGTTGGCTGAAAGGTATGATTCTGTGAGTATGGCTATGTCAGGCTGTTGCTTGACTAGTCTGTGGGACAGCTCTCCCAATTTTGGCACAAGTCCCCAGATGTTAGTGAGGAGGACTTTGCAGGGTCGACTGGGCTTGGTTTGCCTTTGTCGTGTCCGGTGCCTAGTGGTCCGATGCCGGGTGGTCCGTCCGGTTTTATTCTTGTTGTGACTTTTTTTAGCGAGATTTTTTACAACTGAGTGGCTTGCTCGGCCATTTCAGAGGGCAATTAAGAATCAACCACATTGCTGTGGGTCTGGAGTCACATATAGGCCACACCGGGTGAGGACGGCAGGTTTCCTTCCCTGAAGGACATTAGTGAACCAGATGGGTTTTTATGACAATCCGGTAGTTTCATGGCCACCATTACTGATACTAGTATTTTAATTCCAGATTTTATTTAATTAATTCCCCAACTGCCGTGGCGGGATTTGAACTCATGACTCTGGATTACTTGTGGTTTTTAATTGGTATTTTTTAGTCAATGGGACATTTCAGCCATTCAGAATGGTCCAGTGAACAGATCGCGATTTGTTTTTTCATCAGTGAGATATTTGAGCCAGTCAGGATTTTTCCTTAACCAGTGGATATTCTTTGTCCTATGGATGATAGATAGATAGATAGATAGATAGATAGATAGATAGATAGATAGATAGATAGATAGATAGATAGATAGATAGATGGATAGATGGATAGAAGGATTTCAAAAATACGTTTTGCTAATCGCTAGACTTTGTTGCTGTCAGACAGGGAAAATTCAAAGCTCCAATGAAATTGTGATTTTTCAGAACAAAATTACCATAGGGCTAGCAGAATGTCAAATAGGGATATGTAGAGATCTAATACTAAGTCTGGCAAAAGAGAAACTGACTCAGAATATGGGATGTCAAAACTTAATTTTCAATGAAATCTGAAAGCTGCAATGCTTTGCTATATTTCTTACTGGATCTGACTGACAGTCATATGACAGCATATTCAGTGCCATGTGGGTTACAGAGGCATAACAATCTATGAAATCTTAGAACAGTTCCACAGATCAGAGAATATGTGTCAAGTTGTAACAATGAAATACGTGATGTAACACTGCTTAAGTATAAAATATAATGTACTTGTGACATCAGGGAATACACAACCCAACCAGAGCTAGAGAATTCTACTAGCCAACAATTACCAAGCTGGAATACAAAGCCACTTGCTTGTTTCAAGGTTTATCCTTCTCTCCAATTCCTTCTTTCTTTGCTCTCCTGCTGCCTCTGTTCCTTCATAGCCTGCTAGAGTTCTTCCCAGCCCAGGTAAGAAAGGACGATGTGAGCCTGAAGGTAGTACTCAAGTCACTGTCACTGGTAACACAGTTCCCAAGTTCCCCCAGACTTGATAAATTCCAGCCAGAGAATGATGATGCCATGTTCATATGAGCTCAAATACATAAATATAAATGAAAGGTAGTTCTGTAGGATACTCAGAGGCAGCATGACAAGTAAAAAAAAAATTATTAATTGATATCAGCCATTTATCACACAGATCTAAAAGAACAAGTGAGTTACAGTATGAAATCCAATTCTTGATTTACATATTGATGAATACCAAGTTCACATTGTGCATCTGAATTTATACCACACTATTTTAATAAATTTAAGTATTAATCATTAATTTCAGGCAACAGATTAAAGGGAAAAAAAGAAACAAGGTTCTATGATTTACTTGACTAGTGGTAGTATTTGCTTGGTGGTTGGCAAGTAAGTATATGGTAGCATTCTGTGCAGAATGCCCTGCCCAGTTGAGTACTTAATGACACGTTTGCTCATTTGAATAAAGTTGAAAGGTTAAATATATATAAAATAAGTGGATAGAAGAGTTAGAAGTACATGTTCCCATCTTTTATCCTATGATGCATATAAAAGCGCTTCGCCTAAATTACCAATATAGACTCCCAGCAGGTAAGGCTCCACACTGGGAGTGAAAATTCAGCAATCTCATAAAATTACCCTTCTTATTTTATAAATCATTCCATCTTCCTGTCATATGACACATGGGGGGGGGGCGATCTTTGGCTTCCACCTGAATCGGGTGCAAAGTCAGCAGAGCAGCTGTGCCACCCACTCAAAGCCAGTGTCAGGAGGCACAAACCATTTCCTGAATTGGCCCACAGCTGGATGCCGCTGGGGAGCTGCGAGCACCAAAGGGGTGCCCTGCTTATGCTCGCTGGTTCTATGAGGGTGGAATATCGGCTGACTCCCATACTGAGCTAGCCAGTATGTTGGGCCTGGGGGTTGGGGGGGGGGCGTGGGAGGGAATCCTGAATGGGCCAGCAGTGGGCTTCTCCTGGCAAAACTAAAAATTTAAAATTACTTTGGCCTTTTTTTAAGCAGCCTCCAGCAGTCTCTTTAAAAACCGTTAATTATGCAACTCAACGCTGCTACAAATGGGCGAAGCAGTCGAGGTGCACGCTCTATCCATTTGTACCTGAAAATTGCAATAGGGGTCTTACAACTGGCGTGGGATCTCAATTTATTTATTTAAGCAACCTCCCGCCAGAAACAGGCGGGCGTACTGCTCGTCATTTACAAGCCCGCCTGAATATTACATCAAGTGGGCTTTGGGCACCAATCGGGCAACTGAAGTGCCCCAATTTTCAACTGCCAGCCACCCATTTTTCAGGCAAGAAAAGGGCGGCTAACTGTTGAAAATCGCCCCCTTAGTCTCAACTGCAAAGCTTGGTGACTATAATAGTCATTAAAAACTGGTGAACAGTGACAGAAGGTAATAATTAGATAGGAAAATTCAATGAACAAAGTTGCAAAAAAAATAAATTTCTGGGATAGTGTTACAAGGCTGTAACATGCTCTGTGCTCGGATAACGTGAACCACCTGAGCTTCATTCTTGCAAGTTACAATAACATCCAAACCCCACCAAGTATGCACAGGTTTGTAACAAAATCTTAGTTATTGTTTATCCTCTATGCAACAAATATAGATCATGGACAATTTGTACCTCAACTCCATTTACCTAACTTTGATCCATATGCCTGGATACTCTCACCAAATAAAAATCTGTTGCAAATGACAAACATCATCTTGAAGATGTACAAACAATAAGGAACATAAATGATTTTGGAAGTGTCTTTCAGACTTTCATGCTAAAATAATCAAAGTGCAGGGCAGTTTGAGGACTAGAATATTAACAGTAGCTGAATA
Organism: Heptranchias perlo; assembly: GCF_035084215.1. Taxonomy (NCBI): domain Eukaryota; kingdom Metazoa; phylum Chordata; class Chondrichthyes; order Hexanchiformes; family Hexanchidae; genus Heptranchias; species Heptranchias perlo. The sequence goes on along the minus strand of NC_090326.1, from coordinate 68,847,229 downwards.
AAGAGCACCACTTGGCTTAAAAAGAAAAACAACATAGAGAGCTTATCATTACTGAGCTTTTATGGTGAACCATTTTCAATTTAAGGATAAATGCTTATCAGAAATTCTGTAAATATTATAATTACATGAAGTAATAGGCTTTCAATTAAACATTAACACATTTATGTTACAGTTTCGTATGAATCCATAGTCGGCTCAAAGTTCATTTAATTAGTGAGACAACCTGAATGAGCTTCTTTTACTTGTATTGCATCTCATTAGCTGCAGTATAAGTGCAGCTGCCACAACACTGCCCCAAACTACCCAACGTTGTACCTTGCCATATATATTGCTCCAAATGAAACTTGGGGGGGGGGGAAGAAACAAATTCAAAACATATGGTATATATATATATTTTTTTTAATTGTGATCTTAACGCTAGGGAATAGGACATCCAATTTTGGGCAGGCAGTGTGAGCATCAAGGGCAGGTGCTGTAAGGCTAGAGGCAGAATAAAGCATCTTCTACTCTGCCCCAATAATGTACTTCAGGCTCAATCTTAGAACATACCCTTACTGCACCAATCTGAACAATTACCCAATCCTAAAACTCGTCATCTAAGAAGGTATGAGGAGTGAGTTGGCTATGATAGATTGGGAAGCTTCATTAAAAGGCATGGTGGTGGATAGGCAATGGCTAACATTTAAGGAACGAATGCATGAATTACAACAATTATACATTCCTTTCTGGTGCAAAAACACAAAAGGAAAAGTGGCCCAACCATGGCTAATAAAAGAAATTAAGGATAGTATTAGATCCAAAGAGGAGTCATATAAAGTTGCCAGAGAAAGTAGCAAGCCTGGGGATTGGGAACAGTTTAGAATTCAGCAAAATGGACCAGGAGATTGATTAAGAGGGGAAAAAGAGAGTATGAGAGTAAACCTGCAAGGAACATAAAAGTGGACTGTAAAAGCTTCTACAAGTATGTAAAAAGGAAAAGATTAGTGAAGACAAATGTAGGTCCCTTAGTCAGAAACGGGAGAATTTATAATGGGGAACAAGGAAATGGCAGAGCAATGAAACAAATACTTTGGTTCTGTCTTCACAGAAGAGGACACAAATAACTTCCCAGAAATGCTAGGGAACCAAGGGAATAGTGAGAAGGAGGAATTAAAGGAAATTAGTATTGGTAAAAAAATAGTGCTGGAGAAATTAATGGGACTGAAAGCCGATAAATCCCCAGGGACTGATAATCTGCATCCCAGAGTACTAAAAGAGGTAGCCATGGAAATAGTGGATGCATTAGTTGTCATCTTCCAAAATTCTATAGATTATGGAATAGTTCCTGCAGATTGGAGGGTGGCAAATGTCACCCCACTATTTAAAAAAGGAGGGAGAGAAAACAGGGAACTACAGACCGGTTAGCCTAACATCAGTAGTAGGGAAAATAGTAGAGTCTATTACAAAGGATGTGATAACAGGATACTTAGAGAATATCAATGGGATTAGACAAATTCAACATGGATTTATGAAAGAGAAATCATGTTTGACAAACCTACTGGAGTTTTTTGAGGATGTAACTGGTAGAATAAATAAGGGAAAACCAGTGGATGTGGTTTATTTGGATTTTCAGAAGGCCTTTGATAAAGTCCCATATAAGAGGTTAGTGTGCAAAATTAAAGCATATGGGATTGGGGGTGATATACTGGCATGGATTGAAAATTGGTTAACAGGCAGGAAACAGAGAGTAGGAATAAATGGGTCTTTTTCAGGGTGGCAGGCAGTGACTAGTGGGGTACCGCAGGGATCAGTGCTTGGGCCCCAGCTATTCACAATATATATCAATGATTTGGATGAGGGAACCAAATGTAATATTTCCAAGTTTGCTGATGACACAAAACTAGGTGGGATCGTGAGCTGTGAGGAGGGTGCAAAAAGGCTTCAAGGCGATTTAGACAAGTTGAGTGAGTGGGCAAATCATGGCAGATGCTGTATAATGTGGATAAATGTGAAGTTATCCACTTTGGAAGGAAAAACAGAAAGGCGGAGTATTATTTAAATGGAGATAGATTGGGAAATGTTGATGTACAAAGAGACCTGGGTGTCCTTGTACACCAGTCACTGAAAGCAAACATGCAGGTGCAGCAAACAGTTAGGAAGGCAAATGGTATGTTGGCCTTCATTGCAAGAGGATTTGAATACAGGAGCAAGGAAGCCTTACTGCAGTTATATAGGGCAGTGGTGAGACCACACCTGGAGTATTGTGTGCAGTTTTGGTCTCCTTATCTAAGAAAGGATATACTTGCCATTGAGGGAGTGCAGCGAAGGTTCACCAGACTGATTCCTGGGATGGCAGGACTGTCCTATGAGGAGAGATTGGGTCAACTCCGCCTGTATTCACTCGAGTTTAGAAGAATGAAAGGAGATCTCATTGAAACATATAAAATTCTGACAGGGCTAGACAGACTGGATGCAGGGAGGATGTTTCCCCTGCCGGGGGCGTCCAGAACGAGGGGTCACAGTCTCAGGATACCGGGGTAGGACATTTAGGGCTGAGATGAGGAGAAATTTCTTCACTCAGAGGGTGGTGAACCTGTGGAATTCTCTACCACAGAAGGCTGTGGAGGCCAAGTCACTGAATATATTTAAGAAGGAGCTAGATAGATTTCTTGACACAAAAGGCATCAAGGGGTATGAGGGGAGAGCAGGAATATGGTATTGAGATAGAGGATCAGCCATGATCATACTGAATGGCGGAGCAGACTTGAAGGGCCGAATGGCCTATTCCTTCTCCTATTTTCTATGTTTCTATCTTATAGCCTCCCTTTATGAGATTGACAGTTTAGTGCCAAATCAGAAACAGTTTTTCCCACTAGGAATGGGATTGTGACTGCCCAAACTGGTTTTGCATCGAATCATTAAAACCATGTTGCTGTCACACTTGTACTGACGGAATGAATGAAAAATAAAAGCAGTCTTACATAGAATTACTTACAATGTACAGCACAGAAACAGGCCATTCGGCCCAACAGATCCATGCCGGTTTTATGCTCCACACGAGCCTCTTCCCATCCTACTTCATCTAACCCAATCAGCATATTCTTCTATTCCTTTCTCCCTCATATGTTTATCCAGCTTCCCCTTAAATGCATCTATTCGAGTCAACTCAACTACTCCTTGTGATAGCGAGTTCCATTCTTCCCACTCTCAGGGTGAAGAAGTTTCTCCTGATTTCCCTATTGGATTTATCAGTGACTATCTTATATTTATGGCCCCTAGTTCTGGTCTCCTCCGCAAGTAGAAACATCTTCTCTACGTCTACCCTATCAAACCCTTATCATAATCTTCAGAAAATGCTGGAAATACTCAGCAAGTCAGGCAGCATCTGTGGAGAAAGAAACGGAGCTAACGTTTCAGGTTGAAGATCCTTCGCCAAGAAATGGAAAAAGTTTCCAGTTCTAACGAAGGGTCATCGACCTGAAACATTAACTCCATTTCTTTCTCCACAGATGCTGCCTGACTTGCTGAGTATTTCCAGCATTTTCTGTTTTTATTTCAGATTTCCAGCATCCACAGTATTTTGCTTTCGATTTTCCTTTCATAATCTTAAAGACCTCTATCAGGTCACCCCTCAGTCTTCTCTTTTCTAGAAAAAAGAACTCCAGCCTTTTCAATCTTTCCTGATAGGTATCACCTCTCAGTTCTGGTATCATCCTAGTAAATCTTTTTTGCACCTTCTAAAGTGGCTGTATATCCTTTTTATGTAATTAAATGAGTTAAATGAATTAATAAAGTTTTGTGTCATCAGCAACTTTAATGAAGAGAGGCAATATAAACTAAATGGTAATGGTAATTTTAAAGGGGGTGCAGGAACAGAGAGACCTGGGGGTGCACATACACAAATCTTTGAAGGTGGCAGGACAAGTTGAGAAGGCTGTTAAAAACACATATGGGATCCTGGGCTTTATTAATAGAGGCATAGAGTACAAAAGCAAGGAAGTTATGTTCAACCTTTATAAAACACTGGTTAGGCCTCAGCTGGAGTATTGTGTTCAATTCTGGACACCACACTTTAGGAAGGATATCAAGGCCTTAGAAAGGGTGCAGAAGAGATTTACTAGAATGGTGCCAGGGATGAGGGACTTCAGTTACGTGGAGAGATTGGAGAAGCTGGGGTTGTTCTCCTTAGAACAGAGAAGGTTATGGGGAGATTTGATAGAGGTGTTCAAAATCATGAACGGTTTTGATAGAGTAAATAAGGAGAAACTGTTTCCATTGGCAGAAGACTCGGTAACCAGAGGACACAAATTTAAGGTAATCGACAAAAAAGCCGGAGGCGACATGGGGAAACATTTTTTTTTACGTAGCGAGTTTTAATGATCTTGAATGCATTGCCTGAAAGGGTGGTGGAAGCAGATTCAATGGTAAGTTTCAAAACGGAATTGGATAAATACTTGAAGGGAAAAATTTACAGGGCTATGGGGAAAGGGACTAATTGGATAGCTCTTTCAAAGAGCTGGCACAGGCAAGATGGGCCGAATGGCCTCCTCCTCTGCTGTACCTACTATGATGATGTGGAGACCAGAATTGTTCACAATACCCCAAGTGTGGTCTAACCAAGTTTCCATACAAGTTTAATATAACATCTCTGCTTTTCAATTCTATCCCTCTAAAAGGAACCCCGATGCTTTGTTTGCATTTTTATGGCCTTATTAACTGCATCACTACCTTTAGAGATTTGTATATCTGTACTCTCAGATCCCTCTGCTCCTCTACCCTATTTAGACTCTTATTTTCCAAGAAGTATGTGGCCTCCTTATTCTTCCTACCAAAATATACTTATCTATATTGAAATTCATTTGCCAATTACACGCCCATTAAGTTTCTTAATGTCTTCCTGTATTTTGTCGCAGTCTTCCTCAGTATTAAATATACCCCTGCCCCAATTTGGTGTCGTCCACAAATTTTGAAATTGTACTTCCGATTCTCAAGTCCAAATCGTTTATGTAAATTATGAACAACAGTGATCCCAGCACCGATCCTTGTGGAACACCACTTCCCACCTTTTGCCAGTCTGAGTAACCTTAACCCCCACTCTCGGTTTTTTTCTGCTTGTCCCCTGACTCCACATGCTCTGACATTAGTCAGGAGTCTACTATGCAGTACCTTATCGAAGGCCTTCTGAAAATCCAAATATATTACATCTACTACATTACCCTTGTCTACCCTTTCTGTTACTTCTTCAAAGCCTATTGCTGTTTTTGGCCATATCTAAATTGAAAAGGTAAGCAACATTGTTCTGGTAGGTAAAAGTAACAAGCATATAGATGAACATTCGCCATCTCTTAAATAACACCAATAAAATCCAGATAAAGTATAACGCTGTTAAATAGAAACTACTTTATCTGATTAACTGCCACCCACTAACCAATATTATACTTTTCATTGGAGGGTTCTGAAGTGGAAAATGGAACAAAAGAATTAAAATAATAAAAACTATAGGATCAGACTTATTAATGTTTTTAGATTTCTAGCATGCTTAAGACTTGGCTTTGAATCACAAAATAACCAAGTAAAAAATGGTCACTTTCAGCATGAATTAGGAAAGAAGAAAAGAACAATTTTAAATTTAAACATTTGTGGTCTTTTGCTCTCGGGATGGCAGAGAATTAGAGATATTTTTGAATCAATTTCCTGGATTCAATTTAAAATTTGATTTATATTTAGATACTGTAATTTATAGTACAGATCTTGAGAAATGTCAGTATAGAATTAATTTTTGTGACATTGCTGATTTAACTAAAAGCAATAAATTAGATTCCCACCAATTACTTCACATTCACATAACTGGAAGCTTCTTAAAAGTCAATAGATTTTCTGCTATTCAGGGCTACGACTGCATTTCCAGCAATGATTTTTCTGTTGATTATCTCCCTCCATACAGTAAGCAATTTCAGGCTCAGAGTGATGCAAAGGGCCATTGATATTGTATTCAGTCTGAGCCAAAACTGAGACTGTCTAAAAAGCATAGCGGCCATGGCTGGCTTGTTTAGGTATGATGAACACTGATGTATTAGATCCAACAACCATTCAGCCAACGGCCTATATGAAAAAAACTTGCATGTGACAAAAAAAAATTCTTCAGTTGCACCTTATTCTAATTTTTCTGAATATCTTCAAATATCTTGCTCTAAGCTACATTTTTATTAACTTGGAGTGTATTTTAAAATTGTCTCTTAACACTGGAAAGTCACGTTTTCTAATATCTGAATGGGGACAAAATGTAACATAAAAACTATACTGTAATGAAACTTTGAAACAGACCTTGGTGATGGCCATTGGTTTGCAATAATAATTGTAAAGATACAATATGGTAGAATAAAATATTTACCTCTTGCAAAAATATGTACAGAATTCAAAATGCTAGCATTGTCTGCACTGAACTGTGCTATCGATGTTGAAAAGTAGCACTGAGCCACCAAAAGTGTAAGATTGAAAAATGCTACAGATATGTTCCATCAAGAAATCTTACAATGCCCAAGTATTTTGATTGGCATCCAGAAATTGATTTTTTACTTTGTTAATGATGATATTAAGTTACATTCATATTTTTCATACGTTAAAGATTTCTATATATTTTGAATTGCTAAATAATTACTAAATAATGTTTTGTGAAGTTTTGGGTTGAAACTGAGATTTTCCTCTTGATGGTACTGTCTAATTTCTGAATATGTTTTACCTGCTGATAATAAGTATTGCCTCCGTCAATGATGCTGTTACTGTCTTACTACTAGAAGTATGAGAATAAGGTAATTGTGACAGTGTAATAATGGAATTTCTCCCTCTCTCTCAATTTTTAATGTTATTGCTCTCAGTGGAGATTTAACCAACTCGATAATTGTTATAATTGCACCATGTTGAGTTTGTCCCCCATCAATTGCCCCTATCCTGTTCGCTCCGACACAACTGAGCATTTGGAGCAAGGTGGAGGGAGTTGCAAGAAAGAAATTTATTATTTGCAACTCAGCACACACTTACTCCTCAAATATCTCAGGATAGAAATTGGTCTAAGGCCAATTTCAGGTGCAAAATGGGCGCCACACTCGGCGCGCACGCCTGATATGTGGACGCAACTAAGGACCCACATTTTTTTTATTATATTAATTCTTGGGATGTGGGCATTGCAGGTAAGGCCAGCATTTATTGCCCATCCTTAGATGCCCTTGAGAAGATGTTCGTGGGCCTTATTCTTGAACCGCTGCAATCTATGTGGTGAAGGTACTCCCACACTGCTGTTAGGTAGGGAGTTCCAGTATTTTTACCCAGCGACAATGAAAGAATACCGATGTATGTCCAACTCAGGATTGTGTGTGACTTGGAGGGAAACTTGGAGGTGATGCAGCTCCCATGCACCTTTCTAGGTGGTGGAGGTTGTGGGTTTGTAACATGCTGCCGAAGAAGCCTTGGCGAGTTGTTGCAATGCATCCCTGCTGTTAAAAGGGTGGTGCACTTTGGCTGCAGGAAACTATGACTGAAGATTGTGGACAGGGCAGGCACAGGAGAAGCTACAAGGGCCCCCCAATTTTCTGACGCTGCGTTGGAGGTATTGGTGGAGGAGAATAGCAGGAGAAGTGACATCTTCTATCCACCAGGCAGCAGGAAGATACCAAGGCAAACTGCCCGGCATAAGTGGACAGATTGGGTCAGTGCCAGAAGCATCACCCCCACGACATGGTTGCAATGCAGGAAAAAGTTCAATAACCTCACAATGCTAGCTAAGGTAAGCCTCCTATCTCATATCTCTCATCACTCTCTGCTTAGCCCTGCACTAATTGTAGCCCCAAATCTCACAACCCTTCCCTCCCCAATTACTGCAGCACACTTCACTCCACCTCCTTCTGCTCCTACTGCATTACTCGGCACCAGCTGCTCTCCTCACTATTGCTTCCTTCACCTCCTCACACCTCCGCCATCTTTCACACAGCAGCAACACTATTCTACCCTGACATGTACATCCTCAAAACTTCTCACTACTCTAACACTTACACACTTCCTTCTTTCTTGCAGGGCAAAGTCACGCACAATAACAGGGGGCAGGCAGTCATCGGAGGAGGGCCACGCTTCATCCAAGTACTGCCCCCACTTGAAAAGCAAATCATGGACATCGTGGGCAGCAGTGTGTCAGGTACGTGGCATCTGGCGAGGCTGGAGGACAAGTCCTGCAGGGTTTTTAACCATCTTCTCCTCCTTCCCAACTTCACTTAAATCTCACCCTTACACATGATGCATGACAGGTTGTAGCTGCTTACAGAAGACACTCATCTGTCTCTGCTTACCCATGCCACTGAATGCTAACTCTTCTCCCTTTCTTACATTTCAGGTCCAGAAAATGCACACAACCCTCAGGGAGAAGAGGAAAAAGAAGAGGGCTGAACTGCAGAAGAGCAAGTGTCAGTCAACCTTACAATTGCAGACACCAGCTCAAATACTGGCACCCCACATCATTTAGAGAGTAGGCTAGGGGAGTCTGCATGTGAAGATAAACCCAGCACTAGTTCACGGGAGCAAGGGCAGGGGGTTAGGATGGCCCAGGAAGCAGCTCGCCGGAAGGAGAGCTCGCATCCGAGCCCTGCTGCAGAGGATCCAGTTGAAGACATCAAGGGCCCACCATACAGAAGAATGATGGCAATCCACATGGAGCTTCTAAGCACACTGGTCTGCCTGTCAGTAAGCTTGTGCACAATGTCAGAGAATAGAGAAGTCCAGCTCCAACTTGTGATCTGCCTTCATGCATGGCATCGAGATCATATAGTGAACCATGGAGCAAGTAGTCAGCACTTCAGTGGGCCTTCAATGATGGAGCCTTTGGTAACAGCTCTGTTAGCATCAATGGAAGCTGAGACTGCTACCATCTTGGCTCTGGGGTCCAGCAGCACCTCTGGCCTCCAAAGCTTGAAAGAGAATGTGGATAGGAGATTCAAGAGCCTCCTAGCACATGCATGACTACTGCCAGGAAACCGGACACAGCCCTGCAAAACTCGCTGCCTGCGGTCACAAACAAGTTAAACATTGAACAAATGGAAGCCCTTCCTGTTGAGAAACTGCTGGCTCATGAAGGGGAACAAACAGGGCAACATGCATGCAGTCTATGAAGCTCTGCACTTGCGGGAATCCAGAAATGTGGGAAAATCCCTGTGCTCTTTCTTCCTGCTTGTTAGCCCCCATGGGAAAGCTAATGGATTGTTGACGCTTCACAAAAAGTGCAACAGTGACCTGCCGGATTGCCGTTTGCACAGCAAACTCACTGATATTGTTGGTGTCACCAGAAACACTTTGAAAAAAGCCAGAGGCATAAAATTTTAGAGCCACTGTGATCTTCACTGCCACAGGCAGTGCAGTACATGCCGCGGTGTTGGGCTCCAATTCTCACTCTAACAAGTGACATAGGTAAGTGACTGTCTCACTGTTGAAGTGCAGCCGCCTTACATACTGCTGCTCCATGAGATTTAGGTTTGATGTTCTGTTTCTGAATAACTGCATGCTGTGATGCCTCCTTCACCCTCTTCCTGCAGCCTGTGCAGGTCTTTACTGCCTTCCTTTCTGCTATTCCTCCTCCCGATTTGGGAGCCTCAAGGGTAAGCCCAGCAGCATTCCCATGTTGAGCAATTGAGAACAAACTACATCTTTTAAACAGTTCTGGCTATCTACAAGCTCATTCTGCAAAAGTATTTCACAGAAAACACTTTCCAAAACAGCCAAAGCTTGGCCCAAAAGCACCCTGGAAGCCTATAATGACTAACCAGAGACATACCTTAATGGAGGCGAGAATCCCTTTAAATACTGCTTGTGAAAACTACTTCCAGGTTGTTCCCACCATGATTTGCTGGGTGGATTAAAGAAGTGACATTTCAGCCACACACAGACACCTATTTAACAAAAGGGTCCTGATTCAGGTGCAGGACCCTTATTAACATATTTATATTGATCTATGCTTGCGTTTGTTGCAGGCGGCCGCCAGGGATGCCTATTAAGGACCCAAACCAAAATGACGCTGTGTGCACTCCGGGCGCCAATGCAGTGCAGAACATTGCGCTGCAGAATTTGACTTCTTGACACCCGTTTTGGACTCAGAAAATGTGCAAAATGCACATCAATTTCTATCCCCTCATTTCTACTGAGACAAGCCATGTTTCTGGCCAAAACCCAAAATTAAAGGAAAACAGAACATTTTAACCCTGCTGTTCAACAGTCAGCATTTTAATCTACATAGTTGACTGCCAGTATTGGAGAATACACAATGCAGTCAGCAGGAAAATTTATCACTAGTGATAACCTGTTACCCCTGCTGAGAAGAAAATCCAGCCATTTTGTTCAAACTTGTTATCTGTGACTAGCGTTTGAATAAAAATTGTATGACACTTCTAATGGAACCAAAAATAACACCTTATAAACCATCCTGGTGAAGTATTAGAAAGGTACTCAAAAGTAAGGGGCTAAATTTTATTGAAACTCATGGATTGGCATGGATGCTCAGTTCATTACAGTGCTCAAGATAGTTTGTCCAATTTATTCAGTGACACTAAACATTCTTTCAAGCCAATAAATATTAAATTGCTGATCTACATCGATTTCTACTTATTTATATTGTATGTTGGGGAAGAAATTAACTCAGTTGTTGCAGTACAAATGCAAAGGGCATTTTGTTACAAGCGAGAAAGCACAAAGGAATTTCTTTTTATTTTAACCAATAAAATGCTTTAGTGTATTTGCTCTATTGGATTGAGTGCAGGGTCTGATCAGTTCCACGGTCAATGGAACCGAAGAGGCCTGCCAAAGGTAAGTGTTGAATTACTTTTGTGGGCCCCGAAGGATTTATGCTATCATATAAATAGATATTGGATAGTGTGAATCGACTCTGGCATGTAAGGGGCATGAGATCTGCTTATGGCAATGATTGACACCACTGAATCTGAGAAGGTGTCTAAGTTAAGACCAAAATTTGTAACATGGACAAATACTAAATAAACACACCTGTAACTGTGAGTCTCAAAAATAATGAGCTCAAAACTTTTCTGCCCCAAGTTTGTCTACTACCAACAGTGGAGAACATAATGTCAGGTTCTGATGGCTTCAAGTGCTGCCAACCAACAGATCTGATTGAAGGTGACAGGCTCAAGTTTCACCTTCCAACCAATCTGACTGGTTGATACTGACAATCGCTAACCTCACTGAAAAAAGTTCATTTTTCTTATGAAATAATAACAAGCTGAGACATGGGTTAAAATGCTGGCAGCCTCAAAAACAGACAGTTGGCACGAATTCCAACATCCCACTCATCCAAGGGATACAGGGTGGCCTGATGGTCATCGTAAGTGCTCCCAACCGAAAAAATGAGGGTATTATTCTGCTGTACCTAGGTGCCACATTGATATTGACTCCAGAAATTCTTTCATGTGGATTTCAAAACAAATGCACAATGGTTAATGTATCCATAGATTTGTTCTACAGCAAAATGCATCTGTGTCATAAAAAGGCAGTTAAACACAGTTTTGCTATGAGGCAAACTGTATAAAATTAATGTTTTAGCACACATTTAAGTATCCATTCTATAAACTTGATATGTGTTTATGGTTTATAATTACTCTAATGTTTTACTATATTAGTTTTAGGTCATCTCATCTTTTCCCGCCTGTACCAAATTTCTGTGTATTAATAAATACTAATTGGAATAATTAATAAATGTTTTTAGTAATCATTCACTATGGCAACTGATAAACAACTGAAAATTCCTCACTGTGCAGGTTCACATCTTCTAAATTAGAATACCGTTTTTTTAGTTTGTGATGCCTAAAACCCGTATAGATAGATTATAATTGACATCCTGAAAATAGTGCACAAATACATAACGTATAGAGCTGTTCTACACACAAAGCAAGCACAATGTCAACCTTTGGAATAAAATTTTTAAATATCCAATCCTTAGTTTCCAGGCATCAATGTGGTATTCAGAAAATCAATTTTAAAATGTTTCCACAATTTCCATTAACTGCCACAAAATTTATTTAGCATGCGATGAAATGTTCTATAGTTGAGTATCTACTTAGTAAACTGGCAACATTTAGTGAAAGAAAGTAGGTTGCACTGAGATATTTTTATTTTTGGTACGAGTGAAGAGGAACACCTAAGCAGGCAAGCATTGTAAGGGATGCAGCCAAGAAGAGAAGCCAAAGTGAAGGAAAGCAGGACATTGTTAAGAAAAGCTGCCATGTGGAAACTAGAAGACTGAAGACACCAAGGGTGTAAGCCTCCGCAGGAGCTCAGACTGACTTGGGAAACTGCAGCAAGCAAAGCTCGAGTAAAATGATACAATGCAATATGACATACGATCACTTTAAAGAAAAACTCACCAAATCCATGCAGCTACTTTTTTATCCTAATGGAGCAGGAACCAGACAAAAACAAATTCCCCACAATGCTCTTCTCTTTATCCAGGGCTGTTCGTGGGCACTGTTCACCACTTTTATGTGTACCCATATGATTTATTTCCTTTGCTTTATTATTCGGTCATGGATCTATCATGAAGTTATTGGAACCATAAACTTCAGTCTGTGGAAAGGGAAATTGAAGCAATTGTTATTTTTTGATTGGCTCAGAATTTTCATCCAAGTAAGATTTGGGACTGACATTCAAAGCAAAAATACCACTTTTTCTCAATTTTAAGTTAAGTTGTTATTTCTTTGAAACAAAAAGCTCCAATTTATTTTACAAGAAAGGGAAACAGACTTAGGATAAACAGAGGACTCATAATTGTGAAGCCAATATGTGAATGTGTGTGTTGTTGAAGGGAAAAAGACAGTGATTACTTCAAGGAATACCTGGAAAATAGAATAGTTTTATACTTATTTAATATTATATGATTTGGGGAAAAAAATGTGTTTTAAAGTACATGTTAATACATACACATATTGTATTTCAGCACTGAACCAACTAGAAGTAGAAATTGGGTTCAGGAGGAGAAAAATATTAAATAATTTGAATTCCTCTCACTTCTGGGATCTAGGTTGAATCCAGCTCAAACTGACATCACTCTCTGATACCTATAAGGATTCTAAGTGAAATGAGATTAGGCAGTCTCAACCCAATCACTGGTAAATATAGGCCCACAGTGCAAAAGTCCCCATATTTTGGTACAGATTTCACTAAGTTGGCAATTTCACTCTGAGGCAGTAAGAATGGCTGGTGTTGCAAATTATGTAATTCTATCATGGAACTGGATAATTATTTGAATAGGAACAGTATGAAAGAATACAACAATAAGGAAGGGACATGGTGTTACAGTAGATAGCTGCAGTTGAAGATCTAGCACGAGCTCAGGCACAACAGGTAAATAGCCTCTTCTCTACTGTAATTGCTATGATTCTATGAAGAGGGTGTTCCACTGAGGTTGGGATTAACATTGCTGGGGCAAAGCAGACTTTGGAACTTTACTTTGAAGTACTTCTCACATAGGAGTACTTGATACTAACACATTGTGAAGAGTGAAAAATTGTTCAATTCTCCTGCATTAATGTCACTCACTTTGGATAGCCCAAAATTGTACAAATTTAAGGGAATATAAAGAGTGGTACTATAGAGTCTGTAAAACATTTTTTTAAATACACCTAAAAAACTTTCCCACCACTTTTGCTGCTGTCTATGCCAATCACAGACCATTAAAATTATTTGCCATCCACACACCACGCTCCTTGAACTGTGCCTACAGTAGATCTTAGTGAATAGGGAGGAAAAAGCAGGACAGCACAGGATTAGATAGAATCATAGAATCTTACAGCACAGGAAACCATTCGGCCTGTCATGCCTGTGCCAGCTCTTTAAAAGAAATGTACAATTTAGTCCCACACCCCAGCTTTATCCCCATTACCCTGCAAATTAGTCCTCTTCAAATGCCATTCCAGGAATGAAAACAAAATGAAAACTTACAGCTCTGCAAGCTCTTGGGAGAAGGAATCAATTTAACAAGTGTTATCAGTGCAGGGGATGTGTAAATGTCTGTGATACAACCACAAGTGAACAATAAGAATACAGTAATGATTTATGTATATATATATATATATATATATATATAAATAAAAGTTGAATTGGTAAGTGACTGTCCATTTTGAGCATAGCATTTAGTCTAGACCACAAACTATCAGCTGATTGTTCATGAGCACTCTCCTCTGATTGTTTTTTGCGAAAAACATGCATAGCAGGGTCCAATTAGGTCTGAGATGCAGGTTCCATTGGCCTCCTCTTGCTCCACAGACTGGCACTTTGCTCCTCTCTCAGTCACCCACCATTCCACTTGGTACCTTCCTCCTCACAGGAACTCCAGGCTCTTGTCCCCCTACTCCATCCCAGGCTTTAATACAAGGACTGCTGCTCTCCCAGTCTCGATACCTGGCCTCCCTCTCTCTCCCTGTGCTCCTCTCTTGCCCAAGCCCAGCTGGGCCTGCGTGAGTGTTCCAGCTCTGCTCTTGGCCCAGGCAGGCCTAAATTTGGCCCTGGAACTTGATTGCACTTAGTCCTGGACCCAGGCAGGCCAGGTCCAGGACTTTATGATTCCTAGCTCTACCAAGTTCGAAATGGAGTGAAACGATATTCCTAAAATGAGAATAAGGGGAGAGAGAGAGATCCTGTTGAGGTGGAAAGGAGTGAGAGGCCCTGTTTGGGAAGAGATCCTGTTTTGGAACAGTATGGGAGAGAGGGAAAGAGACTCTGTTGAGGGGCGAGGTGGAAGAGACAGAGACTGTGTTGCAAAGTACAGCGAGAGGAGACCCGGTTGAGGGACAAAACAGAGAAGGAGAGAGACCGTGTTGCACAAGTAGGGGAGCAAGAGGGAGAGAAAGGTGCCCTTGGTGTTGGGAATGCAGGTGCTGTCAGGAGCTTAGATGCTAACAAAGATGGCTTGCCAACTTCAAATCCATAGAAATTTAGCAACAAAGTCATGCTTTGCAAACAAAAACAAAGGAAGCGCTTACAAAGGGGTGATGAAAGACCTTACTGTCTCCCAGATAAATTTGTAAACACACTCTCCCCTCACCCCTGCACATCTTTTACACATGAGGTCCCAGCTTTATGGTTCAGAAAAGCTAACCCATCAATCATCAGACCACATCAGGTCCCTCTCCAGAAGGACTCAACCTTGTGAGCAACACTATTACGAAAATAACTAGTTGTTAAGTTTGTAGATTTTAGTTAACAATCCAGTTTTCTCACTACTGAAATTAGCCAGGAACAATATAGAATACAGATCCAGTCATACATTAAACATAATTTGGTGGCACAAACATGTATGGTACTGAACCTATTAGAAGGTATTACAATATAATTTGATTTGAATCCATTTTTGCTAAAATGAATTTTTATAAATTTATTTGTACCCACTTTTTTATGTTAAATAAAAATCTTCCCTTTAATGTATTGTTATTTAGTACATTCTACAGGAATATGCAACAAACTCCCAAAAAGCTAATTCTTTAAGTTCTCAACACAAAATTTCCAGTATGATGATTACATTTATATATAGCACCTTCTCACATTCTCAGGACAAGTGCTTCACAGCCAATGAATTACTTTTGAAGTGTTGTGCAAGCAAATTGCAATGATTTGCAAACAGAGCCCACAAGCAGCAATGGTGAGATGTATAACCAGTTAACCTGTTACTGGGCACGATACCAAAGCACCTCGCTCTTCTTCAAATAGGGCCATGGGATCTCAAACATCCATCTGAACAGTACCTCTGTAGGAGGGCGCCTCCAACAGTGCAGCAATCCCTCATTACTGCCCTTACTTTAAAAAGTTGTGTTAAAACACAGCTGACCACGAATCCCCGAATACTGGTATAGATGTCAGGCCTCGCTCATCCTTAAGTATCGGAGGGCAATGAGTTTGTTATCTTTGTACTTCATGCAGTAGACTTGAATTTCAAGATGAACGCCCGAACGGAAATTAATCGTCTCTAACCTTGCGTATTTATGTGAACCTATGTTATAACCTATTTATTATACAACCTAAGGATGACTCATGTTGCAAATAACCATACTTTTTTTTTAAGTGTACCTAAAAACGTTGAAGGAGGGAAGTGATCTTACTGCCACTTTTGTTTCCCAGCCCTCTAGTACTCTACAGTTACTGCTCAGTGGGAGATCCACACGACTTTTTGATCTATGAGCTCAACTAATTCACAATTTGTTCCTCCTGGGGTCTGCACGGCGGAACACCAGACTTAATACAGTAGTGGCCTGTGTGTATAGTAAACACTGCGCCATCCAGTTCTCTCGATCGCGCTGACTTCATCAACAGTTCAGTAAGTGCAGACGCTGCAAACTTCAATTTAGGTATTTATCCATCTGTCTGGAACCCTTCGCATTCCACACCAATTCTGTGAAACGTTTAGCAGTTAATAAGCGTCGACTGGTGCAATTTGTTGCTGAGTACTAAGTTCGAAAACTCTTTGCACGGTATTTCTAAAGACGCGTCGAATGCAACGCCGTAAATAGATTTGTATCCCTTAAATAGTTTAACTGTAAAATGTTCTAAATTAATTAAAGTTGCCATTTTCTCAGTCTTCATATTTCACCCTGAATGATTCTGAAGTTAACTCTTGCTGGTCTATCTGACGCTCTCACAGCAGGCTGCCAGCACGAACGGAAGTGTTGGGCGGTCAGACGATGCACTTTCTGCAACAGTGCGCGCGCGGTCCCTAGCGATGGTTCTTGTTACATAAGAACTGTTATTTTCAAAGCAATAGTCACAGTCCATAATGTATTTTAAACTTTTTATTTGTAACTTTCTGTGGTAGAACCCAGGGCAGAATATAAATGACTCCGCCTGTACGATGTTAAGTGGGCTTAGGGCAATCGAACTTTTCCGCCGCTTTCTCTTCAGGGCAGAGAGGCGAGTGCCCCGACAGTGCCGCGCGAAACTCTCCAACTGCAACAACTGAGCTTCGCCAGGTGTCCAAACTGAACTCATTAATGCACGCACTTTTGAGGAATTCCTAGGCAATCTGGTATTCAGGAACTGCTGCGAATGATCAACACTGCAAGTGGTAACAACAGTGCCTGTCTCACAAGTTCAATATTTGAAGTTGGTTGTTCCACAGTCCTGGTACAGTGGATGCGCTGGTATGTGCGAACTTGTACAGTTCGGCAGGAATGCTCAAATTCCACCACTGG
This sequence comes from Heptranchias perlo, assembly GCF_035084215.1. Taxonomy (NCBI): domain Eukaryota; kingdom Metazoa; phylum Chordata; class Chondrichthyes; order Hexanchiformes; family Hexanchidae; genus Heptranchias; species Heptranchias perlo. Next base: position 68,830,031 of record NC_090326.1, on the reverse strand, counting down.
AAATCCAACTGACAGGGATTGCTGCTTAAGCGAGGATTCTTTTCACATTACGCCAAGGAAATTTTTTTTAAAAAAAGTAAAGCAAAATTATGGTGTAAAAACATCGCTTTAATCTCTTCATTCGTGCATGGCCTAAATTCAGACGTCCCTATTTCTAGTCTCTGAAAGTTGCTTAAAAATTAATCGCCGATGATGACGGGCGCTGCAAACTCAAGATAAATGAGTCTGAATGAACCCCTTCATCAATAATAGAGAACAAGTTTCAGGTCTGAATGTATCGTTTTACAAACAAGTACAGTAGCTATTGAAGGATGTCGGGAAAGGACAGCATTATATGTACATTTAAAGTGAAAATAACTTTGGAAAATTACACTTGCTGAGGTTATTAGAACGTTTCATCTTTAATTTTTTTTAATGGATGGGCTTTAAAAGGAGAGCGCTTTGTCAGCAGATCTGGCCCCCTGAACCCTCAATATCTCAGGCTGTTAATCAAACATACTTAATAGGCTGCAGAATGACGTAATGGCCAACTATAACCCGGTTCTCATATAAATTAACAAAATACATTTACTGGTAACAATTTGAAATGAACAAAACTAAATATATAGTGCTCTATGGACCGCAGCAGCAAAGGACATAGTCAATCAGAATTTTAAAAATGTTCTAATATAGCCGCAGAAAAACTAAATTCAGCACCATGAGATGTCGAGAACAGTCTTTCGCTAATTTTAACACGTGTAAAACTCCATGTACTTTTACCAAATGTACACTTTTTGTATTCAAAACTCATTTAGGAAGCATCCAACCAAGAGTACTATCATTGCTGTAACATTTAACAGGTCCATTACTCGGAGTGACTTGACAGCAAAAAAACTAACATTAAACTGCTGAAAACTGAATATCAGCAGTAATTTGAAAGTAAAGTTTTTTTAAATTTTCATCATTCTATGTTTTCACACGAGTTCGTTTTTTTAAACACCATTTTTGAAAATTCCCATTCGCCGTCCCTGTTCTGTGAAGGAGACGATATCACAAGCCAGGATGCCAGACAAAAACAGCGCAAGAATACTAATGACTTTCCATACAACATTTCTCAGAAGAACTTTCATTTAAGCACACTTTTTTCCATTAAAGCCTCATCTTATGTGACAGCACCTCACAGTTTTTAAACTTATTAAGAGCAACCATCAACAGTTTATAAACCGTAACACACCCCCAGTGTCCGCACCGATACAGTTACTGTTTACTATTTAACATCAGCGAAAAAAAAAGAAAAAATTGCAAACAGATGCAAATTAACAATGTTTTACAGAAACAACTCAGTTGGGAAAGTGCACAAAAGAGTCGAAATACCTGAGAGGCTGTCGTCCTTGTGCCTTTTTGTAATTTTCCAATAACTTACCGAAACTCTAATAGAAGAAGCGGGTCTGTGAGGAACCACGTTGGACTGAGAGAAGATTACAATACATTCTATTTAGAGAAGCATTACATCACCCTCTGGTGACGTCACGTGGGATTCCTGAACTTCTAAATCATTGCAGTCCCAAGGCGAGCCGCGCTCGAGCGTCAGCGCGTACAGCGACTGGGGGAGAGACGCAGGACAAGGGCGGCGTAACGGCGTCGGCACGTAAAGAGGGAGGGGGCGGAGGGTGGAGACAGGAGGAACGTAAAAGGGAACGGCGTTCGTACGCAACAAAGAGGAGAGATGATACGTAAGGGGGCGTTCCCCTGCTGTATCAGAAAGATACATTGGAGGAGGAGGAGGAGGGGGAAAAGTTGATGAATGGAGGAATTCACAGCTGAAAATAATACCCAGTAGACGGCACAACTGTTGTGTTTTGTAATTAAAAAGTTTTATTGAGTTTATGCAAATATGCCTTCCTACGCAGGTTGACTTGGATCTTTGAACAGGCATTTGACAAAGTTCCACATATGAAGCTTATACATTGAAATCGAAATGATGTGGAGGACACTTCTTGTAATATTAGAAAATTTACCGATGACAATAAGCGATATGGCCAGAAATTTTTTTCAAATTAACAGGATCTCAATCAATTCTAAAGAATGGATGTATTTTAAAGTAGGTTAACATAAGATACAAATTCGACGGACAGGTAAAGATCAGTCAGTCCATCAAGCCTACCTCACAGAACCGTGACGTTTGAAGCCGCAAGATTAGGCACCCATACCCACCAGCACACATACCCATCAGTCATAAAATCTCCCAGGAGTGGCAAAAAAAAACCCAGAAAAAAAACCCAAGGTTAATCAGGAGGGAAAAAATCTGGGAAATTCATCTCCGACCCCAAAACTAGTCCCGAAGACCACACAGCATATAGCACCTCGTATTTTACCTACCATTTACAAGGTGTGATCTTCTTCCCTATCAGAAACAGGCCCAGCGCTCTGCTGAAGGCGTGCAGAGAGTTTGCTCTCATCACGTGAGCCAGTAACTTGTTTCATAGCTCTACTATACTCAGGATAAAGAAAAACTGTCATCTAACCTAGACCTAACCTTACAAAGCTTATGTGCATAATCTCTGGTCTTCCCCAACCTACTTAGTTGAAATAGCCTCTCAAGGGGAACACAATCAAGCCCTTTAACAATTTTGTATATCTCTATCAACAACAATAACGACTTGTATCTATATAGGCGCTTCACAGGAGCGATCATCAAACAAAATTTGACACCGAGCCACATAGGAGATATTGGGGGAGGTGACAAAAAGATAGATCAAAGAGGTAGGTTTTAAGGAGCGTCTTAAAGGAGGAGAGAGAGGTAGAGAGACAGACAAGTTTAGGAAGTTAATTCCAGAGCTTAGGGCCTAGGCAACTGAAGGCACAGCCGCCAATGGTGGTGTGATGAAAATAGGGGATGCGCAAGAGGCCAGAATTGGAAGAGCAAAGAGATCTCAGAGGGTTGTAGGGCTGAAGGAGGTTACAAAAATAGGGAGGGGCGAGCCATGGAGGGTTCTGAAAGCAAGGATGAGAATTTTAAAATCGAGGCATTGCCGGACTGGGAGCCAATGTAGGTAGCAAGCAAGGGTGATGGGTGAATGGGATTTGGTGCGAGTTAGGATCCGGGCAGCAGTTTTGGATGAGCTCAAGGTGGGAGACTGGCCAGGAGAGCACTCGATATCAAATCATTCTGAAGTCTACACATTTCTAAAGGAAATAGATCCAGCTTTTTATTAATAATAATTACGGGGCTACCTGGCCCCCTAATAACTGAAACTTAAAATTTTCAACCTTGCATTTAGGTCCTTGTATGGCCTCATTGCTCCCAACTTCAGTTACCTCCTCCAACTGTACAACTCTCTCCCCCCTCCCCCCGCATTGTACTCTCTGTTCTTCTAACTGCGGCCTTTTTTGCATACACCCTTTCCTTTGCTCCAACATTGGCGACCATGCCTTAATATATCAGTGATGTGCAGATGCCGGTGATGGACTGGGGTTGACAATTGTAAACATATTTACAACACCAAGTTATAGTCCAACAATTTTATTTTAAAATCCACAAGCTTTCAGAGGCTTCCTCCTTCCTCAGGTGAATGTGGAAATGAAATCCTCGAACCTATCGCATTTATAAATCACAGAACAATGCCTGGTGATTACAGACAGTCTTTTCAACTGCCCGTTGCCAAGGCAACCAAAGTGTTCAGACAGATAGGTGTTACCTACAGGGCCACCGGATATACAAACGGCCAGAACTAAAAAAACAGATGATGTGGAGATGCACACGGAACAGCCATGGGGACCAAATTCGCACCCCAATACGCCAACATTTTCATGCGCAAGTTCGAGCAGGACTTCTTCACTGCACAAGACCTCCAACCAACGCTATACACCAGATACATCGACGACATTTTCTTTCTATGGACCCACGGCGAAGAATCACTAAAGAGACTACACGATAACATCAACAAGTTCCATCCCACCATCAAGCTCACCATGGACTACTCCTCAGAATCAGTTTCTTTCTTGGACACACGAATCTCCATCAAAGACGGGCACCTCAGCACCTCACTCTACCGCAAGCCCAAGGACAACCTCACGATGCTCCACTTTTCCAGCTTCCACCCTAACCACGTCAAAGAGGCCATCCCCTATGGACAGGTCCTGCGAATGCACAGGGTCTGCTCAGACGAGGAGGAACGCGATGGACACCTACAGACGCTGAAAGACGCCCTAGTAAGAACTGGATATGGCGCTCGACTCATCGATCGACAGTTCAGACGGGCCACAGCGAAAAATCGCATAGACCTCCTCAGAAGACTAACACGGGACGCAACCAACAGAGTACCCTTCGTCGTCCAGTACTTCCCCGGAGCGGAGAAACTATGCCATGTTCTCCGCAGCCTTCAACATGTCATCAATGACGACGAACACCTCTCATCACACGAGAGGACACCACCCACCAGGTGCATGGTTCATACTCCTGTGACTTGGCCAACGTTGTCTACCTCATACGTTGCAGGAAAGGATGCCCCAGAGCATGGTACATTGGCGAGACCATGCAAACACTGCGACAACGGATGAACGGACACCGCGCAACAATCGCCAGACAGGAGGGTTCCCTCCCAGTCGGGGAACACTTCAGCAGTCAAGGACATTCAGCCACCGACCTTCGGGTAAGCGTACTCCAAGGAGGCCTTCGAGACACTCGACAACGCAAAATCGTCGAGCAGAAATTGATAGCCAAGTTCCACACCCATGAGGACGGCCTCAACCGGGATCTTGGGTTCATGTCACGCTACACGTTACCCCACCAGCGAACAAATGTTATCTGTTTTTAATATAACGGGTCAATTGCTGTCTTTTCCTTCCGGATGTTTCTATGTTTCTGCCTCTCTCGCTCTGTTTTTTTTAATTGGCATCTCCACATCATCTGTTTTTTTAGTTCTGGCCGTTTGTATATCCGGTGGCCCTGGAGGTAACACCTATCTGTCTGAACACTTTGGTTGCCTTGGCAACGGGCAGTTGAAAAGACTGTCTGTAATCACCAGGCATTGTTCTGTGATTTATAAATGCGATAGGTTCGAGGATTTCATTTCCACATTCACCTGAGGAAGGAGGAAGCCTCTGAAAGCTTGTGGATTTTAAAATAAAATTGTTGGACTATAACTTGGTGTTGTAAAATTGTTTAGAATTAATATATCAGGTGGAGCACTGCAGTATGCTCCTGAGTACGATTTCACATCATGGTTGCCTACAGTGTCAAACTGTAACTTCACTATTCACAAAGGAATGGAAATGGAATCCCCAGAGGAGGTGGACCTGACTGCTCTGGAGCTGAGAAACCTGAAGCTTATCATCACGAGGATCCTGACTCAGAGGAGGCTATTATCTCAGCTGTAAGGGAAATTCTTATGTAGATTATTGGTACTACATTCTCCACAAATTAAACCGCTCCCCTAACTAAACTTCCATCACTAAATCTCCCCAGACTGCCTGTCTACTCCAATCCTTCTACGACAAAATATCTGTATTTGTGTCTCACTAGGCAAACATGCCAATTCAGCCCAACCAGACCTTACGAGACCTAATGAGCTCATTAATGTGTCAGCCGTGGCTCAGTGGAAGTAGTCTCGCCTCTGAGTCAGAAGGTTGTGGGTTGACGTCCCACTCCAGAGACTTGAGCACATAATCTAGACTGACACATCAGCTGGTGAAAGTCCTGCCCCTACGGCATAGCTATATCGGAAATTGTCTCAAGTAATTTTGGGGCCTACATCGACTGCATTCCATTTATCTATACCATCAATCATTTGTCATACAAAACTTGCCTTTAACAAATCCATGTTGGCTATCCTTGATTATCCCATGCACCTATAAATACTCATTAATTCTATCTCAAATTATGGATTCTAAGAGTTTGCCCACAACTGACTTTGGACTAACTGGTCTACAGTTACCTAGTTTATCCTTCTCTCCTGTCTTGAATAAAGGTGTTACATTGGCTACTTTCCAGTTCCATGGCACAATTTGCATTTCTAAGGAGGATTGAAAAATTGTGGCCACAGCCTCTGCTATTTCCTCTGTAACTTCCTTCAACAGCCTAGGATATATGTTATCAGGCCCAGTGACTTATCCACTTTGAGTTCTATTTCTTTTCTGAACCAATTCCTTTTCTAGTTATTTCTAACAATATTTGCACATTTTCCCCTAGTACACCCATATGTTGACTTCCACCTATATATGTATAAATATTTATTTATAATAATGCATAATGTTTATTTAATATCGCCATCATACCTTCATTCTCCACAAATAGATACCCACTTCATCTGTGAGCATTCCTACCCTCTCTTTAATAATTCTTTTACTTGTAATATATTTATAAAAGCTCCTATTTCTTATATTATCTGCTAACCTTTTTCATTTCCCTTTTACACCTCCCGCTGTATGTTCTGTGTGCCCCTTCACATTCACTGCCACACAGGCTACATATCACCACATAATAATGATATACAGTTTGAACCATATATAGTTTGTTTGAAGTTATCTCTTGTAGTCTAACTACAATGTTATAGTCTAACATTTGTTCCTTTTCTGTCATTGTAGACTTGGAAGCGCAGCCTTCCAGCACTGCCAGTGACCCAGAGCAAGACAGGACCAGACAGCTCCTTGAATCTCTCTTAAAAATATTTACAAGAACCAGCATAGCTATGCAAATCCTAGAGAATGCAGTTAGTGAGTATGAGAAGGCATCATGGGTGAGTTACAGTGCAGAAATGAGGCTGGCAGAGGAGAACAGGGTGGGTGGAAGGCCATGTAGCTATCATTAATGACTTCCTGTGTTCTCTCACATGCAGCAGTTACTTTGAATTTGGCAGCCATGTCATATTCCTCTTGCTCTTCAGAAAGGAGATGAAAGTGCAGGCCATGTTAGCCAATGCTGATTCTCACATGTGTGGCTGACTTATTAGCTGATGCAGAAGTGCTAGCCTGGAATAAGCTAGCAGCAGAAATATTGAGGCTGTTTTATTCATTCTTGGAATGTGGGTGTCGCTGGCAAGGCTGGCATTTATTGCCTTTCCCAAAATACTCTGAGCAGGTGGTGTATTGCCGTCTTCATAAACTGCCGCAGTCCACGTGGTGATGATGATCCCACAATGCTGTTAATTGGGGAGTTCCAGGATTTTGACCCACGACGATGAAGGGACAGCAATATACGTCCAGATCAGGATGGTGTGTGACTTGGAGAGGAAATTGGAGGTGATGGTGTTCCCATGCAATTGCTGCGCTTGGCCTTCTAGCTAGTGGAGGTCACAAGTTTGGGAGGTGCTGTTAAAGAAGCTTTGACAAGTTGCTGCCATGCCTCCTGTAGATAGTACACACTGCAGCCATAGTATGCCAGTGGTGGAGGTGGTGGATATTTGAGTTAGTGGATGAGGTGCCGATCTGTTTTGCTCTGGATGGTGTCATTCTTCTTGAGTGTTATTGTAGTTGCACCCATCTAGACAAGTAGAGTATTCTATCACACACCGGTCTTGTGCCTTATAGGTGGTGGAGAGGCTTTGGGGAGTCAGGAAGTGAGCCACTCGCCACAGGATACCCAGCCCCTGTCCTGCATAGCATTTATGTGGCTGGTCTAGTTGAGTTTTGGGTCAATGGTGATCCCCAGGATGTTGATGGTGGGGGAATCAGCCATGGTAATGCCACTGAGTGTCAGGAGGGGGCCAAGGATAGATCCTCCTGGGACTCCAGAAGTAACGATGCGGAGACAAGAAATGAAGTCACTGCAGGAGATTCCTTGGCTACAACTGGATAAGTAAGATTGGAACCATGCAAAGGACAGTCCCACTCAGCTGGTCATAGGAGGAGAGGCATTGGAGGAGGATGGTGTAGTCAACCACATCAAAAGCTGCAGACAGGTCAAGAAGTATGAGGAGGGATAGTTTGCCACAATCACAGTCATATAGGATGTCTTTTGTAACTTTAGGCCTGTTTCAGTGCTGTGACCAGGCGGAAACCTGATTGGGGAGGTTCAAACAGGAAAGATGGGCATGGATTTGTAGAGGTGACAACACGTTCAGGAAAGAGAGGTTGGAGATGGAGCAGTAGTTTGTAAGGACAGAAGGGTCAAGGGTGTTTTTTTTGAGGAAGGGATGATGACGACAGATTTGAAAGGGAGGGGGACAGTACCTGAGAAGAGGGAACTGTTTACAATATCAGCTAGCATGGGGGCCAGGAAGGGAAGTTGGGTGGTCAACAGTTTAGTGGGAATAGGGTCAAGAGAATAGGAGATAGGAGAGAAACTAGAGAAAGATGTGAGTTCAGGGCTAGGGCAAGGGGAACCTTAAGGGAACCGTAGCTTGTTGGGCAAGGGGAAAAGATGGATACAGCAAAGGCAGCTGAACGGATGGTCTCAACCTTAATGACAAAGAAGTCCTTGAGCTCCTCGCACTTGTTCTTGGAGGGTGGAAGGGGCAGTGGAGAAGGGTTTAAGGAGACAGTTGGTAGAGTAAAGAAGTCAGGGGTTATCTTTGCATTCCAGAATGATCCTGGAATAGTGAGAAGTTTTGGCAGAGGAGAGCAGGGCCCGGTAATGCTTGATATCTCCTTATGTGGCTCAGTGTCAAATTTTGTCTGGAAACGTTCCTGTAAAGCACCTTGGGACGTTTTAATACATTGAAAGTGCTACATAAATGCGAGTTGTTGTTGTTGTTGTTGTTGTTGTTGTTGTGATCCAGCCAAATCTAGCGATAAATCACTAAACCAGTTATGCGCTATGTACGTTCAAGTCTACGCCCCTTGGACTCAGGGGAGCAAAGGTGGGGGCCGCGCCAGGGGGAACGACCAGGCTGGGAGAGAATAAGGGTCTTACTGGGAACATCGGCATGAAAGGCGGAGGTGAGGGTATGATTGAGCAGATTAATAGTACAGAAATATCATGGCGAATGGAGGGCCAAAGGCTAGGTTGTTGGGAGTTTGAAAGTGCCATTGTAAGTGACTTGGGGGAGAGTTCTTCCAGGAACAGATACAGAAGGAAGTGTGGTTGAAAGGGAGATGTGAGAGATACAAGGAAATGATTGGAGAAGGCCTTGTCTGTGATTGAGACAATGGCAATAGAGAGGCCACGTGAGATGGCAAGGTCAAGGGGGTGCCCATGAATATGTGTTGGGGAGTTTATATGGAGGGAGAATTTAAGGGAGGAGAGGAGGCCAGAGAACTCAGAGGAGCAAAAGCAAGGTGAGTTGAGATGGAGGTTGAAATCACCAAGAATGAGAAGTCGCTCAGTCAGAGGCTGAGGGAGGAAAGCAGTGAGGATATCTCGGTGAGAATCTTGGGGTGGAGCTTGGGTGGGCAGTAGAGAATGAGGATTTGCAAGGAGAGGCAAGAGGGGTGGAACAAAGTCAAGTTCTCAAAGGAAGAGAAAGTGCCAGAGGAGTAGGGTGACAGACCAAGGTGAGATTTGGTGATAAGGGCCACACTACCACAGCAACAATTTGGCCAGGGCAGGTGGTGGAAAATATAGCCAGGCAGGGAGGATTCAGTAAGGGGGAAGGTGTCATCACCCATGAGCCAAGTTTCCATCAAAGTCATGATGTCAATGTAATCATCTACAATAAGGTCATGGATGGCAGATGGCAAGGCCTTATTCAGAAGTGATCAGACATTCTGGAGAGAGATGCAGAGACGGTCAGTGTTTGTTGATCCGCTGGCAAGTCCACAGGATCAGCGATGAGCGAGACAGGAAGGCTATTAGCAAAATTAGCCCACAATGGGAGGTTAGCAAAATTAGCTCCCGATCGGAAGGTCGGTGAGAGAGGACGATGGGGCAGTTGCTCGTAAGGAGGCAGTGATGGTTGCCTCAATGGGCTCTTCAGAGAATGCCAAGAGAGGCACAGAGGAAAGCTGTGGGCTTACCCAGGAGGGGTTAAGCCTGGGAAGGCAGCAGGAGAGTAGGAAGATAGAGGAATAGGGAAGTGTTGGGGTCAGGATTTGGGGTGGGGGGGTGTTCAAAGTACCCAAGAGGGGAGAAATGAATGGAAGCTAGACTTTGAAGGTGACAGGACAAGTTGATAAGGTGGTTAAGAAAGAATATGGGATACTTGGCTTTGTAAATAGGGGCATTGAATACAAACACAAGGAAGTTATGCTAAACCTTTACAAATCACTGGTTAGTCCTCAGCTGCAGTTTTATGTACAATTCTGGGCATCACACTTTAGGAACATACATACGAACATACGAATATACAAATTAAGATCAGGAGTAGGCCATTTGGCCCCTCGAGCCTGCTCTGCCATTTGATAAGATTATGGCTGATCTGATTGCGAACTCAACCCTACTTTCCCATCTACCTACTATAAACTTTGACTCCCTCGTTAATCAGGAATCTATCTAATTCAACCTTAAAAATATTCAATGACCCTGCCTCCACCGTTCTCTGGGGAAGGGAGTTCCACAGACTCACAACCCTCTGAGAGAAAACATCTCTCTTCATCTCCATCTTAAATGGGAGACCTCTTATTTTTAAACTGTGTCCCCTTGTTCTAGTCTCTCCCACAAGGGGAAACATCCTCTCAGTATCTACCCCTTCAAGTCCCCTCAGGATCTTACATGTTTCAATAAGATCACCTCTCATTCTACTAAACTCCAATGTATACAGGCCCAACTTGTCCAACCTTTCCTTGCTTTGGGTTGTTAAGATCCGAAATGCACAACCTGAAAGGGTGGTGGAAGCAGATTCCATAGGAACTTTCAAAAGGCAATTGGATATGTACTTGAAGAGGACTAATTTGCAAGATTATGGGAAAAAACTGGGGCGTGGGACTAAATTGGATAGCTCTTTCAAAGAACTGGCACAGGCACGATGGGCCGAATGGTTTCCTTCTGTGCTGTAAGATTCTAAGATTCAATGACTAACAAGACGCGGAGGTGACAGGAGAGAAGGGCGCAGAGGGATAAAGAAAAGCAAAAGCAAAAGAAAAAGGGAGATAGAGTTAATGGGCTTGGGTCCGGAGCAGCAGCCAAAATGCACACGTGCATGGACATAGAGGAAATTCAGGTTATATAGGCACGGCAAAGATTAGGATAAATATGTCCTAGTTGTAAATGAAGAATAGGGAGGAGACAATAAGAGAGAGTCCAAAGTTAAGGTCCATGGTGGGATAAAGTTAAGGTCCATGGTGGGATAAAGTTAATAGGAAGTAAGCTGGGAGCACCGACAAACTAATATCCAGGTTTGGAGACAGGTGTGGAGAGCGAGTGAGTCCAGGAGCTGTTTGAGAGGGAGCGTAACAGCGGTGCACTACTAGAGATTTCCCCTTGGAAAACGGAGAGCCGAAGAGACGTGGGGAATCGGCCTTGAGCTTGCATTAGATTGATCCAGGGGACCAACGGAGGTGAGTAGTGACCTCGGTGATTAGTAGTGCACATCGATAGGTGCAGTATACCAGTGGAAGGATAATAGGAATCAGCGACATGGGAAGCAGGCGGAAAGCAGCAGAGCAAAGGTCATTCGGCCACAGGGATGCAGATTCCAGTGCAGGATGGGAACCAGCAGAAATAGATCAGAGTTTGCTCAGTATCGAGTGAAAAATTCCTGTCAAGAGGAGCAGAAAACTGAGAACGCAGTAGCAGGCCAGATACTGGAATCAAGACGAGTCAGCAGGGAAGACAGTCTCTGTAGAAAATGGCAGCGATGTTGGAGTCACTATAAGGTCCAGTAGCAGCAGAGAAATGGATTTCAGCCCGGGAAATGTAGATATCTGTCTAGAACCCACACAGCAGCAAAATAAAGCTGAGAAACTGGCAGTACATTAAAATACAGTCAGAAGCTCAGCAGGTAACAGCAGCTGCGGGGGAGGGGGGGGGTGCGGAAATGGGCTGTAGGCTAGAAAAGGTTACCTTAAAACTTGAAGTGACTGAGTAGCACAGCAGAATCACAGCAACCGAGTCTTACAGTATAGTCCAGTAGAGCAGCATAGTCCTGTTGGCAGAGGAATCCAGGAGTCAGGGAAGTCAAATTTGAGCCGAGTTCCAGCTGTTGAAAACAGCTCAAGTAGCTTTAAAGTTGAAGCTTGAACTTGTAGTTTGGGCTCAAATGCACCCACTATTAGGACCAGGGGATCTTAAGCAGTGGAAGAGAGATGATTGAGGGAGAAAGGGAAAGGATGGCAATGGATGACCAAGGATAGAGTTGCAGAGGAGAGGGGCTCAGTAAGGAGCAGCCAGCCCAGGAGTCATCTTTAAATAGGCTTCTAGATAACCTGACGGAAATTGGGCTCCAGAAGTGGTTGGGTTTCCCAGCAGGGCAGTGAATCGGGTTGGAAACCTGCCAGTGAGATTTTAATGAGGCCCAGGCCTGTTCTCTGGTGCAGCTGGTGAATTTGGAACTCACCCCGCCACCCACCCACAGTTAAAATTGGGGCTGTGATCTATTTCGGTGAATTTTATATTTCTGTAAAGGAGATCAACATCTTCAAGCCTTTGTAGTCCTTTGTTTCTTTCATAAATGCTGCTGGCTCCACTCTATAATAGTTTCTGTCAATCACACAGCCAAGAACTAAGGAAAAAAATAGGCAAACAAGCACAGCATTTTGACTCCCATAATTTTCCGCAAAAATGTAAGCAGTCTCCTGAATGGATCATATTTCAAGTAATACACTTTAAAGATAAACTTCAAAAACATGAAACATTTGTGGGGCACTACAGCTTTAATGTTTTGGTTACACTTATTAGGTTGAAAACTACTAACTTCCCGTTGGAATCAGTTTCAAACTTCTATATGAGGGGGCCTTTCAATTAAAAATTGAGCCTTTGGGGGTAAATTTTATACTGAAGTAAATACATACGGAAATAAATAAAACAATTTCTTAAAACTCAAAACACCCGATGCATCCCTTTAAGGCATGCAAGTTATACTTTTGAAACCATACAAACCTCACGGGGTGTTCTTATCTTTTAATATTACATCACTTAAGTCCACACATGACTGATCTAAACTATCTGAAAATAATAACAATGGCAAAAAGAGTAAAAAACCACATGGAATGAGTCATGGCTCTTGAAAATTGGTTGGATGCCAAGTCACAGAACGCTGTAGACAGGAGAGATGTGATCAGTATAGGTGTTATTGATGAAGAACTGTGCAAATGGAAGCTTGATTCTGGATCTTGGAATTTTAATACTGCATTCTGAACACATATTAATATCAATGACCTGTATGGAACTATGAAACAAGACCCTCAAGCCTATTCTTTCCAACAGACCATGCAGAATTTGCCCTGTCATGGAGTCTACCAATGCCTTTAATTTCCTATGGAGTGAATCTTCCAGGAACATAAAACTCTACAAAATAGTTCCCTCGTCACCAAAGGAAATCCACTAAAAACTACAGAAATCAAATTTTAACATTTGCTTAATTCAATCCTGACCAGTTTCCTTACACAAATGGCATTTCTCATGGTTCCTGTGCAAGGGCAGAATGGCATGACAGGAGTCTTCATGGGCTCCTGTCCAAGTCTGTGAGGGCAGACCTTGCCCCATTTCATTCCTAAATTCAAATGGAATGTTGAACAACACTGGAAAAAACAGGTTATCATTGTGTGGATAGAGATAGGTGGAATATGTAATCCTACACGATGCTACAAATGTGCAAAACAGCAGCCATTATTCTGTGACAGAAGCAATCTCAATTACAGATAATTTGAGGTAGTTCAGGCCTGCATGCTGTTGAGCAAGGCTACTCGAATCAAATAAATACTTCTGTTCTAAGTTAATTAAGGACTTCTGTCCTTAACTAAGGAAAGCCAGCACGGATTTGTTAAAGGCGAATTGTGTTTAACTAACTAGATTGAGGCTTTTGATGAGGTAACGGAGAGGGTTGATGAGGGCCAAGCAGTTGATGTAGTGTATATGGACTTCCAAAAGGCGTTTGATAAAGTGCCACATAATAGGCTTGTCAGCAAAGTTGAAGCCCATGGAGTAAAAGGGGCAGTGGCAGCATGGTTACGAAATTGGCTAAGTGACAGGAAACAGAGAGTAGTGGTGAACGGTTGTTTTTTGGACTGGAGGGAGGTGTACAGTGGTGTTCCCCAGGGGTCGGTACCAGGACTACTGGTTTTCTTGATATATATTAATAACTTGGACTTGGGTGTACAGGGCATAATTTCAAAATTTGCAGATGACACAAAACTTGGACGTGTAGTGAACAGTGAGGAGGATAGTGATAGACTTCATGAGGACATAGACAGGCTGGTGGAATGGGCGGACACGTGGCAGATGAAATTTAAAACAGAGAAGTGCGAAGTGATACACTTTGGCAGGAGGAATGAGGAGAGGCAATATAAACTAAAGGGTACAATTCTAAAGGGGTGCAGGAACAGAGAGACCTGGGGGTATATGTGCACAAATCATTGAAGGTGGCAGGACAGGTTGAGAAAGCAGTTAAAAATCATACAGGATCCTGGGCTTTATAAATAGAGGCATAGAGTACAAAAGCAAGGAAGTCATGATGAACCTTTATAAAACACTGGTTCAGCCACAATTGGAGTATTGTGTACAATTCTGGGCACCACACTTTAGGAAGGATGTGAAGGCTTTAGAGAAGGTGCAGAAGAGATTTACTAGAATGGTTCCAGGGATGAAGGACTTCAGTTACATGGATAGTCTGGAGAAGCTGGGGTTGTTCTCCTTAGAGCAGAGAAGGTTGAGAGGAGATTTGATAGAAGTGTTCAAAATCATGAGGGGTCTAGACAGAATAGATAGAGAGAAACTGTTCCCATTGGCGGAAGGGTCAAGAACCAAAGGACACAGATTTAAGGTGATTGGCAAAATAACCAAAGGCGACATGAGGAAAAACATTTTTTATGCAGTGAGTGGTTATGATCGGGAATGTACTGCCTGAGGGGGTGGTGGAGGCAGATTCAATCATGGCTTTCAAAAGGGAATTCAATAAGTACTTGAAGGGAAAAGATTTGCAGGGCTACGGTGAAAGGGCGGGGGAGTAGGACTGGCTGGATTGCTCTTGCAGAGAGCTGGCACGGGCTCGAAGGGCCAAATGGCTTCCTTCTGTGCTGTAACCATTCTATGATTCAATTCTATAAGAGCAGTGATATCTTAAATACCACTTGTAATGAAAACTACAAACCACTCTATCTGGCATATGTCTCAGGGCTTAGCCAGTTACATTCACTTGCTACCTAGCAATAGAGGAGTGTATTTTATAATTTAGTGCTCTAGATACTGACCTTTGAACAATAGGAGCAGATATTGAGAATTTGGGCACTGACCTCTGCATCCAATTTGTACCGTACTACTTTCCCTCCTTTAAAACTGATCAATAGAAAATAGTGCAGTTCACTTATTGGGTGCACTGACCCCCCACATCCAAAATGAACTCCTTTTGCATGAAGTGCTGGGGGTGCTAAATCATAAAATTTACCCCATTTTCTCAAAGGAAAATGGTTGAATTTAGAATTTATTGTTGAGAATTAAACCCAGCCATTCATTCTTTTTGCTCTTTCCCAAACTGTAGTGTATCTCAGCGAAAGGATAGATGTCACCGGGAATAGTCATGCCTGGAAACTGTCACGTTCAGCTACAGAGGGCATTGGCGTTGGCTTGAGAGTAAACTGTGCGTCCATCCTCTCAGATGCAGTCATCAGACCAGATGGATGAAGGGGATTAAAAAAAAATCCAAAAGGGGAATTTACTCAATTACCTCCATGAATAATAAGTAAAAAGAAAACCTTTCTTCATAAATGATATCAAGTCACCCTTTTTTCTGAAACTCAAATCACCAATGTCCCTTTGAAGGTATAGACCAGGAATTTCCTCAGAACTGCTCCTGCCATGCTGTTGTAACATCCCCAGAAGGGCAGCAGAAACCCCGCTTACACAGCTTCAAGGAAATTCCCAGCCATGGTTCCCAAAACTGTTTACAATATTCTCACTATGAGTTTAGTTTATCCAGATCTTTTTGAATGACCAAACTTAGGAGAAAAAAATAGCAAGAGGGGATATAGGTCTTCTGAAATTGGCCAGGTCCTGGGATTTCAGACAAGGTTGGGCATTGTCAGTGGGTCGGTGAAAGATCTGCTTTACCACCGATCTTTTTCCCATGGCTTCCCCAGGAATTTCCAACCCCCTTTGTCTTGATTTTCTAACCAATGAATCTAGCTCCCTAGTTTTGTTTCTTATTCTTTATGGATTAAAATGTATATGTTTTTGTTTTGATTCTTTTAGTATGGCATTTTTCAATTTTTTTGTCTTCCCACATTTTTATATCTTCTTTTTCACTATCTTGCCGTGTTTAACCTTTTTCAATTACTTAAGGCAGGGGATGTGGCGTAGGTCTGTTGTTGTCTGGGAGGAGGGAGGTGGGGTAACAGATGCAGATTTTTCACCAGAATGGATCTTCACCTGAGATGTTGACTTGTTATTTTTTCTTTTTCTCGATGGGCTGATCTACTGTGTGCTTCCAGTATCTTGTATTTTAATTTCAAACCGCCTGCATCTTTCCACCGTCCCCCTCCATCACTCTCGTCTTCTTGCCTTTCTTCTAGTGTAGGCTTTTCCCATGCTTTTTACCATCTTACCTTTCTACACATCCTTTTTGTCTTTTGAGGGCCAATTCTGCAGTCAAGCCAAAAATTGTCTCTTGCTCCCAATTCTTGCATGCATGCCCATGCTAGTTGAATGTCTGCCCAACACCATCCGTTTTCTGGTGTGCAGTGACATTAAGAATGGTGTAGAATCGGGAATGCTACTGCTTTTAAAGGGCTGTTGCACTCTTAAAGGAAGGCAACATTTTTTTCTTGTTTCTTCTTTTCCAGGTAAAACAAATTGCATAGTTACCAGAATCACCTTCAAATAGACCATCGTCATGTTGAAGCAGCACATCAGATACCTTGTCAGATCAGGAGAGGTCTTACAATATAGCTTCCATGTTCGCAGTAGTCTGCTACATGCTGCACAATTTTGGCATCCAACAAGGCATAACTATGAACCACGTGAAGGATGAACACAACCAGCCACTGCAAGAAGAAAACCAACGCAAGCAAGAGAAGCCATAATATCCTGGTGTTGAACCACCTTTGCAAGCTGCTAGATCTGTAACAGTTGGGGGAAATTTTCATCTTCAGTACTCCTGGCACATAGCTTTACACACCAAAGCATATATCAGGAATCACACTTGAGATGGAGTTCCTGGCAGAGCGGTGGTGGTGAAAAACTGGGAATGACTTAAGAAATAATTGGATGAAGCATCGGGGGCGGAGGAGAGTGTAGGATCATTCTGGATGAATTAATTAAGATGGGCTAAATGGCCTTCCTCCTCTGTAAATATCTTGTGATCAATATAATACCCTTCAATTATAACTTCCATGACAATGTATCACAAGGTGTTGAGCTTCACCTTGTGCTTTGGATCTAGGGAGTGTGTGACTCAGGTTGGAAGAAAGAATATGGAAGGATGGCACTAACTATGTCCATTTCTCCAACCCCCTCCTGAAAAGCCTTGGTATCCAGTGAACTCCAGAGTAGCCCTTCAAAATCAATCCGTGCACATACATTCCAGGGGCATCCGCCCGCCCGGGTTTGTTCCTGATTGTTATGTGTGGCCTTCCCCTGCAAACAAAATATGAGATGAGAAATTCTGATTCTCTGAAGCGGACAGTGATATCCAAGTGCCATATTACAGCCCACATTCGGTGTGCTTACCTGTACATGCAATTATCAGCCACATTAAGAAAAAAAGGAATACTTCTTCTTAACCTATACAAATCCAAATGGAAAAAAGCTCTGCACTGGGAATGCTACATCATAAAATTTATCCCATGGATACGTGTTTCATTTTAAAAGTGATATAGAAACATAGAAACATAGAAAATAGAAGCAGGAGTAGGCCATTCGGCCCTTCGAGCCTGCTCCGTCATTCAATATGATCATGGCTGATCCGCTATCTCAATACCATATTCCCGCTCTCCCCCCATACCCCTTGATGCCTTTTGTGTCAAGAAATCTATCTAGCTCCTTCTTAAATATATTCAGTGACTTGGCCTCCACAGCCTTCTGTGATAAAGAATTCCACAGGTTCACCACCCTCTGAGTGAAGACATTTCTCCTCCTCTCAGTCCTAAATGTCCTACCCCATATCCTGAGACTGTGACTTCTCGTTCTGGACCCCCCCAGCCAGGGGAAACATCCTCCCTGCATCCAGTCTGTCTAGCCCTGTCAGAATTTTATATGTTTCAATGAGATCTCCTCTCATTCTTCTAAACTCGAGTGAATACAGGCCGAGTCGACCCAATCTCTCCTCATATGACAGTCCTGCCACCCCAGGGATCATTCTGGTGAACCTTCGCTGCACTCCCTCAATGGCAAGTATAACCTTTCTTAGGTAAGGAGACCAAAACTGCACATAATACTCCAGGTGTGGTCTCACCAAGGCCCTGTATAACTGCAGTAAGACATCCTTGCTCCTGTACTCAAATCCTCTTGCAATGAAGGCCAACATACCATTTGCCTTCCTAACAGCTTGCTTTCTGTGTTTGCTTTCTGGTGTACAAGGACACCCAGGTCCCTTTGTACATCAACATTCCCCAATCTAACACCATTTAAATAATACTCTGCCTTTCTGTTTTTCCTTCCAAAGTAGATAACTTCACATTCATCCACATTATACAGCATCTGCCATATATTTGCCCATTCACTCAACTTGTCTAAATCGCCTTGCAGCCGCTTTGCATCCTCCTCACACCTCACGATCCCACCTAGTTTTGTGTCATCAGCAAACTTGGAAATATTACATTTGGTTCCCTCATCCAAATCATTGATATATATTGTGAATAGCTGGGGCCCAAGCACTGATCCCTGCGGTGCCCCACTAGTAACTGCCTGCCACCCTGAAAAAGACACATTTATTCCTACTCTCTGTTTCCTGTCTGCTAACCAATTTTCAATCCATGCCAGTATATTACCCCCAATCCCATGTGCTTTAATTTTGAACACTAACCTCTTATGTGGGACTTTATCAAAAGCC
Source organism: Heptranchias perlo (assembly GCF_035084215.1). Classification (NCBI taxonomy): domain Eukaryota; kingdom Metazoa; phylum Chordata; class Chondrichthyes; order Hexanchiformes; family Hexanchidae; genus Heptranchias; species Heptranchias perlo. The sequence continues at coordinate 68,811,036 of NC_090326.1, read as the reverse complement.
TTCTGAAAATCCAAATAAACCACATCCACTGGTTCTCCCTTATCTATTGTACCAGTTACATCCTCAAAAAAACTCCAGTAGGTTTGTCAAACATGATTTCCCTTTCATAAATCCATGTTGACTTTGTCTAATCCCGTTGATATTTTCTAAGTATCCTGTTATCACATCCTTTATAATAGACTCTGGCATTTTCCCTACTATTGATGTTAGGCTAACCGGTCCGTAGTTCCCTGTTTTCTCTCTCCCTCCTTTTTTAAATAATGGGGTTACATTTGCCACCCTCCAATCTGTAGGAACTGTTCCATAATCCATAGAATTTTGGAAGAATGCAACTAATGCATCCATTATTTCCATGGCTACCTCTTTTAGTATTCTGGGATGCAGATTATCAGGTCCTGGGGATTTATCAGCTTTCAGACCCATTAATTTCTCCAGCACTATTTTTTTACTAATACTAATTTCCTTTAATTTCTCCTTCTCACTAGTCCTTTGGTTCCCTAGCATTTCTGGGAAGTTATTTGTGTCCTCTTCTGTGAAGACAGAACCAAAGTATTTGTTTAATTGCTCTGCCATTTCCCTATTCCCCATTATAAATTCTCCCATTTCTGACTGTAAGGGACCTACATTTGTCTTCACTAATCTTTCTCTTTTTACATGCTTGTTAAAACTTTTACAGTCCACTTTTATGTTCCTTGCAAGTTTACTCTCATACTCTATTTTTCCCCTCTTAATCAATCTCTTGGTCCTTTTTTGCTGAATTCTGAACTGCTACCAATCCTCAGGCTTGCTACTTTTTCTGGCAACTTTATATGACTCCTCTTTGGATCTAATACTATCCTTAATTTCTTTTGTTAGCCATGGTTGGGCCGCATTTCCTTTTGTGTTTTTGCGCCAGAAAGGAATGTATAATTGTTGTAATTCATGCATTCGTTCCTTAAATGTTGGCCATTGCCTATCCACCGCCATGCCTTTTAATGAAGCTTCCCAATCTATCATAGCCAACTCACTCCTCATACCTTCGTAGTTTCCTTTGTTTAGATTTAGGACCCTAGTTTCGGATTAGACTACTTCACTTTCCACCTTAATGAAGAATTCTATCATGTTATGGTCACTCTTCCTAAAGGACCCCGCACAACAAGATTATTAATTAACCCCTTCTCATTGCACGATACCCAATCTAGGATATCCTGTTCCCTGGTTGGCTCCTCAACGTACTGGTCTAAAAATCCATCGCGTACACACTCCAGGAATTCATCCTCCACAGTATTATTGCTAATTTGGTTTGGCCAGTCTATATGCAGATTAAAGTCACCCATGATTACTGTAGTACCCTTGTTATATGCATCTCTAATTTCCTGTTTGATCCCCATCCCCTACATTACCACTACAGTTTGGAGGCTTGTAGACAACTCCCACCAGTGTTTTCTGCCCCTTGGTGCTTCTTAACTCCACCCAGACTGATTCTGCATCTTGATTTTCTGAGCCAATATCCTTTCTGACATTTCATCCTTTACTAACAATGCCACCCCACCTCCTTTTCCTTTTTGCCTGTCCTTCCTAAATATCGAATACCCTTGGATATTCAGCTCCCAGCCTTGGTCACTCTGCAGCCATGTCTCTGTAATTGCTATTATATCATATTCGTTTACATCTATTTGTGCTGTTATTTCGTCTACCTTATTATGAATGCTTCCTGCATTCAGATACAGTGCCTTTAGATTTGTCTTAACGTTTTTAGAAATCTTAACATTTTTTGTACTATGGCCCTATTTCTCTAATTACCATTTTTTCTTAGTGGGACCCTATTTGTTGTCTTTTGTTTGTACGCTCTGTCCCTTCCTGACACAATCTGGTTATCCTTACCCCAATCACTCTCCTGTGCTGCTTCTTTGTCTTTTCTCTTTAGCATTCTAGATTTCTCTTCACCGGGACCCTCCGGACGATATACAACAAAATAGGCCACATTTTACAACTAATTGAATGATTATTACGCCTAATCAATGACAGTTAGAAAATCTGGATTTCCCACCTTGGCCAGGCTATCTCTAGCAAGCGTCAAATGGAAGAAGACGGCAGCAGGAAGAAACAACTCAAGGCTGATGGGCCAACCCCATGCTGCTCTCATGCACTTACTAATGACTAGTAACAAAGTCACATTGATAGAAGGCTGGGACGAAGCTGCCTGCCTTCCTCTTGCCCTTTCAGTTAGGGAAACTTTAAAAAAAAAAGAAACAAACCAACTTGCAGTAAACACAGTTTAACAAAAGTATCAAATTGCAACTGGCAGCTGTGAGATTTAGTATAAATATATGTAAGCAATTGTTCCATTCAGAGAATGTTTTGCTTTAGAACACATTTACTCCTACTGTATTCAATGTGAGTTCCTGTTAGGTTCTGAGCATTGTATGAAATGCAGTAAATAATAAAATGGAAGGGTTTTTCTTTTCTGTATTTGTTTTACACTAATGCTTTGAAGGTGGAAGCATATTCATCCACTTTCACTACAGTTCTGTTCTAAATGTGAAATATTTAGTCAATATTATTCAAATACAAAAATCACATATTACAGACAACATTTTTTTTAAACAAACCATTTCAAACCAGTTTGGCCTAGGAGGAACTGGTAAAGTCTATATTTGTTGATAGAAGTCATGCTGTGTTATGCTTAAATTTTACAGTATGTTACACAATTTCCATATGGTTAAAATGAATGTTTATAAAGGCCTTTCTTACAATTCAAAGAAACAAGGAACCTCTGTTTCATTCCTGCTGTAGCTGTCAGATTTTTCTTGATGAATGTTATTTATAATCTAATTTTAATCGCTGTTTCCTTGGACTATAACTTATTGTTTGTTATCCTAACAATCAAGTAACATTAGCGTAAATAAATTTTGTTTTTACTTACCGTGTAATACGTGTACTGATCTGTTATAATTGGGATACCAATTATTTTGTCATTTTAATTTAAGTTGTTTGTAAAACATAACAGCATGCAAGATATAAATCACTTCAGGGTGAATGGGGAATAAAAACAGCAAATATTATATTGAAGTTATGAACAACCTACTGACCAGACCTAGGACTCCACCACTTCAGTAAAGACCATTTTTTTAAACCAGAAACTGGATTCCCGCCCTTGATTCTCACACTGACTATGGTCCACCTGTCAGATCTGGATATTCCACCATTCAGTATGACCCAAGACTCTTAACTGATACTTTCTAAGCCTTTGCCTGAAAGGACTTGCTTAGGCACGCTTTAATCTCCTTTCTATCTTGTGCTAACTATGCTCTGCTACTTATGTTCTTAGATGTCAGCCTTGGCTCACTGGTAGTGCTTACACCTCTGAGTCAGAAGGTTGTGCGTTCAAGTCTGACTCCAGAGACTTGAGCATGTAATCTAGGCTAACACTTAAGTGAGGGACTGCTGTGTTGATAGGGGTGCTATCTTTCAGATGATCTGTTAAACCCGTCTGTCCTCTCAGGTGGATGTAGAAGATCCTGTGGCACTATTTTGAAGAGAAGGAGCATTCTCCCTGGTGTCCTGGCCAATATTTATCCCTCAACCAACAACACTAAAAAACAGATTATCTGGTCATTATCACATTGCTGTTTGTGGTACCTTGCTGTGCACAAATTGGCTGCCGTGTTTCCTACATTGCAACAGTGAATGCACATCAAAAGTACTTCATCGGCTGTTTTTTTTTATTCGTTCATGGGATGTGGGCGTCGCTGGCAAGGCCAGCATTTATTGCCCATCCCTAATTGACCTTGAGAAGGTGGTGGTGAGCCACCTTCTTGAACCGCTGCAGTCCGTGTGGTGAATGTTCTCCCACAGTGCTGTTAGGTAGGGAGTTCCAGGATTTTGACCCAGCGACGATGAAGGAACGGCGATATATTTCCAAGTCAGGATGGTGTGTGACTTGGAGGGGAACGTGCAGGTGATGTTGTTCCCATGTGCCTGCTACTCTTGTCCTTCTAGGTGGTAGAGGTTGCGGGTTTGGGAGGTGCTGTCAAAGAAGCCTTGGCGAGTTGCTGCAGTGCATCCTGTGGATGGTACATACTGCAGCCATGGTGCGCCGGTGGTGAAGGGAATGAATGTTTAAGGTGGTGGATGGGGTGCCAATCAAGCGGGCTGCTTCGTCCTGGATGGTGTCAAGCTTCTTGAGTGTTTTTGGAGCTGCACTCATCCAGGCAAGTGGAGAGTGTTCCATCACACTCCTGACTTGTGCCTTGTAGATGGTGGAAAGGCTTTGGGGAGTCAAGAGGTGAGTCACTCGCCGCAGAATACTCAGCCTCTGACCTGCTCTTGTAGCCACGGTATTTATATGGCTGGTCCATTTAAGTTTCTGGTCAATGGTGACCCCCAGGGTGTTGATAGCGGGGGATTCGGCGATGGTAATGCCGTTGAATGTCAAGGGGAGATGGTTAGACCCTCTCTTGTTGGAGATGGTCATTGCCTGGCACTTGTCAGGCGCGAATGTTACTTGCCACTTATGAGCCCTAGCCTGGATGTTGTCCAGGTCTTGCTGCATGCGGGCTCGGACTGCTTCATTATCTGAGGGGTTGCGAATGGAACTGAGCACTGTGCAATCATCAGCGAACATCCCCAGTTCTAACCTTATGATGGAGGGAAGGTCATTGATGAAGCAGCTGAAGATGGTTGGGCCTAGGACACGGCCCTGAGGAACTCCTGCAGCAATGTCCTGGGGCTGAGATGATTGGCCTCCAACAACCACTATCATCTTCCTTTGTACTAGGTATGACTCAAGCCACTGGAGAGTTTCCCCCTGATTCCCATTGACTTCAATTTTACTCGGGCTCCTTGGTGCCACACTCTGTCAAATGTTGCCATGATGTCAAGGGCAGTCACTCTCACCTCACCTCTGAAATTCAGCTCTTTTGTCCATGTTTGGACCAACGCTGTAATGAGGTCTGGAGCCAAGTGGTCCTGGCGCAACCCAAACTGAGCATCGGTGAGCAGGTTGTTGGTGAGTAAGTGCCACTTGATAGCACTATCGATGACACCTTCCATCACTTTGCTGATGATTGAGAGTGGACTGATTCAGTGGTAATTGGCTGGATTGGATTTGTCCTGCTTTTTGTGGCCAGGACATACCTGGGCAATTTTCCACATTGTCGGGTAGATGCCAGTGTTGCAGCTGTACTGGAACAGCTTGGCTAGAGGCGTGGCTAATTCTGGAGCACAAGTCTTCAGCACTACAGCCAGGATGTTGTCGGGGCCCATAGCCTTTGTAGTCTCCAGTGCAATCAGCCATTTCTTGACAACGCGTGGAGTGAATCGAATTGGCTGAAGACTGGCTTCTGTTATGGTGGGATCTTGGGAGGAGGCCGAGATGGATCATCCACTTGGCACTTCTGGCTGAAGCTGCTTGCAAACGCTTAAGCCTTGTCTTTTGCACTCACATGCTGGACTCTGCCTTCATTGAGGATGGGGATGTTTAATTGTCTATCACCATTCACTACTAGATGTGGCAGGACTGCAGAGCTTTGATCTGATCCGTTGGTTGTGGAATCGCTTAGCTCTGCCTATAGCATGTTTCTTCCGCTGTTTAGCATGCATGTAGTCCTGAGTTGTAGCTTCACCAGATCGGCACCTCATTTTTAGGTACACCTTGTGCTGCTCCTGGCATGCTTTTCTACACACGTCATTGAACCAGGATTGATCCCCTGGCTTGTTGGTAATGGTAGAGTGAGGATTATGCCGGGCCATGAGGTTACAGATTGTGCTGAAATACAATTCTGCTGCTGCTGATGGCCCACAGCACCTCATGGATGCCCAGTTTTGAGCTGCTAGATCTGTTCTGAATGGTGATAGTGCCACACAACTAAGTGAAAAGATGGGACTTCATCTCTACAAGGACTGTGACCGGGTCACTCCTACCAATACTGTCATGGACAGATGCATCTGCGACAGGTAGATTGGTGAGAACGAGGTCAAGTAGGCTTTTCCCTCGTGTTGGTTCGCTCACCACCTGCCGCAGGCCCAGTCTAGCAGCTATGTCCTTCAGGACTCAGCCAGCTCAGTCAGTTGTGGTGCTACTGAGCCACTCTTGGTGATGGACATTGAAGTCTCTCACCCAGAGTCCATTCTGTGCCCTTGCTGCCCTCAGTGCTTCCTCCAAGTGGTGCTCAACATGGAGGAGGACTGATTCATCAGCTGAGGGAGGGCGATAGGTGGTAATCAGCAGGAGGTTTCCTTGCCCATGTTTGACCTGATGCCGTGAGATTTCATGGGGTCTGGAACGTCCTGAGGATGTGAAAGGCGCTGTATAAATGCAACTTCTTTCTTTCTTTGTAAATGCAATCTAATGCTACCATCACTGTCAGCCCACCCATGTGCGCATACTGACTGCCACTCCAGACCAGATTTCCTTCCACCTGTTGATGTCTGCTGGCCCTCTCTATTCGCATCCTAAATTTCTAACTCCTCCAGCTTCTGCCAGCCACAATGCTACTTCCTGTCCTTTATCTTTTTGTCTGTTGCATCATGCCTCTCTTGATTACCCATCCCATTTGATACTACTTTATCCTGACCTCTTCTCCTGCCATCATGGCAGGCTATAGTCCTTCTGGACATGCCCTCGCCTCACTCTGTTCAATCTAGGCATCTCCTGATGTGCCATTCTGACACTTTCTTTCCTCGAACAGCAAGTTTGAAAGCCTGAGTCCCCCTTTTCCAGCAAACATTTCATTGCAGTTTGCTCACAATGGGTTAACCTCTCTACTCTCCTCCTATCCCATCCCCCACTCTCCAGCTACCCCAGTAGGTCCCCAGCTTCCATCCTTTTTCTTGAGTTCCATTGTTCTTGGTGTAACTATTGAAGGGATGTGTCAGCTTGGCTCAGAGTTAGAAAACCATGGGTTCGTAGCCCCACACTGGGACTTGAGCACGTAATCTAGGCTGATACTTCAGTGCAGTATTAAGACAATGTTGCATTGTCGGATTTTTATCTATTAGATGACTCATTAAACTAAGGCCCCATCTGCCTGTTCAGGTGGATGCAAACAATCCCATGGCACTATAGGAAGAGCTGGGAAGTTTTCCTGGTGCCCTGGCTAACACTGAACCCTAAACCCTCACCACCAAAAATGATTAACTGGTCATTTATCTCACTGCTGTTTGTATGTCTTTGCTGTATGCAAATAGCTGTTGTATTTGCTAGCATAATAATGGCTACAATTTAAAAGTAATTCATTGACTGTAAAATGCTTTGGGAGGTTCTGAGGACAAGAATGCTTTATAAATGCAAGTTCTTTCTTTCTTTTTATTGAACATTGTGCATATTTTTGGCCTCCTTGGTGCTCACTTCCTGCAAGGTTTGGAAAAAGAACTGTACTGGCTGGGAAACAATGATTACCTCACATGTAGCAACTTTAACCTTTGGGAGGAAGGGGCTAGCTCTCTCCATACCTGGGTCTAGTTTCCCCTCCGTGATCTAAAGATTGTGTCAGTGCTTCTTCACCAAAGCTGCACCGTGTTTAGAGAATTTAATTCAGTTGGTAAACTGTTGCCAGACTTACCTTGCCACTTTTCCTCAGGCTAGAGGTGCTTTTACGGCCTATGAACATGGGATAAAGCATTGACTCGATGAGTTGCCACCTGCCATGCTTGCTGCACATTGTGGTAGAGAGGAGGGTTCCCGTCAACCCCAAATAAGGCAACCCTCCTCTGCTGCACCTCTTCCAATAGAACATTCAGGGTTTTGTCAACAAAGTGGGGCATATCTAGCCACATTTCCTTGCCAATCTCCCATGCTGACCTGATAGATTTCCTGGAGCCAGAAAAACAACTGCCTTATGCTTCGATTTCTAAGATTAAGAGTTTGGGTGTTATTATTCTCCTTAGCTATTTGAAACCTGTTGTGGCTGTGCCTGTGTTAGGCTCCCCATTAAATGTGCTGAGAGATAGGCGTAAGGCAGGATTTTTCACAGCAGCCATAAGCTACATCATTAAATAAATTTAAAACAGAAATCGACAGTTTCCTAGAAGTAAAGGGACTTAGGGGTTACAGGGAGCGGGCAGGAAATTGGACATGAATTTAGATTTGAGATTAGGATCAGATCAGCCATGATCTTATTGATTGGCGGAGCAGGCTCGAGGGGCCGATTGGCCTACTCCTGCTCCTATTTCTTATGTTCTTATGTAAGTGGAAGTATAACGAACCAGGCCCTCTGGCCACCTGATAATATTGGTGTGACCTCATCTTTTTTTTCCCGGGTCAGATGTGAATATGAATTAAGAGCAGGAGTAGGCCATTCGGCCCCTCAATCCTGCTCTGCCATTTGATAAGATCACGGCTGATCTGATTGGGACCTCAACCCTACTTTCCTGTTTACCTACTATAACCTTTGACTCCCTTGTTAATCAGGAATCTATCTAACTCAGCCTTAAAAATATTCGACAGAGTCTATAATTGGGAATTTGGTGAGTGAGGGGATTTTTAAGCGTTGATCTTTATCTAAAATTTGACTAAGTTTGGCATCAAGCATTTAACTTAAATTTAATCTTAACCTGCAGTTTTCAGTTAGTGGTAAATAAGCAGCCTGAAGTGGCAGTTGGTCTCCTAGTTAATTAGGTGACTGGTTAGAACTGGGGCTGACTCAGGTGATTGGCATTCTAGTTAGCATAAATTCAGAAGGGTTTTACTAATGCATGGAGACAGAGTCTATCATTGGGAATTTGGTGAGTGACGGGATCTGGTGCAGTAAGGGGTGAGGTGCATTTGTTTAGACAGCAGAGTGGAGTGTACCGAGAGTGGGTCACAGCAACAACAAAACTGCAGTGTGATGTCACAGGTAAGGCAGGTAGGTGGTTGGTGGTGAGTATCCCTTCTTTCTTAGGACTGTGGGCTAAGTAACTTATAGCATAAAACTATTTTTTTTTAAAAACTAAACTTAATTTAATAAATTAAACAAGGCCAGTACTTGGTTCAACCTAAAAATAATTTGATTGGCATTGTAATAATCAATTAAATAAATAAAATTGTTATGACAGGGCAGGAGATGTGTTGCAGCTGCAATATGTGGGTGCTACTGGATAGTTTTGTCCAGGGTGACTACATCTGCGGTAAGTGTCTGCAGCTTGAGGAACTTTGACTCTGAGTTGAGGAGCTGGAGTCCAAGCTGCAGACATTGCGATGCATCAGGGAGGGAGAAAGTTACCTGGACACGGACACTTTGATCCAGGAGGCAGTCACGCCCCTTAGACTAAATACTGTAGAATTGGCATGTGGTCAGGCACAGGAGGGTGTGACTGTGAGGTAGGTATGGGGATCCAGGAGGTAGCATTGCAGGAGCCTCAGCCTCTGCACTTATCCAATAGATACGAGGTTCTTGCAGCCCTTGTGGATGAGTGCAGGGACTGCAGGGAGGATGAGCAAACTGGCCACGGCACCGTGGTTCAGGGGGCCATTCGAGCGGGGGGAATAAAAAGGAATGTGGTTTTTAGTAGGTGACAGTATAGTTAGAGGGATAGATACTGTTTACTACAGCCAAGAGCCAGAGGCCCGAAGGCTGTGTTGCTTACCCAGTGCCGGGGTTAAGGATATCAACTCAGGGCTGGAGAGAAACTTTGAATGGGAGGGGGAGGATCCAGTTGTCGTGGTCCACGTAGGTACCAACGACATAGGTAGGACTAAGAAAGAGGTTCTGCTGAGGGAGTTTGAGCAGCTCGGGACTAAATTTAAAAAGCAGAACCACAAATGTGATAATCTCTGGATTGTTACCTAGCCACAAGCAAATTGGCACAGGGTAAATCAGATCAGAGAGATGAACACGTGGCTCAAAGATTGGTGTGGGAGAAGTGGGTTTCGATTCATGGGGCACTGGCACCAGTACTAGGGAAAGAGGGAGCTGTTCTGTTGGGACGGGCTTCACCAGAACCATGCTGTGACCGGTGTTCTTGTAAACCAAATAACTAGGGCGGTAGAGAAGACTTTAAACTAAAGAGGGAGGGAGGGAGGGAGGGAGGGCTCAGGTGGGGTGAAGTTTAGATTGATAGAGAAAAGACAAGGAAGTAGTACAGGAAAGTGATGGGGATAATGATAAACACAATGTGTCAGGAAGGGACAGAGCGTACAAACATAAGAGTGCACTAGCAAATGGGGCCGGGGAGGAAAGAATGGTAAAAAGACAAAATTAAAGGTTCTTTATCTGAATGCGTGCAGCATTCGTGATAAGATAGATGAATTGATGGCACAAATAGAAACAAATGGGTATGATCTTGTGGCCATTACAGAGACGTGGTTGCAAGGTGACCAAGGTTGGGAGCTAAATATTCAGGGTTATTTAACATTTTGGAAGGATAGGGAAAAAACCTAAAAGGTGATGGGGTAGCTCTGTGTTGTTAATGGATGAAATTGGTATTGGTATAATAGTGAGAAATGATCTTGGCTCAGAAGATCAAGATGTCGAATCAATTTGGGTGGAGGTATGAAATAGCAAGGGAAAGAAATCACTGGTGGGAGTAGTATATAGGCCCCCTAACAATAGCTACACTGTAGGGCAAAATATAAATCAGGAAATAAGGGGGGTTTGTAAAAAAGGTAACGCAATAATCATGGGCGTTTTTAACTTTCACATAGATTGGACAAACCAAATTGGCAAAAATAGCCCTGAGGAGGAACTCAGAGTGTACTCGGGACTGTTTCTTAGACCAATACGTCAGGGATCCAACCAGGGAACAGGCCATTTTGGATCTGGTAATGGGTAACAAAACAGGATTAATTAATAATCTCAAAGTAAAGCATCCCTTGGGAAGCAGTGATCATAACATGATAGAATTTCACATCCAGTTTGAGAGCGAGGATCTTGGGTCTGAAACTACTGCATTAAACTTAAAAAAAAATAAGGGCAATTATAAAGGAATGAGGGCAGAATTGGCTAAAGTGGACTGGGTAAACAGATTAGATTGTATGATGGTGGATAAGCAGTGGCAAATATTTAAAAAGATATTTTATGACTCAACAAAAATATATCCCTGTGAGGAGGAAAGACGCCATGGCTAACTAAGGAAGTCAAGGATGGTATCAGGTTAAAAGAAAAAGCATACAATGTGGCAAAGATTTCTGGTGAGCCTGAAGATTGGGAAAACTTTAAAAACCAGCAAAGGATGACTAAAAGAATAATAGAGGGAGAAAGTAAATTGAGAGTAAACTAGCAAGAAATATAAAAACATACAAAAAGGAAGAGGGTGGCTAAAGTAAACATTCATTCCTTAGAGGATGAGACTGGGGAAATAATAACAGAAAACAAGGAAATGGCAGAGGAATTGAACAGATATTTTGTATCTGTCTTCACAGTAGAAGACACTAATAATATACCAATAATAGCAGAAAATCAAAGGGCAAAGGGGAGGGAGGAACTTAAACTATCACTAGAGAAAAAGTACTAGGTAAACTAATGGGTCTAAAGGCTGAGAAGTCTCCTGGACCTGATAGCTTGCATCTGAGGGTCTTAAAGGAAGTGGCCACAGAGATAATGGCTGCATTGGTTGTAATCTTCCAGAATTCACTAGATTCTGGGAAGGTCCCAGTGGATTGGAAAACCGCAAATGTGAAGGGAGTGAGACTTAAAGCAGGTAACTATAGACCAGTTAGCCTAACATCTGTCATTGGAAAAATGCTAGAATCCACTAGTAGCAGGACATTTGGAGACTCAATACAATCAAGGAGAGTCAACATTGTTTTATGAAGGGGACATCGTGTCTGACAAATTTATTAGAGTTCTTTTGAGGAAGTAATGGGCAGGGTGGATAAAGGGGAGCCAATGGATGCAGTATATTTGGATTTCCAAAAGACATTCGATAAGGTGCCACATAAAAGGTTACTGCACAAGGTAAGAGCTCACTGTGTTGGGGGGTAATATACTGGCATAGATAGAGGATTGGCTAACTAACAGAAAACAAAGAGTCGGGATAAAAGGGTTATTTTCAAAATGGCAATCTGTAACTAGTGGGGGGCCGTAGGGATCAGTGCTGGGGCCTCAACTATTTACAAAAATTATCAATGACTTGGATGAAGGAACAGTGTCTTGTGGCCAAATTTGCTGATGATACAAAGATAGGTGGAAAAGCAAGTTGCGATGAGGACACAAATGTCTGCAAAGGGATATTGACAGGTTAAGCGAATGGGCAAAAATTTGGCAGATGGAATATAACGTGGGAAAATGTGAAGTCATCCACTTTGGGAGTAAAAATAAAAAAGTAAAATAGTATTGGAATGGAGCAATACTACAAAATGCTGCAGTACAGAGGGTCTGGGTGTCCTCATACATGAAAAACAAAGTCAACATATAGGTGCAGCAGGTAATCCGGAAGGCAAATGGAATATTGGCTTTTATTTCTAGGGGAATGGAGTATAAAAGCAGGGAAGTCATGCTACAACTGTACAGGGTGCTGGTGAGACCACACCTGGAGTACTGCGTACAGTTCTGGTGCCCTTATTTAAGGAAGGACATACTTGCTTTGGAGGCAGTTCAGAGAAGGTTCACTAGGTTGATTTCCGGGTATGGAAGGGTTGTCTAATGATGAAAGATTAAACAGATTGGGTTTATACTCATTCATATTTAGAAGAATGAGAGGAGATCTTATTGAAACATACAAGATTCTGAGGGGACTAGATAGGGTAGATGCTGAGAGGATGTTACCCCTCATGGGGGAATCTAAAACTAGGGGGCATAGTCTCAGAATAAGGGGTCGCCCGTTTAAGATGGAAATGAGGAGGAATTTCTTCTCCCAGAGGGTTGTGAATCTTTGGCATTCTTTACCCCAAAAAGCTGTGGAGGCTGAGTCATTGAATACATTCAAGGCTGAGTCAGACAAATTTTTGATCAGGAAGGGAGTCAAAGGATAAAGGGGAAAGGGCAGGAAAGTGGAGTTGAGGTAAAAATCAGATCAGCCATGATCTCATTAAATGGCGGAGCAGGCTCGAGGGGCCGAATGGCTTACTCCTATTCCTATCTCTTATGCTCCTATAGTATTCAATGTCCCTGCCTCCACTGTTCTCTGGGGAAGGGAGTTCTGCACGCTCACGACCCTCTGAGAGGAAAAAATTTCACCTCATCTCCGTCTTAAATGCGAGACCCCTTAATTTTAAACTGTGGCCCCTAGTTCTAGGGGATGTTTCCCCTAGTTCCCACAAGGGGAAACATCCCCTCAGCATCTACCCCTTCAAGTCCCTCAGAATCTTACATGCTTCAATAAGATCACCTCTCGTTCTTCTAAACTCCAATGTATAGAGGCCCAACTTGTCCAACCTTTCCTCATAAGATAACCCCCTCATCCCAGGAATCAGTCGAATGAACCTTCTCTGAACCGCCTCTAAAGCAATTATGTCCTTTCTTAAATAAGGAGACCAAAACTGCACACAGTATTCTAGATGTGGTCTCACTAATGCCCACACAACTGTAGGAAAACATTTTTTTTTATATATATATTCCATTTGCCTTCCTAATCACTTGCTGTACCTGCATACTAACTTTTTGTGATTCATGTACTGGGACATCCAAATCCCTCTGTACCTCAAAGTTCTGCAATCTCTCTCCATTTAAATAGTATACTGCTTTTCTATTCCTCCTGCCAGGTTCACATTTTCCCACATTATACTCCATCTGTCAAATTTTTGCCCACTCACTTTACCTATTATATACATTTGCAGTCTCCTTGGAGCCGATTTTCGGATGGCCAAGCGGGTGCGTTGTGGCGGGGGGGGCTCCGAAAATGGTGGAATCCCGGAGCGGGTTCAGAGCCTGGCTCCAACCCGCTCACTTCAGGGTTCCCAATGACTCGTTTGGGTGCGGACGCAGCTCCCGCATGTAGGACTCCCACCGGCAATTAAAGCCGGAGGGATGATAATTTTAGATACTTATTTAGGCAGTTGAGTTACTTGACAGACCTCATTGACTGGAGATTTTGGCAGGGGTGCAATTTTGAAGGATCCTCAGCGTGTTTCCCATGTTGTGGGAAACACTCCCTGTTGGAGCAGACGTGTTTCAGCCAGCAGCCAGTGGGAGATGGAATGGATTATTTGAAAGCTGGGGGGGGAAACCTCATTTATTGCAGCAGGGCACTCTGTCATTTCAGACAAAGTTTTGGCTGCAAAACCTTTGTATTTCCACACAAAATTATTAATTTACACCCTAAATTCTGCTGTGCAAACACATTTACCTACTTTGCGGACCCCCTCAAACTCTCTCCGTCAGGATGGGAGACGCCATGGCTGCATTCATCATGTCATCCGAGGACGAGCAACATCACCAGCCTCGCCAGGCATGCCTTCCACCTCTGCCATGTGGAGCTCCACAACACAGTGCTGCGCCACAGGCACCTGTACAACAGCACGGAGGGCAACAGAGAGCGATGTCACAGGAGGGTCTACAGACCGAGGCTCAGCTTCCTGGACCTCTCTGAGGAGCAGTGCATACGGAGGCTCAGTCAGTCGCCAGGTAGTCACAGACATCTGCAGCCTCCTTCATGCTGAGCTGCTCCCGGCTGGCCCGAGCAGCATCTTACCTGTCGCTGTCAAAGTCACCACTGCCCTCAACTTCTTCGCCTCTGGATCATTCCAGGGTGCCACCGGGGCCATCACCAGGGTCTCTCAGTTGTCTGCGCACAAGTGCATAAGGCAGGTCACCAACAGCTTGTTTCGCAGGGCCTCGCACTATATCAACTTCCCCATGGATGACCTCAGCCAGACGGGGAGGGCAGTGGGATTCCACACAGTGGCTGGCTTCCCACGGGTGCAGGGTGTAATCGATTGCACCCATATAGCAATACGAGCACATCCACATGAGCCAGGACTGTTTATCAACAGGAAGGGCTATCACTCCATCAACACTCAGCTCACCTGTGACCACCGCAAGAGATTCCTTCACGTGTGCGCCAGATACCCTGGCAGCTGCCACGATTCCTTCATCCTCCGGGAGTCCAACATCCCACCCCTCTTCCATGCTCCGAACACCCGCAAGGGTTGGCTCCTCAGGGACAAGGGATACCTCCTGCACGCATGGCTCATGACACCTCTGAGGAAACCCACCACCGACCAACAGCATCAATATAACGATAGCCACATCGCTACTAGGTCTACAATTGAGCACGCTATAGGGCTGCTCAAGATCCTCTTCAGGTGCCTTGATCGTTCTGGGGCAGCGCTTCAATACGCACCAGACAGAGTGGGACGCATTATAGTCGTCTGTTGTGCCCTGCACAATAGAGAGGGGTGCCGCTGGAGGAGGCCCCATCCACATCTGCCATTCATAACGAGGACGAGGAGACAGAGGAGGAGGAGCAACCCATGGGCAGAACAGCGGCTCACTTGGCTGCTTGTGAGGCCAGGAAGTCATTGATATGTGAACGGTTCTCCTAACATCAGACAGTGTGAAGAGACCAGTCCTCACCATCTGGACAGAGGAGTGGCCACACCAGCCCCCTCCCCCACCCCCTGTACAAAATAATAGTGAAACTACACATACACCCACTGTAGAGTGACCCAATGGGTGGCATCAAGTGTGGGTGCTCGTGGTAAACCTCATGAAAGGGACTTATTGCACAAGCCAGTGAAGAATGGCCAAGATGTGGCAGTAGTGGTCACCAATATAATATTTAATGTGAGTTGAACAAAAATCAAAT
Organism: Heptranchias perlo; assembly: GCF_035084215.1. Lineage (NCBI taxonomy): Eukaryota > Metazoa > Chordata > Chondrichthyes > Hexanchiformes > Hexanchidae > Heptranchias > Heptranchias perlo. Next base: position 68,795,388 of record NC_090326.1, on the reverse strand, counting down.
CTAAATTTTAAAAAAAATGACAAACTGTCAAACACCCTTGTGCATCCCATTTTTGCTGACAAAACCTTTGCCTTATGCTTCCGACTACTCCAACATGGTGCGTCCCCTGTGGCTGCAGCAGAGGTAATGGCAGGTTGTTCTTGTTCATGCCTTGACCGATTAGATGCTTTGGGCCGACACCCTCTGGATTTCGGAGCCCGTTCGAGCCCGTCAAGACTGCTCCACCTGCACCTGTGCAGGGGCAGACTTGACCACCTGGAGAGGAGGCAGCATTGCGGGTACTGGTTGAGAGGTGGGCAACGGGTGAGATGTGGAAGCGCTTTGAGTGGCGTCCCCACTTCCATGTCCCCTTTCGCCATCATCCCTCTCCTGGGCCAGGCCCACATCGCTCCTACCACCTGCTGGATGACAGTTTGGAGGACATCTGTGAAGCCTTGTAAGGCCAGTGCTAATGTATCTGCCTGCCTGTTTAAGGTGGCAGAAAGTTGCTCACCCTGAGTCCGAAGGGCTGTCCTGTTCAATCTTTCCTCATAAGACAACCCTTCCATACCTGGAATCAACCTAGTGTACCTTCTCTGAACTGCCTCCAATGCAAGTGTGTCCTTCCTCAAATAAGGGCATCAAAACTGTACGCAGTACTCCAGGTGTGGTCTCACCAGCACCCTGTACAGTTGTGGCATGACTTCCCTGCTTTTATACTCCATCCCCCGAGAAATAAAGGCTATCTTTTATAATGCACTCTAGCATTTTCCCCACTACTGATGTTAGGCTAACTGGTCTGTAATTCCCTGTTTTTTCCCTCCCTCCTTTTTTTAAATAGTGGGATTATATTTGCCATCCTCCAACCTGTAGGAACTGCTCCAGAGTCTATAGAATTTTGGAAGATGATCATCAATGCATCCACTATTTCCAGGGCCACTTCCTTTAGTACTCTGGGATGTAGATTGTCAGGTCCTGGGGATTGTCAGCCTTTAGCTCCATTAATTTCCCTAGCACTTTTTTTTGCTAATACTGGTTTCTTTCAGTTCCTCCCTCTCACTAGACCCTTGGTTCCCTAACATTTTGGGAGGTTATTTGTGTCCTCCTTTGTGAAGACAGAACCAAAGTATGTGTTTAATTGTTCTGCCATTTCTTTGTTCCCCATTTCTGACTGTAAAGGACCTACATTTGTCTTCATTAATCTCTTTCTCGACATATTTATAGAAGCTTTTACAGTCAGTTTTTATGTTCCCTGCTAGTTTACTCTCATACTCTATTTTTCCCCTCTTAATCAATCTCTTTGTCCTCCTTTGCTGAATTCTGAACTGCTCCCAATCCTCAGGCTTGCTGCTTTTTCTGGCAATTTTATATGTCCCCTCTTTGGATCTAATACTATCCCTAATTTCTTTTGTAAGCCACGGTTGAGCCACCTTTCCTGTTTTATTTTGTGCCAGATAGGAATGAATAATTGTTGTAATTCCTGCACATGTTCTTTAAATATTAGCCATTGCCTAGATCTTATAGGTTTATTTAGCAAAATGAATCATAATTTGTCCAGTTTTACCTTCTATGCACTTTGATTCATTTTTGTGTAAGATGATTTTTGTACAGCTATTGAAATACAAAGGTGTCATGTCGACTGATTTTTATTTTAAGCTAAACAAATACTGGTTGAAGATTCTTAGTTTTATCAAGTGCTTTAAATGGAAAACAAAATAGTGTAGTCCAGTGGTTACGCATGTGTTTCTTGAATTCTATTTGTATAACACATCTTTTGTTAATTAACTTCAAACTATATTTCTTATGTTTTTAAAATTGCTTAAACAGTCCTTCATTTGTGGCTTAACATATATTGTGAATCCATCTCACCACTTGTCCGGTTTTGGATTTGATCCAAACTTGGCAACCCTACTCATGCCGCACATGCCATTTCCACAATGTTGACCACTCCGCACCGCTGACTACAGCCTTTCTTGAGTTCTCCTTCATTGGACTGGAGGCAGGTAGGGTTTGGCTCCAGAACTTGGAGCTGTCGCATGGGAAATCCCACATGAACAAACCACAAATTTTACTTCCAGCAGCAGTGCTTTGGAAATCATCAGAATAGATTCTTCCACTGCATTGACACTCCCATAGTCAATGCCTTCTATCGTGTTCCATGTTTTACTCTTCAATAACATATGTTGTGTATATCGTCTGCCAAAACAGTCCTGGGAATAATTATATCTGTACTTTCTGGTGTCACCCCAAATTGTTCTTTTGGATTACAAACCATTTGGGATTGTAAAATAAGTAAATTTAAAGCCTTGCCAATATTCAAGGTCATCAATGTGTACTGGCATCACCGCAACACTCCCTTTTAGTCTGTTGCCAATAGACCTTTGACATAAGTTTGATGTTGCTGAGGCTGAATATTAGAGATAAAATATGATCTATGCACCGAATGTCTTCAATTTGCTATTATTTAGTGATAATAGATTTCCAACAGTTGTGATCATACAAATTTTGCCTCTGACATTTAATGCTTTACAATTTAATAGCTGATGATGATATTGAGTCATTCTAGATACAGACTCAAGCTATATAGAACATGGACAGGACAGCTTACTCCAAATCATCCTCCATAACATCATAAAGACAAATTGATCTTTCACTTCAAGATCCTGATTTCTGCAGCACTACAGGAGTTACTAGTGCTTAAGCAAGATCTCCATATTCATGCAAGCAGAAGAGCTGTTATATTTGCACATATTGAACCAAAAAGTGAGGAGCTACAATCGACCTCAGACCACTTAGGCCAGAAAGGAGAAAAATCAGCCGGGATTCTTGCTCCTAATTGTTAAAGCTGCTAGAAATGAGCATAGGTGGATGGCTGTGATGCCCTTCACTGTGCAATAGTTCACTGCCACTCAGTGTTTATGCTTACACATGAAGAACGGGCACTTGGGCAAGCGAATGAAGTGTTACCAGTGCCCCCAAGGAACCATATCTCAGTAGAAGAAGAGGTGAAAATTGAAACAAAATTCATTACTCATTAAAAATCGATAAAATTAAAAGACTTGTGTTCAGTGTACATTGATATCAATGGAAATAAAGATCAGGCAGTTTCTATCACAGGTGGCTGATCCACGACTACAGTTTTATGCCCGGGTGGCAAGTTGACTATCTACCCTGGGGCTTTTCATCTTTCCTAGCCTAGCCCCTAACACCATGTAGCTGAGGTTAGCTAACTCACTTGAGACTAGGTTTAAAAGCTGGTTTGTATGGCTGAGTACCTGCCCATGTTCACATCAACAACCTCATGATGTTTATGCAGGCCTACTGACAATTACCAATTGGTAGAACTCTCATGTGGGGGATAGCGATCTCCTGCCTGAGGATAAAAATAAAAACTGGAACTGCTGGCGATCTTAAATAAAAATAGAAAATGCTGAAAACACACAGCCAATCATAACTATCTGAAAAGGGAAAAAAGATAGGCTAATGTTTCAGGTTTAAATCTTTTCTCTCGTATTTTCCATGGGTGTTCTTCTAATCGTCCACCATAACTTCAGTTGAAACCCTGGAGAAATGACATTTACATTGTTTCTTGGGAGTTTCTATTTTTCTTCCACCGAAGTTACAGCAGGCGATCAGGAGAACCCCCACAGAAATTCTATCCCTTTGGCTTTTATAGAATCATAGCAAATTTACGGCACAGAAGGAGGCCATTCGGCCCATCGTGTACGCGCCGGCATAAATTAGCCACCCAGCCTAATCCCCCTTTCCAGCACTTGGTCTGTAGCCTTGTAGGTCACGGCACTTCAGGTGCAGCTCCAGGTACTTTTTAAATGAGTTGAGGGTTTCTGCCTCCGCCACCCTTTCAGGCACTGAGTTCCAGACCCCACCCCCATCTGGGTGAAAAAATTGTCCTCAGCTCCCCTCTAATCCTTTTACCAATCACTTTAAATCTATTCCCCTGCTAAGGGAAATAGGTCCTTCCTATCCACTCTATCTAGGCCTCTCATAATTTTGTACACCTCAATTAAGTCACCCCTCAGCCTCCTCTGTTCCAAAGAGAACAACCCCAGCCTATCCAATCTTTCCTCATAGCTAAAATGGTAATGGTCCTGGCCACATCCTCATAAATCTCCTCTGTACCCTCTCTAGTGCAATTACATCCTTCCTGTAATGTGGTGACCAGAACTGTACCCAGTACTCAAGCTGTGGCTTAACCAGTGTTTTATACAGTTCCGGCATAACCCTCTTGCTCTTCTATTCTATGCCTCAGCTAATAAAGGAAAGTATTCCATATGCCTTCTTAACCATCTTATCTACCTATCCTGCTACCTTCAGGGATCTGTGCCCATGCACTCCAAGGTCCCTCACTTCCTCTACACCTTTCCGTATCCTCCCATTTATTGTGTACTGCCTTGCCTTGTTTGCTCTCCCCAAATACACTACCTCATATTTCCCCAGACTGAATTCCATTTGCCATCTTTCTGCCCAGTCCATTGATATCTTCCTGCAGTCCACAGCTTTTCTTCTCACTATCAACTACACGGCCAATTTTTGTATCATCTGCAAACTTCTTAATCATTCCCTCTACCTTTAAGTCCAAGTCATTAATAAAAACCATAAAAAGGGACATGGTAGTGAGCCCTGCGGAACCCCACTGGAAACAGCCTTCCAGTCACAAAAACACCTGTCGACCATTACCCTTTTTCTCCTGCTGCTGAGCCAATTTTGGATCCAACTTGCCACTCTCCCTTGGATCCTATGGGCTTGTACTTTTTTGACCAGTCTGCCATGTGGAACCCTGTCACAAGCCTTGCTAAAATCCATGTAGACCACATCAAATACACTACCCTCATCAACCCTCCTTGTTACCCCCTCAAAAAATTCAATCAAGTTATTCAGACACGACCTTCCCTTAACAAATCAACGCTGACTGTCCTTGATTACTTCGTGCCTTTCTAGATGATGATTTATCCTGTCCCTCAGAATTGATTCCAATAATTTGCCTACCTCCGAGGTTAGACTGACTGGCCTGTAATTACTCGGTCTATCCCTCGCTCCCTTTTTAAACAATGGTACAACGTTAGCAGTCCTCCAATCCTCCAGCACTATGCCTGTATCCAGAGCCTCCGCTATTTCCTCTCTTGCTTCTTTTCAACAGCCTGGGATACATTTCTTCCGACCCTGGTGATTTATCTACTTTCAAAGATGCTAATCCCCTTAATACTTCCTCTCTCATTAAGTTTATCCCATCCAATATTTCACACTCTTCAACTACAATGTCTGCAATGTCCATCTCTTTTGTGAAGACAGACGCAAAGTATTCATTAAGAACCATATCAACATCTTCCACCTCCACACACAGGAAAGAATAGGGCCTATTAGAGACCAAAAAGGTAACCTTAGTTATCCTCTTGCTCTTAATGTATTTATAAAACATCTGAGTTTTCCTAGCTGTTTCCAGTCCACTTTTGCTAAATCACTTCTTAGCTTAGTAAAATTGGCCTTTCCCCAATTGAGAACTTTAACTCCTATTCTATCTTTGTCTTTTTCCATAACTATGCTAAAATTAACTGAATTATGATCACTACCACCAAAATGCTCTCCCACTGATACTCCTTCCACCTGCCCAGCCTCATTTCCTAAAACTAAATCCAGAACTGCCCGCTATCTTGTTGGGCTTGTAACGTACCGGCTAAAAAAGTTCTCCTGGATGCAATGTAAGAATTCTGCACTCTCTATACCGTTCGCACTGATTGTATCCCAGTTAATATTAGGGTAGTTGAAATCCCCTACTATTACTGCCATATTGTTTTTGCACTTCTCAGACATTTGCCTACATATTTGCTCTTCTATCTCCCTCTGACAGTATAGGGGTCTATAGTATACTCCCAGTAGTGTGACTGCCCCTTTACTGTTCCTTAGCTCAACCCATATGGCCTCATTTGATGATCCTTCTAACATATCATCCCTCCTCATAGCTGTAATTGTTTCTTTAACCAAAATTGCCACTCCCCCCTCCTGACTACAGATCATGACCAGGTTAGCACTGTAACCTTTCTCTGCTGGTAATTCCCAGCATTTCTCCAATACGAGAAAGCAAGAGGAGGCTTTCCATTGCACCAAGCATTTGATGGTGTCCGCCCATCAGCTGTCTTCTGTAGCCTGGCCCATCAAAGTCATCATCTGACTCCTCGGCAGCAGAAATATTGTGCAACCTCGCCCCCCACTGCGAGCTGGCACCTGCGGTAACCATTCCCCCCGCTCCAGCTCCTGCACACTTGTGCCCGGTGTTTAACCACGTGCAGATCCCTCCTCTAAACTAGCCTCTACAGAGTGTGCAGCATCAGTCTCTGAGCTGGTGGATATGAGTGTCAGATCAAGTGACGGTGCGGCTTCATTGTCTGTGTCCTCCTCCTCCACCTGCACCTCGGACGGTGTCAGCTCCAGTTCTTGAGTACCTGTAATAACAAAGGCAGACGGGTTGAGTTGTGGACCGTGGAGAGGAGCAAGTAAGGCATACATGGTGATACCATTTGCAGCACGAGTCAGAAAAGATTGTGGGATAAGGGAGATATGCGAAACGAGAAGGACGATTAGGTATGCAGAGATCCCCTTCATTGGGACCTCCTGCACTGCCGGTGGTCACGGCCGCCCAATGATGTGCAACACTGTCTCCTTCAGGAGGGCAAGCAAGTGTAGGCATGCCTGTCCACCCTCAGATCTCTCGGTCTGCCGGCTGTTACGCGCTACCTTCTCCTGCAAGACAGAGGGAAGTGTGTCTGTGAGTGTCCTGCAATGTGTTGATTCAGGTTGATTTCAGGTATGGAAGCGTTGTCTTATGAGGAAAGATTGAACAGGTTGGGTCTATACTCATTGGAGTTTAGAAGAATTATTGAAACATAAGGTTCTGAAGGGACTCGATAGGGTAGATGCTGAGAGGATGTTACCCCTCATGGGGGAATCAAAAACTAGGGGGCATAGTCTCAGAATAAGGGGTCGCCCGTTAAAGACGGAAATTAGGAGGAATTTCTTCTCCCAGAGGGTCGTGAATCTTTGGAATTCTTTATCCCAAAAAGCTGTAGAGGCTGAGTCATTGAATACATTCAAGGCTGAGTTAGACACATTTTTGATCAGCAAGGGAGTCAAAGGTTATGGGGAAAAGGCAGGAAAGTGGAGTTGAGGTAAAAATCAGATCAGCCATGATCTTATTAAATGGCGGAGCAGGCTCGAAGGGCCAAATGGCCTATTCCTGTTCCTATCTCTTATGGTCTAATGGTGTTTGGGTGATGTGCCTGTCATGAACAAATAGCTGCCAGTGTGTGACCTGTGAGTGGTGGGTGTGTGGATTGCAAGTATGCTACTAATTGAGGGTGAGATCCAACATATGAAGTGTAGCGTTGAGTACGGATGGGCAGCGTTTGTTGGTGGGTTGGTGTGGGGGGGAGGGGGTGTCGTGCGTGGAGCAGTGCAGTAGTTGGTAGGATATGCCACTCGACACTTGCATTCACACATCTTGACCACTTGTGTCAAATTATTGAACTTTTTACAGCAGTGAACTTTTTATAGCAGTGGTGCTATGCTCCTGCCATTCACCTCCAGGGCCACTTCCTCCCACTGCCTCAGCAGCAGGTGTCTAGAGGGTCTCCTGCCAACTTGCGGGTACAGGATGGCTCTCCGTTCTTGCACCCCTTCCGATAAGGCCTCCAGAGCGCTGTGGGTGATCCACAGGGCATGCTCGAGCCATTCTGCCTCACATCCTGCACAACTTCCATTGAGAGTGCACCTCCCCTTTAAGAGGTGCAAGCTGCCTTTAACTAGCACTGGCTGTGCCCTATATCAGGCCACCTGCTGGTGCATTCAAGTATCAGGCCTTATCAAATTTAACCCCTTATCACTGTAGTCAAACTCTTTATATTCAGATCATAATCCTTAGGCTAGAGATTACAATCAACCATGTGAGATCCCTGCCAAATGTAGGCATGTTGGTAATCTTAAATATTACAAGGTTGTTAATGTAAGCATGGTGTGGTAGTTAAGCCATAGAGGCCAACTAATTCTGTGCTGAAACAAAAACAGAAAATGCTGAAAAAATGCCAGTCAGCATGTGGTCTTATGGACACGAACAACAATGTTATGATTTAGTTTGATAAATTTCCGTTTGTTTTGTTGAAAAGTACACTTTACGTTTACGTTCCTTTATTAGTTGTACCCTTAAAAAGGGGGGGGGGCATATGTAAAATTGCTTTTTTTTTGATGACACGAGGCAACCCAGTGTCATCCTTTTGGCTCATTTAAAAAGGCATCGGTGGAGAGAGCAGTCAAGTTAACGTTTCAGAGTTGGACCGTTCGTCAGTAGAGAAGGTTCTGTTTCTGTGGTCAGACGTCCAGAATCTGCAGGGGTTTTTTTTTGCTTTTCATTAACTCTGTGCTAAGTTGGTTGGGCTCTTCTCCAACCGAAGTAAGCAATGGAAAACGGCTGCAAATCTCATTGTCAGGTGGATAGTGTAAAGATTAAAAAGTGGAAAACATTGAAAAAAAGAGGACGAGAGAATAATAAATCCAATTGCGGTTTACGTTTATGGCAATGGGGCAATGCCTTTACTCAGAGAAAGATACAGCTCACAACTGGAAATTCTCAATAGGATGTGCTCAACGCTAACAACTTTGGTGCACGTTTTGAAACAAGTGAATCAAATTATTTTTATTACAATATATCATGTAGGGCTTTATGAAATTACTAGTAACTTACTTGGGGAGTAAAACAGTTTTTTGAAAACATATATTGCCGTTACCTACTCTGCAAGTGGTGTTTGTGAGGAGTGCTGGAGGTGCCTGAGTGTGGGTGTCCCTGCGCTCGCTCCTCGCTCGCTCGCTGAGTGCCCCCGCCCCCTCGCTCCCTCCCTCCCTCCTCCCCTCCTCCTGCCGCCGCCTGGACCCATGTAGCACCATGACAGGGATCGCCGCCGCCTCCTTCTTCTCCAATACCTGCCGCTTCGGGGGCTGCGGGCTGCACTTCCAGACCCTGGGGGAGCTCATTGAGCACATCGAGGACAACCACATCGGTAGGAAGGGGTCGCGGGCCGCGGGCCGCGGGCGGGAGGGCAGGCAGCGCCCGGCCGCGCACCGCCCGCCCCCTCCCTCCTCCTCCGACTACTCCCGCCCTGGTGGCAGCTGCGGCGGGCGTGGAGCGGCCGCTGGCCGGGGCCGGGCGGCGGCAGGAGGAGGAGGAGGTGGTGGTGGAAGGGGTGTTACTGGGTGTGGCGTTGCTCTCCCGAGTTCCCCCCCTCCTCACCAGGGTGGGGGGGGGGGGGGGGGAAGGGGACAGGCGGTAGGCCGAGGTTCCGCGGGGCCCCTGCCCGCAGGCCGCGTCAGACCCAGACCCACTCACTCGCCGCCGTCCCGAAGCTGGGTGTGGTTAGTGAGAGCCCGCTCGATGTGAAGGGCGGACCGGTGTCAGCTTGAGGCCTGGGGCCGAGCGGGGAGATTTAGCCGCTGTCATGGCAACGGCTGCAGTGTCCGGGCCTGGTGTGCAGCTGCTACCCGGGGCGGGGCCGAGGAGGAGGAGGGAAGGGGGGCGCTGGAGGGAAGGAGCGTGGGCTGGGCGGGGCCGGGCCGGGGGTGGAGTCTGGGGTGGGCTTGGGGAGGGGGGGAGGGAGGGTAAGTGGGTGCTGGTGGGGTGGGGTGGATCCCATTACTTACTGGGAGGTGTGACCGGCTCTTATTTTGTGCTGAGTTGAGATGCAAACCCCTCTTTACAAACTTGAGTGTTTAAGGGGATGTGAAATAATTTTAATGTCATTTTAAGCTAATTTCTCAGTTTACAAACGTGTCCTGTTAAAGATTTAGACAAGGGTGGGGTGGGGAGTCACTGCAGGCCACTGAAGAAAGGGTAGGGAAATATTTTTTTTAATTTCCCCTTCTTTGGAAAGTGGAGGAGTGCTCCTCCCACCCCCGCAGGTCTACTACGGGCCGCTGCTGGTCCGTACTCAGCCCTCCTGCATCTTACTCCATGTATTGGAGCTTGTGGTGTAAAATCAGGGCATGCAGCTCCCCCACGCAATGAGAATCTTCTGTCTCCGTACCCTTGTTCCCCATTCGCCCATCAGTGGAAACAACCTTTCACTGTTGACCCACAGTATGGGCCCCAGGTTTCACTCACCCCTTTACTGGTTGCTTCTCCCTCAGCTCTGTTCCCACATGTTGCTGCTGCCCCTCCCCGTTCTTTCTCCCACCTTGCCCAAGCTCTAATCCCCAACTTCCCTCTCCCCCAAGCCCCATACTCCCCAACCGCCAGTCTATAGTTTCCCCCTCTTCCCCCTGCAGAAGCCTTAATCCCACTGACCTTCAGTTTCCCCCTCCCCCTCCCCCTCCCCCTCCCCCTCCGGCCTGAGCCCCAAAGTCTAACCCCTATTTCATAGCTCGGGGCTCATATTATCTCCCAACCCCTATGCACCAGTCTCCCTTTCTTCCTCAAGGCCTTATCTCACCAACCCGCAGTCCATCACCCTGTCCCTCCCCGACTTGAGCACCAATCTCTCTTTCCCCAAGTCCCAATCTCGTGCCCCCTAATCAGTTCACCCTCTTCCAGCCTAACCTCGCACCTCTTTCCACTCCACAGCTCTCCCTTCACCAGCCCATTCTGTTTCCAGTTACCCCCAAGCAAGTGCTGTCTCTTTGTGCTGACAGGTTTTGCGGGGGGCGGGAAAAAGTGGAGGAGGGGGTGCTGTGCCACAAAATTTAAAAAGGTGTAGTTCTTCCAGGCTGTGAGAAGCAGTGTCCGGGAGTCTCTGCAACCCAAGTTTCAACAAGACTCAGCAGACCACGGGCCGGATGAAACTGTTCCACAGATTGTATGTTTGAGACCCCTAATTTAGACATTGCATACAAACACACTCCTGAAACTGACTGCAGGTAAACCCTGGTGTAGTAGATGCTGATGTAAAGGCGATTACAGTTGAGCCTTTTAATGTCTGAAAATTTTCAGGCCTGAAAATGATATGTTGGGAGAAAAGGTCTCAGGCTAGCTATCAGGGTATTCATGACTTGGTAGTCTTCACAGTACATCAAATATTTAGGGAAGTATGGCAATAGTGTACTGGAAATACTAGCAAAGCCCAAAATATGATATATATACACTTTTGCTTAGAAAGATTAATTGATACATGATCGATCATCTTTCATAGAATCATAGAAGTTTACAACATGGAAACAGGCCCTTCGGCCCAACATGTCCATGTCGCCCAGTTTATACCACTAAGCTAGTCCCAATTGCCTGCACTTGGCCCATATCCCTCTATACCCATCTTACCCATGTAACTGTCCAAATGCTTTATAAAAGACAAAATTGTACCCGCCTCTACTACTGCCTCTGGCAGCTCGTTCCAGACACTCACCACCCTTTGAGTGAAAAAATTGCCCCTCTGGACCCTTTTGTATCTCTCCCCTCTCACCTTAAATCTATGCCCCCTCGTTATAGACTCCCCTACCTTTGGGAAAAGATTTTGACTATACCTTATCTATGCCCCTCATTACTTTATAGACTTCTATAAGATCACCCCTAAACCTCCTACTCTCCAGGGAAAAAAGTCTCAGCCTATCCAACCTCTCCCTATAAGTCAAATCATCAAGTCCCGGTAGCATCCTAGTAAATCTTTTCTGCATTCTTTCTAGTTTAATAATATCCTTTCTATAATAGGGTGACTAGAACTGTACACAGTATTCCAAGTGTGGCCTTACTAATGTCTTGTACAACTTCAACAAGACATCCCAACTCCTGTATTCAATGTTCTGACCAAGAAACCAAGCATGCTGAATGCCTTCTTCACCACCCTGTCCACCTGTGACTCCACTTTCAAGGAGCTATGAACCTGTACTCCTAGATCTCTTTGTTCTATAACTCTCCCCAACGCCCTACCATTAACGGAGTAGGTCCTGGCCCGATTCGATCTACCAAAATGCATCACCTCACATTTATCTAAATTAAACTCCATCTGCCATTCATCGGCCCACTGGCCCAATTTATCAAGATCCCGTTGCAATCCTAGATATAATTCTTCACTGTCCACAATGCCACCAATCTTGGTGTCATCTGCAAACTTACTAACCATTCCTCCTAAATTCTCATCCAAATTATTTAAATAACAAACAACAGCGGACCCAGCACCGATCCCTGAGGCACACCGCTGGTCACAGGCCTCCAGTTTGAAAAACAACCCTCTACAATCCAATTTTGTATCCAATTGGCTACCTCACCTTGGATCCCGTGAGAGCTAACCTTATGTAACAGCCTACCATGCGGTACCTTGTCAAAGGCTTTGCTGAAGTCCATGTAGACCACGTCGACTGCACAGCCCTCATCTATCTTCTTGATTACCCCTTCAAAAAACTCAATCAAATTCGTGAGATGATTTTCCTCTCACAAAACCATGCTGACTGTTCCTAATCAGTCCCTGCCTCTCCAAATGCCTGTAGATCCTGTCTCTCAGAATACCCTTTAACAACTTACCCACTACAGATGTCAGGCTCACCGGTCTGTAGTTCCCAGGCTTTTCCCTGCCACCCTTCTTAAACAAAGGCACAACATTTGCTACCCTCCAATCTTCAGGCACCTCACCCGTAGCTGTCGATGATTCAAATATCTCTGCTAGGGGACCCGCAATTTCCTCCCTAACCTCCCATAACGTCCTGGGATACATTTCATCAGGTCCCGGAGATTTATCTACCTTGATGTGCGTTAAGACTTCCAGCACCTCCCTCTCTGTAATATGTACACTCCTCAAGACATCACTATTTATTTCCCCAAGTTCCCTAACATCCATGCCTTTCTCAACCTCTTTGAGGATGTACTGTAGCTACCACACTGACATTCATGCAGAGCTACTAGCTGATCCAGGTTTATTTAAAATGTAACATGGGAGAGTGCATCTGCTTTCTCAAAACATTTAAACAAGCCCTGCTTCAGTTTAGAGTGCCCAGATGGTCTAAATGAGTTCCATGCACTTTTTTGCTTGACAGCACACTCCTGTATGGCATCAAGCTCAAGCAGTGTGAGAGATGGCCTCATAATGCTCAGCTCTGAAGTCCAGGTTATTATGCAGAATATAGCTACACCCTGACAGTAATCATACCATTTTGTAAATTAAGTCCACGTAAAATGTTTTTTGTAGGAAACTAACCCGTTTCTATGATTCTATTCTCTGAAAACAGTTGATATAGTATTTGTGACATTGTTGACCTTAAATAATTTCACTGGCATAAATCTGCATATATGCTTACTCTACCAGTGGCGTCGTAATAGGGGTCTGAATAATGAGAATCTGTAGCAGTAAACAACCACAAATGGTGTCATAAGTGGTGTTTCTTAGTGACTAATGTACAAGCTATGATATTCCCTTGTAATATGGAGTGAAATAAATACTAATATAACTGCTATTCAAGTGAAATGTTATATCACTTCCATTCCAACCATGTGGTTGTGTTGCATGATGAGTCTGTTCACTGCTGCCAATCATGCTGTTGGCAAATGTAAAGAAGAAATTGAACAAAAGAAACTGTCTCTGTTCTGACATTGCCCCTACTTCCTGATAGCTAGCTATAAGAAATTAAAAATACTATATCTGCATGCACTTCCTGTCTACAAAACTTTACTTCCCGTTTTCACATCTTTGTCACACTCGTGTCAGCATTTTCATTATAAATTCCTATGTCCACATTTATAATGGAAACTGTATGTAAACTTGTCACACTGTAATTATACTCTCCCACCACTGGTGGTACTGTGGCAACTCAGTTTTGCATCTCCCAGCTCTTCAGCCTGTAGTGCCGAAAAACCCCATGCTCCAACCAACTCTATGCATCTGCTTCCCAAATTGCTGAAGGTTTTGCTATTTATCTATGAATACTAATATTAAATCAAATAATTGTGTATAAATAGGACAATGTATGTCATTAAAATGGGGATTGAATTATGTTTGTACATGTTGGTCTAATTATTCCCATCCTCTAACCCTGCTTCACTTGAAGACTGCACTAGGCTGTGACTCCCTGTGCACTGCTCAGAAGATCGACTGGTATTATTTAATAAATTTATAACCAATGTTTTAAATTTCTGAATTTTTGATGCTTGGAATATATATGACAGTCTTTTTTAAAAAAAGACTGTCACATGGGGGTGACTTTAATCCAATCATCTCAATTCAGGATTCATATGATTGTCATAATCTTAAACTTAATTTTAGTGTGTGAATGCATTGCTTGGTATAGCTCTTTGCCATACATAGTAGTGTGTCCTGGTTTGATTGCCAATCTGTATTGAGTTAACTGGTCTTATCTGTAATAGCAATTGGAATTCCACAGTGGGCCTCAGTGCATCTGGTATAGGGAGTAAAAACTTCAGCAAAGGTTTCTGCTCCACATTGCTATCTATTAGTCCCAGCTAGAAAATGCATGTATGTGGACATTGAATAAGGACAGCATTAGGCGAGGCCATGATGCTTTGTGTGGTCAAATAGCCTGGCAACATGCTCTTTTTTTGAACACACAATGAGCACTTGGGTGAGGTACTGGAAGCTTACCAGTGCCTGTGGAACTGTGCCCCAGCAAGAATCCATGTCTTCAGAGTGTAGGAGGGTAAGGGGAGAAAAACACTTTAAAACTTTGGTCCAATGTTATGTGTCATTGGCGGTCAAAGTGAGGATGACACTAAGTGTAGGGCAAATTTTCAGGCTTTGCTGGCAATGCAGAGCCCAAGCAGTGGTCAGAAAATAAAAAAGACCCATGGCCACCTGTGCCCACTTACCCCAACTGGCAATTTTTGGGGGGGAAAAAAAAAATCACGCCGCACAACGGGCATGCGTGGGCCTCATTACCAGCAAATTATACAAGTGCAGTGTCTCACATGCTGCTCATCCACTTTAGATGGGTGCATCGGGGATTCTGGGACCTAGTCTGCTCAGTAAGCCTCTTAGGAGGTAGTGTTTATTGGAAAAGGTTTTTTTTTTGCATTTTCTGGTTCATATTGCTGTAGTTACCATACATTAGTTGCTTTTATTGGAACTCTACCATTTTAGGTGTTTTATTTGATTTCCTTCCTTTCTCATATTAGCTCGGCTCTGATAGCACTCTTGCCTCCGAGTCAAAAGATTGAGAGATCAAGCCCCACCCAGGACTTAAGCACATATTCTGGCCTGACACTTTAGTGCAGTACTGAGGGAGTGCTGCCTTTTGGATGAGATGCCTGTTCACATGGGCGTAAAAGATTCTGGCTGTCATTTTCACCTTCGCTCATCTGAGCGGTAATCTGGCAGAGCAGATCACCCACATGTTGTCGAACCTAAAATCAGCAGGATGAAAACCAAGCGGGTTTTATAACGGGCGGGCGTAGCGAGTTCTCCTGGTTCCTGTCAAACATTATTCTCTCAACCAACATCACCAAAACAAATTAACTGGTCAGTTATTTTATTCTTATTAGTGGGATCTTGCTGTGTGAAAAATGGCTGACACACACACACAACTATGACTACACTTCTAAAGCAGTTCGTTGGCTATGAAGAGCTTTATGATGTTCTGAAAAGTGCAATGTAAATGCACATTCCTTCTTTTGGTATTTTTGGTTGCTCTGGAAATTTAAAAGAAAGTGCTGAGCATAAGCATTCCTTGCCAAGTTTTGAATAAGGAGATCATGAAGGGTTGTTGTGTTTCCTGACAACACCGCCATGGAGGAACTTGGTGCAATAGATGTTAAAAATACTACTATTAAGCTATATGTAGCTTTCAAAGGGTTAAATTTACAGCATAGCAGGGCTGGCAAGAGTAGTTCAGGTTCCAGATTGGAGCATTTGGTCCAGTCTACTGGAGGTAATGAAAGATAGTTTGACATTCCAGTGACCATTCACACTCATTGCTCCTACAACAACTCTATTCATTTGAACTCAATAGGGAGCACTGGCAAGTTAGGCTGGTGGATTCTGCTAGGGTTGGGGGGGGGGGGTAGTCAGTTTGACAAAAGCGGACACTGGAAGCTTTTAAAAACAGAGCTGCAGAAGCTGGGGGCGTGGGTTAAATCAGACAGCAAAGGGCTCTGATGAGGATAGAAATCCTTTAAGTGAAGCAAGATGACCCACTGAAGTGGGGTAGCATACCATATTCATTATTTTTATACTATTGCACAAAAACAAATTGTGTTGATGGAAGTAAGTGAAATAGATCATAACAGTTACGTATTTTCATTTTTCTTCGGAATAAGGCAGCTTAATGTTTTAGGTCAGGCTTTGCCGTGCCTAGTGGTAACTCGGTCTGCCGCCAGGGAGATTGAAGAACTACCCAGTGAAAGACACAATCATCACAATGGGATATTATTGGTCCATCCTTAGGCTATGCTATTATATTATTAAATATATAGAGCGAGTCAACTCCCATTAAAGTAAGATGCACACACTCAACAGAACGGCCGATGGCACTGAACCTGAGAAGGTACCTACAGCAGAATCAAATTCATAATGAGAGCCACCAAATGGAGGTGCAGTGACACCTGAAGCATTCCATTTGCACCCATCACTCTGGAACCCATGTTTCTAGACCCTACCCTCCATGTATACCTGAAGATCAGAGGAAACCTGACTTCACCTCCGCTTTACAGGACAGGTTGTCATGCAACTGTACTATCTGCTGCAGGATGACCTGCGCACAACCTATGAATGAGCTCTTCCTAGAAAATTGAACGTTGCCACAATGTGAAGTTTACATGCTACAGCTCCTTCCAAGCCACCTCAGGGACATGTGGTTGTTTTAAAATTTCTCAGGATGCCCATCCCTAGTTGTCCTGAGATGGTGATGATGGTCATTCTACTTGAACAGCTGCAATCCTTGGTGTTCCCACAATGGTGGTAGATAGGAAATTCTAGAATTTTGACCAGGTGATAAAGGATCACTGATAAATGTCCAAGTCAAGATAGTGTCTTGACCTTGGAGGGGCACTTGGAGTGATGGTGTTCTCATGATCATGCTGCTCTTGTCCTCCTTGGTGGTAGAAGTCGCAGGGCTGGAAGGTGCTCATGAAGTAAGCTTGGCGACTTGCTGCAGTGCATCCTGCAAATAGTACTTGTTGCCACAACAGTATACTGATGGTAGAGGGGCTGGATATTGAGTCCAGTGGCAGAGGCACCAAACAGACTGCTGTGTCATGAATGGAGTCAAGCTTCTTGAGTGTTGTTACTGTTGTACTCATCCAGGTGAGTGGTGAGTATTCCATCACACTCCTGGCTTGAGTCTTGGAGAGGCTTTGGGGAGGATTAGGTGATGAGCCACTTGTCAGAGTACCTAGCTTCTGCCATGACTGGTCCAGTTAGGCTTCCGGTCATTAGTGACCCAATGATATTGATGGTAGGTGATTTGGCAATGGTGATGTTGTTCAAGGTCAGAGGGAGGTGGTTGGGCCTTTTCTTGTTGGAGATGGTCATTGCCTGGTACTTATGTTTTTTTTTATTCGTTCACGGGATATGGGTGTCGCTGGCGAGGTCAGCATTTATTGCCCATCCCTAATTGCCCTCGAGAAGGTGGTGGTGAGCCGCCTTCTTGAACCGCTGCAGTCCGTGTGGTGACGGTTCTCCCACAGTGCTGTTAGGAAGGGAGTTCCAGGATTTTGACCCAGCGACAATGAAGGAACGGCGATATATTTCCAAGTCGGGATGGTGTGTGACTTGGAGGGGAATGTGCAGGTGGTGTTGTTCCCATGTGCCTGCTGCTCTTGTCCTTCTAAATAGTAGAGGTCGCGGGTTTGGGAGGTGCTGTCGAAGAAGCCTTGGCGAGTTGCTGCAGTGCATCCTGTGGATGGTACACACTGCAGCCACAGTGCGCCGGTGGTGAAGGGAGTGAATGTTTAGGGTGGTGGATGGGGTGCCAATCAAGCGGGCTGCTTTATCTTGGATGGTGTCGAGCTTCTTGAGTGTTGTTGGAGCTGCACTCATCCAAGCAAGTGGAGAGTATTCCATCACACTCCTGACTTGTGCCTTGTAGATGGTGGAAAGGCTTTGGGGAGTCAGGAGGTGAGTCACTCGCCGCAGAATACCCAGCCTCTGACCTGCTCTCGTAGCCACAGTATTTATATGGCTGGTCCAGTTAAGTTTCTGGTCAATGGTGACCCCCAGGATGTTGATGGTGGGGGATTCGGCGATGGTAATGCCGTTGAATGTCAAGGGAAGGTGGTTAGACTCTCTCTTGTTGGAGATGGTCATTGCCTGGCACTTATCTGGCGCGAATGTTACTTGCCACTTATCAGCCCAAGCCTGGATGTTGTCTAGTCTTGCTGCATGCGGGCTCGGACTGCTTCATTATTTGAGGGGTTGCGAATGGAACTGAACACTGTGCAGTCATCAGCGAACATCCCCATTTCTGACCTTATGATGGAGGGAAGGTCATTGATGAAGCAGCTGAAGATGGTTGGGCCTAGGACACTGCCCTGAGGAACTCCTGCAGCAATGTCCTGGGGCTGAGATGATTGGCCTCCAACAACCACTACCATCTTCCTTTGTGCTAGGTATGACTCCAGCCACTGCAGAGTTTTCCCCCTGATTCCCATTGACTTCAATTTTACTGGGGCTCCTTGGTGCCACACTCGGTCAAATGCTGCCTTGATGTCAATGCAGTCACCTCTGGAATTCAGCTCTTTTGTCAATGTTTGGACCAAGGCTGCAATGAGGTCTGGAGCCGAGTGGTCCTGGCGGAACCCAAACTGAGCATCGGTGAGCA
Organism: Heptranchias perlo; assembly: GCF_035084215.1. Taxonomy (NCBI): domain Eukaryota; kingdom Metazoa; phylum Chordata; class Chondrichthyes; order Hexanchiformes; family Hexanchidae; genus Heptranchias; species Heptranchias perlo. The sequence continues at coordinate 68,776,665 of NC_090326.1, read as the reverse complement.
GGTTATTGGTGAGTAAGTGCCGCTTGATAGCACTGTCGACGATACCTTCAATCACTTTGCTGATGATTGAGAGTAGATTGATGGGGCGGTAATTGGCCGGATTGGATTTGTCCTGCTTTTTGTGGACAGGACATACCTGGGCAATTTTCCACATTGTCGGGTGGATGTCAGTGTTGTAGCTGTACTGGAACAGCTTGGCTGGAGGCGCAGCTAGTTCTGGAGCACAAGTCTTCAGCACTACAGCTGGGATGTTGTCGGGGCCCATAGCCGTTGCTGTATCCAGTGCACTCAGCCGTTTCTTGCTATCACGTGGAGTGAATCGAATTGGCCGAAGACTGGCTTCCGTGATGGTGGGGATATCGGGAGGAGGCCGAGATGGATGATCCACTCGGCACTTCTGGCTGAAGATGGTTGCAAACGCTTCAGCCTTGTCTTTTGCACTCGCGTGCTGGACTCCGCCGTCATTGAGGATGGGGATGTTTGCAGAGCCTCCTCCTCCCGTTAGTTGTTTAATTGTCCACCACCATTCACGACTGGATGTGGCAGGACTGCAGAGCTTTGATCTGATCCGTTGGTTGTGGAATCGCTTAGCTGTCTATAGCATGTTGCTTCCGCTGTTTAGCATGCATGTAGTCCTGAGTTGTAGCTTCACCAGGTTGGCACCTCATTTTTAGGTACGCCTGGTGCTGCTCCTGGCATGCTCTTCTACACTCCTCATTGAACCAGGGTTGATCCCCTGGCTTGTTGGTAATGGTAGAGTGAGGAATATGCCGGGCCATGAGGTTACAGATTGTGCTGGAATACAATTCTGCTGCTGCTGATGTGCCTCATGGATGCCCAGTTTTGAGCTGCTAGATCTGTTCTGAATCTATCCCATTTAGCACGGTGGTAGTGCCACACAACACGTTGGATGGTCTCCTCAGTGCGAAGACGGGACTTTGTCTCCACGAGGACTGTGCGGTGGTCACTCCTACCAATACTGTCATGGACAGATGCATTTGCGACAGGTAGATTGGTGAGGACGAGGTCAAGTAAGTTTTTCCCTCGTGTTGGTTCGCTCACCGCCTGCCGCAGGCCCAGTCTGGCAGCTATGTCCTTCAGGACTCGGCCAGCTCGGTCAGTAGTGGTGCTACCGAGCCACTCTTGGTGATGGACATTGAAGTCCCCCACCCAGAGTACATTTTGTGCCCTTGCTACCCTCAGTGCTTCCTCCAAGTGGTGCTGAACATGGAGGAGGACTGATTCATCAGCTGAGGGAGGACGGTAGGTAGTAATCAGCAGGAGGTTTCCTTGCCCATGTTTGACCTGATGCCATGAGATTTCATGGGGTCCACACAAATGTTACCCACTACTTGTCAGCCCAAGCTTGGCTGTTTTCCAGGTGGACTGGAATGGACTGCTTGGAGAAAGTGTGAATGGAGCTGAACACTGTTGGATTGTCAGAGAACAGCTCCACCTTATGAGACAGGGAAGGTCATTGATGAAGCAGCTGAGGATGGGTGGGCTAAGGACACTGCACGGAGGAACTCTTATAGTGATGTCTTGGGGTTGTGATAATTGGCCCCTGATAACTACAACCATCTTCCTGTGTCAGGTGTGACTCTGGCCACTGAAGGGTTTTCCCCTTGATGCAGTTGAGCTCATATTTGCTCGGGCTCCTTTGTGCCGTACTTTGTTGAATGCTACCTTGATGTCAAGGGCAGCTATTGTCACCTCTTCTCTGGCATTCAGCTCTTGCATCCATGTTTGGCTGTAGGCTGTAACAAGGTCTGGAGCAATTGGTTCTGGCAGAACCTGAACATCAACAGGTTATTGGTGAGTAGGTGTCACTTGTTGGCACTATTGATGATTTCTTCAACACTTTGCTAATGATTGGGATGAAGCTGATGAAGGGTGGTAGTTGGGAGCTTTGTACTGTTTTTCGTGGATAGGATATTTCAGGGCAATGTTCCACATTGTTAGGTAAATGAGAGTGTCATAGTTGCATTGGAATATCTTGGCTAGAGGTCCAGCTAGTTGTGGTGCGTATGTCTTCAGCTGAGATGTTTACTGTATCCATTGTGCTCAGCTGCTTCTTAATGTCAGATGGAGTGAACCAAAAATGATTGGACACTGGCATCTGGGGACTTCAAGAGGAGGCTGAGTAGGACACCTGCATCAAGTAAGTGACAGAGGCTGTATTTGCAAAGAGCATCACCTTCATTACTGTCCCTGTGGAAAGAAGGCATCGGCTGGACGGGACACAGACTTTTCACTGAATAGCAGGCTTCCCTTGAAAAAAATCTTGTCACAGATGGCACCCCTTGGGCATCATAATTCTTCATATTAACCCAACAGCCAACATGCACAGGAAGGTTTTGCATAATGTTCAGCTGGTATCTGGCTACAGAAATATCATTATGCGTATCAATGGTTTTTGGTTACAAAGGAACCACGCTACCATCAGTAAGCAGCATTCTACAATGGCTGCCTTTTTGGAAGGAGAATGATCACTGACACATAAGGAGAATAGAGTTGCTAACTCTGGTTCAATGTATTCAAAGAGGTTTCATCACATTATCTCACATCTCCAACTGCCCCACTCCCTCCAGTGTTCATCCGACACGCTCATCTTCGCAGTGTACTGCCTTCCCACACCACTTGGAAAGCGAACAGACTCTGTTACCCGATGGATGATTCTTCACCGTCAGTTAAACAGGTTTTTGTCCTATCTCCAATATCTTTTTTTTTTAAATGCACCTATGATTTTTCTCCCAGGTTGCTCACAGCAGTGTCTGGGAGATTATTCTTTCTTTCTTGGACACTGCAGAACAATTCGTGAGGGTTGGCAACTCTAGGGGAGAATGACTTGAGACCAGGCTAACCTCAGCATCCATGGCTGCTGACCCCAACAACTTGAATTTACATAGTGCCTTTAATGTAGAAAAATGTCCCAAGGTGCTTTACAGAAGTGCAATCAGACAAAAATCAACACCAAGCCTTAGAAGGAGGTATTAGTAGGGTTGACTAAAAGCTTGGTCAGAGAGGTGGGTCTTAAGGTATTAGAGGGAGGGAAGTCTAGAGCTTAGGGACTGGACAACTGAAGGCACAGAGGCAAGGGTATGGAGTTTATGGCAGGGGCCAGAGACGATGGCTCCAGTCTTTCTAATGTTTAACTGGAGGAAACAGGACATTTAGAAAATCATAATATGAGTAGGCAGAGTCAACACAGTTTAATGAAAGGGAAATAGAATTTTTTTTGAGAGTGTAACTAGCAGGGTAGATAAAAGGGAACCAATGGATGTAGTATCTTTGGATTTTCAAAAGGCTTTCGATAAGTTGTCACAAAAGAGGTTGTTACACAAGATAAGGGCTCATGGGATTGGGGGTAATATGTTAGCGTGGATTGGCCGAAAACGGAGAGTAGGAATAAACTGGTCATTTTCAGGTTAGCAGGTTGTAACTAGTGGGGTGCCGCATGGATCGGTGCTTGGGCTTCAGCTGTTCACAATCTATATCAATGACTTAGATGAGGGGACCGAGTGTAATGTATCCAAGTTTGCTGAAGATACAAAGCTAGGTGGGAAAGTAAGCTGCGAGGAGGACGCAAAGAGGCATAGACAAGTTAAGTGACTGGCCGAGATGGTGGCAGATGGAGGATAATGTGGGGAAATGTGAAATTATTCACTTTGGTAGGAAGAATAGAAAAACTAGTTTTTTTTTAAAAAAAGACACTAAGAAATGTTAGTAGTCAGAGATTTGGGTGTCCTTGTACACGAATCACAGAAAGTTAACACGCAGGTACAGCAAGCAATTAGGAAGGCAAAGGGTATGATATACTTCAACCCTCTTGCAATAAAGGCTAAGATCAAGGAGGTCTTGCTGCAATTATATAGGACTCTGGTGAGACCACACCTGGAGTACTATGTACAGTTTTGGTCTCGACCTAAGTAAGGACATACTTAGGATGGGATGCAACGAAGGTTCACTAGATTGATTCCTGGGATGAGAGGGTTGTTTTATGAGAGATTGAGTAGAATGGGCCTATATTCTCTGGAGTGTAGAACAATGAGAGGTGATCCCATTTGAAACATAAGATTTTGAGAGGGCTTGACAGGGTAGATGGTGAGAGGCTGTTTCTCCTGGCTAGAGAATCTACAACTAGGGCAACATAGTCTCAGGATAAGGAATTGGCCAATTAGGACTGAGATGAGGAGAAATTTCTTCACTCAGAGGGTTGTGAATCTTTGGAATTCTCTATCCCAGAGGGCTGTGGATGCTCAGTCGTTGAGTATATTCAAGACTGAGATCGATAGATTTTTGGACACTAGGGGAATCAAGGGGATATGGGGAGGGAAAGTGGAGTTGAGGTTGAAGATCAGCCATGATGTTATTGAATGGCGGAGCAGACTCAAGGGGCCGTATGGCCTACTCTTACTCCTATTTCTTTTATGAAATTATGGGTAATGCAGGACTGGATGTTGGACATATAGACTGACAACATGGAGCCAGTGCAGATGTTGAGAGGTGGTGCTGTGTGTCGTCAGCGTATATTAGGCAGCAGATCCCATGTCTTTGAATGATGACACCAAGGGGCAGCATGTAGACAAGAAAAAGAGGGGGTCAAGGATAGATTCTTGGGTGACTCCAGAGGTAACGGTGCAGAGGTGTGAAGAGAAACCATTTCTGGAGATGCTCCGGCTACAGTTGGATAGGTAAGAGTGTAATCAAATGAGGTCCCACTGAGCTGGACAATGGAGGAGAGGCATTGAAAGAGAATGGTGTAGTTGACCATATCAAAGGCTGCAGAGAACTCAAAGGACGAAGAGGGATAGTGCACCATGGGTCATAGTCTCAAAGGATGTCTTTTGTGACTTTGATTAGGGCAATTTCAGTGTTGAGGCAGGGTGGAAATCTGATTGGAGTGATTGAAACAGAGCTGTGGGAAAGATGGGCACAGATTTGGGAGGTGACAACACGTTCAATTAAATTGGAGAGGAAAGGGAGGTTGGAGATGGGGTGGTAGTTTGCAAGGGCAGAGGGTGGGCTTTTTGAGGAGGATGATGACAGTGATTTTGAAAGGAAGGGAGATAGTAGCCGAGGAGAGAACCATTTACAATACCAGCTTTTTAAAAAAAATATTCATTCATGGGATGTGGGCATCGCTGGCGAGGCCGGCATTTATTGCCCATCCCTAATTGCCCTCGAGAAGGTGGTGGTGAGCCGCCTTCTTGAACCGCTGCAGTCCGTGTGGTGAAGGTTCTCCCACAGTGCTGTTAGGAAGGGAGTTCCAGGATTTTGACCCAGCGACAATGAAGGAACTGCGATATATTTCCAAGTTGGGATGGCGTGTGACTTGGAGGGGTTCGTGCAGGTCGTGTTGTTCCCATGTACCTGCTGCTCTTGTCCTTCTAGATCGTAGAGGTCGTGGGTTTGGGAGGTGCTGTTGAAGGAGCCTTGGTGAGTTGCTGCAGTGCATCCTGGGGATGGTACAAACTGCAGCCACTGTGTGCCGGTGGTGAAGGGAGTGAATGTTTAGGGTGGTGGATGGGGTGCCAATCAAGCGGGCTGCTTTGTCCTGGATGGTGTCGAGCTTCTTGAGTGTTGTTGGAGCTGTACTCATCCAGGCAAGTGGAGAGTATTCATCACACTCCTGATTTGTGCCTTGTAGATGGTGGAAAGGCTTTGGTGAGTCAGGAGGTGAGTCACTCGCCGCAGAATACCCAGCCTCTGACCTGCTCTCGTAGCCACACTATTTATATGGCTGGTCCAGTTAAGTTTCTGGTCAATGGTGACCCCCAAGATGTTGATGGTTGGGGATTCGGCGATGATAATGCCGTTGAATGTCAAGGGGAGATGGTTAGACTCTCTCTTGTTGGAGATGGTCATTGCCTGGCGCGAATGTTACTTGCCACTTATGAGCCCAAGCCTGGATGTTGGGCTCGGGCTGCGGCTCGGACTGCTTCATTATCTGAGGGGTTGCGAATGGAACTGAACACTGTGCAATCATCAGCGAACATCCCCATTTCTGACCTTATGATGGAGGGAAGGTCATTGATGAAGCAGCTGAAGATGGTTGGGCCTAGGACACTGCCCTGAGGAACTCCTGCAGCAATGTCCTGGGGCTGAGATGATTGGCCACCAACAACCACTACCATCTTCCTTTGTGCTAGGTATGACTCCAGCCACTGCAGAGTTTTCCCCCTGATTCCCATTGACTTCAATTTTATTAGGGCTCCTTGGTGCCACACTCGGTCAAATGCTGCCTTGATGTCAAGGGCAGTCACTCTCACCTTACTTCTGGAATTCAGCTCTTTTGTCCATGTTTGGACCAAGGCTGTAACGAGGTCTGGAGCAGAGTGGTCCTGGCAGAACCCAAACTGAGCATTGGTGAGCAGGTTATTGGTGAGTAAGTGCCGCTTGATAGCACTGTCGACGACACCTTCCATCACATTGCTGATGATTGAGAGTAGACTGATGGGGCGGTAATTGGCTGGATTGGATTTGTCCTGCTTTTTGTGGACAGGACATACCTGGGCAATTTTCCACATTGTCGGGTAGATGCCAGTGTTGTAGCTGTACTGGAACAGCTTGGCTAGAGGCGCAGCTAGTTCTGGAGCACAAGTCTTCAGCACTACAGCTGGAATGTTGTCGGGGCCCGTAGCCTTTGCTGTATCCATTGCACTCAGCCGTTTCTTGATATGACGTGGAGTGAATCGAATTGGCTGAAGACTGGCTTCTGTGATGGTGGGGATATCAGGAGGTGGCCGAGATGGATCATCCACTCGGCACTTCTGGCTGCAAACGCTTCAGCCTTGTCTTTTGCACTCATGTGCTGGACTCCGCCATCGTTGATGATGGGGATGTTTACAGAGTCTCCTCCTCCCGTTAGTTGTTTAATTGTCCACCACCATTCATGACTGGATGTGGCAGGACTGCAGAGCTTTGATCTGATCCGTTGGTTGTGGTATCGCTTAGCTCTGTCTATAGCATGTTGCTTCCGCTGTTTGGCGTGCATGTAGTCCTGAGTTGTCGCTTCACCAGGTTGGCACCTCATTTTTCGGTACACCTGGTGCTGCTCCTGGCATGCTCTTCTACACTCCTCATTGAACTAGGGTTGATCCCCTGGCTTGTTGGTAATGGTAGAGTGAGGAATATGCCGGGCCATGAGGTTACAGATTGTGCTGGAATACAATTCTGCTGCTGCTGATGGCCCACAGCGCCTCATGGATGCCCAGTTTTGAGCTGCTAGATCTGTTCTGAATCTATCCCATTTAGCACTGTGGAAGTGCCACACAACACGTTGGATGGTGTCCTCAGTGCGAAGACGGGACTTCATCTCCATGAGGACTGTGCGGTGGTCACTCCTACCAATACTGTCATAGACAGATGCATCTGTGACAGGTAGATTGGTGAGGACGAGGTAAGTAAGTTTTTCCCTCGTGTTGGTTCGCTCACCACCTGCCGCAGGCCCAGTCTAGTAGCTATGTCCTTCAAGACTCGGCCAGCAGTGGTGCTACCGAGCCACTCTTGGTGATGGACATTGAAGTCCTCCACTCAGTGTACGTTCTGTGCCCTTGCTACCCTCAGTGCTTCCTCCAAGTGGTGTTCAACATGGAGGAGGACTGATTCATCAGCCGAGGGAGGACGGTAGGTGGTAATCAGCGGATGGTTTCCTTGCCTATGTTTGACCTGATGCCATGAGATTTCATGGAGTCCAGAGTCAATGTTGAGGACTCCCAGGGCCACTCCCTCCTGGCTGTATATCACTGTACCGCCACCTCTGGTGGGTCTGTCGGCAGTAAAGGACATACCCAGGGATGGTGATGGAAGAGTCTGGGACGTTGGCTGAAAGGTGTGATTCTGAGAGTGTGAGTATGGCTATGTCAGGCTGTTGCTTGACTCGTCTGTGGGACAGCTCTCCCAATTTTGGCACAAGTCCCCAGATGTTAGTGAGGAGGACTTTGCAGGGTCGACTGGGCTTGGTTTGCCTTTGTCGTGTCCGGTGGTCTGTCCGTTTTTTTTATTCTTGTTGTGACTTTTTTTAGCGAGATTTTACAACCGAGTGGCTTGCTAGGCCATTTCAGAGGGCAATTAAGAATCAACCACATTGCTGTGGGTCTGGAGTCACATGTCGGCCAGACCGGGTAAGGACAGCAGGTTTCCTTCCCTGAAGGACATTAGTGAACCAGATGGGTTTTTATGACAATCCGGTAGTTTCATGGCCACCATTACTGATACTAGTATTTTAATTCCAGATTTTATTTAATTAATTGAATTTAAATTCCCCAGCTGCCATGGCGGGATTTGAACTCATGACACCAGATTATTAGTCCAGGCCTCTGGATTACTAGTCCAGTAACATAACCACTATGCTACCGTACCCTTGAGGGCAAGGAAGGGAAGCTGGGTGGTCAGCAATTTACTGGGAATGGAGTTGAGAGCAGGAACTGGGTCTTGTCTCATGGACAAGATGAGCTCAGAGAGGTCATTTGGGGAAATAGGAGAGAAACTAGAAAATTATGTGGGTTCAAGGTTAGGGCAGGGGGAGCCTTGGGAGAAGTTCGGCTTGATGGGCAGTGGGATAATGGAGGAGAGGCGTTGGAAGAGAATGAAGAGGGCGCAAGGTTAGTTGAGATGGAGATTAAAATCACCAAGGATGAGGAGTGGCTCAGTGCCTGAGGGAGGATATCTCAGTGAGAATCTCCGGTGGTGGGGGGCGGTGGGTGCGGTGGTAGAGAATGATGATTTTAAAAGGAGAGATGAGAAGCGTGGAACAACGTGAAATGCGTGATGGAGGAGAAGGTGCCACAAGAGCAGGAGGAGAGATCAAGTTTTGATTTTGTGTTAAGGGCCAAACCAGCACCGTGGGTGTTTGGACGGGGCATGGTGGAAATTCTAGCCAGACGGGGAGGGTTCAATGAGGGGTAAGGTGTTGCATCCGTGGGCTAAGTTTCTGTCAAAGCCTTGATGTCAAAGCAATTATCCACAATAAGGCAGTGATTGCAAGTGTTCACGAGTGGACAATCTGGAAGGAAATGCAGAAGAAACTGTGATTGTTGATTCATTGGCAGAGTTCAAAAGGACCGTGGTGGGTGGGGTGAGGGGGGACAGAAAGGAGTTTGGCAAAATTACCAGCGTGTTGAGTGGGAAGGTTGGTGATAGAGGAGAATGGGGCAGTTGGGGTTGATGCTCGTAAGGAGGTAGCAATGAGTGCTTTGATGGGCCCTTCGGAGAATGCCGAGAGAGGCACAGAGGATCGCTGTGACTGATCCAGAGAATTCAAGCCTGGGATGGTGGCAGGAATGCAAGAAGGCGGAGGAGTAGTGATGGATTTGGGAAGGCAAAGTACCTAAGGGGAGAGAAAAGAAAGGTGGCTTGACTAGATGACAGGAAAGGAAGAGGCAGCAGAGAAGGGGCCAAGAGAGAAAAAAAAGGGAATATAAAGTATGGGGCTCACGTGAATGGACACAAAGAACCCCACTGAGAAATAGCAGAGAGGGGTCTTGGATCGGAAGCTTGCACATATTTGCAGTCCATATCCACTACCTAGACCTTCAAGAGAAGTGTGCCATCCAGCTTTTGCATGAAGGAGTGTATGCAAGAGGACAATAGTTGTATATAATGCTTGAAATGGTACCTCCCAGAGTGTGGGAGTTTCTAGCTTAAGTATGTGCTATGCTTGATGGGCCTCAAGAAATGTATGCAATAGTGAGGAGCACACTCAGATTTCACTGATACCAGCAAACTTCTTTTTCATTTGCAGCTAGATGCATGTAACCTGGGTGACTTCATGGATTTGGTTCTCAACCTCAATGCAGCAAGCACCTATGCTTTTATTGAAGTGGTTTTTAGTCTCAAATAGTGTCACCCTCTTTTGATACACCTTCTGCAGCAGGACCTCCAACTGTTCCACTTCAAAGGGAACAATGATACCCATATATTTTTGTTGTGCCATTGTGATCAATTACTTTACTTCTCTGTCTCTACCACAACTTCTCCTTTAATGGCTAGTAGCAGCCCTTTCAAAGTTACTGGCTAACTGGATTTTCCAATCCCCAGTCAAGTGTGTCATAGACCAGGCTCTCTGGGCAAGCTTTTCTTGTGTCTGTGGCCTTTTCATATTAGGAGGAGGAAATGCCATCAGAAAATTGGGTGAGGCTACCCATCTACACTGCAGGTACAGGCAAGTCTGTGCATTGAACTAACTCAACCCCATTTTTTCCATTATCAGAAAATTGGGGCATGCCCATATTTATAATGGAAATTACTTACTTATGTAAAATCTCACTGTAATTACACCCTTCCACCAATGCTGTTGCTGTAGCATCCAGTTTTCCATCTTTCAGCTCTTCAACTTATACTGCAAAAAAAGTGCCTATGCTTCAACCAACTCCATTTCTCTGCTTCCCAAATAGTCATACATTTTTCTATTTAATAAAATGGGGACTGAATTACATTTTCACCACCCTTTAAGCTGCTTCACCTGCAGACTGTAGTAGAAGACTGTTGAACAAAATTGAAAAACAAAAAAAAGTTCTGTCTTTAGCTTTTATTAAAAATGTTTGAGTTTTGTTTTGAAGGTATCAGTCAGTTCTACAAACATGAATTTGGTTCTGACTGCTGTTTGTCTGTGGGTTCTGGTTCTGTGCTGTTGGGAACCTCAGGCTGAATTGTTTAGTTCAGTGATGTGTGTAGGTGAGCCTTCCTGAAATTGGTGACCACTATGAAAATTAGAGCTAGGCTGTTCAGTGGTGACGTTAGGAAGCACTTCACTCAAAGGGTAGTGGAAATCTGGAACTCCCCTAAAAAGCTGTTGAGGCTAGGTCAATTGAAAATTTCAAAACTGAGACTGATAGATTTTTATATTAAGGGTTATGGAACCAATGCAGGTAAATGGAGTTAAGATACAGATCAGCCATTATCTAATTGAATGGCGGAACAGGCTCGAGGGTCTGAATGGCCTACTTCTGTTCCTAAGTGTAGATCGGGCTTAACCATGACTGAAGATGCTGCTCTGCTTTAGCAACAGTTTTTTTAAAAAACACTAAAGATTATACATTAATGCTAGTGGATGAAATAAGTGCTTGTGGATGTAATACAATGTTCTTTGCTGTGCTTTTAGGGAGGTACTGAGCAGAGAAAAGGGGCGGGGGGGAAGGGAGTCACTGGATTCTGATCTCTTTCATCTGCTAGCAGCCAGGTACAAAATGCCATTTGTGAAGGCCTAGGTAAATGCTGGGTGCTACCTTTTCACCAAGGTAGTGATGACCTAAAGAGGGAAGAAGTACAAATTGAACAAAAACGTGGAGTAGGGGAAGAAGCATTGCGTTAATGCTTACCTGTTTAATTCAATAGAACCTTACCTATTCTATTCCAGCACTAAAAGTTGAAAATTTCATGATTACAATATTAGACCAGTGTGCACTTGTTTTCAGAAAAAAAAGTCAATAGCCAGTTATACTGTATCAGCAGAGAATGTTCTAAGTTACAGAAGTATCTCCATGGTTAGGAGATGTTTATCAATCAAGTTTGAGCAGAAGGCAGTGTTTTAAAAATTGCTATGCCAGTATGTGGTTGGTAATTGGTTAATCAGTTGCCCTTATGTAAAGTCAATTAGCACTGACAGAAAACTTCCCCCAAATGTCAGTGCTAATTGACTTTACATAAGGGCAACTGATTAACCAATTACCAACCATATACTGGCATAGCAAAATTTTGCTAGCAGCAGGTGTATGCTGGTGTTAAGGGCATTTGTATTGATACATGACAAGCACAAAGCTCACTATTGTCTGTCCATTGAAATCAACTGATGGAAAATCACAGGTAATATCCCTGCACTTGTCCAATATACACTGGCACCAGGCATGGTTCCCTGCTGCCAGTGTGCACAGAAAATTAACCCCACAGTGTCTACATTAATTGTTGTTTCTGATATGGGACCAAAGTAGGCCTAAAACCCAATTTGGCAGTTTGGGTTTTTAAAAGTATTGTGTCTTTTGGTGGATTCACAGCAGTGTTAATGCATCTTGTCTCACAGGACCTGAAAGCTGTATTTTTTTTTTACATGATCTGAGCTTGCAGGGGTTACATTTGCTAAAAATGGTGTTGGAAATTATGTCGACTTATCCCACTTTTTTGGAATACCTTGGCACACAGTTTATCAAAACACTGCAGAGAGTTATAAGCTAAAAAAAAATATTTACAAGTTAAATGGCAAACATCAGAATTAGGCTATTATAGTACACAGTAGTAGTATGCACAGCACTGAAAGTTCATCAGAAAATTAACTGCTCTTGAGCATTTAGGTCTCTTGGTTTTGCACCAGAAGCAGTAACTAATGTACACATTATGGGGGTAATTTTCTCTACTATATTTCTGATATGCACTGGCAGTGGGGAACCTTACCTGTCACCAGTTCATATCAGAAATATAGTTGAGTTCCTTAGAAGTGAACATCATCCTGAATACTGGCATGCCAAAATTAAAACAGTTCATCAAAACATTGATTTCATTCTACTCAAACTTGGTTGATAAGCAGTGCCTGAATCACATCTCTCAGATCTCTATCGTGAACAGCAAAGGACTTTGGTTTATAAATCTTGTTTCTCTTTGATCTCTATATTCATGACGACATTAGACAAACAGCTGATATAATCCTTTTGACAATTAACAATGAAATTAGATGTTCAGAATAAGACTTACTTTAAGTGGATCCAGATAAATAAAAATACTTGATCATATACTTCAAACTTTAATATGCATTCCAGGTTGCAATATCAACATCAATTCCAAGATACTTATAGAAATAGCATCACGCAGATTATTCAAAAACCCCAGTTGCTGACCCCTGGAATCATTAATTAGCGTACCAAATGAAAGTCCTTAATCAGCACAAGATGTCTACCTCATTATTCTAGAAGACAGAGTTGCTGCAGATGTTTTAGGTTTTAAAGATACAGTACAGAACATATTTCATGAAACCACAATAAGACATTTTCCATTTTTGTCACATAAAATCAAAATGGAAAGACTGCAAAGTAGGAGGAATGGAAGATTTAGATAAGATGAACCACAATTTAACTAATTCGTAACTTTCACTTGAACCCAAGATGAGATTTCAGCATGAAATTGTTCGCATGTATCCATTACTGTGGCGTTTTTATTTTTAGCTAGCAGCAGGTGTATGCTGGTGGTAAGGGCAATTAATTGTATTGATGCATGATTCTACATTAAAGAGTTAATGATTTTTAATGGTATCCAACGTACTTCACAATGAAACCACACAACAGAATTGCTTCTAACAAAACCCTTTATAGCAAAAAGTTAATGCCGTGTATAAACTTTCCTATTGTACAAGCCTCCTGAAATTAAATTGGTTAAGGCAAAATATTGCCCATTGATATACTAATTAATGAATCCAGGGTCAGCAACTGTCGTGATCTGATATAACAAATTGTAGCTGTTCTCATACTTAGAAATGTTGGCACTGCCCTTTGAAGAGTGTTTAAAGTTTGAGTGTAAAGGCTATGTTTAATGTGTACATAATTGTATTATAGTATTAGGAAATAAGATAACTAGGTATTGCATATAAAATAATCCAGTCTGTGGTGAGAACAACTTTATTATAAGCTCCTTTCACTGAAACCGGTGAATTAATTGAATGATGATCAACAGTTAATTATCAGGAAATGATATACACTCGATAGATACTGTAAACAACTATTGATACCTTGGTGGAATTTTAAGATTGTAATCTGATCTCCAGGTTCTGATAAATGTTGGAAACCGCTTTGAGTTAATCTCTGCTGCAATTTGATGTCCTTGGAATTGGCCAATTGGATTACTGCTTTTTTATACTGAAAGCTTTTACTTGATTTTTATAATACAAAGAAAACTTCAGTTCAAACAATAGATATGGCCTTAGCGCAAGAAAAATAGCACAAGAGATGTACAGATTACAGAGATGAAAACTGCTTTTGCCAATAATCAGAGATAAAATGATGGGTAATTTTCGAGAGAATTAAAATAGTCAATTTCATGACTATATAAGGAATACTAAAATCAAAGATGTAAGTCACAGTGAGTTTCTAATCATGTGTCAAACACTGGGAGAAAGGTCATTTTTTCTGGGGGAGGTGGTGGTAAGGAAGAGAAAGGGAGAGACTTAGCACCTCATCCACTGATGCTGCAAAGCAGAAATCCCTTGCTCCAGAGACTCAGTTTTCTGAAACTTTGTGCAGGACATAAGACAGATTGGTGAAATGGGCAGACACATGGCAGATGAAATTTAACGCCGAGAAGTGTGAAGTGATGAATTTTGGTAGGAAGAATGAGGAGGGGCAATATAAACTAATCTTTACAATTTTAACAGGGATGCAGGAACAGAGACCTTGGGGTGTACATACGCAAATCTGTAAAGACGGCAGGACAAGTTGAGAAGGCTGTTAAAAAAGCATTTGGGATCCTGGGCTTTATTAATAGAGGCACAGAGTACAAAGGCAAGGAAGTTATGCTAAACCTTTATAAAACACTGGTTAGGCCTCACACTTCTGGGCATCACACTTTAGGAAAGATGTCAAGGCCTTAGAGGATGCAGAAGAGATTAACTAGAATGGTACCAGGGTTGAGGGACTTCAGTTATTTGGAGAGATTGGAGAAGCTGGGGTTGTTCCCCTTAGAACAGAGAAGGTTAAGGGGAGATTTGATAGAGGTGTTCAAAATCATGAACGGTTTCGACAGAGTAAATTGATTCCTGGGATGAGAGAGTTGTCCTATGAAGAGAGATTGAGTAGAATGGGCCTATACTCTCTCGAGTTTAGAAGAATGAGGGGTGATCTCATTGAAACATAAGATTATCATAGAATCATAGAAAATTTATGGCACAGGAGGCGGTGATTGGGCCCATTGTGTCTGCCCCGGCTGAGAAGTGAGCCTGTAGCCCTGCAGGTCACGGCTCTTCAGGTGCACATCCAGGTATTTCTTAAGCGAGTTGAGTTTCTGCCTCTCCCACCCCCTCAGGCAGTGAGTTCCAGACCACCACCACCCTCTGGGTGAAAAAAAAAATCTTTCCTCAGTTCCACTCTAATCCTTCTACCAATCACTTTAAAATCTATGCCCCCTGGTTATTGACTCCTCTGCTAAGGGAAATAGGTCCTTCCTATCCACTCTATCTAGGCCCCTCAATTTTATACACCTCAATCAAATCACCCCTCAGCCTCCTCTGTTCCAAGGAAAACAACCCCAGCCTATCCAATGTCATCATAGTTAAAATTCTCCAGTCGAGGCAACATCCTCGTAAATCTCCTCTGCACCCTCTCTAGTGCAATTACATCCTTCCTGTAATGTGGTGACCAGAACTGTGCACAGTACTCAAGCTGTGGCCTAACTGGTGTTTTATACAGTTCCAGCATAACATCCCTGCTCTTATATTCTGTGCCTCGGCTGATAAAGGAAAGCATTCGATATGCCTTCTTAACCACCTTATCTACCTGTCCTGCTACCTTCAGGGATCTGTGCACATGCACTCCAAGGTCCTTCACTTCCTCTCCACCTCTCAGTATCCTCACATTTATTGTGTATTCCCTTGCCTTGTTTGCTCTCCCCAAATGCATTACCTCTCACTTCTTTGGATTAAACTCCATTTGCCACTTTTCTGCCCATCTGACCAGTTCATTGATATCTTCCTGCAGTCTACAGCTTTCCTCCTCACTCTCAACAACACGGCTTATCTCTGTCATCCGCAAATTTCTTAATCATGCCCTCTACGTTTAAGTCCAAATCATTAATGTATACCACAAAGAGCAAAGGACCTAGTACCGAGCCATGCGGCACCCCATTCGAAACAGCCTTCCAGTCGGAAAAACACCCGTTGACCATTACCCTTTGCTTTCTGCTACTGAGCAATTTTGGATTCAATTTGCCACATTCACTTGGATCCCATGGGCCTTTACTTTTTTGACCAATCTGCCACGTGGGACCTTGTCAAAAGCCTTGCTAAAATCCATATAGACAACATCAAGTGCGCTACCCTCATTGATCCTCCTTGAAAAATTCAATCAAGTTAGTCAGACACGACTTCCCCTTAACAAATCCTTGCTGACTGTCCTTGATTAGTCCGTATCTTCCTAAGGTGACAATTTATCCTGTCCCTCAGAATTGATTCCAATAATTTGCCCACCACCAAGGTTAGGCTGACTGGCCTGTAATTGCTTGGTCTATCCTTCGCTCCCTTTTTAAACAACAGTACAATGTTAGCAGTCCTCCAATCCTCCGGCACAATGTCTGTATCCAGTGAAGTTTGGAAAATGATTGTTAAAGCCTCTGCTATTTCCTCCCTGGTTTCTTTTAACAGCCCGGGATACATTTCATCTGGCCCTGGTGATTTATCCACTTTCAAAGATGCTAATCCCCTTAATACTTCCTCCCTCCTCTCTATGTTTATCCCATCCAATATTTCACTCCTCCTCCTTAACTTCAATCCCTGTATCATCCCTCTCCTTTGTGAAGACAGATGCAAAGTATTCATTAAGAACCATACCCACATCTTCCACCTCCACACAGTTTACATTTTTGGTCTCTAATAGGCCCTACTCTTTCCTTAGTTATCCTCTTGCTCTTAATGTATTTATAAAACACCTTTGGATTTTCTTTGATTTTACCTGCTAATATTTTTTCACACCCTCTCTGCTTTCCTAATTTCCTTTTTAACTTCACCCCTGCACTTCGTATTCTCCTCTAAGCTTTCTGTAGCATTGAGTTCCTGGTGTCTATCATAGGCTTTCTTTTTCTGCCTTATCTTACCCTGAATGCTCCTGGACATCCAGGGGGCTCTAGATTTGGCAGTCCCTCCCTTTTTCTTTGTGGGAACATGTTTACCCTGAACCCCTGGAATCACCCCTTTGAATGCTTCCCACTGCTCTGACACGGATTTACCTTCAGTTTACTTCTGCTAAATCACTCCTCAGTTTAGTAAAATTGGCCTTTCCCCAATTGAAAACATTAACTCCTGCTCTGTCTTTGTCCTTTTCCATAACTATGCTAAAACTAACTAACTATTATGATCACTACCATCAAAATGCTCTCCCACTGCTACTTCTTCCACCTGCCCCTCTTCATTTCCTAGAACTAAATCCAGAACTGTCCCCCCCCCCCCCCTCTCGTTGGGCTTGCTATATACTGGCTAAAAAAATTCTCCTGTATGCAATTTAAGAATTCTGTGCCCTCGATACCATTCATACTGTTTGTATCCCAGTTAATATTAGGGTAGTTGAAACCCCCAATATTACTGCCCTATTGTTTTTGCACGTCTCAGAAATTTGCCTACATATTTGCTCTTCTATCTCCCTTTCTACTGTTATGGGGTCTATAGTACACTTCCAGTAGTGTGACTGCCCTTTTTTTGATCTTTAGCTCAACCCATATGGCATCATTTGATGCTCCTTCTAAAATATCATCCCTCCTAACAACTGTAATTGATCTGAGAGGGCTTGACAGGGTAGGTGCTGAGAAGCTGATTCCCCTGGCTGGAGAGTCTAGAACCAGGTGGCATAGTCTCAGGATAAGCGGTCGGCCATTTAGGATTGAGATATGAGGAATTTCTTCACTCAGAGGGTTGTAAATCTTTGGAATTCTCTACCCCAGAGGGCTTTGGATGCTCAGTCGTTGAGTGTATTCAAGGCTGAGATAGATAGATTTTTGGACTCGAAGGGGATCAAGGGATATGGGGATTGGGTGGGAAAGTGGAGTTGAGGTCGAAGATTAGCCATGATCTTATTGAATGGTGGAGCAGGCCCAAGGGGCCATATGGCCTACTCCTGCTCCTATTTCTTATGTTCTTATAACGTTTCCAGTGGCAGAATGGTCAGTAACCAAAAGGTGATTGGCAGAAGAGCCAGAGGCGACATGAGGAATTTTTTTTAATGCAGAGAGTTGTAATGATCTGGAATGCACTGCCTGAAAGGGTGGTGGAAACAGATTCAATAATAACTTTCAAAAGGGAACTGGATAAATACTTGAAGGGAAAACATTTACAGGGCTATGGGGAAAGAGC
Organism: Heptranchias perlo; assembly: GCF_035084215.1. Classification (NCBI taxonomy): domain Eukaryota; kingdom Metazoa; phylum Chordata; class Chondrichthyes; order Hexanchiformes; family Hexanchidae; genus Heptranchias; species Heptranchias perlo. The sequence continues at coordinate 68,758,634 of NC_090326.1, read as the reverse complement.
AGGAGAATGGGACTATTTGGACAGCTCTTTCAAAGAGCTGGCACAGGCAAGATGGGCTGAATGCCCTCCTCCTGTGCTGTACCTACTATGACATTATGAATACATTGAGGATCCATGATAGCCAAGATATCTCACTCCACACATATACCAAGTGCCATCCCTCTGTGTCTAACTGACTGACTTAAAATATGGATAGTGTTCGCCTGAATTCCTGCTGGCACCAACATTTTTGCAACAATCAAACTCTGCTTGCTCATTTCACACAAGTAGTAATTATAGAAAAAAAATCTTAATTACCAGTCCTTGCTACTTTAATGCTGATTTCTGAATTGGGCAAAATATCCTCGCTTAAACCTTTTGTCTTTCACCAAAAATAAAAAGCAGATACCTGTTTAATTGGTGGGCAGAGGGGATGGGTGGGAGAAAGCAATTCAGTAATAGATTGTTGCAAACTTTAGCAATTATTTAAGTGAGCTGCTGAGTGATAGGGAAAAATTCCAGCATTTATCCACTCAACTCCCATCAAACTTTTAATCAACCCTGGAAATAATATGATGGGTCCCTTACCTACCCTCACCTTCCACTCCGTGTAACTCCTTATGCAAATAGTATGACAGTCATGTTCTTAAAAAAAAACAAATTAGAAGTCTGCAAGTGCAAAGTAATCATAATTTAACATTGTTCAAAATGGCTTTTCAAGAACCTTCCATTTTTACCATATTTCCAGAGCTCAGATTAATATTTTAATTAACCTATTTCATTTTTACGTGACTTTTAATCATTATTAGCCAGAATTTGCTATCAAAATAATGGAGACTAATGGCACGCGCCATTGTTTATGCGTAAATGGTACAGCAACTTCAGGCGAGGGTCAGATGTGAGGTTAAAAGCGAATATCCAAAAGTTGCTACATGAGTTGCTGTTAGCTTCGCAAAAATGGCATCTCGCTGTCTGCCTCACCATTGAAATGCATTGAATGGCGTGAAGTTGCTGTATTTGCTCAGTAGATACAAACTAAACTAGTCAGAAAGTTAAGTCTTGTCATTTCAAGTCTAAATACCCTTTTAATAGTGTGAAGTGTTAATTACTGCCGATCAACACCTCTGGCACTGAAAATTAACTCTAGGTGTGGAACCTCGTTCCTTCAGGTTTTAATTGTTGTTGGAGATATTAAAAATGTAAAATTTTAAAATTTATTTTTAAAAACTTTTCCTTTGTCTTTTTTTTCCTCTCTCTATCCAATGTTTCCTTCCCTCTCCATTTCCCTTTGTGTACCTGATTTGACATTGAATTTACACTTCCTTCTCAGTCCTTGTGCTGGTTACAATCCTTCAGTCTGATTGGTTAAGGAGATACACAGTTGCTTGCCCTGTTCACTCAGGTCCCAGATGCCCTGTTTCTCTCCTCGTACTTTTATAAGCTTGAAATTTCAACAACTTGCCATGGAAAAAACTTAGAAACTTGAATGTGCAAGGGCAAGTCTAACTAACAGCAGACACCATTAGATATCCTGCTACAGCAAAATCTGGGCCAATGTTTTTCTTCAGGGGCATCAACTGTTCTGAAAAGTTTAGGGCTTCATTTTTCCCCATAGCTATTACTAGCACCTTAAGATTTCTCAGCAACCACCTTTGCCTATACTGCACATAATACTGCAGTCCTACTGCTTGCCTACTATGAAAACTCCCAGAATGCATCATTAATATTCTGAAGAAAATCACAACAGCTAAGACAGATAAAGCAATAAGCAGATTTTCCCCCAAACTTTCCGTAAAGAAAAACACTAAATTATCAAGTTCTGAAAATCTTCGAGGTAATATTTGACCGAAAAGATGCATCTGTGTGTGAAGGATACAGAGGCTGTGTATGACTGTACAGCTAAACATAACATTTATAACAAACACATATTTTCAGAACTGTGTGATTTAATGTACCCATTAAATTAGCTAATTAATAAGACACTTCATTTTATTTATACTGAGAATTTGAAAACTGTTTGCAGAATTATTTCTCTCAGGGCAAAACATGAATCTAAGTTTGTTTTTCCAGATAATTTCAAAACAAGCTGGCAGGTGAATTTAAGAAACTAGTTCAAGTAAAATTTCATGAAGTCTATTATCAATCGCTCACTTTTTTATATTGGAGAGGTTAGCTCAAAGAGGGTGTCTTTCACACAGATGAATAATTAGAGTGCTTGTTCTTTGTTTTTTAATTTTCAGTATAAACAAAACAAATCATTTTTTTTAGATAAAATATTTTTTTTAAATACAGCTGCAATGGGAAAGGGAGACACTAATTATTTTCCAGCAACCAATCAAAATACTTGATTCACTATCTCTGGACTGTAAACCACTAACTTTGTTTTATAAATGTAAACAATCTTACAACACCAGGTTATAGTCCAACAATTTTATTTGAAAATCACAAGCTTTCGGAGGCTTCCTCCTTCGTCAGGTGAATGTCAGGAAATCCTTGAACGTTTCGCATTTATATTCAGAGAACATTACCTGGTGATTACAGATAAATTTTCCAACTGCCTGTTGTCAAGGCAATCAAAGTGTTCAGAGAGGTGTTACCTACAGGACCACCGAATATACAAACGGCCAGAACACAAAACAGAGAGAGAGAGGGGAACATCCAAAAGGAAGAGAAAGACAGAAAATGACCCATTGAATTTCTCCCCCTCGGTTTTGTGTTCTGGCCGTTTGTATATTTGGTGGTCCTGTAGGTAACACCTCTCTGTCTGAACACTTTGATTGCCTTGACAACGGGCAGTTGGAAAGATTATCTGTAATCACCAGGTATTGTTGTCTGAATATAAATGCGAAACGTTCAAGGATTTCCTGACATTCACCTGACGAAGGAGGAAGCCTCCGAAAGCTTGTGATTTTCAAATAAAATTGTTGGACTATAACCTGGTGTTGTAAGATTGTTTACATTTGTCAACCCCAGTCCATCACCGGCATCTCCACATCATGGCTACCTTTGTTTTATAAGGTATTTTTGATACAAAAACAATACATTGACTGGGAATTGTTTCTATATTCAGGTTATTTATTAAGGCAACCATGTGTTTTACTATTAAATGTATAGAAACACCATGAATAAATATAACAAAAACACTTCACTAAGTCCAGAGAGATCTTCTACCAACTCTTTCCTCCCCTTCACCAGTGCCGCCATACGAAATTGACAGGCAGGAAGAGACCAGCTAGTCCTTCAAGCCGGCCCCACACCATGATGGCTAAACATTTCTTCCCTCCTCCCAGCCCCTACCCCCGCAGTCATGTATCTGGTTCTTTAGATATGGACTATTCCCTCCAATCCTTCCCCCCTCCCCATACTACCAGACATTATATTCTACTATCTCAGTTCTGTCAAACCTTGAGTTTCCCTTCTGCATAATCACATGCTGCAAAAACCAAGGGCTCTGATCACAGTGATGTCCAACTCCAGGAGCATCCCTTATGCTGTTAAACTTTAGTACTCCCACAGTGCTGTAAAACTTTAGCAACCCCACCACAGCTACCAAATCTCAGGACAAACTACTAATGGTATCAAAATTCAGAGAAGCCAACTTGGTACATCTTGCCTACCATTTTTCTGTATATCAGTGGCTTTAAAAAACACAAGAAATGAGTATATAGGTAAAAGGAACAGATAATAATCAAGGCCACTGATTTACAGTTTTTGTGGAAAACAGATGGTATCATAGAATTCAATCTCAAAACACTGGTGAAAATTTCAGAACACCATGAAATTAAAAATTTAATTTGACTTATTTTTCACAACCATAAATCAGTGGTCCTGTTATACCCCCGTTAAAAAAATTGTGTATTCTTCCAACTCACTGAAAGCAACGGCACGGGAGATCTGCTGTTAATATTTTTTTTAAATGTACACCTGCATGGATTTCCTGTCTGTTATATTTTTTGTGTCAAGGTCAAAAAGCAACAAAGCTTAGGAGATAGTGTGTGTACAAATAAACAAGTGAGAAAAGCAGCTGAAAAACTAATAAACAATTAAGAATAAAACAATCAGGAGAATCGATTAGAAAAGGAAAAAATTAACCAATTGCCCAAAAACTTTTGAAAATGTTTTTGCCTGCTGACTAACTGCTAAAAATAAGGTTTCTAAAATAACAAAAACATTTCAGAATAACATGATTAAATATACCAAGAAAATTATCTATGTCTTCATGTATTGGTCATTAATGCTCAAAAAGCCTGTGCTTTGACTATATTTTGTACCAGAGTTACTCATTCAGTTGAAGGGAGTCACCAACTACATCTCTGCCTGCAGTTCCCAGAATGCTGAAACCTGAGCATGTTACTGTGCAGAATTTCCCATCATGCATTATAAGTAGTTCAAAAACAGTGATCATTTACACAGAATGTATTAATTTCTCTTATTGCCAATTTTGAAATGTCTTTTCACACTCAACAGGATTTTAAAATTTCATATAAAAAAATTATAAAACAGCTTTTTTTACTTCATTGAGCAAGTAGCTTGCAGAGAGAAAAGCAAAACTGGATGATTACAGTACATGCTTTCCATTATTTACACTGAAAATTCAAAAACAATTATTTATAAAATGACTTAATTATGTAGCTGTGTTGGCTGTACCCAGAGTATACTGTAACCCAGCCACAAAATTTATAAACAATTAGGCACAAGCTGTGAAATAAAAATTCTGAGTTCAGTATTTGGGATCAGTTTTTTTTCTTCACAGGACTGCTGTTTGTTGCATCTGTCCAACTTAAGTTTATGAAGCCAGCCAGAGCTTTACTTTTGCTCTAGAGAGAAATGTATTTATGCAGCTGCAGTGCATAAAGAAAACACCATTTCCTGGAAAATAGAATTCTCTCTAGAGAAAGACCTCTTACAAATTACTTTCTAAACTCTTTACCTACAGATGTCCACCCTTCCCACTTCCACCACCAACCCCCCCCTCCCTCCCTCCCCTCCCCACTAACCTCTGATCACCATTAGCAACATATATGAAAGATCACCAGTATATATAACAACAGTGCATGCACATGTGTTTTGTCTACCATACTCCAGAAATCACAATTTGTCATGGATGCAAAACAATCTTTTATTTTAAAAAAAAAGTAATTTAATTCTTGGTTCTTCAGATATGGAGCATAAAAATAATAAATATTTTCCAATCTCCACAGTTCCCTCACCAAACAACAATGAAACTGATTGGCATAAGGCTGTGTTTACTTACTAGTTAGACTCTGCAGCCCTCAAGAGGCTTAGCATCAACTGGACAGCAGAATACTATTTTGTAAATTACACAGTACAACACTTCTGCATGTTTAAAAAAAAAGCACATGGTCTGATTTTACCATGAGCAACACCATCAAGATGTGTTTGGTTTGAGAGAGCATTACATATCATGTGCACCTGTGCCCATTACACCATAACCATCACCCTTTTTATATTGAATGTTTGTGCCACACTTACACTTGATTTATGAATACAAAATTTCAGCCAAAGAGCAACACATTGCACACAAAGCATTAGGGAATGTACAAATCAAACATGAAGAAACTCCCAATGAGGAAATGTTTAGGGACATATGAAAACAACAAATCAAGCATGAACAGTCAGTACATCCACCACAATAAATGAAAAGAGAAACTGAATTAATTAAATTAGTCCAAAACTTGTGAATTTTCTCCCAGCTGAAAAGTTGGAGTATATAGCATTAACTCAAAAAATAATTCTGAAAAAGCTTATGTTTGCTCAGAGTTGGCAGTATTGTGTTGCCTAGAAAATGTTATTTCATAGAGGCCTACTCCTTTGTGTAGAGAGTCTGGGGCTCTGTGGTATTTGGAACTGTTATACTTCAAAGGGGCAATTTTAACCATACCTACCAAGTGGGCAGGCAGTTAAAATCCACTGGGAGACTTACCCACCAACATCCCACTCTGTTTCCACTGTCTTCTATTTTAACCTGCTCTTATGAACAGACTGCAAGAACACCCACCTAAAGCCAGAGGGGTCCTTCTTTAAATATGCAATCAGAATCTGATGACATCATCAGGCCCCAACTGCAATTTTAACTGGTGGGCTGAGTAATGAAGCCATGATGCCTTTCCCACCAGGTGTAGCTAGTTGGAGGAGTAACCGGGGCCAAAAGAGGCCCAAACTGGTTAGTTTTTTAAAAATTTATTTTACTTTCCTTGAGGGGCCCCGCAAGAGCAGGCTTACCTGAGTGCTGGCAACATTTCTTCAGTCCTGCCCCTAATGTTCTACTCCCACACGCTGGCAAGCTGCTGCTTCCCACTTGCTTCGGGCAGCCAACTGGCTTGGGGCTTGCAGATGAGGCCCAGGAATTAAAAGTGACCGGGCCTCATGCTGCCACCTCGTGCATTCCCCACCCGATTTCCACTCCTGTTTAAAATCAGGCCTCATGTGTCACACTTCAAATTTATGTGTTATACTTTGTTTTTAAAAAAAAACAACAGCAGTCATTTGGAATGTATAAAGACATATGTTAGACAAAGCGAGGTTTCTGGCTTGCACCCTGATTTGCAATTAAACTCCGATCTTATCCAGTGTTTACTTGACAGAATTAAACTTTATGGGGGAAAAATTCAACTTACCTTTTCCCGATTTATGGACATAAAATGGTCACTTGCCTGCAAATTTCAGGTGGTGAATTCTGTTAGACCAATAGGTTCAGACACCTGAGATAAATCAACTTGTTAGTTTTATTAATATCATCAGAAGGTACAATCAAGTTATATGTCTGTACTTACTAGTAGGCTATCCATTGTGGCTCTGAACTACTAATCAATCTAGGCGAGTTCTCAGCATGGAATACCAAAGAATTTTGAACGTGAGCCTATTTATATATCTAGATGGACAATGTCAGATGTCTTGCTCTAAACCTATCAATTCTGATATTATTGTCATGTGATCTTTGTGTCATATGCTACTGCACCATGGCAAGGTCGCACCACATACACTTCATGCTCACTGGAATGTGGGTGTCGTTTGTGTAGAAGATAACATAATTTTGCATGGTTATAAACATCACACCGTATCAGTATAATAACAGCTGAAACCTAGACATGTTGTCTCCAAACTAGCGATAATTCTTCCACAAACCCTTTGATTAGTTTTAAATTGCATTAACCTGATACCTTCTGCTTACTTGGCATTCCTCTGCGGAATCCTAACAACCTAATCTAAACCACGTGTTAGGCTCTATCGCACAGAATACATTCTCATAATACAAAGATATTAATACTGACTTCTTTATTGTTAAGCTATTTTTCCTACTTTATTATACACTATCCTACAACCTTCTGCGTCCCATCTGCCCTGCAAGTAAGCCAGTCTTGATGTTGGAAGTGGATGTCTTTTAGATGTTCAGCGCATCCTCCTGAAACAGGCACTTTGCATATGCAAATTGGGGTTCTAAAGCTGCTTGTAGGACCTCAATGCAAAATTTGGGTACAAATGGCCAGAGCTTGAATTGCAGTCAGTAGGCGAAGTGGCGATCAATTTATGTGCAGTACGGTCCCACAGACAGCAAATAAGATAAATTATGAGAAAACTTGTCTTGGTCATCTTGATTGAGGGAGGAATGTTGCCTGGGACAGTAGGACACTCCCTTTTGTTCTTTGAATAGTTCCATGGGATTTTTTAAGTCCACTTGTACAGGTAGACAGGACCCCATCTGAATGATGATACCTCCAATAATGCAGCACTCCCTCACTTCACTGAAGTTCCAGCCTAGTTTTGGACTGAGGGTTGAACCCTCAATGCTCTGATGTAGAGGTGAGTGCTTTTACTGAACCAAACTGACACTTCTGAATATATTCTAAATTGTTATAGTAGCTGCCATTAGTTTATTTGTTTATTCTGAGCTCTCAGAATAATCATTGTTCCTATGAGCTGGTAGTGACTTGTGTAAGGACTACTTAGAATTTACAGCACAGATATAGGCCATTCGGCCCAACAAGTCTATGCCAGTGTTTATGCTCCACATGAGCCTCCTCCCACCCTACTTCATCTAACCCTAATGACTTCTTCATAATTTCAGCCAAACTTGAATACTGATACAAAGTCTTGAATTTAAAATATTTTACTAAAAGGTTCTGCTTAAATACACTAAGCACTGTTGCAGGGATATTTGGTAAAGGAAAGATACAAATAAGAAAAGATTAAAGTTTCATATCTTGGCCTTTCCTATAAAAAACTACACTCTAGGAAGGACAGTAAACACTATTTTTCAAGAGCCATTCAAAAAACATTTGCATTTCGCTGGAGATACTATGTGCTCCCCACTTCCACTCCCCAACAACCTTCCCCCCTCCCACCCAACAATAGCATTACCCCTTATCCACTGTGAGCAACACAGAGATCTGTTAGTTTTACAAGAATACTTTGGCGGCGGATTAATGGTCTGTTTTTTGTAGCGGGTGCAGGGGAAATAAGCGTGCTGAATTCTCATGAAAGTTATAGATGTTGCCCAAATTTATTGTAAAAAAAATGAAAAATCTTTTTCCTTATATTTGTTAGCAATACTGAAACCATAGTCTCATCTGTGACCATTTTTTCAAAATGTATCATTATCGTCCAAGAGTGTAATAAATGAAGTTACTCATCAACATTCCTCATATTGCTATTTGAGATAATGTCATATTGATTACTTGGAGAATGGTGACACCTGCTGGTAAAATAGCAAATATAATGTGCCTTATGTATTAATCAAATTGGTATTAATACTACCTGCAGGAAAAATTAGGCTTTTCTGACTGACTTTATGATTAATGAAAGATCCTTCTTAAATTTTCAGAATGCTTACATTGATTTCTCAATAAATGTCTGCAAAGTGAGTGGGTGGCATAGTAGGATCATAGAGTTTTACAGTATAGAAGGAGACCTTTGGCCCATTGCAACTGTGCCAGCTTTCTGAAAGAGAGTCCTTTTCCCCATTCTCTTTTGAACTTTGTTTTTTCAAATATTTATCCACTTCCCTTTTAAAAGCTGTTATGGATTCTGCTTCCACCACTGCTTCTGCTGGGGCATTCCATGTCCTACCAACCTACCTGTGTAAAACAAAATAATTCTCGCAACTTCTCCCTTCATTCTTCTGATGATGATCTTAAATCTAGGTTTTGGAAGAGAATTCAGAGCACAGGGTCTTGATAGCTAAAGGCAGGCCACCAGTGGTTGGGCGAAGGGATTGGGGTTGCACACGAGGCCAGAGTCGGAGGAACTCAGGGTTCTCAGAGAGTTGTAGGGATGGAGAAAGTTAGCAATAGGAAGAGCGGGTCCATGACTGGATTTAAACACAAGGATGAGAATTTTAAATTGGAGGTGTTGGGGTCAAGGAGCCAATGTTGGTTAGTGAGTACAGTGGTGACGCATGAGTGGGACTTAGTGCGCATGTAGTGAGTATACGGGCAGCAGAGTTTTTGATGAGCTGCAGTTTATAGAATGTAGAGGATGGAAGGCCGCCCAGAAAAGTATTGGAATAGTCGAGTCTGGAGGTGACAAAGGCATGGATGAGAGATTCGACAGCAGATGGGCTGAGGTAAGGGTGTAGACGGGCGATGTTCTGGGGGTGGAAGTAGACAGACTTAGTGATGGAGAGGATATGCGATCAGAAGCTCAGCTCGGGGTCAAATGACACACTGAGGTTGTGAACAATCTGGTTGAACCTGAGACAGTGGCCGGGGAGGGGGACAATATTTTGTTGGGGACAAGGGCATCAAAAGGGGATGTGAGGAAATGATTGAGCAGATCAACAGCTGCAGAAATATGGTGGTGAATGTCGAGCCAAATGCTAAGTAGTTGGGAGTTTGAAATTGAAGTTGTAAGTGATTTGGGGGAGAGTTTTTTTTCAGTGGCAGATGCTGAAGGAAGTTGTTTTGGAAGGAGGTAGGGGAATTTGGGAGGTGAGGGATATAAGGAGGTGGTCAGAGATGACCTTGTCTGTGATCAAGACCATGGGACTAGAGACACCATGGAAGATAGCAAGGTCAAGAGAGTAGCTGTGAATATGGGTAGGAGCGTTTATATGGTGGGAGAGGCTTAGGGAGGGCGGTGAATTCAGAGAGGGGAATGGGAGCTGAGATGGAAATTGAATCACTGAAGATGGGGAGTTGCTGAATACAGAGGCTGAGGGAGGAAAGGAAGGAGGATGTCATAGTGAGAAACTGAGAATTGGGGTTTGGGGGGCAGTATATGATGAGGATTTTAAAGGAAAGGCATGGAGGTAGAACAAGATGAGGTGCTCGAAGGAGGCAAAGATACTATGATTATAACTGGAGCAGCACTGCTAGAAGAGTTATGCTCCAGTTACTTCAGATTGGTCGGAGGGCTGATCTCTAACTACTGGGTAGGTACTTTGCATATCAAATTCAGAGTTCGCAATCAAAGATCAGATTTCTAAAGTATAGGGAGGGACTTCCTGTAAGCTGATAGCTATTTGAAATACCCTTGATTTTTTACTTTAATTTAAAACTGGCATTTTCTTTCAACACACCAAGCGCATTACATTGTATGATACAGTATACAAAAGCCTCAGGCTTCCTGTTAAAATATAAATAAAGTGTGCTGATCTCGATCTTTGGAGCCCACAATCGTTTCTCAGATTTCCTGTTTCCTCTCAAGCTCCCAGAGTAGCCGGCCAGCACCTTGGTTTAATCTCCTGCTTCTTCACTACTGGGACTTCATGTTTGGAAATTGATTGAATTGGTGCTCTAACAAGCAGATAAAGTCTCACTTAGAATGTCCACTCGATGATGTGACTGTGCTGTACAATCTTTCAAATGGCTTTGGTGAGGAAATGATAGCAAAGGTCAACCATGTCACCTGATTGTTATTTTGAAGGATAATTCAGAGTAAACAAACAGCACTGTCTGATATTGCAATAGAGTTGTTAAGTGCTTTTGTGGCTATTTTTCTGTTCTATCACCAAAAAAATTTTGTAGGAGACACCATGGGCCCGATATTTGGAGGGAGGTGGGTTGGCAGCGGGGGGTCGACTGGGCGTGTGGGTAACGCGTCCATTGAAATCGGGGTGCTCCGCACGCAATCGCAGGTTGATTGAAGGTACTTACCTTTGCTTCCGGGTTTCGCGCTGGAAAGCTGCGCAGCGGGCGGACTGCGCAGGCGCATCATAGGCTGTCAGCTGGAGTAGCCCTATTTAAAGGGGCAGTCCTCCACTGACTGATGCTGCAGAAAATAGGCAAAATTACAGCATGGAGCAGCCCAGGGGGAAGGCTGCTCTCAGTTTAATGATGCCTCACTCCAGGTATCATTAGATGGGGTGAGGAGGAGGGGGAGGACAGAGATCTTCTCCCCGGCGGGAGGGAGGAAGTGGCCTGCCTCTGCCACCAGAAGGCCTGGCTCGTGGTGGCAGAGGAGGTCACCTGCACCACCAACATATCGCGCACCTGCATACAGTGCAGGAGGCGCTTCAATGACCTAAGTAGGTCAGCCGAAGTGAGTACACTTACTAATTCCCCTACACTCCGTCTGCCACATCACCGCCCCCACCCCACATCTCCTTCTGCACTGCCAACACTGCTGTATCACATCACTCCTCACACCCACTCAAAGCTCATCCTCATCTTACCTGCACTTACTCACCTCGCCAGTACTCATCCCACCACTACCACTCAACCCAATCCTCATACAATCTCATGGCTCTATCTCATACTCACCCTCTCATGCATCTCTTTCACAGACAGCCTCACTCAACCTGCCACTACCTGTGCTGCAGCCACAGGGCATGCATCACATATGTGCAGTAGGAAGCGTAAGGCAAACGTGTCGTGAGCATGAAGGGGATGCACAAGGGTGTTTGAGGGTCTGTCATGGTTTTTACTTATATTTAATTTCTGATCAACTCACATTACATATTATATTGTCACCACTACTGCCACGTCTTTGCGAATCTTGTCTGGTTTGTGCAATAATGCCCTTTCCTGAGGATCACAGTGAAGACCCACAACTGATGCCACCCATTGTGTCACTGCAGAGTGGGTGTAGGTGTATTTGCAGGGCTCTTTTGCGCAGACGACTGAGAGACGTTGGCGATGTCCCCGGTGGCAACCTGGAAGGATGCGGAGGAGAAGTTGTTGAGGGCAGTGGTGACTTTGACAGCGACAGGTAAGAAGATGGTGCTCGGGCCAGCCGGGAGCAGCTCGGCATGAAGGAGGCTGCAGATGTCCACAACTACATGTCGAGTGACTCTGAGCCTTCATGTGCACTGCTGCTCAGAGAGGTCCAGGAAGCTGAGCCTCGGTCTGTGGACCCTGTGGCGAGGGTAGTGCCCTCTGCGAAGCATCTCTCTCTGCGGTTGCCCTCCCTCCTGCTGTGCAGGTGGATGTGTCACAGCACTGTTGTGGAGCTCCATGTGTCTGAGGTGGACGGCATGGCCGGCGAGGCTGGTAATGCTGTTCGTCCTCCTCCGAGGTCATGACTGCAGCTACTGCAGCCCCCATCAGGAAGATGTACATCTGAGGGGGTCCGCAAGGTAGGTAAATGTGTCTGGACACCGGGGTAAATGTGCAAGTTTGTGAATTTTATTGTTAGGAGGAGGGTGGTGGAGGCCAAATTTCGTCCAAAGTGACGGAGTGGCCTTCTGCAACGAGTGAGGGTCTCCCCCCCCCCCCCCCCCCAACCCCCACCCCCACCTGTCAAATGGACCTTTGCAGCTGCCACAGGCTGATGGCTGCAACACATCCATTTCAACTGGGACAGTTTCCCCCAGTACGGGAAACAGTCCCAGTTGACTTGAAAATCCCACCCCTCCTAAAATATCAGGTCAATCAGGTCTGCAAACGACCTGAAGTACCTACTTAATTACTTTAAGTGGCACCTCGCCGGCTTTAATTGCTGGTGGGAGTCCTGCATGCGGGGGCTGCGCGCGCATGTAAGCACGTCACTGGGGAACCCAAAAATGGGCGGGTTGGAGCTGGGCTCCGGACCCGCCCCGGGAATCCCTGATTTTCGGAGCCCCCCCCCCGCCACGAACGCAGCCGCTCGGGAGTCCGAAAATCGAGCCCCATGTGCTGATGATGTCTATAATCACTATTAGGTCCCATTTATTTATGTTTGAAAATGCATGAAAAGTTTATTCAGCCCGTCAAACCCATTTCTTCCTAAAGACTGCGCAATTTGGAACTTTGTCAAATTTGTTCAACCTCATGAAAGGCGATTACCACAGGTGAAACACTCAAGTGACATTAAACTCGATGATACACATTATCATATTGCTGTTAACGATTTTCTGTGTAGCAGAGTGCAGGGAAATAGATAGTATATATAGCAATATTTAAACAAATTTGTGTGGCAATGACAGGATATTAAAAATATGCCAGGTGTTTGCCTATGTCTGTAAAATTGCAACAAGTTAACAATGTGTATTTTGTCATGTTGCATTAACAAGAGTGAAAAAGCGATTGGGGTATGATTATTGATCATTCATTGCAACTTAGTCAGTGTTAAGCTGCTGTGGACAAAGGCAATTATGTTGTATGTACATCTCAAGGGGATTTAACAAGTTATTGTAATTTTGTGTAGATGTCTGGTGATGCCCTATTTTGCAATTTTGTCTGCAATTTTGAGCTTTCTACCTTCAAAAAGATATTGATGTGTTGTTGATGACTGAGAGAAGAGTAACTAGAAATATTCTGAGACTTAGAGCTCGAGCTTATGGGAAGAGGCTCACTATACTGAATTTATTTTTATTGGAGAAAAGAAGATGAAAGGGGGAAATGTTTCAGGTGTCTAAAATGCTTAGGAGGCATAAGTTTGACTTACAGGGAGAGGTTAGACAGACTGGGACTTTATTCCCTGGAGAGTAGGAGGTTAAGGGGTGATCTTATAGAAGTCTATAAAATAATGAGGGGCATAGATAAGGTCGATAGTCAAAATCTTTTCCAAAAGGTAGGGGAGTCTATAACGAGGGGGCATAGATTTAAGGTGAGAGGGGAGAGATACAAAAGGGTCCAGAGGGGCAATTTTTTCACTCAAAGGGTGGTGAGTGTCTGGAACGAGCTGCCAGAGGCAGTAGTAGAGGCGGGTACAATTTTGTCTTTTAAAAAGCATTTGGACAGTTACATGGGTAAGATGGGTATAGAGGGATATGGGCCAAGTGCAGGCAATTGGGACTAGCTTAGTGGTATAAACTGGGCGACATGGACATGTTGGGCCGAAGGGCCTGTTTCCATGTTGTAACTTCTATGATTCTAAGTGATGAGGTTTTATGACTTGGACTTAGAGTGTAGGAATAGATGGCACAAATTTAAGATTAATTTGTCTCGAGCAAGACCAAAGAATAGAAAAATATGCTCCCATATGTGGATATGTGAAATAAGTTACCAGTAAAAGGAGGCAACATGGTATTGATTAATTCCTTCAAAAAGGAACTACTTTCTACTGCTATAATTGTGTCTTTTATCAATATTGCTACTCCTACTCCTTTCTCAGTTTCCCTGTCCTTTCTAAATATCCTACAGCCTAGAATATTTAGCTCGCAGTCATGCCCAGCTTGTAGCCAGGTCTCTGAAATGGCTACTACATCATACCCTTTAACCATGCTTGATTGACAGGGTCAATATGCAATACAAAGATAGCCAATAAAATACATAATGTGACAAAACTTTGGATAGTGCTGTATGTGGAAAAGACGGTTTGGTATGACCAGGATTAGCTTTTTATATTTATATAATTGTGGTCTGTCAGCTGTACATCACGTTCTATAGCTAGTGGTCTGAGACTGGTAGCAATGTAGAATTGCAACCTATGTTAATTAATATATGCTGTAATATTACATACGAACAAATGAATTAAGAGCAGGTGTAGGCCATTCGACCCCTCGAGCCTGCTCTGCCATTTGATAAGATCATGGCTGATCTGATTGTGACCTCAACCTACTTTCCCGTCTACCTACTATAACCTTTAACTCCCTTGTTAATCAGAAATCTATCTAACTTAGCCTTAAAAATATTATGACTTACTGTAATTATTAAATTGTGAAAGAAGCTGTGCTGACATTAGCTTTGTCCCTTCTGTACCACTTGCTTGGATATCAATTCAGTATGAAAAAATATAACTATTTGTATTCTTGGTCATTTTTAAAGTCCACTCCTAATTTGCCTAGTTGAAGAGCCCTATTCCCTCTTCTTCATTCGGTTTTAAAAATATGTCAATTTCAAAACAGGTGGACTTTGATTAGAGTCAGGTGGTTGGTGTTACATTAAATTAAGTGTACATTCAATGTAAAATTAACCATGGTTCCCAGTTACACACAATATTTCCAACCCTTACGGCAATATTTTGCAGCACTATGTATACTTAGATTAATCCTTAAAAGAGGAAGGAAAGTATTGGAGAGAGTACTTTTTATCCCTGTTTTATAGTGAAAATATATATTGTTATAAAAATCCTGAATAACTTTTAAAAGTATCTAGCAGTTTTGTTACTTGCAGGAATGGGTCTCCTTCACTGCTGGGCTGCTGTATGACCTCGCTGGAGTGAAGCTACCCTTCATGTGTTGCAGAGGACTCCAATGAAAGCAGTGGGAGTTCCACTTCAAACTGACCAAAAAGCCAATTTGGAGGTAAATGATTCTGGAAGACCCTGTTACCAGTCGGGTGCTCTGCATCTACACTTGATAGTATGGCTTCCTTGGGTTGGGCACCTACAGATCCGCTCTAAAGTTGCAGCCCCTGGTGTTTTCAGTGGAGTCACACTTTGCATGCACAGGGCTGCCTCTCATCAGTGGTATCTCAGAGCAACTCATCAGGAAGGTAGACCATACTTGGTGGGCCTTCCTGCAGGTAAGAAAACTAACATTTTTTTTAAAAAACTGGTCAGGATTTTTATAACTACATTTCATAGAGGCCATTTGACCCATTGTGCTATGCTGCTGCTAGCTCTTAAATTGGAACTGTCTACTTGAATCCCATTTCTCTGTCCATTCTGCGTATCCTTTTATATTCTGTCTTCTCAAATGCTTATCCAATTCCCTTTGATATTGTATTGTCATCTTTGCCTCAATAGCCATTTGTAATAAAGCATGTTCTAATAACTCTCTGTGAAAACTTTTTTTTTCTAACTTCCCCCTTCATTCTTCTAGTGAGAATCTTGAGTATAAGCTCCTTTGTTGCTATTATATATTCTTCATTCTGTACATACTGCTGAAGGGTTTAAGTACTATACAAATAGCAATAGTCATGATAGGTGCTCCCCAAGATTGTTGCATAAAAATGCTTTTTGCTGATACCTGATACTGCAAAAGGCCAGATTTGTTTCGGGTTCACAAAACCTATAGTAAGGAAAAACTGCTCCATGCTACCTGCATTATTCAGAACAGGATAAACAAAGACAGTTAGTTTAAGAAATGGAGCCACACTCAAATCAGGCATCACTGAACAGGCACTGGCACCATTTGGATCCAGCTTCAGTAAGTAGTAGGGACTCACCAAAGTCAACACTAACCAGTACTAAGGAACCTATGCCTTCCATGCTGAGATTTCATCAGTACCAAGACAGCTTTAGCATCCCACAAAATAATCAGTCTTGTTGTAGGACATCCCAGGACAGTATAACTGAAGCAACCCCAGCTGGCATTGATTACGCTTGGATCAGAGATAGTCAAAACAAAGCATAAATATCTTTCTTGAGGGACATATGGAGGCCTCCCAAATCATATTCAAGAAAGTATCTTGAAATTTTGTACTCCCACTCCACTGTTTCGGAGATGGATAATTCACCTCTACTTACATGGGCATAATTCATATCTGCATTGTTCTCTTTAGGGAATGCTCCCTCGAAGGTATCCACAGACTCCCTCTGGAAGGAGAATTTGAGGGAAGGGGTAAATCTGTCACCCTTTGCTGGATAATGTGCCAGAGAATCACATAATGTACTGCGTGATTGATTGAAGTCCTTCAGCAAAATTATCAGAGACTTGGCAAAATCAGTAAGAACCATGATCCTGGCCATAATGGGACAGACTAGAATTCAGCTACGAGCTAACTTTAGAATGTCCCATCTATCAAAGATGCTGGGAACAGGGTAAAAGGAGAAAGATAGTGATGAATTCTCCAAGGGCACATTGTTAAAGCAAATCTCCAAATATATAGAGATATTTAACATGAGTGCCACTCCAAGCCTTAATACACGGACTGCAGGGAACCCAATGACAAAGTGGAACCTTCTGAATCTCCCACAGACCACAATAGATGGTTTTGATGGGATTCCTCATGGGCCCATCCCTGTGGGCCATAATCACAAAGGTTTGTTAGCAATATCTGACCCTAAAATAAATAGAGCATAACCGTGTCTACTGAAACACCACAGAATTCTTGTAAAGTGCACCAGTCATAGACTTGTCAGTTGGACTTCAGGTCCTCTGCTGGCGTGGAAAAGAATCTGCTACCCAAGGGATGCCTGCTGACCGGGAATCCCAGCGATGATGAAGGAATGGCAATATATAGGTCCAAGTCAGGATGGTGTGTGACTTGGAGGAGAACTTAGAGGCGATGGTGTGTTCCCATGCACCTGCTGCCCACGTCCTTCGAGGTGCTGAAGGTCACTGGATTGGGAGGTGCTGTTGAAGAAGCCTTGACGAGTTGCTGCACTGCATCCTATAGATAGTACACACTGTAGCCATGGTACCCTGGTGGTGCAGGGGATGGATGCTTAGGCTAGTGGATGAAGTGCTGATCACTTGTGCTGAATGGTGTTGAGCTTTTTGAGTGTGGTTGTAGCTGCTCCCATCAAGTGGAGAGTATTCAGTCACACTCCTGACATGTGCCTTTTAGGTGGTGGAAAGACTTTGGAGAGTCAGGAGGTGAGTCACTCACCATAGAATACCAAGCCTCTGACCTTCTCTAGTAGCCACAGCATTTATTTGGTCGGTCCAGTTGAATTTCTGGTAAATGATGACACTCAGGATGTTGATGGTGGGGGACTCGGCAGTGGTAATGCCATTGAATGTCATGGGGAGGTAGTTAGGTTCTCCTTTGTTGGAGAAGGTCATTATTGTTTGGCACTTGTGTGGTGACGCAAATGTTACTTGCGACTTATCGGCCCAAGCCTGGATGTTGTCCAGGTCTTGCTGCGTCGTTATCTGAGGAATTGTGAATGGAGCTGAACTCTGCAATCATCAGCAAACAACCCCACTTTTGATGTGATATGATGTATCAGTATAAATTCCAGTGCTTTTAGTTATTTTCTTCAAATCAATGGGCTCAATATTGCCACGGCTGCAGGTTCGTGGCGGGGGGGCTATTGGGCGCGTGGTTTACGCGCTCGGCGAAATCAGTCTGCCCCGCGCGCGATCGCAGCCTAATTGGATCCACTTACCTGGTCTTCCGGGTTCCCCGCTGCTGATCTGCGCGTCGGGCGGACTGCGCATGAGGAGTAAGGTCTGTCAGCTGGAGGAGCTCTATTTAAAGGGGCAGTCCTCCACTGACAGATGCTGCAACAAATAGGAAAAATTATAGCATGGAGCAGCCCAGGGGGAAGGCTGCTCCCAGTTTAATGATGCCTCACTCCAGGTATCATTAGATGGGGTGAGGAGGAGGGGGAGAACAGAGATCCTCCCCCCGGCGGGCGGGAGGAAGCGGCCTGCCTCTGCCACCAGGAAGGCCTGGCTCGAGGTGGAAGAGGAGGTCACCTGCACCACCAACATATTGCCCACCTGCATACAGTGCAGGAGGCGCTGCAATGGCCTAAGTAGGTCAGCCAAAGTGAGTACACTTACTCATTCCCCTACACTCCGTCTGCCACATCACCGCCCCCACCCCACATCTCCTTCTGCACAGCCAACACTACTCTGTCACATCACTCCTCACACCCACTCAAAACTCATCCTCATCTTACCTGCACTTACTCACCTCCCCAGTACTCATCCCACCACGACCACTCAACCCAATCCTCATACAATCTCATGGCTCTATCTCATACTCGCCCTCTGATGCATCTCTTTCACGGCCAGCCTCACCCAACCTGCCACTACCTGTGCTGCAGCCACAGGGCATGCATCACATATGTGCAGTAGGAAGTGTAAGGCAAACGTGTCGTGAGCATGAAGGGGATGCACAAGGGTGTTTGAGGGTTTGTCATGGTTTTTACTGCTATTTAATTTCTGACCAACTCACATTACATATTATATTGTCACCACTACTGCCACGTCTTTGCGAATCTTGTCTGGTTTGTGCAATAATGCCCTTTCCTGAGGATCACAATGAAGACCCACAACTGATGCCACCCATTGTGTCACTGCAGAGTGGGTGTAGGTGTATTTGCAGGGCTCTTTTGTGCAGACGACTGAGAGACGTTGGCGATGTCCCCGGTGGCACCCTGGAAGGATGCGGAGGAGAAGTTGTTGAGGGCAGTGGTGTCGTTGACAGCGACAGGTAAGAAGATGGTGCTGAGGCCAGCTGGGAGCAGCTCGGCATGAAGGAGGCTGCAGATGTCCACGACTACATGTCGAGTGACTCTGAGCCTCCGTGTGCACTGCTGCTCAGAGAGGTCCAGGAAGCTGAGCCTCGGTCTGTGGACCCTGTGGCGAGGGTAGTGCCCCCTGCGACGCATCTCTCTCTGCGGTTGCCCTCCCTCCTGCTGTGCAGGTGGATGTGTCACAGCACTGTGTTGTGGAGCTCCACGTGTCAGAGGTGGACGGCTTGGCCGGCGAAGCTGGTGATGCTGTTCGCCCTCCGAGGAGGTCATGACTGCAGCTACGGCGGCCCCCATCCGGAAGATGTACATCTGAGGGGGTCTGCATGTCTCTGGACCCCGGGGTAAGTGTGCAATTTGGTGACTTTGATTGTCAGGAGGAGGGTGGTGGAGGCCAAACTTTGTCCCAAGTGACAGAGTGGCCTCCTGCAATGAGTGAGGGTCTCCCCCCCCCCCCCTGTCAAATGGACCTTTGCAGCTGCCACAGGCTGATAGCTGCAACACGTCCATTTCAACTGGGAGTGTTTCCCCCAGTATGGGAAACAGTCCCAGTTGTTTCTAAAATCCCACCCCTCCAGACTTATTCCCTTAATCCCGTCTGTTAATGACCTGAAATAGCAATGTAAATAGTCTTAAGTGGCACCCCGCTGGCTTTAATTGCCTGCTGGAGTCCCACATGCGGGGGCTGCGCGCGCACGTCGGCGCGTGTGTGGGGAACCCGGAAGTGGGCGGGTTGGAGCTGTCCTCCCGACCCGCTCCGGGATTCCCTGATTTTCGGAGCCCCCCCGCCAGGAACGCACCCGATAGCGGGTGCTAAAATGGAGGCCAATGTGTCTGTACTGAACTGAATTTATTACAAATATTGCTTATGACCAAGAAGGTCCCATATTTGATTCCCAGACTGTGCTGAGTTAGTTGGTCCCAGCTGGGGAAGTAGTAAGCTTTCTACAGTTTGCCTCAGCACTTGTGGGATAGTTGGGGGAGGGGGAGGAGAGGAATTCAACCATGATTCCTGCTCCATTACAATTTTGAGCACTCACTAAATATTTCTTTCTTGCTTTGTGCCAAGAACCATTTCCTTGAGCAATTGCTCACTCCCTACAAAGCAATGTGTAATTTTATAATGCACAATATCTGGTAATATAATACTGCCCAGGGTTGAACAAAGCGCCCTGTATAATTTTCTTGCTGGAAGTGACACAAGTCCTCTTGTGTCCTTAGAGTGATTATTCTTTTATTATCCAAAAACTATGTCAGACCATATACCTTAACCTACAATCTATGAATAATTAGAAGGAATAAACAATAGCAAAAGATTAATGCAGCAGACTACACTGGATTTCAATATTTTCATTTGCAACTCGGTTTACAAAATAATAAAACACGCAATGCTTCACTATCTCTCCAAAGAACACTGATGTCACACCATAGATAAGGGTGGTAATACAATAGAATAATAAAGACCAAAGGGTGATTGACAGATAAGTATATTTTAGAACAAAGCTATCAATTTAAAGTGGCAATTTTTTTGACCTCATAATAGATGCTACATCCAAATCTATTCACATCTGGTTCCAAACACCTTTGCCTTAATTGATTAATTTATGTGCAAAGCAAGCAGCTTGTCCCCACAGTCTCTCATTTCCATGCAGACTCTCCTTTACAACATCTTTGCAATTTCAAGATATTAGCTTAAAGCACACCAAAATGTCTTGTTCCTTCACATGGTTATTGTGGCTGTTTTCCTGCCAGGGATAAATGTACGTTGTGTTTACAGTAAACAAATTAAATCAGTTAAACACCTTTGTTAGGAATTTCCACAAAGATTCTTCCGATCAGCTGCCGTATCTTCCACAGAAGATTGTCAGAATCCCCATTTACACAAGTAAACAGCGACCATTTGGGAGAACCTCCGTGGAAGGGTATGATCCCAAATTTCCTGGAACAACACATTTGGTCTCGAACCCCATAAGTTAGACCATTGTGCTCCCTGATCCTCTCGTGGCAAATTTATGCCAGAATGTGCTCGCGAACTGATTAGAATATGCCACAGCGAACATAGCGGCGAGTCAGAATCGCGCAGCCAATATCCGATACACAGTAGAAAATGCCCATCGCCTGGAAGATTGTTTTAGAAATGAACATTATTAATTTCACCAATTGATAATTAAATAACCACTGCCTGTCAAACTTTAGGTTCTTGAAGCTCAATAGGATGCTTGTGATTTAAGATTTAGAAAACTGGGTGAATTTTAGAAACTTTCTGCCATATGACAGCAGTCGTCCACAATCACTACTTTATATTGGCTCAGAATTTGCTGGAGTGGGGCATCACGCAGTGAGCGCCGTGAGTTGGATTTTGTTTCCTCGCTCTTCAGCTCCAATTAATTTTGCGCCGTAAATTGCTGGTTGATAACGGGGCGGTGAGGTCAACAGAGCATCTGGGACCTTGGTGAACGATGGGACTATCTCCTTAACCAATGAAATTTAAGGATTTGAATGGTTAGCAAACCTCTGAAGTGGTAGTTTGGACATCTGTTTATTTAAATGATGTTTATTAAAATATCACTGAATTACATGCAGGAAAATCTGTAGTTCTAAGTTTTTTTTGCCTTTGGAACATGGCACATAAACATATGAATAATACAACCTCCTACCCAGGATTCAGATGGTTTTTTAGTTCATCAAATTCAGGAACTGAAGGCAGCTGCTGCCTACACGTGAAAGCTGTATATTTTATAGCAATTCACAACAAATCAAATTTGATGATCTTCCTCTTTGCTGATCAGAAACATTTCTTGTTTTGCCAGCCAGTTACTAGCCCAGGGATTCTCAATCAGCGACATTCGCATCCAGTAAAGCACTTTCCAATCTGCGGTCTCTTTGTTTCCTTTCAGTTCTATCATTTAGTTGCATTCCCTAATGCATTTTTTTTCTCTGTGAAGGATTTACTTCCTTTTTTAATTTCCCCAGTTTAACATGCATCCTGGTTGTGTGCTGTATGTAGCATGTGTAACAACAACTTGCATTTATATAGCACCTTTTAATGTAGTAAAATATCCCAAGGTGCTTCACAGGAGTGTTATCAAACACAATTTGATATTAGGACAGGAAGTAGGTTTTAAGGAGCGGCTTAAAGGAGGGGAGAGAGAGGTAGAGAAACGGAGAGTTTTAGGGAGGGAATTCCAGAGCTTAGGACCTTGGCAGCTGAAGACACGACCGCCTATGGTGGAGCGATGGGAATTGGGGATGCGCAAGAGGCCAGAATTGAAGGAGCGCAGAGATCTCAGAGGATTGCAGGGCTGAAGGAGGTTACAGAGATAGGAAAGGGCGAGGCCATGGAGGAATTTGAAAACAAGGATGATCATTTTAAAATCGAGGCGTTGCTGGATCGGGAGCCAATGTAGGCCGCGAGCACAGGGGTGATAGGTGAACGGGACTTGGTGCGAGTTAGGATACATGTAGCAGAGTTTTGAATGAGCTCAAGTTTATGGAGGGAGAAAGGTGAGAGGCCAGCCAGGAGAGCATTGGAATAGTCTAGTCTAGAGTAACAAGGCATGGATGAGGGAGGAGCGGAGACGGGCGATGTAATGGTGGTGGCAGTAGGCAGTCTTGGGGTCGGAAGCTCAGTTCAGGGTCAAATAAGACGCCAAGCTTGCGAACAATCTGGTTCAGCATCCAACAATGGCCAGGGAGAGCGATGGAGTCGGTGGCCTAGGGAATGGATGTCACAGAGATAGAATGGAGTCAGGGTTATCTTTGCATTCTGTCTTTGCATGTTAAACAATTATCATTAATTGGTTTCAAAATGGGAGGCCATTGGAAACATAAATTACCCCATTAACAGGGCCCTTACGTTGTGAACTAGCAGCCCTAACTTTCTGTGGTGAGTTTAATATGTTTGTGCAGCGCAAGTTGCTTGACACTCATGGGGAGGTTGATGGTGAGCTCTGGTTTTTATGAGGCTAATGGTGGCAAATCGGTTAGCAATTTGTTGCGATTCGCAACTCAAGCCGTATCTCTTCCTCACCACAAATTACTGGCTTTTTCTGGGCATTAATAAAGGCATTTATTTTTGCAGAAAGTTTTGGGCCAGATGTAGCAACTCTTGCCACATCTCTATATGTCACTATGACTTGGAAGATCTGCCTGTGGCCACTATATATAAACTTAGAAAAAGTTCAAAATGAGCAAGAAAGGTTGTTGCTTGCTGGTTGCAATATTCAAGTGAGAATAAGAAATCAAATGAAACAACACTTAGGTGGGGATTAAATGGAATAGATTGGGATTTGGAAACTGAGATGAAAAAGTAAAATGGCCTACAAGCTTGCTTTAATTGGAGGGCAGGAGAACAGAACAGCACAGCACCACATTCAGGGTAACCATGAGAAACTTGGTGATGAACGCTAAATTTTTGTGTCAGCTTCCTCTGTCAGTGCATCATCTTTGAATAATTTTGAATAATTGTGGTTCTGATTATTGCAGTACTATTGTCATCCTATCTTCAGATTTTTATTTTTTTAACGCAGAGAGCAAAATGTTTTGTAATGGCATTTACTGTGGTGTCTATTACTGAAAAGCAAGTTACTGTTTCTCTGTTAGTTTGAGATCCCAGTGTGGTGATTCGAGCTCTGAAATGTTTGTTTACACAGAATTACATAGAATTTACAGCACAGAAACACACCATTCGGCCCAACAGATCCATGCCGGTGTTTATGCTCCACATGAGCCTCCTCCCAGTCCTCTTCATCGAACCCTATCAGAGAATGACTGCCCTTGACATCAAGGCAGCATTTGACCGAGGAGCCCCAGTAAAATTGAAGTCAATGGAAATCAGGGGGAAAACTCATACCTAGCACAAAGGAAGATGGTAGTGGTTGTTGGAGGCCAATCATCTCAGCCCCAGGACATTGCAGCAGGAGTTCCTCAGGGCAGTGTCCGAGGCCCAACCATCTTCAGCTGCTTCATCAATGACCTTCCCTCCATCATAAGGTCAGAAATGGGGATGTTCGCTGATGACTGCACAGTGTTCAGTTCCATTCGCAACCCCTCAAATAATGAAGCAGTCCGACCCCGCATGCAGCAAGACCTGGACAACATCCAGGCTTGGGCTCATAAGTGCCAAGTAACATTCGCGCCAGATAAGTGCCAGGCAATGACCATCTCCAACAAGAGAGAGTCTAACCACCTCCCCTTGACATTCAACGGCATTACCATCGCCGAATCCCCCACCATCAACATCCTGGGGGTCACCATTGACCAGAAACTTAAGTGGACTAGCCACATAAATGCTGTGGCTACGAGAGCAGGTCAGAGGCTGGGTATTCTGCAGCGAGTGACTCACCTCCTGACTCCCCAAAGCCTTTCCACCATCTACAAGGCACAAGTCAGGAGTGTGATGGAATACTCTCCACTTGCTTGGATGAGTGCAGTTCCAACAACACTCAAGAAGCTCGACACCATCCAAGATAGAGCAGCCCGCTTGATTGGCACCCCATCCACCACCCTAAACATTCACTCCCTTCACCACCGGCGCACTGTGGCTGCAGTTTGTACCATCCACAGGATGCACTGCAGCAATTCGCCAAGGCTTCTTCGACAGCACCTCCCAAACCCGCGACCTCTACCACCTGGAAGAACAAGAGCAGCAGGCACATGGGAACAACAGCACCTGCACGTTCCCCTCCAAGTCACACACCATCCCGACTTGGAAATATATCGCCGTTCCTTCATTGTCGCTGGGTCAAAATCCTGGAACTCCCTACCTAACAGCACTGTGGGAGAACCGTCACCACACGGACTGCAGCGGTTCAAGAAGGCGGCTCAACACCACCTTCTCGAGGGCAATTAAGGATGGGCAATAAATGCTGGCCTCGCCAGCGACACCCACATCCCGTGAACGAATAAAAAAAAAGTCACACACCATCCCAACTTGGAAATATATTGCCGTTCCTTCATTGTCGCTGGGTCAAAATCCTGGAACTCCCTTCCTAACAGCACTGTGGGAGAACCTTCACCACACAGACTTTTTTTTTATTCGTTCATGGGATGTGGGCGTCGCTGGCGAGGCCGGCAGTTATTGCCCATCCCTAATTGCCCTTGAGAAGGTGGTGGTGAGCCGCCTTCTTGAACCGCTTCAGTCTGTGTGGTGAAGGTTCTCCCACAGTGCTGTTAGGAAGGGAGTTCCAGGATTTTGACCCAGCGACGATGAAGGAACGACGATATATTTCCAAGTTGGGATGGTGTGTGATTTGGAGGGGAACGTGCAGGTAGTGTTGTTCCCATGTGGCTGCTGCTCTTGTCCTTCTAGGTGGTAGAGGTCGCGGGTTTGGGAGGTGTTGTCGAAGAAGCCTTGGTGAGTTGCTGCAGTGCATCCTGTGGATGGTACACACTGCAGCCACAGTGCGCCGGTGGTGAAGGGAGTGAATGTTTAGGGTGGTGGATGGGGTGCCAATCAAGCGGGCTGCTTTGTCCTGGATGGTGTCGAGCTTTTTGAGTGTTGTTGGAGCTGCACTCATCCAAGCAAGTGGAGAGTATTCCATCACACTCCTGACTTGTGCCTTGTCGATGGTGGAAAGGTTTTGGGGAGTCAGGAAGTGAGTCACTCGCCGCAGAATACCCAGCCTCTGACCTGCTCTTGTAGCTTGTAGCCACAGTATTTATATGGCTGGTCCAGTTAAGTTTCTGGTCAATGGTGACCCCCAGGATGTTGATGGTAGAGGATTCGACGATGGTAATGCCGTTGAATGTCAAGGGGAGGTGGTTAGACCCTCTCTTGTTGGAGATGGTCATTGCCTGGCACGAATGTTACTTGCCACTTATGAGCCCAAGACTTCAGCGGTTCAAGAAGGTGGCTCACCACCACCTTCTCAAGGGCAATTAGGGATGGGCAATAAATGCTGGCCTTGCTAGCGATGCCCACATCCCATGAACGAATAAAAAAAAAGCACATCTTTCTATTCCTTTCTCCCTCAAGTACTTATCTAGCCTCCCCTTAAATGAATCTATTCTATTTGCCTCAACTACCCCTTGTGGTAGCAAGTTCCACATTCTAACCAGTCTCTGGGTAAAGAAGTTTCTCCTGAATTCCTTATTGGATTTATTAGTGACTATCTTATATTTGTGACTCCTAATTTTGGACTCCACCACTAGTGAAAACATCTTCTCTACATCTACCCTATCAAACCCCGTCATAATTTTGAAGACCTCTATTAGGTCACCCCTCAGCCTTTTTTCCAGAGATTTACATCCTGAAGGCTTAAACCTCTCGGTTCTGGTAGCATTCTTGTAAATCTTTTTTGCACCTTCTCCAGTGCCTCTATAACATTTTTGTAAATGTGGAGGCCAGAAACTGTGCACAGTACTCCAAGTGTGGTCTAACCAAGGTTCTATACACGTTTAACATAACTTTACTTTTCAATTTTATTCCTCTAGAAATGAACCCCAGTGCTTTGTTTTGAAAATGAAATTCTATTCTAAAATGTATTATTGCCACTTTGTTTTTTAATTTGTTTTAAAACTTTTAAAAAATAAAGGGGCCACAATTCCTCAGAGGTTTCACCGGTCTCCTACTGTAACCTCAGCGGAAGACCAGCAGAACTGCCCGAAAAATGGCAGAGATCCAGTTGCGCCAAGTCTCCATCATTTCCAGGAGGTCTTAAAAGTCCTGGAAGGAGGCAGAGCCTCCAAGCACCACTTACTTGGGCACCCACGTTAGAGGGGTTGGAAACCCCCAATGCAGGGAGTTCTTGTGTCCTTGGCCTACAGGGCGCCCAGTGTAACTTTGGAGGCCGACGTACCAAGGGAGAAGAAGCATATTGGCCGGCTTTTTGATGCAAGTGAGCTCCACTGGGATGTTGTGGGAGGTGGGGGAGGATCCAGGCCGAGATCAGAACCTGTACCCCCAAAGATGAGGGATCATTTTTTTTCTGGTAAGATCGGCCCCTTTAGAAAAGGGACCTTGGGGGACTCCTACATTTTGTTTTTTGGGGCTGCCAGCCCTTCAACCCCCGCCCCCCCCCACACTCCCTTAAGCCACACTGTGCAGCCTCTTCTGGTGGGGAGTGTGGTTGGGGGGGCAGTGGAGTGAAAAAATACATTTTTAAGTACAACAAAAATGACAGATTTTAATTTTCCTGTTCCTGTGCCTTGGCACATTAGATCATCTGGGCCAGGAGAACATCACCCAACTTTGATCTATTCGCTGCATTTTGGTGATCCAATGTGCCCGGCTCAGAACCAGGAAAATCTACCCCAACATCTCTTAGAGTAACTATGATAGAAGTGCAATTTCTACTGCTAAGAACATATTTGCATTTTTTCCAATTCATATTAATTGGTAACTGCAGTCTATCCATGTTTTCCAGGAAGCTCTTTCTACAAATGGGATAGGCTGAGTATTGCTTCTTTCTATATTAAATAGAATGCAGAGAATGCAGAGAAAGAACTCGCACTTATATACCACTTTTCCGGAAACTTGAGCACAAAATCCAGGCTAGCACTTCAGTGCAATACTGAGGGAGTCCTGCACTGCTGGAGATGTTCTCCTTTGAATGAGATCCTGTCTGCCCTCTCAGGTGGACATAAAAGTATTGTGTCATTGGCTGCAACGCGCTTTGGGACATCCTAAGGTCATGAAAGGTGCTATATAAATACAAGTTCTTTCTTTTCTTTATTTTCATGTCCTCAGGATGTCCCAAAGCAATCCACAGCCAATGAAGTACTTTTGAAGCATAGTCACTATTGTAGCGTAGGCAAATGCAGCAGCCAATTTGAACACAGCAAGGTCTCACAAACAGCAATTAAATAAATGACCAGATAATAAGAACATAAGAACATAAGAAATAGGAGCAGGAGTAGGCCAATCGGCCCCTCGAGCCTGCTCCGCCATTCAATAAGATCATGGCTGATCTGGTCCTAACCTCAAATCTAAATTCATGTCCAATTTCCTGCCCACTCCCCGTAACCCCTAATTCCCTTTACTTCTAGGAAACTGTCTATTTCTGTTTTAAATTTATCTAATGATGTAGCTTCCACAGCTTCCTGGGGCAGCAAATTCCACAGACCTACTACCCACTGAGTGAAGAAGTTTCTCCTCATCTCAGTTTTGAAAGAGCAGCCCCTTATTCTAAGATTATGCCCCCTAGTTCTAGTTTCACCCATCCTTGGGAACATCCTTACCACATCCACCCGATCAAGCCCCTTCACAATCTCATGTTTAAATAAGATCGCCTCTCATTCTTCTGAACTCCAATGAGTAGAGTCCCAATCTACTCAACCTCTCCTCATATGTCCGCCCCCTCGTCCCCGGGATTAACCGAGTGAACCTTCTTCGTACTGCCTCGGGAGCAAGTATGTCTTTTCTTCAGTATGGACACCAAAACTGTATGCAGTATTCCAGGTGCGGTCTCACCAATACCTTATATAATCTGTTTTTAGTGGCATTGGTTGAAGGATAAATGTTGGCCAGGACACTGAATAATGCCATGGGATCTTTTATCTCTACCTGAGAGTGCAGACAGGGCCTCAGTTTAACATTTTATCTGAAAGACAGCCTCTCTGACAGTGCAAGCATTTGACCAATACTGCAATGAAGTGGAATTAGAATGCTTCCTTAAAGGGGAAGGAAAATCCAGGGAGAATACTTTTTATTCAAGTAGTCCCCCATCTTAGAGAAAAATTACAGTCACTGAAATGTTTTTTTTAAGTGTCAATTTTACCAACTGCTGGGAGGCATAAAACAATATAGTAAGCAAGCTTAGTGGTGCCATTGAACATTGTTGGAAAGAGTAAAGTAATGGAGTAACATTCATTGTTCCATTAGTGTATTCCTCCTAATAATACCACTGCCACCACTAAGCTTCCACAGTATGTTGCATTGTAACTGCAGTATACTACTATTAATAATAGTATCAAATAATGGCATGTCCCAGAGTGGCTCCATTGTCAACAGCGAGGCTGCCACTTCCGAGTAACCTGAAAATTGCTCCAGATCAGTAGACCCTAGGAAACGATCCAATCCATCACCAAGACCATCTATTTTCACCACTAAAACATCACCCGCCTTTGTCCCTACCTCACTCCCACCATTGGTGAATCCCTTGTCCACAACTTTGTCACCTCCAGGCTCAGCTTTCTTAAAATCATGCGAGCTAACCTGAGCTCCACATTGCGCAGACTCCAACTCATCTAGAACTATACTGCCTGCATCATATCCCATACTAAGTCACACTAGCCATTATCTTTCTTCTTGCTGGTTATCACTGGCTTCCTAATCTCCAGTACATTGATTTCAAAAATCCTCATTCTTACTTAGAAATCCCTCATCGCCTCACTCCATTCTACTTCTACAACTTCCTCTAGCTCTGTGTCACAGCTTGCACCCTCCACTACTATGTGCCTTCTTTAACCCCTCCCCCACCGTGCTCCACCTTCAGTGGACCCTGAAGTCATCGTGCCCCTGACGTCTAGATTTGCCTTCATGAACCCCTTTGCCCAACATCCACCCCTCTTCCCAACTTGAAAAGCCTCATCAAAAGTTACCTCTTTGATCTTGCTTTCATTCACTTCTCCAATCTTCTTCCCTTTCCTGCTTGGTGTCTGGCCCAGCT
Source organism: Heptranchias perlo (assembly GCF_035084215.1). Classification (NCBI taxonomy): domain Eukaryota; kingdom Metazoa; phylum Chordata; class Chondrichthyes; order Hexanchiformes; family Hexanchidae; genus Heptranchias; species Heptranchias perlo. The sequence continues at coordinate 68,728,572 of NC_090326.1, read as the reverse complement.
CTTTGTGAAAGATGTGACATTTTTACTGTGTTGAAGGTACTGTACAAGGTGTTTCCTGGGGTTCCGTGACTCATGGAACAGTCCAGGATAATGGTCTCTGTTTTCTGTGGATCTGCCCTTGGTCCATGATGTAATGGAAGTTCAACTTCAAGTGCTTCCAACAGCTTGAAAAAGAAATAATATTTTTTTTTAAATGTTGATGAATAAATTTTTTTCTATAAAATGGGGGAGTGCTTTGAACAAAAAATATTCCTTTAGACATGCCATCCTCTTTTAATTAGGGCTAAGTAATCTAAATAGTCCTGAAGCCAAATCACAATTAACATGGACAGCCTTTGTGTGTGTGTATATAGTATTTATGCATTATTGTTTATCCTGTCATCTTCATTTGCTGCCACAATTTTTTCTAGAACTCATTTTCTTCTATGCTAATTAATAGTATCACCCCCATTGTCATGCCATCATATTGAAGGAATAAATGATGCTACTCCATTAGTTTATTCCTTATAATAATATCACTACTACCACTAAGCACGCACGATACCTTACAGTTGGTGAAGTGTTAAAAATAATTGTAGTGTCAGTTTGGCCCAGTAGTAGCACTCTCATCTCTGAGTCAGGTTGTGGTTTCATGCACCATCCCAGGATTTGAGCAGATAATCTACGTTGGTTCTTCAGTGCAGCACTGAGGGTGTGCTGACCGTTGGAAGTGCCATCGTTCGGATGTGGCATTAAACTGAGGTCCCGTCTGCCATTTTAGATTGAAATAAAAGATCCATAGTACAATTCAAAGAAGAGCACAGAATTTCTCTTGGTGACCTGGCCAACATTTATTCCTCAGCTAACGCCACCAAATAGATTATCTGATCATAGAATCATACAGCACAGAAGGAGGCCATTCGGCCCATTATGCCTGTGCCGGTTCTTTGAAAGAGAAATCAAATTAGTTCTACTCCCCGACTCTTTTCCCATTGCCCTGCAAATTTCTCCTTTTCAAATATATATGCAATTCCCTTTTGAAGATTTCTATTGAATCTGCTTCCACCACCTTTTCAGGTAGTACATTCCAGATCATAACTCGCTGCGTAAAAAAAAATAATCAATTATCATTTATCCCATTGTTATTTGTGGGACCTTGCTATGCACAATTGGCTGCCACATTTGCCTATATTACAACAATGACAGCACTTAAGTGCTTTGGGACATCCTGAGGATGTGAAAAGCACTAGATAAATGCAAATCTTTCTTTCAGGTGTGAGATAAAACTGGCTTTGTCTTAGTAGTAGGAGGAAATAAAAGACCATCACCCTCCATCACCAAAATATAGTAGAGAGACTCTAGTGTTCACTGGCAAATACAGTCACTTGTAAAAAGTTTATACTGCTAAAAGGGTACGGTAGCATAGTGGTTATGTTACTGGACTAATAATCCAGAGGCCTGGCCTAAAATCCAGAATCATGAGTTCAAATCCCGCCATGGCAGTTGGCGAATTTAAATTCAATTAATTAATTAAAAAATTAAATTAATTAAATAAAAATCTAGAATTAAAATACTAGTATTAGTAATGGCGGCCATGAAACTACCGGATTGTCGTAAAAACCCATCTGGTTCACTAATGTCCTTCAGGGAAGGAAACCTGCTGTCCTTACCCAGTCTGGCCAAAATGTGACTCCAGACCCACAGCAATGTGATTGATTCTTACTTGCCCTCTGAAATGGCCGAGCAAGTCACTCAGTTGTAAAATCTCGCTAAGGAAAGTCATAATAAGAATAAAACCGGACGGACCACCCGGCATTGGACCACTAGGCACCGGACACGACAACGGCAAAAAAAAACCAAGCCCAGTCGACCCTACAAGGTCCTCCTTACTAACATCTGGGGACTTGTGCCAAAATTGGGAGAGCTGTCCCACAGACTAGTCAAACAACAGCCTGACATAGCCATACTCACAGAATCATACCTTTCAGCCAACGTCCCAGACTCTTCCATCACCATCCCTGGGTATGCCCTGTCCCACCAGAGGTGGCGGTACAGTGATATACAGTCAGGACGGAGTGGCCCTGGGAGTCCTCAACATTGACTCTGGACCCCATGAAATCTCATGGCATCAGGTCAAAAATAGGCAAGGAAACCTCCTGCTGATTACCACCAACCGTCCTCCCTCAGCTGATGAATCAATCCTCCTCCATGTTGAGCACAACTTGGAGGAAGCACTGAGGGTAGCAAGGGCACAAAACGTACTCTGGGTGGGGGACTTCAATGTCCATCACCAAGAGTGGCTCGGTAGCACCACTACTGGCCGAGTCCTGAAGGACCTAGCTGCCAGACTGGGCCTGCGGCAGGGGGTGAGCGAACCAACACGAGGGAAAAACTTACTTGTCCTCACCAATCTACCTGTCGCAAATGCATCTGTCCATGACAGTATTGGTAGGAGTGACCACCGCACAGTCCTCGTGGAGATGAAGTTCCGTCTTTGCACTGAGGACACCATCCAACGTGTTGTGTGGCACTACCACTGTGCTAAATGGGACAGATTCAGAATGGATCTAGCAGCTCAAAACTGGGCATCCATGAGGCATTGTGGGCCATCAGCAGCAGCAGAATTGTATTCCAGCACAATCTGTAACCTCATGGCCCGGCATATTCCTCACTCCACCATTACCAACAAGCCAGGGGATCAACCCTGGTTCAATGAGGAGTGTAGAAGAGCATGCCAGGAGCAGCACCAGGCATACCTAAAAATGAGGTGCCAACCTGGTGAAGCTACAACTCAGGGGAGGAGGAGGCTCTGCAAACATCCCCATCCTCAATGATGGCGGAGTCCAGCACGTGAGTGCAAAAGACAAGGCTGAAGCGTTTGCAACCATCTTCAGCCAGAAGTGCCGAGTGGATCATCCATCTCGGCCTCCTCCCGATATCCCCACCATCACGGAAGCCAGTCTTCGGCCAATTTGATTCACTCCACGCGATATCAAGAAACGGCTGAGTGCACTGGATACAGCAAAGGCTATGGGCCCCGACAACATCCCAGCTGTAGTGCTGAAGACTTGTGCTCCAGAACTCGCTGCGCCTCTAGCCAAGCTGTTCCAGTACAGCTACAACACTGGCATCTACCCGACAATGTGGAAAATTGCCCAGGTATGTCCTGTCCACAAAAAGCAGGACAAATCCAATCCGGCCAATTACCGCCCCATCAGTCTACTCTCAATCATCAGTAAAGTGATGGAAGGTGTCGTCGACAGTGCTATCAAGCGGCACTTACTCACCAATAACCTGCTCATCGATGCTCAGTTTGGGTTTCGTCAGGACAACTCGGCTCCAGACCTCATTACAGCCTTGGTCCAAACATGGACAAAAGAGCTGAATTCCAGAGGTGAGGTGAGAGTGACTGCCCTTGACATCAAGGCAGCATTTGACCGAGTGTGACACCAAGGAGCCCAAGTAAAATTGAAGTCAGTGGGAATCAGGGGGAAAACTCTCCAGTGGCTGGAGTCATACCTGGCACAAAGGAAGATGTTAGTGGTTGTTGGAGGCCAATCATCTCAGCCCCAGGACATTGCAGCAGGAGTTCCTCAGGGCAGTGTCCTAGGCCCAACCATCTTCAGCTGCTTCATCAATGACCTTCCCTCCATCATAAGGTCAGAAATGGGGATGTTCGCTGATGATTGCACAGTGTTCAGTTCCATTCGCAACCCCTCAAATAATGGAGCAGTCCGAGCCCGCATGCAGCAAGACCTGGACAACATCCAGGCTTGGGCTCATAAGTGCCAAGTAACATTCGCGCCAGATAAGTGCCAGGCAATGACCATCTCCAACAAGAGAGAGTCTAACCACCTCCCCTTGACATTCAATGGCATTACCATTGCCAAATCCCCCACCATCAACATCCTGAGGGTCACCATTGACCAGAAACTGAACTGGACCAACCATATAAATGCTGTGGCTACAAGAGCAGGTCAGAGGCTGGGTATTCTGCGGCGAGTGACTCACCTCCTGACTCCCCAAAGCCTTTCCACCATCTACAAGGCACAAGTCAGGAGTGTGATGGAATACTCTCCACTTGCTTGGATGAGTGCAGCTCCAACAACACTCAAAAAGCTCGACACCATCCAAGATAGAGCAGCCCGCTTGATTGGCACCCCATCCACCACCCTAAACATTCACTCCCTTCACCACCGGCGCACTGTGGCTGCAGTGTGTACCATCCACAGGATGCACTGCAGCAACTCACCAAGGCTTCTTCGACAGCACCTCCCAAACCCGCGACCTCTACCACCTAGAAGGACAAGAGCAGCAGGTGCATGGGAACAACAGCACCTGCACGTTCCCCTCCAAGTCACACACCATCCCGACTTGGAAATATATCGCCGTTCCTTCATTGTCGCTGGGTCAAAATCCTGGAATTCCCTTCCTAACAGCACTGTGGGAGAACCGTCACCACACGGACTGCAGCGGTTCAAGAAGGCGGCTCACCACCACCTTCTCAAGGGCAATTAAGGATGGGCAATAAATGCCAGCCTCGCCAGCGACGCCCACATCCCATGAACGAATAAAAAAAAACAAAACCAGCTGGACACAGGCCCACTTAACATTTTGAATATACCAGCATTCAGTGAGTAATTAAGATAATGGATTTCAAAGAAGGTGCATCACAACACTCAGTACATTAAAATACAATCTTTGATAATATTTGGCATATTTACTGTTACAAGCAAGGTCTCTTGTTACACAAGTTTTTTTTAAATAAAAGCTCACTGGAGTGAACTCCAATTAAAGGGCACTCAATTAATGGGAATATTCCATTCAAAAGGACGTCTGCAGTTTAATCCATTAATTTTCCCATCCATCTGAGGCCTAAAATAATTATCCTATAATTAGTTCATGCATGACCAATACTGACACAGAATTACTGGTCCAGATACTGTGATCCTAAAAAACGTTCAGCTGGCTATCAGGACTACCTTGTTTAAATAATTCTTTCCATTGTGTTGTTTCCACTTCACCCCATCGTATTTTTTTTTCAGGTGAAGGGAAATTTTCCCACTATAGCTGCCTTTCTATTTAAATGGCTATTTTTCCTGGTTTTTTTTGTTTGCTTGTCCTGGCCACAAATTGATTTTTTTGTTAAGCAATCTAAACAGATGAATTTGACTTCATTCTGAATATATCTATCCAGTGACTTGGCTAATCAGTGGGAAATATTTAACGCTAGTCCTGTTTTTGATATCAGCAGGTATTAGACCTGGGACCAGTGAAATATTTGACTCTTGTATATTCTCTTATATGATGGTTACTGCTGTTGTAGTTCTAGTTATTAGTTTTGCGAACCAGTAAGAAGACTCAACCAAGGTGTTTTCTTTGTCTCCTTTATTAGATCTTCTCCCTTCACATCCCGCCAGCACCACTCTGTGCATTCCCTGACTGAAAATTGCCATGTAATGGCAGTGAACAGTGCCTCACCACTTTGTGGCACCACTCAAGTACTCTTTTCTGTACATTTATAATTTCTGTCTATTTTAAATACAAAATGTTGTAAACTAGAATGAAGAAATGTACAGAGCCACAGAGGATTTTTTAATTTAATAGTATTCTGAAATAAAACTTAAAATTAAAAAAAAATTCTGTTGCTTTTATGGAAAGACTGTTTCAGCCCTCACAAAGTGAGTTAAGGTAAAGTCTTACTTTTTATAATTGCCCTCTTGTAGGAATTTGCTCCATAAACTCAACTAGAATAACTACTTGTAGTGACTCCTGTATTTGGTTAAAGATGGATGGGATGACAATTCAATGAAATGTGTCTACTTTCTGAGAGACACAGTCAGTGTAAGAGCCTTTTTGTATGTTCTGATTCTGCCTACAATGGTAGTATTGCCCTGACACTTGTTAAGGCACAAATTTTCTTGAATATGTAATGTATTGTTAACAAACACTGTTTTAGTTCGTCAGCTGATATATTTCCAGCAGCCTTGTCTCTACTACTGATTGCATGTGATGCACATTTAACCCAATAAATATCCCACCAAATTGTCTGTAGAGGGCGACAGACTTCAATGAAATACAGTCCTTTTACATGAAAAAACTAAATGCTGAGAAAGGCAATTGTTTTCTTTAGTTATTGTTAGTTGTGTAGCAGATTTCTCTCTGCACGGATAAGTACTAAAATACAAATCCTGTTTTCTTAAAAAATGACTTTTCTTAGTTAAACTTCTTGAATTATTGTGCAAGCATTTTCTCCAGGGCTGCAATTGATTCCACAGCATTAACTTGTGTACCCTTAAAGAATTTTTTTTTATCCGTGTCAATTAACAGAAGTATTACCAGAATAAATGCTTCAGGTCCTTAACATTTTCTCTCCTGATAGATGTGTTTGGGCAATTTTCTTATATCATTACTATGAATGGGTTTTCAGATTATGCAGAAGAATTGTTAATAGTACTGAATTTAGAAGTGTAGGTTAATATTTAAAGATTTTTATGTCAACTAGCACTTATTTTAAAATGCAGGATATATTTTTTGAAGATTGAGGGGGGGAAAGGGTAGAAATGACTATAAATCTGGCTACTGCCCACAGTACTGATACTGTGCTGATCTAAGTCACAGACGACATAGTGTACGATTGTAGATTGTGACTGGGGATAATTTTCAGTTTTGGCACGGGTGGTAACTTGGAGTTTGCGGAATGGCTGTCTGTTATATGCCTCACCCCATTTTCAGTTTCATTGAAGTCAGTGGACTGGAAGCTAACGCAGTGCATCCAGATAATGCCACCGACAGGTAGCATATCAACCCCTTCCCATTAAACTGCTGACCACCCAACTTCCCTTCCTGGCCCCCATGCTAGCTGACACTATAAATGGTTCACTGTCCTCAGGTATTGTTCCCCCCGCCCTTTCAAAACTGTTGTCGTCATCCTTGGTGATTTTCCATCTCCATCTCACCTCACATTGCCCTCTCTCCTCTGTTTTCACAGCCTTCCTGTCCTCCCTTAACATCTCCCTCCATATAAACTCTCATACCCATATTCACTGTCATCCTTTCAAACTTATCATCTCATCAACCCTCTCTACTCCCATCATCTTGATCGTAGACAAGTTGATTTCTGATCATTTCCTTGGTATACCTCATCACTAACATCCCGCTACCCTCTTAAAACCCAACTTCTTTCTGTGTCTGCCCCTAGAAAAAAACTCCAAGTGATTTACAACTTTCAAACTCCCAACTGTCTAGCCTCTGACCCTCCATTAACCACGATATTTCTGCAGCTCTTATTCTGCTCAGTCACTCCATTGCCTCCACCTTTGATGCCCTTGTCCCCAGTAAAAACCTTTCTCTCTCCCAGCCTAGTTGTGCCTCCTTATATGGCCACCATCTTCGCTCATTTAAGTCCAGAGGGTTCAGACTTGAATATATCTGGCGCGCAACTGGTTTAGCCATCCATCGCCAGATCTGGCTGCACCACATCAAACACTATCGAGCCTTGTTCTCCTTTGTCGAAACCGCTCACTACTCCAGGATCATCCAGGAATGGAAAGATAACCCCTGGCTTCTTTTCTCTATTGCCAAAAATCTCCTTCAACCCCTCTCCGCTACCCCCTCCACCCTCACCTCCAGGAACAAGTGAAGGAGCTCAAGGGCTTCTTTGTCACTAAGATTGAGAAGATCCATTCAGCTGCCGCTGCATCCATCCTTTCCCCTTGTCCACCAACTCAAACATTTCCCAAGGTTCCCCTCGCCCTAGCTCTGAAGCCACATTTTTCTCTAACTTTTCTTCTATCTTCCCTCGTGCCCTCACTGAGTTCATATTGTCCATAAGATCCACCTCCTGCTCTCTCGTCCCCAATTGCACTAAATTGCTGACCACTCAACTTTCCTTTGTGGCCCCCGTGCTAGCTGACAGGTACTGTCCACCTCCCTTTCAAAACTGCCGCCATCACCGCTCTCCTCATAAAACTCATTCTTGAGCCCTCTCTCCTTGCAAACTACTGCCCATCTCCAACCTCCCTATCCTTTCCAAAGTCCATGAATGTTTGTCACCTCCCAAATCAGTGCCCATTTTTCCCCACAACTCCATGTTTTAATCTCTCCATTCAGATTTCCGCCCCTGCCATAGCGCTGAAACAGCCTTAATGAATGTCATAAATGACATTCTCTGTGACTTATGCACTATTTCTCCTCAGCCTTCTCAAACTCTCTGGGGCCTTTGAATTAGTCGACCACACCACCCTCCTCCAACACATCTTCTCTGTTGACCAGCTGAGCGGGACTGCCCTTGCTTGGTTACAATTAGTTATCCACTCATAGCCAGAGCATCTCCAGTAATGGCTTCTCTTCCTGCCCTGCACCGTTACCTCTGGAATCCCCATAGGACCTAGCCTTGGATCCCTCCTCTTCCTCATTTACATACTGCCTCTCGGTAACATCATTCAAAGACAGGTAATTTTAACCCCCAAGAACGGGTGGGCTGGGGGGCGGATGGGCAGTAAAAATTGTTGCTTTAATCAGCGGGTCCATATCCGGATTTAACTCAGGTGAGTTAGGATGCGCACGAGCAGCAAAACCCGGACGTCGTGTCCCCAATAATACTGGTGGGCGGCTTGTTAAAAGGGCAATGTAGGTAATTTAAACAGTTGAGTTACTTATTTTTTTGTGGATTTTGAACCTGAAGCGGATTTATCCTCACCTGCACAGGTTTCCAATGGCTTCTCAAACTTGCCAGTGAAACGGTGGCGAGATTCATGCAGAAGTTGATTTGGCCCTTTAAACCTGTGATTGACACATATTAATAACAGCTCAGGGATTGCAGCTGGTCTCTCAGTTCTCAGGCAAACATTTGGCTGAGAGTTGTTTGTGTTGGGTCTCTATTCACTCTTTCAGCCATCACTCAATTAAATTTAAAAAAACTGAAAATACTCAATTGTTAACACCTGAATCAATGTTGAGTGTGTGCACAAACTTATATTTTTAAGAATACTGATAACATCTGAAATATTGGAAAACTTTGCAGTCAAGTTACTTGAAAGAATCATAACATTTTATAAGAACTTGGCTGTTATGCTAATAAAAATTATAGAACTCTAAATGTGTTTCCAATTCTCATTCATTCTTTACCTTTGTGTGCTCCATCTCTTCCCTTTTTCTGGCTTTCTCTCTCCCCATCTTTGGCAATAGACTTTCCATAGATATTTATTACAAGCTCGGACTCCCACAACTATTTGGATTGTGTTTCTTCCCACCCCACTTCTAGTAAATACTTCATCCCTGTCTCTAATTTTCTTCTTCTCTGACATATCTGCTCTAATAAATCTAGTTTCCACAACAGAGCTCCTAAAGGTCCTTCTTTTTCCTCAGCTGAGTCTTCCCTCACCAGTGGTTGACAGGCCCTTTGATTAAATCCACCCAATTTTCCATTTGCAGCAGAAAATACCTGGCAGGGACATCCGTTAAGGTTTTCATTTTTAATGATAATGCTAGTGCTGGTACTGTTAGGAAGTTCAATAAATGAATGCTACTTATATTGCCCTGATCATGAAATCGCTTCTCTCCTTTTCCATCCCGCCTTCTTCTCTCCCTCTCCCCTCCTTCTGCTTCCTCTCTATTCCCCCTCTCCTTTTTCATTTTCCCTCTCTCTTCTCCCTTACCACCCTCCTCTCCCCTCATTTCTCTCACTCCATCCCTCCAATGTCCTCACTCTCTCTCCTCCCCCTCGCTGCCTCTCCCTTCCCTACCCTTCCTCTCCCCTTCACTCAGTCTGCCTTCACTGTTCTCACCCTCTCCCTTTCTCTCACCCCTCCCCTCCCCTTGCCGCCAAATACATCTCCCTCTCCTGCCACTATCTCACTTTGGAGCTGACTGTTTGCAACCTTGGCATCTTATTTGACCCTGAGTTCAGCTTCCAAATATCTCCCTTGGTTGACCTGAAATGTTGCATTGGTTTTGACTCTCCATGTTCAATGCCATGGGAGATCAAGTAGCAAAAACTGCAACCAATGAAAAGAAATCTCTCCCCTGTGGCACCACCATCGCATCAATTTCTATATCCCCCGGTAGAATAATAAACGTGGCCCCCACTCAACTGAGCAAAAAAATAAAAATCAAAACCCACCCACTAAAAAAAAATTCTGGCATAGGATCACAAACTCTCATTCACCCCATCTCAGAAATTGCTGGTTAGGATATTAAACCAGCATTCACGCCGAGACCCCCCCCCCTCCATGGTTGAGACCCCCCTGATGGTTGCCTCTGGCATCAGACCCTTCCCCACCCCCTCCCCTTATCCCCTATGGCCCACAATCTCTCCCTCCATCTCTCCTCTGCGATTCCCGGTCCATTTCCCTCCCGACAGCCAGCCAGCCTGCCAGTTTGGCTGGCTGTCGCGTGGGAAACCTGGAAGTGAAATCAAGTGCCTTCAATTGATTTGCAATCGCAGAATCCGGCAAGCTGAGTTTCCCACTTGATTATCTACCCACCCACTCACTTCCCAGCTCCATGCTAAAATCATGCCCATGGCATCAAGTTCCACATGTATATTGACGCCACCCTATCTCTACCTCTCCACATCCTCTCTTGACTCCTCTACTGCCTCTGTGTTGTCAGCTTGGTTGTCTGACATCCAGTTTTGGATAAGCCACAATATCCTCCAGTTAAACATTGGGAAGACCAAATCCATCATCTTCAGCTCCCATCACAATCGCCGCCAAATACATCTCCCTCTCTTGCCACTATCTCACTTTGGAGCTGACTGTTTGCAACCTTGGCATCTTATTTGACCCTGAGTTCATCTTCCAACCTCATATCTTCTCTATCTCAACGAGCGCCTACTTCCAGCTCCATAACATCGCCTGTCTCCGCCCTTCCGTCAGCCCATCTGCTGCTAAATCCCTCATCCATGTATTTGTCAACTCTAGGTTCGACTATTTCAATGCTCTTCTGGCTGGCATCCCATCCTCTACCCTCCATAACTCTGCTGCCTGTATCCTAACCTGCACCATGTCCTGCTCATCCATCACCCCTCTGCTTGCTGACCTGCATTGGCTCCTAGTCCCCATGCCTCCATTTTAAAACTCTCATTTTCATATTCAAATCCCTTTTAAGGCATTGCCGCTCCCCATCTCTGTAACCTTCTTCAGTCCTACGAACCTCTGAAAACTCTGCATTCCCCACTCTCTTCGCCCCACCATTGGCAGCCATGCCTTCAGTTGTCCAACCCCAAGTTCTGGAATTCTCTCCCTAAACATCTCCTGCTCTCCTCCCCTAAGGCCCTTCTTAAAACTTACCTCTTTGACCAAAATTTCAGTCACCCCTCCTTCTTTGGCTCAGTGTCAATTTTTATCTGGTTACACTTCTGTGAAGCGTCTTGCAATGTTTTTCTATGTTAAAGGCCCTCTGTAAATGCAAGTTGTTGATGATGTATGTTGACAATGAAAAGCATTTGACAAAGTTCCTTGTGAAAGATCAATACATAAGCTCAGCAGTGGAATTCAGAGTGAAACTTAGTAATGGATAACAAGTTGGGTGACTGTTAAGAGCAGTAGGTATTTGTTAGTGGACTTATGTAAGGGTGGAGGAGGTGTTGATTGGGATGTACCAGTGATTGGTGTTGAAACCATTACTGTTTTTAATTTATGTTAAACTTGCATTCATAAATTCAGTGTAAGATGGTACCAAACTAGGACTGGCAGTTGATTATGAGGAAACAATTTGGGAAATACAAATTGAATTGCACAAAATATGTAAGTGGGTGGAACAGACAGATGAAATTTAATACAGACAAGTGTAAAGTATTGCATAGAAAGAAAATATAGGTGACTTTTTTATTAATTTGTTTTTGGGATGTGGGCTATGCTGGCAAAGCCAGATTTACTCCTCATTTCGTAATTGCCCTAAGCAGATGGGGTGGGCTGCTTTTTTACGACTGAGTAGCTCACATCAGATGGCATGAAGTGTCAACTATGTAGTGTGGGCCTAAGTCACGTATGGGCCAGACTGACAGGGATAGCAAATTTCCTCCCTTGAAGGAAAAGCTGGCAGGAGGTTTGCACATGCTTAATGGAGCCTGCCTGATATGGGGCTCGATTTTCGCACCCCCGAGCTGGTGCGTTCGTGGCCGGGGGACTGTGAAAATCGGGGATTCCCGGGGCGGGTCTGGAGCCCAGCTCCAACCCGCCCACTTCCGGGTCCCCCAGTGACGCGCTGACATGCGCGCGCAGCCCTCCTCCTAACACTACAATTCACCAACTTGGAACATTAACCAGGTACTTCAGGTCGTTTACAGACCTGATTGACCTGATATTTTAGGAGGGGTGGGATTTTGCAAAGAACTGAGACTGTTTCTCGTACTGGGGGAAACACTCCCAGTTGAAACGGACGTGTTGCAGCCATCAGCCTGTGGCAGCTGCAAAGGTCCATTTGACAGGTTGGGGGGGAGACCCTCACTCATTGCAGGAGGCCACTCTGTCACTTGGGACAAAGTTTGGCCTCCATCACCCTCCTCCTAACACTACAATTCACCAACTTGGAACATCAACCCCGGTGTGCGGACACATTTACCTACCTTGCGGACCCCCTCAGATGTACATCTTCCGGATGCACCATAGTTGCAGTCATGACCTCCTCGGAAGACGAACAGCGTCACCAGCCTCGCCGGCCATGCCGTCCACCTCTGAAACGTGGAGCTCCACAACACAGTGCTGTGACACATCCACCTGCACAGCAGGAGGGAGGGCAACGGCAGAGAGAGATGCATTGCAGAAGGCACTACCCTCGCCACAGGGTCTACAGACCGAGGCTCAGCTTCCTGGACCTCTCTGAGGAGCAGTGCATACGAAGGCTCAGAGTCAGTCGCCAGGTAGTCGCGGACATCTGCGGCCTCCTTAATGACGAGCTGCTCCCGGATGGACCGAGCACCGTCTTCTTACCTGTCGCTGTCAAAGTCACCACTGCCCTCAACCTCTTCGCCTCCGAATCCTTCCAGGGTGCCACCGGGGACATCACCGGGGTCTCTCAGTCGTCTGCACACAAGTGCATAAGGCAGGTCACCGATGGCTTGTTTCACAGGGCCTCACACTATATCAACTTCCCCATGGATGACCTCAGCCAGATGGAGAGGGCAGTGGGATTCCACGCTGTGGCTGGCTTCCCACGGGTGCAGGGTGTAATTGATTGCACCCATATAACAATACGAGCACCTCCACACGAGCCAGGACTGTTCGTCAACAGGAAGGGCTATCGCTCCATGAACACTCAGCTCATCTGTGACCACCGCAAGAGATTCCTTCACGTGTGCGCCAGATACCACGACTCCTTCATCCTCAGAGTCCACCGTGCCGCCCCTCTTCCACTCACCCAACACCCACAAGGGCTGGCTCCTTGGGGACAAGGGATATCCCCTGCACACGTGGCTTATGACACCTCTGAGGAACCCCACACCGAGCCACAGCATTAATATAACAACAGCCACATCGCTACCAGGTCTACAATTGAGCAGGCTATAGGGCTGCTCAAGATGCGCTTCAGGTGCCTTGATCATTCTGGGGGAGCGCTGCAATATGCACCACACAGAGTGGGACGCATTATAGTTATCTGTTCTGCCCTGCACAACATGGCACAACAGAGAGGGGTGCCGCTGGAGGAGGCCCCATCCACATCTGCTACCCATATTGAGGAGGAGGAGGACGAGGAGGAGGAACAACCCTTGGGCAGAACAGTGGCTCACCTGGCTGCTTGTGAGGCCAGGGAGTCACTGATATGTGAACGGATCTCCTAACATCAGACAGTGTGAAGAGTCCAGTCCTCATCACCTGGACAGAGGAGCAGCCATACCAGCCCCCTCTCCTGCCCCCTGCACAAAACAGTGGTCCAACTACACCTACACCCACTGTAGAATGACCCAATGGGTGGCGTCAAGTGTACGTGTTCATGGTGAACCCCATGAAAGGGACCTATTCCACAAGCCAGTCAAGAATGGGCAAGACGTGGCAGTAGTGGTGATAATAATAGGATTTATTTTGCATGTGGCAGAAAACAAATATAAATAAAATACATGACAAATAGTCAAACACCCTTGTCCATTCCTTTTGTGCTGACAAAACCTTCGCCTTGCGTTTCCGGGAACCCCTACGTGGTGCTACCCCTGTGGCTTCAGCAGAGGTAGTGGCAGGTTGCTCTTGTCCATGCGCTGACTGATTAGATGCTCTGCGCGGATGCCCTCTGGGTTTCGGTGCCCGTGAGGGCCCCTCCAAAGACTGCTCCACCTGCACCTGTGCAGGGGCAGACTCGGCCACCTGGAGAGGGGGAAGCATTGCGGGTACTGGTTGAGAGGGGGGTAACGGGTGAGACGTGGGAGCGCTTTGAGTGGCGTCCCCACTTCCATGTCCCCTTTCAGCATCATCCCTCTCCTGGCCCAGGCCCACATCACTCCTTCCACCCTACTGGACGACAGTTTGGAGGACTTGTGTGAAGCCTTGGCAGGCCAGTTGTAAAGTATCTGTCAGCCTGTTGAAGGCGGCAGAATGTTGCTCACCCTGAATCCGAACGGCCATTGTCAGGGCCTGAATGGACTCGTTGTTGAGCCGTGCTTGACGCTCGATGGAGGCTAGCCTTTCCTCCATCGCAGACATTCCCGCACCTACCCACGACACTATCTCAGAGATGCCTTCATGTCCCTGCAACACTATCTCGGAGATACCCTCCTGTACCTGTGCCACCATTCCCCTCATGCAGGAGTTGGACTCCTCCATCCTCTGCGTGATTGTGGAGAGTGCGCATGGCACCTGTTCCAGTACCTCGGCAATTTGCTGCTGCCCCTCGATGACTCTCCTTTTCATGGCTGGACCCCAGGGTTCAGCATCTGGGTCCAGCTGAGCAGAGCCTGGAGAAGAGTGCTCCCACCGACGCGAACTCTCCACGGCTGCCCCTGCCACCAGGGTCTGCTCGTGCTCACGTGTGCATGGTGACTCACCATGTGCAAGCCCAAAGTGAGAACGGGGACCCACCGAGGTGTATGTATCTGCGCTGGTGAATGGATGGCTCAGATGTGACGATGGACCTTCAGAGTCCAGCAGGTCCTCTGAGGAATCGCCCTCCACGGTCACGGCGCTCGCAGATGGCCCTGCAAGAGAACAGAAAGCAATATTAAGCATGTGGACAGATGTTGAGGTGCTGCAGATGCCAAGTGATGCTAAGATCATTCTCTATCATGAGTGCTGAGTGTTAGCTTTCTGTCACCAGCCGCTTGTGCAATCCCAGTCTCGGCATCCACCACAGACAGGCACTCCAGCGTGCGGCTTATCTCCAGCGCCTGCTGCTCCACGTCTGTTAGTGCCACCTGGTGTGGCGGGCCCCCTCTGATCCTTGCCCTCTCCCAGGCATACTGGCATCTCTTCTATCAAGGCAACACACAGAGGCGTGATTGAGTGATGGTTGCATAGTGACCCGCTGCATGCATTGGTGTGAGTGGGGTTGAGCGTGAGGGAGTTGCATGGGAGGGTGCGTGTGAGACATAGCCATGAGATTGTATGAGGATTGGGTTGCGTGGTAGTGTTTGAATGGGAACTGGGGCGGTGAGTACGTGCAGGCAAGGTGAGGATGATAGTTGAGTGGATGTGAGGAGTGATGCGAGAGCGTTGTGGTGGCAGTGCAGAAGGGGTTGTGTGGTGGTGGAGGTGATGTGGAAGACGGAGTGTGGGAGAATGCGTAAGTATACTCACTTTGACTGACCTGGTTAGGTCATTAAATCTCTTCCTGCACTGCACCCAGGTTCGTGGCACATTGCCGCTGCTGGTGACCTCCTCGGCCACCTCCAGCCAGGCCTTCTTGGTGGTGGAGGGAGGGCACTTCCTCCCATCAGATGGGAAAAGGATTTCCCGCCTCCTCCTCACCCCATCGAGCAGAACCTGGAGTGAGGAGTCTGAAAACCTTGGGGCAGCTTTTCCTCTGGCCTGCTCCATGGTTCAAAATTGATTGTTTGCTGCAGGAGGAGCATTGGTGGCCTACCCCTTTAAATAGGGCTCCTCCAGCTGACACCCTATGCTGCGCATGCGCAGTCCGCCCACTGCGCAGCTTTCCAGCGCGAAACCTGCAAGCAAAGGTAAGTGGCTTCAATTAGCCTGCGATTGCGTGCGGAGCACATTGATTTCACCGGGCGCGTTACCCACGCGCCCAGTCAACCCCTTGCTGCGAACCCGCCACTCTCCTAATATCGGGCCCATGATGTCCATTAATTTAAATGGATATAAAATTAGATGGGTTCTGTTACATGGATGCAGTTCTCCTCACCCAACTTTCCTCTATCCACTGCACCCAGATGATTTAATTTGTCCAAGTGCAATAAGGGGAAAATCTGCCGCAGTATCTCTAGTATACATACGACCTGCATCAACAGGTTACTGCTTTCTAATCAAGCTTTGTAATCCTTTTTATTGTTCAAAATTGTTTAATAGATAGTGAATTATCAGAGATGGAAGACTTGTTATAATATAACATGCTTCTCAGCATTGTCACTAGACTTATTTTAGCATGTTAGTAACAATGTGATAAAGGAAAAATCACACTCAAGCCAATACACTAATATTGCACAGCATACTCTTAATTCGTCATCTCAAATTACTCCCAATGCCGGTGGCACACCTGCGACCACCAGTACTTCGACCTAGGCCCTAAAATTCCACGGGCCATGATACAGGCATAATCAGGGCCCTGGTGATTTATGCAGTTCAGAATGCTCGCTCCAGACACAACCCATATTTGGAAGGACAAAATCTATAATTGTACTGCTGGATATTTTTCACAGCTCAAGTAAATATTGTATAAAAAATTCAGATGTTCATCATTTTGTTTTACTAAGAACATAGTGATAGCTCTGCTCTTTAAATCTTTTGTGTCGTTCTCAGCTCTCTGAAGAATTTAAGGATATTTGCCTGATCGTTGCACAGTTTTAAATTGAAGGACTGCAGTCAAAAGTACACATACTAATTTTGGCTTTGTATGAAACAAATGCCCCAAATCAGGATGGTTATGACATTGTTACAATTGTCTGAGAGCTAAAGTGGAAGTGAAACTGTGACAAAATAAGAGCACCTAAAATGAATTTTATAACTTTTTTGAAAGAAACTTGTGGCGTAACCAAGTCTATCCTAATTTTATAATATTGGTGCAGTGAGTCTTTTTTAATTGCATAATATCTTGCTATGTAAAGTTACTTGTTTTAGCTGAGTAAGTTGATGAAACTTAACAAGGTGTTGGACAAAAGTAACTTTTATCCTGTTTTCTTGTTGTGCCTCTGCTGACTAACATCAAATGGGAGGAATTAAAAAGAATCCCAGCGAAATAATCAAATATAAGGCAGCAGATTGCAAAATGCTATATGTGTGCTTAAGTAAGTTATGTAATTTTTATGTTCTGCAATTAAAGACTTTAATGAACTTTAATAAGTTTTAAAAAACAAAATCATCTGTTAATAAGTGGGATATTCCATTTTTGAAATTTAGAACACTTGTTATAGAAATTCATCAACAGAGGGTTGGGAAATGGGATATATGTTCCAGCACAAAATCTCCTTTTTAATTACAGTACAGTCCTGTCATATGCATTAAGATGAAATGGCCCAAAACGTTGTTTAAACAAAACTTTCAGAGATGGGATCGTCAAAGTGATCTTTTTCCTGTTTAAAAATATTTTACCATTTTTTTCCCTCCTCCACAAAATTTCTGACGAAAAAGACTGATCGTTTAAAAAAATATTTTAAAAGTGTACGTAGAATATTGACAACCCCTCCTCTGTTCCAAAGTACACATTATAAACTTGTGAAAATTAATTACAACCATGGATAGTCGCTAATAGGGTTGCTTATACCATTATAGATTATTTAAGCAGCAAAATTAGGAGCTAGTAACAATTAATGTATTCCAGGACATTTTTCAGATTTTACCTGGATGAAGATTGTGTCAGTGGATTTGTGTTCAAAATTTAGTACAATCACAAAGTGAGAGTTTATGTTACATTTTACCACCACATTGGGGATGGTGTAAATCTGCTGCAACAATGAAAAGTGCATCAAATGCACAATTTGTTAACACCTAAAAATTGACAAATGATAAGAATGTATTTTGGAAAAGAAACCAAATTGCATGCAAAATTCTGCTCTTCATTTGAAGGGTGATTTCTTTTTTAACTTGATGTTTTGGGGGGCAATCACTATATTGTCTTTACTACAAATTTTTCTGGCCCTTCAGAGTTATAAGGCATCATTTCCCAATAGGAATAAATGATATTGGGCTTAAAATACTGCATTTGGCCTTGTTGCACATATTGAGAACTTCATACTAAAGCAGAGTAGAGAGTCAGTCTATATCTTTCCTTGTGATCTAATACATAAAAATATTAGCTTAAAAAGTCTGAACAGCCATTCAACAAGATGTACTACAAGAATGGTGTTAAGAAGAAAAGACTTCTAGTATCTGGATCATTTTTTCATAATGTTGCCCTGGAGATTTCAGATGGAATACTTCCTTTTTCATGTCCATGCTTTATGAAAACTTCATTTCATGCTGAAAGTTGTGTGTAACCTAGGTAGCTTTCTCTTTTTAAGACCTCACAGGTAAGTGGTATGAAATGTTTTTAACATTGAAGACACTTTTATATTGGTTGACTGTGGTGGCTGTAAATGTGGAAACAATTTCCTCACTAATTTGGGACAATTGGTATGTTTTCCTCAATCAGAACGGAAATAATAAAATTTAAAAACATTTAGAAGTGCCCACCACTTAGTTCAGCTGCACCTGGTGCTCCTAATTACATTTGTTTCGATCATCACTCAAAACTAGAAGGCTAAATAGCCACCATCAATACTTATGAATGTATATTGGGTATTAACTTGTAAAACAAAATTATGGCAATTGTGTCATATTGTTAAATCCAAGGTGATGACATTTTTGATTGTTTGAAAAGTTAGCTTTGTTATAATTTCAAGGCCAGAAACAGTTTTGGCTACATAATTCGGTTTATGCCAATTTTAAAAACCACACATTTGCCCACATGCATTGATTTTTGTTCTTGTGGTTCATTTTAGTTGACCATTCTTTGCTAAAGAGAGCAACTTCAATAAAATGTAAACTAGAGTTGCAGGGATTCCTGTGGCAGTTTCAGTGTTTATCTGATAAGAAAGCTTTCTGCTTAGTACCATAAAATTATCAAAGAGAGGCATCTGTTAAATGCAAGAGGTTGGTTGGTTTATTTTTTATCTTAAAAGTGAACTCAGGCAAAGTAGACTTTTCATTTGTACACTTGCCCTTGAGGCAAGAATAACGCCCCATAAAGTTTGCTATTTCTTACCACAATTCTGCAATGGCTGCAGCCAATTTTACTTATTCCAGTCCTCTCTTAGGTCTGGAATGTCTTGCCTGGCAGCCCTTTAACTAGGTCAACAGATTTCAAATGTTAAATTTAGTAGCTGCATGCAAATATTAATTGTTAACAGAATCATTATTACCAACAGTAAAATAGCTGGCCTAAATGATGTCTCCTAGGAAATGACTACTACAAGTCTCCTCACAAGTAGATAGAATAAATGCTTGGTTATACATGTATAAAAGTAAAACAGTTCCATTGTTTATATTAAATAAAATGTTTTTGTTAAAATTGTCCTGACTACTTTTAAAATGTTAATAAACACCACAAAGGTGAAGTAAGCTCATGTCTCTGGAATATTTTAAGTAATTCTATAATGTTGAATCAAAAGGAATAATTCTTTCCAACCGTATGATATATTTTTTGAGAGAGATTACTACAAATTATCTTGTAGCTTTAAAATATGATATTACGTTATCTCCATTGGTTTTGTGTTTCAGTGATTTCTGAATCATTTTTGCTGGACCAAGCTGCTACTTCATAAAAATGTCACCAATCAAATTCTACATTAAGCACCTACCCATTCTGCTCCGGGCTGTTGAAATAAATTCGGACCAGGTGTTCCTCTCATAATAGAACTCTCTGATGTGTTCTGATAATGAGCTTGAAAACGGAAACTGTCATTTTTCAAGTGGCTTGAAGAATGCAATTAGAGCAGTTTTAAAAGTGCCATGGGACAGTATTCCATCAACAAAGCATTAGTTTCATGCACAGACATTTTCGACTAAAAGCAATGTTTTCCTAAACATAAGCTTGTGTGTTTTTGTTTTTGTTTTGTGACTGTTGGCAGACGCTGGTTGATCAAAACTAGATCAGCATATACCTGTTAGTGTAAAAAAAATTCCTTACACAGTCCATAAGTGAACCAAAGCAAACAAGATTGTGCCATTAGCAGTTATGATACATCTTTTATTGTGCTGTGGAAATGATAATCTTTGCTGTTTTAGTGGAAGCAACTATTTCATCCGAAGAGAAGGCACATACCCAATAATTATTTAGGAATAAAGTTCACTAGTGTATTGAAGTGCTCCCATTAATGCTTGAGATTTACCCACATGGTGAGTTCCTGATCAAAAACATTTGTCTGGTAAGGGCAGAGCAGAAACCAGGCATTTACCTGAGGAAGAGGACAAAAATGTGTATATATGAAGGAAGAATTGACATACCGTGCTCATGTGCACTCCACTGGTTAGTTACAGATTGTCAGGTTGGGTGCAGGTTGCTGAAAGATTGCATCTCTACTTTAAGCTCATTTTTCTTTTGGCAAATTGAAGTTTAACAGGATCTAATCTAAGAGATTGGGCTCAATTTTAAAAGTAAAAAACAGGTGGGTTATGAGCGGGGGGGCAATGAAAATTGCCACCATTTCAGACCCGCCTCCAACCCGCCCATTTCTGGTTTTCACCAGGCAGGCGGCCAACCCGCTCCCAGGAGGCAGGTCAGGCCTTAAAACCTTTCAAGGAGGCTTCAGGCCTCCATTTTTAACTCATTCCCGATTTCAACTCCAGGGGGCCAGGATTCCAGGGCCTTCTGTTTTATGCCTTGTGAAAGGAGGCGAGTAGGCCCGAGACTGCAGGTAAGTGCCCAGAAAGGCACAGCTTGTGGGCCCGGAGGAGCAGGAGTGCTTCCCCCAGGCCCAACAAACCTACCTGCACGACTCCCCCCCATCGCGGACCTCCATCCACAATCCTCCGACTCCGATCCCCCGACCCTCCGCCTCAACTTTGGCGGACCCCCGATCCCGCCACCCCTCCCCGTGACTGACCCCCAATCCCATCCCCAATGACTCGCGACACCCGTGCTCACCTATGCTCACCTGTGCCCTTTGCCCACCTATGCCCCCGTTCTCCCCCCCTCCCCCCCCCCCCCCCGTGCAAACAAAGACTTACCTGCAGACGTCCTCTCCCTGGCTGGTCTCCCATCTGACTGAGACCAGCCTGTCAATCAGCTGTCAATCAAAAAATAAATAAAAGATGTCCTTATGTCAAAATCGTAAGGATGTCCGGGAAACCCATACTAATTGGTTCCCCAGCCTCAAATTGACCCCCCGCCCTCTTCCCGGCTCCGTTTCAAAGTTGAGCCCATAGTCTTTCTTATTTAAGGAAAATTAGATCTAAAACTGATTCTAAGCCTCTAGATGTGGTCAGTGGTTTTATACCTTGTGTATAATGTTTATAACATGTGCTAAAAAGACATCTTGTGGCAGTAAAACAGTACTTTGTGAATTTGGTTTCTGCTCACCTACACTCTGCTTGCATTGAGTTAATTAAACTATAGCGTATTTCAAATATTAACTTAGTATTAGATTCTTAGTCGTGGAGGCAGGGACAAGTGAACTCCAAAATCCAATTTTGTTAAATAATTTGAAAATCTTGATGTGTTTCTATTGGTATGAACTGGTGCTAAAAAGGGATGTTAAAAACCTACGCCAGGAATTTCCTCGGGGTTTCTACCAATTGCCGCTGTAACTTAGGCGGAAGATTGGTGGAAACCCCATTTATGCATGTATTCAGTGTTTCTGCCGATCTTCCGCCAAAGTTATGGCGGCTGATTGGGATGACCTCCAAGGAAATTCCCGGCGATAATATGCAGTCATTAACAAATCTTTGTTGAATAAAGAGAGCAGAAAATTGACTTTACAGTTCCTTGGACTGATATAATTATTTTTTAATATTTGATTAAGTGTATGCATTCTTGTTAAAACATTTCATTGAATGGGAATAGATTCTTACATTAATCAGTTTTATTTTACTGAGAATGATCTTGATGTGAACGTCACGTCTCTGGCGTTCACTGCTTTGCTTACAGAAAGGATCCTGGATAAGATGAATCTGATGTTCATTTCATAAACTAGTGCTTGCAAGCTTCCTGACTCAATTATAGCCCTAAGTGTGAAACTCAAACTGATTGAGTCCTGAAAAGAAATTTGGTCTGCACACCTGACAGCTGAACATTACATGGTTAAACATTACAATTTCTGCGATGTAGCCCGTTTGCTTTATGCTGCAGCAATTTCTTCTGCCTAACTTGGCTGCTTTGTGAAAACTAACAGACAAAAATTGTGACTAAAAATACTATTTACAGCATAAACATCGATATGTCATACATTTATGTATAAAAAATAAATCAATCGTCTGTGGAGTTGCACACGGAGAATCAAAACCAAATGTAGTCTTCAAATGAAGTGGGGTTGGAGAATAATTGGACAAGCCTGCGCAATGTAATTCAGTCTCCGTTTTAAAGTCATACGTTCTGATCTTGTTTATATTTTTTTTTACAAATTCCTCTGTCCACATTTAGAATGGTGACAGCCGTTGTAAATTTGTAATGCTGTAATTACACTCTCTTGGCAGTGCTGGCTTCTTAATACGTTATTGCATCTCTCCAAAATGTCTGAAAATGCTTCACGTAGAATGAATTACATCGTATCCTGCTTTATTAGTTTATGATATGAACGTCAGATTCATCTTGTCCAGTATCCTTTTTAGAAGCAATTGCAGTTATGTGTGTAAATGCGGCAGCCAATTTTCACATAGTTAGGTCCCACAGACAGCACTATGATGAATGACTAGTTAATTTGTTTTTATTTGGTGGTTGAGGGAAGAATGTTGGCCAGGCAATTAGGAGAACTCCCTACATTTCAAATAATATCAAAGAATCTTTAACATCCACCTGAACTGCAGATGTGTTTTGCGACCGATTTAATATCACAAATGAAAGACAGCACCTCCGAAGTGTAGCATTTCCATAGAACTGCATTGAAGTGTCAACCTAGGTTCTGCAATCAGGTCCCGAGTGCGCTTGAACACACAACCTGCTGACTCACGTGTAAGTGCTACCAACTGAGTCATGCTGGCACTTGAAAGTGTAATGGTGGGTGTATTTTTTTTTAAAGTATGTCCTCTTAAACGGAGGAAAAACACAGAGCAATACAATTATACTTTTCCAAACTTGTTTTTTTTTAAACTGAAAAGAGCATTTTGAGTGTGTAGCACTAGAATGAGGAACTAGTGGTTTCAGATCTGCCACTTGTAGTAATAGCAGTGGGAGCAATTTTCAGTGATGGATTAAGAGCTTCATATAAGAGGAACATTGGACAGCATTAAAGAGTATTGGTTTAATGTGTTTTCCTGTAACATTGGTATCAAAAGGCTAATGTAAGATCAGTGAGGTGGTAAATCCATAAACCGTGTAAAGAAAATTAGTTAAAAGGTTTAAGATGAATGTTTCCTTTCTTAAAAAATATAGCCATAGATATTATTGCAACTGAAATGATACTTAAGGGGAGTTTGGATATCCAGACTGTCTGGATCTACCAATGAGAAGAAAAAACTGTTGCGACATTTATAATAGTAATAAATGATTTACTATCTGGTTTTAGTTCCACGTTAGTTATACTGTAGTGACCTAGTACATTAATGCTCCATTCTGCTTTGCCACCAAATAGTAGGGTGTGGGTTCACCACATAATTAACTCTCAGCCATCAGGGTGAAACAACAGTTGGATACTTGTTGCTTCACTACCAGAAGCAATGGAACAAAGATAATGGGCAATCCCCTGTTCTCTGTCCCAGCAAATATCTTGCACATCACCTAAGGACCCGATCAAGAGCTTAGGAGGAGGTCATCTGCCTGTCTTCTTATCAGGGAATAATGTGTGATACAATGAAAACTGAAGAGTGAGAAACAAAAAGAAAATGCAGGGGTTTAGCAATAATAACATTAGAAAGCCTGTTTTCCAATAACTATAAGCGGCTACAGTTCTATGAATTATTTGATTTACTGTTTCTTCGACTATTTCAGTTTTGTGCACTTTGTTTATTTCCTGTTTTATTTTTAAAGGCTTCCTGCTACTCTGGATTCCCTAGGAGAGCAGGATGTTCAGAGTTGTGGATTTCTCTGCTCCATGACTACCTTCAGTGTAAAGTCCAAAACTAGCGTCTTAAATTTAAACAAAGCCAATTATGTAGGTATGAGGGGCGAGTTAGCTAAGGTAGATTGGGAAATTAGATTAAAAGATATGATGGTAGATAAGCAATGGCGAACATTTAAAGAAATAATTCATAATTCTCAACGAATATACATTCCCTTGAGGAATAAAAACTCCACGGGAAAAGTGATCCAACCGTGGCGAACTAGAGAAGTTAAGGGTAGTATTAGATTAAAAGAAGATGCTTACAATATTGCCAAAGGGTAGTAAGCCTGAGGATTGGGAGAATTTTAGAAACCAGCAAAGGATGAGCAAGAAATTGAAAGAGGGAGAAAATAGAACATGGGAGTAAACTAGCAAATATAAAAACAAATTGTACGAGCTTCTACAAGTATGTAAAAAGGAAGAGATTAGCAAAAGTAAACGTGGGTCCCTTAGAAGCAGAGAAAGGAGAAATTATAATGGGGAATAAGGAAATGGCAGAGACGTTATACAAATATTTTGTATCTGTCTTCACAGTAGAAGACACAAAAAACATACCGGAAATAGTGGGGAACCAAGGGTCTGATGAGAGTGAGGAATTTAAAGTAATTAATATTAGTACAGAAAAAGTACTGGAGAAATTAATGGGACTAAAAACTGACAAATCCCCTGGATCTGATGGCTTTCACCCTAGGGTTTTAAAAGAGGTGGCTGCAGAGAGAGAGGATGCATTGGTTTTGATCTTCCAGAATTCCCTAGATTCTAGAACGGTTCCTCTGGATTGGAAGGTAGCAAATGTAACCCCGCTGTTCAAGGAAGGAGGGAGAGAGAAAAAGGGAACTATAGGCCAATTAGCCTGACATCAGTAGTAGGGAAAATTCTAGAATCTATTATTAAAGAGGTAGTAACAGGGCACTTAGAAAATCATAATATGATTAGGCAGAGTCAACATGGTTTTATGAAAGGGAAATCGTGTTTGACAAATCTACTAGAGTTTTCTGAGGGTGTAACTAGCAGGGTAGATAAAGCGGAATCAGTGGATGTAGTGTATTTGGATTTTCAAAAGGTATTCGATAAGGTGCTACATAAGAAGTTGTTACGCAAGATAAGGGCTCATGGGATTGGGGGTAATATATTAGCATGGATTGAGGATTGGTTAACAGACAGAAATCAGAGAGTAGGAATAAACGGGTCATTTTCGGGTTGGCAGGTTGTAACTAGTGGGGTGCCGCAAGGATCAGTGCTTGGGCCTCAGTTGTTTACAAAATATATCAATGGCTTAGATGAGGAGACTGAGGGTAATGTACCAGGTTTGCTGGTGATACAAAGCTAGGTGGGAAAGTAAGCTGTGAGGAGGACGTAAAGGGATAGAGACAGGTTAAGTAAGTGGGTGAGAAGGTGGCAGATGGAGTATAATGTGGGGAAATGTGAAATTATGCACTTTGGTAGGAAGAATGGACAAGCAGAATATTTTTTAAAAAGGTGAGAGATTGAGAAATCTTGGTATTCAGGGGGATCTGGGTGTCCTTGTACACGAATCACAGGTACAGCAAGCAATTAGGAAGGCAAATGGTATATTAGCCTTTATGGCAAGGGGGTTGGAGTATATGAGTAAGACGGTCTTACTGCAATTATATAGGATTCTGAGGAGATGGCACCTGGACTACTATGTACAGTTTTGGTCTCCTTATCTAAGGAAGGATATACTTGCCTTAGAGGGGGTGTGACGAAGGTTCACTAGATTGATTCCTGGGATGAGAGGGTTGTCCTATGAGGAGAGATTGAGTCGATTGGGCCTATATACCCTGGAGTTTAGAAGAATGAGAGGTGATCCCATTGAAACGTATAAAATTCTTAGCGGCCTTGACAGGGTAAATACTGAGAGGGTGTTTCCCCTGGCTGGAAAGCCTAGAACTAGGGGTCATAGTCTCAAGATGTTGGCCATTTAGGATCGAGATGAGGAAAAAATTCTTCATTCAGAGGGTTGAGAATCTTTGGAATTCTCTACCCCAGAAGGCTGTGGATGCTCAGTCGTTGAGTATATTCAAGATGTGGAGATGCCGGTGATGGACTGGGGTGGACAAATGTAAGGAATCTTACAACACCAGGTTATAGTCCAACAATATTCAAAACTGAGATCGATAGATTTTTGGACACTAAGGGAATCAAGGGATATGGGGATAGGGCAGGAAAATGGAATTGAGGTAGAAGATCAGCCATGATCTCATTGAATGGCGGAGCAGGCTCGAGGGACCGTATGTCCTACCCCTGCTCCTATTTCTTATGTTCTTATGCATGGCCCATCAGAAGGTACAGAAAAGCAATACAATTTTTCATCTTGCATGACACTTCACCCAATGGCTTAGCTGCAAAGTGACAAAAGCTGTCCAACTGAAGGAAGTAGATTCAAGTGACAGTCACCTGGAATCACTGTAGTCCAGCTGAGAGTGGCAGGCTTTCTTATCACTTGATCTGGTTTGCCTTTGTTTCATTAGCAAGGCTTGAAAGGGGTCAGTGTCATCCTGTCTGTACATCAAATAACTTTATTTATAAGTTTATGAAAACTTAACTCTATGTAGAAAATAAATAAATCTGTTGTATTGATTTTAGTAGTTTGTAGTTTGATTTCAGTAGTAGGGCAAAAGCAGGAATGTCTAGGCCTTGCAAATTGTAGCTGAGTAGATTTTTGAAAAACAATATGTAGGGTATACTAAATGCCTTCGTGTGCAATGGGTGTTCTCCTGATGTAAACTACCACAAGCTATGTCAGTCATTTTTTTTCATTTTATTTACTGCACCAGGTCAAAATGTCACTTTGAGACTTGCTCTAGTCTTTTTGTCAGTGTAAATTGTACCATAGTACAGAAAGTTCTGCTTTATTATTTTCTCTGTCTTTTGTTTAGTTGAATTTCATCTGTGAGTGTAAGCAGGTTGCCAAAACTAATTTAAAAGGGAAAAAGCTAACAAAGATCAAACACCCCCTAAGAAAATAAGACTACAGTGATTCCAAGTAATTGTCATTTGACTCTGTCTGTCTCAGTTGAATGAGTTTAACACCAGTTACTTATGTGAATCATGTAGGTGAAAGAAATTGACTGCCTCTTTTTAATAGTACTTGTAACTCTGTTAATAAACTTGATCACACCTATCAATCTGTAGATGGGGGTGAATCTTCCTTGTGTGCAAACCCAGTTCCACTTAAAGTGTATGGCTACAGCCTAGGCAGGATCAAAATCTACACTGACTCTTGCAGATCAGAGTTCTTTCATATTCTTAAACATCAAGAAAATCTTTAGCAATATGCAGCCATTGTTATGCTGTGTTTGTTGCCCCTTCGGGCCAGATTTGATCCTCTGGTATGTTCAGTCTTCAACTTGTATGGAATAACACT
This sequence comes from Heptranchias perlo, assembly GCF_035084215.1. Lineage (NCBI taxonomy): Eukaryota > Metazoa > Chordata > Chondrichthyes > Hexanchiformes > Hexanchidae > Heptranchias > Heptranchias perlo. The sequence goes on along the minus strand of NC_090326.1, from coordinate 68,700,868 downwards.
TAGCTTGCTGCATTCAGATTTTTACTGTGTATTCAAATGGATTGCAGCAGGCTGATAAGCTAATAATTCTGTTCAAAATAACACAATTGTTGTCTGAATTTCTTCTACCACACAGTGGAGATAAATTTAACCTAACTCGAGTCGGCCACCTGCTTTACATCCCACCCGATTTTACTCAAGTCAGTGGAGAGTAAAATCCGTCAGGACGTAAAATTGGGCATCTGATCCAAACCTGCCTGTTTCCTGCCTGACGATTAGGTTAAAAATATCCCCAGTGAGTCTAGAAAAATTGCAGGTCTTTGTGAGCTTGCCGCAGCAGGAAGAAGAAGCAGCTAACGTGGCAGGACAGCTGGGGTCCGTCGCATGCACATCCTGCACCATGTGGGAACTCCAGAACACTTGGAAAAACCACATGTGCAGGAAGTGCAGCCAACTGCTTGAGCTCAAGCCCAGAGTTTCTGAGCTTGAGGGGTGGCTGGCATCACTACAGTGCATACGGGAAGCTGAGAGTTTCGTGGATAGCACATTTCAGGAGGTGGTCATCCTGCAGCCCCACAGAGAGTTCAGGAGGAGAGGGTGTGGGTGACCACCAGGCAGACTAGGAGGATCAGGCTGGCCCCTGGGAATGTGGCATTCACAAACCTGTATCCAGTGTTGAGGGTGATGACGCTTCAAGGGAGTGCAGTCAGGAGCAAATCCATGGCACCATGGCAGACTCGACTGCACAAGGGGGCACAAGAAAGTGTAGCAATGCAGTTATTATAGGGGATTCGATAGTCGGGGGATAGACAGGCGTTTGTGCAACTGCCGACATGAGTCCCACATGGTGTGTTGCCTCCTGGTGTCAGGGTAAAGGACATCACTGAGAGGAAGCAGAACATTTTCAGGGGGGAAGGGGAACAGCTATAGAATTTGTGGTCCAATGGCAAAGGCAGGAAAAGGGTCAAGGTCCTGCAGTCAGAGTTTCAGGAGCTGGGGAGGAAGTAAAAAAACAGGACCTCAAAGGTAGTAACCTCTGGATTACTCCAAGTGTCACGCGCTAGTGAGTATAGGAATAGTAGGATAAGGCAGGTTAATGAGTGGCTGAAGAAATGGTGCAGGAGGGAGGGCTTCAGATTCCTGGAAATTGGGACCAGTTCTGGAGCAGGAGGGACCTGTATAAGCCGGACTGGTTGCACCTCAACAGAGCTGGGACCAATGTCCTCACGGGGAGGTTAACTAGTGTTGTGGGGGAGGGTTTAAACTAATTTGGCAGAGGGATGGGCACCAGAATGAAACATTAGAAAGGAGAAACAAGGTGCACAGAGGACCGAGAGAGACAAATATGACTAGAGTAAAGAATAGTTCAGAAATTGGAGGGATCAAACCGGAAGCAAATGCGAGGCATGCTAAGATGAGTTTGGAGTGCATGTGCGTAAATGCATGTAGCGAGGTAAATAAGGTTGGTGAGTTGGAGGCACAAGTTACCACGCGGGACTATGACATAGTGGCAATAACAGAGACCTGGCTAAAAGAAGGGGAGGATTGGGTACTTAACATTCCTGGCTACAAGGTATTCAGGAAAGATAGAGAAGGAAAGAAATGAGGTGTGGTGGCAGTATCAATCAAATAAACTATTAGCACTGGAAAGGGATGATGTAGATGAGGGGTCAAAGACAGAATCTATTTGGTTAACATTAAGAAACAATAGAGGCGCTATTATGCTACTGGGTGTATACTATAGGCCACCAAATAGTGGGAAGGGGATAGAGGAGCAAATAGCAGGCAAATTACAGAAAGATCTAAGAACTATAGAGTAGTGATAATGGGGGACTTCAATTATCCCAATATAGACTGGGATAGTAACAGTGTAAAGGGCAAAGAGGGGGAGGAGGAGGAATTCCTGGAAATGTATACAAGAGAACTTTCTTGATCAGTGTGTTTCCAGCCCAATGAGGAAGGAAGCAATGGTGGATCTAGTTCTGGGGAATGAAGTGGGGCAAGTGGAGCATGTTTCAGTGGGGGAGTAGTGATCATCATATCATTAGGTTTAGAATAGTTATGGAAAAGGACAAGAAACAATCAAGCATAAAAAACTGGAGGGAGGCTAATTTCAGTGAGTTAAAAAGAGATCTTGCCCAGGTGGATTGGAATCAAAAACTGGTAGGCAGAACAATAATTGAACAACGGGAGACCTTCAAGGAGGAGATGGTTCGGGTACAGAGTAGACACATTCCCATGAGGGGGAAAGGAAGCTAGAGCTCCCTGGATGACTAAACATATAGAGATTAAAATGAAATAGAAAAAGATGGCTTATGACAAATGTAGAGAACCAAGCTAAATACAGAAAGTACAGAGGAGATTTAAACAAAGGGAATAAGAGGGACATAGAGTATGAGAATAGATTAGTGGCTAATATAAAAGGAAATCCAAAAGTCTTTTATAAGCATATAAAGAGTAAAAGTGTAGACAAAAGAAGGTTGGGATTGATTTGGGACAATTTAGTCAAAAGAATGGTGGGGCCCATTAGGGACCAGAAAGAAGATCTTCTCATGGAGGCAGAGGATATGGCTGAGGTACTAAATGAAAACTTTGCATCGGTCTTCACTAAAGAGGATGCTGCAAATGTAGCTGTAAAGGAGGAGGTAGTAGCAATATGGGATAGGATAAAAGTCGATAAAGAGGAGGTTCTTAAAGGTTGGCAGTACTCATAGTAGAAAAGTCACCCAGTCCAGATGGGATGCATCCTAGGTGGTCCTAATACTAACCCCTGTACATTTCCCACCAGTCAGTCTCCTCCCCTGGCCTCGGGTATTCATTTCTGATGAACCATCTCTGTTTTCTTTTCTAACCATCATCAATGCAAGCACAGTAACAGGTGTTGCTGTTCACAGATTCTGCATCTCACAGGTATTGTTTATCTGTAAGGAGTTCACAACAGAAAAGCACAATTGTTATATAAATGTAAACAGTTGACTGAAAGAAAAGCATTGAGAATTCATTCTCCAGTTTCTTTCAAAATCTTTTCTAAAAAAGTAAATGAACTCTGAAACCTTCAAAGGATGAGGCAACACATCCTTCTACCCTTCAAGTCTTACTGATGTACGGATTGCGTGCTAGAAAATCCTACAAACTGAACATGCTCAGAATGCACAAATGTGATTGAAAGCTCTTTCTAATTATTGAGGTTAAAATGTCAGTCTAGTTTTTTTAGGACAGGCTGAGGCCTTGAACTAAAAACTTTAATGCAGATGTTAAAAGACACAAAAGACAATTCAGTGGACAATTTAGTGATGTTATTGTGAAATATGTAAAATTTTGAATTTTTTCTTTTCTCTGCTGCTACGCTGCAAAACGGGGAGGCCGGTATTTGAAAATTGGAAGAAAAAAACACCTGCCCAATGGCCACCCGAGGTCTGTCCAACACCATTTTCAGGTGGACTTTGAACTGGGCAGCTAGCGCTCCCGCCCAATACAGGCGGAAGCCTTATTAAAATATCATAGGACCATTTCCCAATGGGCAGAGCGTGTGCCATGCATGTTCCTCCTATTGGTACTTGGTGTTGAGCAACCTAACCAGTAGTGCTTAAAGGGATTGTTGGCCGCTTAGAAATCGTCCCTAAATGACTTTTTACAGTAAATTTTGTGGGGCCAGGAGGAACATGAATGCTCACTCAGTGCTCACGCATTGCTGTCTGAGTGTGCAAAATGTCAGTTCAAAGGCATTATTCCTACGCAATAATCTTTGATTGTAAATCAAGTATAAACCACTTACATTAGACTGCTTGTTTGGCTCTGAAGATAATCAATTGAAGGTTAAGAGCTTGGTAATGTGCAAATGGGCTTGTATCTAGTGTCTAAGTGGAGTTCAGTAAATCATCACTTAAATTTCATAAGCTTTGTTGAGTTATGGAAGACACCTTCTGGATTTTTTTGTACCCATTTTGAACTTTAATGAGTAAGAGAGGTAAATATGAGGGGCGACACGCTCCTAGCTCTTCAGTTTCTCTTGCATCACTGGACTTCAGCCAGTGTGGAGCTGACTCAGAGACTCTGTGATGGTTAGATAAAATCTCATGCTTTACGTTTTATGCTGTCTATGCTGGTCCAGGGTTAGTATTACTAAAAGTGTTGGCAGAGTTGCATTTTTTTGTTATTTTTGTATACCTGTGGAGGGGTAAGTTATATTTTCTGTAATCAAGTGAAAGTATTGATTTCCTGCTACTGTCTACTTTTTACTATTTACATACCTGCTTTGCAGTTTATAAGCCTGAGTCACACAGTCTGATGATCATGTTTATTCTTCCACAATCTGAAGACTGGGAGAACACAAGGGGACTTGTGTCAATTCCATGACACTGTTGCAGTAATCATTTTTTTGTTCACTGCATTACCAGATGTGTTTTTTTAAAGTGCTACTCCAGTTCATAGGGAGCATGTACTTGCTTACAGGAGTGGTTTTTGACACTGAGCACCAGTGAAATATATGAGTAAAGCCTAAAAATGTAACTGTTAACATTCTATTGTTCATGTTCATATCCTTGTAAATAGGGAGACAAATGCATTTGGAATCAGCCTTTTCTCCTGAAACTCCCCTTGTTGCCTTATTGGCCCTATTCACATCTTGATATATCAATAGTAAATGGTTGTTGATGAAAAGTAAACAGATCAAGCTAAGAAAAGAGTATTTTCCTGCTGGATACACCATTGACATAAGCTGAACTGCATACAAGATAATAGCTAGGGCCCCCCTCGGGTGAGTAAATATTATTTGCCACGGGATGCAAAAGCTTCCTAGCAGTTTCATCCCAACTGGCAAATTCTTACATCACTGTTTGAAAGCACTCCCATGGGTTTTGGAAAGATCTTGGCAGTGCTGTACTACAAGTTTGGGAATCATTTTAAGACAGCAATTCTGTGGCACCTCTTCCAAATACATAGTATAGCAGATATTGTGATACTCAAGACTGCTTGAATTGTTTGTGGCCTATTAATACTGCTGTTTGGATAATTAAGAACAAGCTGATGTATTGAAGTCATTGGGATTCGGGGATATCACATCTCACAGTTCCATAACGTTGGGAAAGAATGTAAGTATTGAAGGTGAAATTCAGAAAGAAAAGAATAGATAAAGGAAAAGAGCAAGCTGAATATAATGTAACACACACTATAGGGGCTGACATACTGCTTTGTGGCCAGTTAATGATATGTTTTGGGAGTTGTGCTCAACTGTGACTCAGTTTTACTGAAGTGACCCTACCCATTGTAATATAACTTAGTTTTTAATATAAAGTATATTTTTCTGTATTTTGCGAGAAGAGATGGAAACTTAAGTAGTATTACTTATGTGGCACTGTACAACTTCTGGCAACATGTTAGTCATTGGCCTCCTGATTTCTCTCTCACCTACATCAAACTACCACAAATGCACTTGGTATTTCCACCTCAGCTGTTTGGGAAAAAATCATTTTAAGATAACAAAAGGTTCTATAAAGAATAATAACTGTCTGGCAGGATGCCTAAAGTAGTATTCAGTCTCTGGGTCCTGCTGACCTTCATAAGCCACTTAAGTTTTGATCTCGCTGTTCGAGCCAAGCACTATGTACTTTATTGAACTCAAGCTACGAGGACTGTCTGAATATGTCATGAGCCACACCCATATATAAATCATAATTTTTCAAATAATTGATGGGGTAGATACCTGAAATGGTACGTGACAAGCAATAAGCTCTTACTGGGTTTTTTTATATGATCTTACAGCAAATAACTCACTCTCTGCATCAGTAATCTGTTGTCTTAAGCTAAGCAGGAGGCCCTAAAGTTAAAGATATTGCAGTATATTTCTGACAGTACTGTAGTTACCTGGCTGTGCATTCTTGGTGAATTGACTTTTACTGTTCCACAATTTTGCAGCTTCCAAAAAAGATATATCTCTTTCTGGCACAGTTAGTAGTATTAAATGCAATGTGGTTAGTCCAGCATTCTAGTGACCCAGACTGGATATTTACAACGTGTGAGTCATTTGAAATGTGAATCATTTGTCTTCATAAAGATGAGGGAAAACAGATGTATTCACTAAACTAAACTTGTGAGGTTTGAATTAACGCATAGAAGTACATGCGCAGGCATAATTTCTTTGCAAGAGAAGAAGAATTGCATCCTCTGTGTGAACTTTGGTACCTTGCATACAGTTAAATGGGTCTACTTTTTATTTTAAAAATCTGTACTATTTCTCGACAGGTTGGTAGCCTAGAGCAGTCTGTCCATTCTTGTTATAAAAAAACAGGATGTACTTTGGCATACATCAGTATCAATAAACTTTAGCAACAGTTCTTTTGTGCTATATTATGTTTCCTTTCTTTCAGTGGTCAAATTTCATTATAAAGAGACAAGCCATAGGACAGGAAATGAATATTTGTAGAGAATCAGGAACTCTCCTGGTGGCCACTACATAATACACAAATGTAATGGACTAAAGTAATGGGTATACAGGGTGACTTCGTACAATCTGAATGTCAGCAATGTCTCCATTAATAATTAATATACAGCCCCGATTCTGCAATCCTAGCAAAAACTGTGCCAGGCATGCTTGGCTCCCTGTGTCAAGCTAGTCCGCAGTACATTGAAGTGCCCGTGCCCATTTTTGTAGGGTCAGCTGTTTTGAATAATTAGCATAAAGTGAAAAGATAAAATATTGCAGATGCTGGGAATCTGAAACATAGGTAGAAAATGTTGGAAATGCACAGTAGGTTAGTCAGCATCTGTAGAAAGAGCAGACAAGTTCTAAAGAAGGGCACACACTTGAAATGCATACTTCTCTGTTCACTCCACACATGCTGACTGACCTGCAATATTTGTTAATATAAAGAGATTCACTTTAGAGAGCCAAGACAATCGAAAACATTTGCAAAGATTTGTGAAATTTTACTGTGCAACGTGTAGATTGAAAATAGCCTACTCTAAGTATTAACCACTGGTCCAAATCATCCAGCTGTTATTAACTCTCAAATTATCCATAATCTTGAAGGTCACTCATAATTATCCATAATCTTGAAGGTCATGCTGACCAGAAAACTAGCAAAATCTGATCAACAGCTTCAAAAAGGTTGAAGCATCCCCAAAAAGCTGACTATTCAAGAACAGAGTGAAAACTAAGTAGTTACATGGGTTTTATAACTTAAACATAGGAATACCCAACATTTATTCATTTGTATTGGGGGAGGAGAAACTACATGAAAGCCTGAAGAGAGAAGGCACAAAATTGGTGATGCTTTTCCAGAAGGGTTCAGGGGGCTTGTTTCCTGGAAAAAAAATCAAAAGTTAGACAGTGATGCTTCTGTAATATTGATTAAATGAATAACTTTGAAACTATTGGAATACACTGTCCAAATGACTTAGTAAATTGGAGAATTTTTTTTATGGAGAAGCTAGAAAAATAGCCCAGGGCATTCACAAACAATTCTGAGGAAAGTACAGTGCATGTATTTACGCTGAGCTACAAAATTAAAAAGCCTGTGATCAAGTACTCCCTGCCTCCTACAAAGCATTGGAAACTGAGTTGTAACTAAATCACTCTCCTACTTCATCCCACCCCATGAAAGCAAGAATTTTTACATTTGGGTGGAGAATTTGTCAGAAGAGTTCAAGCACTATTATCTATAGACATAGTTCTTTTTTGCATTCAAACTTAATATTACTCCTGTGGAAGTATGCCAATGGTACATATATTATATATGTATATGTATATATATGTATATGTGTATGTATATGTGTATGTATATGTATATATGACTGGTATGCACAGAACATGTGAGTTCACGTGTATCAAATTAGAGTGGTGTATAGAAAAATACACATCAGATTAGTCATCCTAACTCATTCGTTAAGCAATTGTCTGTGGCATACTTTATAAATACCACTTCCTGCATAATATATGCCATAACTTTTGTCTAAAGGTACATATTTCATCCTGAAATTTGATCTTCTGAACTGTTTCTATATAATATATTGCATTTTACTGAGCAGATTAAAATATGAATCAGTTTAAAAGATCTGATTCCTCAGCTACAACTTGAGAGAGTTTGAACCTGACTTTTGCCTGATGTGCACTTGTACCACCCAGGAGACAAAGTTCTCAATTTCAACCAAGTTGTTAGAAACAGGCTGGAAATTAAGCTATTCCTAGATTGCTCAATGTGAGCCATGTTGTAGGATGACCAAGGAGTATTAATAACTATGATGAAGTTTGACCAAGGTTCCATGCAGAAGGCTTGGGATGTTGGAAGGGGGCAGAGGGAAACAGAAAGAAAGAAATTAAACTACAAAAATATTAACTATTTGATTTAGTGATGAAACATTTTGAGTACAATTGTCAGACCTTGAACTTCCTTCTGATGAACCAAAGTCAGGTTATTGCTGGTTTGAGAATTGTGGTAAATCAGTACAAAACTAATTTTGTATGCAGTGGGCAAATGAACTTTTAACTATCATCAAATGTCAACAGTGAACTCAAAGGTTAGCTTTGAACTGTCTTTTAGCTAGTGCATTAGGGCTGTTTACTGATGGAGGATTTCAAGACTAAAATAAATCCAGCCTGACTACATTCTGAAAGAAACTCGATGCCTTCTGGAAAGGTCACTTATGAAGGTTACTTATAATGTAAAGAGCCTTCCTTTATGTTCTATTATTGAATTAACATTCCCTGATGCATGTACACATTCTGTATTGGTTCCCACTATTCCCATTTATGAAGCAAATGTGGTTACTCAGTGTGGCTTATATTTATTCCCACTCATAATCTGTTGCTTTGAAACCTGCTTGGATGTCTTCTAATCCGATACTATGCTTGTACGTCAGGTATTATGATCTCAAGAGGGTAAAACTGATATCTTGTATTTAAAATAAAAATATTGAAAATGTAATAAGTGTTTCATAAATATAAGGTTTATTTTTTAGGACTTTTGGGGACTAAGTTCAACTTCATTTCTATCTGACTTCACTGTAAGTAATGTTGAGAGTATTCTGAATTGAAAATTTTCATGCTCGTATGTTAGCCAAATGCTATTTGGGTGTTTACAAAGACCCTTTTCCATATACCTATACTAAAGATCATGAGTTTGTGCATGTGTTTTTCTTTCAACTACAAGCTAATCTCCTGTGTCATTGTTAATAAGTAGTCTGAAGCCTGGAGCGTGATTGTGATGTTTAGCGTGATTCCATTGAGCTGGGGCCTGGATCACAGCAGAAAGAGAAGGACTTTTTTTTAGAATATTACTAGATATAACATATCAACTTTAAAAATATTATTGGGTCTGAATCTGCATTTTTCATGGTTAGTCACGTTGGGTTCTGGCTGGATTTGAAAGGCAGACTCTAAAGAGGCCTGTGCTTTCTTGCCTCTTGAAAACTCTTGAAAATAGCAAACTCCTCCTGAAGAAGTTACAACAAAGCGAGGGCATAGAAGAAGCTTCTGAAACTTAGCAATGTTATATATATTCTTTGGATGTAGCTAAACTAAGGTGAAGAGGAGCAGCATTGCTAGTGTGCTGCCGCAAACTCCGGCCTTGAGCTGCTATCCTCTGGCATGCAAAAGTGAGAAGGTCTGCCCATCAACCAACATAAGGCACTTTTTGCCATCTTGATGGTAAATTTTGTGGCCTCTGTGGCTTCCATTTTACTTAAACAACATTCATGTATGGCACGTTTAGTGTCAAAATAGAACGTGGCTTGGAAATAAGCTCATATCCACAATGTTCACACTGAAAGCTTCTAATCTCAGCCATGCTAACAGAGAAAAACGACCAGAGCTTAGAGAAGGAAGCGAGAGAAAAGTAAGCAAAATTGGACGGAGAATCATCATGTTATTTTCACATCCGGTTAAGGATGGAAGCCTGAAAGCACATCACTTGTACTCTCTCAGCTGGATCACAGGATTAATATTTAATGTCTAGACTTGTCTCTTCATTTTAGTCACACGCCACAAAAATAAGGAGACTAAGCTTGTGGACTGTCTTTCTACCTGTCATCAATGAAACACAACTTGAACCAAAACCAACCTAAATGCTAACCTAAGTTTTAATCCAAGATCACAAGCAACTGGCAAATTTAAGAAACATATACACACGCACCAACACCACGTTTACATCTACTAGTACATGTGTCGGAATTCAAAATCTTTTTTCCAGGTTTACAAATCCATTCATGCCTCATTCCACCTTATTTCTGCTTCCTCCTTGAGCTGTATGTACCATTATGTACCCTCAGCCAATTGATTTTGACCTCTTTTGCATCTGTCCCACTACTCTACAGTGGTGTTCCCTAGGGGTCAGTATTAGGATCACAGCTGTTTTTGATATATATTAATGACCTGGACTTGGGTATAGAGGGTATAATTTCTAAGTTTGCCGATGACACGAGCCTCAGAAATGTAGTAAACAATGTGGAAGACAGTAACAGACTTCAGGAGGACATAGACAGACTGGTGAAATAGGCAGACACATGGCAGATGAAATTTAACGCAGAGAAGTGTGAAGTGATGCATTTTGGTAGGAAGAATGAGGAGAGGCAGTATAAAGTAAATGGTACAATTTTAAAGAGAGACCTGGCGGTGCACATACACAAATCTTTGAAGGTGACAGGCAAAGTTGAGAACGCTGTTAAAAAAAGCATTTGGGATCCTGGGCTTTATTAATAGAGGCATAGAGTACAAAAGTAAGGAAGTTATGCTAAACCTTTACAAAACACAGGTTAGGCCTCAGCTGGAGCATAATGCTCAATTCTGGGCACCTCACTTTAGGAAGGATGTCAGGGCCTTAGAGAGGTTGCAGAAGAGGTTTACTAGAATGGTGCCAGGGATGAGGGACTTCAGTTATCTGTAGAAGCTGGGGTTGCTCTCCTTAGAACAGAGAAGGCTAAGGGGAGATTTGATGGAAATGTTCAAGATCATGAACAGTTTTGACAGAGTAAATGAGGAGAAACTGTTTCCAGTGGCAGACGGGTCGGTAACCAGAGGACACAGATTTAAGGTGATCAGCAAAAGAACAGGTGGTGACATGAGGAAATATTTTTTTACGCAGCGAGTTGTAATGGTCTGGAATGCACTTCCCGAAAGGGTGGAGAATGCTGATTCAATAGTAACTTTCAAAAGGGAATTATATAAATAGTTGAAGGAAAACAATTTACAGGACTATGGGGAAAGAGCAGGGGAATGGGTCTAATCGGATAGCTTTTTCAAAGAGCCAGCACAGGCACGATGGGCCGAATGGCCTTGTCCTGTACTTTACCTACTATAATACCATGATACTCGTCCCAACATCAGGAGTAGAAGTCAGCTATTCTTTCCACCCCTTCCTATCCTAGGGGCAGTGAGGCTAATTTAGCACCCTTACAATGACAGATTCAACTTGGGAACCCAAGAAAAAGAATTGAAGAGGGCACAAATTAGTGATTTAATATTTTAAAGCTTGTTACACACGAATCTAAGAATCAGTAATAGAAAGGATAGTCCCTATTATTGATATTTAGATTTGTGTCCCTGCCTCAGCTCATCTGCTGCTGCAGCCCTCATCCATGCCGTTGTTACCTCTAGACTCAACTATTCCAATGTTCTCCTGGCTGGCCTCCCATCTTCCACCCTCCATAAACCTGAGCTCATCCAAAACTCTGCTGCCGGTATCCTAACTCGCACTAAGTCCCGTTCTCCCATCACCCCTGTGGTCGCTGACTTACATTGGCTCCCGGTCCGGGAATGCCTCGATTTTAAAATTCTCATCCTTGTTTTCAAATCCCTCCATGGCCTCGCCCCTCCCTATCTTTGTAACTTCCTCCAGCCCTACCACCCTTCCTCTGTGCTCCTCCAAATCTTGCCTCTTGCGCATCCTCGATTTTAATCGCTCCACCATTGGCGGCTGTGCCTTCAGCTGTATAGGCCCTAAGCTCTGGAATTCCCTCCCTAAACCTCACCACCTCTCTATCTCGCTCTCCTCCTTTAAGATCCTTCTTAAAACCTACTTCTGTGACCAAGCTGTTCTAATACCTCCTTATGTGGCTTGGTGTCAAATTTTGTTTGATAACGGAGATAGGGCGGGGGAGTGGGACTAGCTGGATTGCTCTTGCATAGAGCCGGCACGGATTCGAAGGGCCTCCTTCCGTTCTGTAACCTTTCTATGATTCTATAACGCTCCTGTGAAGCACCTTGGGGCATCTTACTATGTTAAAGGTGCTGTATAAATGCAAGTAATAGTTGTTGTTGTTAGCTGGTTTTAGCTAGCAGCCTTTGTAGACTCGAAATGGGAAAAAGCTCCTAGATCATCGTATCGTCAGACGCTTTCCTGCCACAAAGCTATAGATGCCTTGGCGTTATCATTGCATTTGGCAAAGTCAGTAGCATTACAGGACTCGGACAAGAGTTGGCAGCAGAGCAGATGGTCCATCGTTTGCGGCTCATCACCATAGTCGTACATCACTGAGTTACTATCGTTCCCCATTCTCCCATCACTACTTTTGAACGACCATTGCCGGTGTGTAGGAGGTTGAAGCATTGCCAGATTGGCCACAGTTCAGAGGCTTCTGCTAGGAGATGCTCATCGACTTTGATATCTAGACAATGTGGCTTATCCTGTAGATGTGTTTTCCAGGCGTTGATTCTCCACTGTTCCACATAGAAGGAATGTTCGCATTGCGGCCTGTCAGACTGTTAATTTGCCTGCAAATCCTTCTACTACTTCACACTAGTCTCATTTTTAATGACTCTTCAGCAATCTCAAGACCAAGGCGTCAGAAGCATGGGCCCTTGTTGGGGCCAGCATTGATCTCTGCCAGCATCGAGGGGCTCTCAACTACAAAGCAGCAGATAATTGCAGACATCTGTGCCAAACAGCAGTGCAATGTCCTCTGTTTGCAAGAAACTCATGGAGGAACTCATAAAGTTAGATCAAAGCTCCTAGATTAGCAGTGTAATTGTATTATTGTAAAGGTAAAAATCACTGCCTATAGAGGAATCCTTCAATAAATGGTAAACATATAAAACATTTGTGCCAGATTTTGAGGGTACTTTCTGGTTCTGTGATTTAATGAGGGAATCGAGAATAATGTATGGAATGACATCAGTTTTATAATCAATAGAGTTTGACAGTCTCACTCATTCCTTTATTTTCATCTCAGCCTTGTGCGGTCGGTTGCTCATTTAATTTTATACAGGATGATGTATTTCAGAAACAATGTGAAAGAAACCTTGCAGGCAATTAATGAATTGAACCTAAAAGATGCAATATCAGAACAGAGTGCTAGGCTCTGGGATCATTTGGGAATGGTGTGTGATTATTGGGAGGGGTTTGATGTTGTTTGGAACTATTGATAGGGAAGTCATGGGATATAGTCACGTGGTGCAGGAATATGGGATGATTGGGGACAGGGGTCTTGAATTCTGGGAGTATTGAGGCGTAGGTCTGGAACTATTGGGGCTGGGATATGGCCGAATTGGGGAGGCCTGGGGTCTGAGTATTCTTGGGGAAGGGGTAAGAAGACTGAGGTCTGTAAGCTTTCATGAATTCCCCTCATATCCCCCCTCTCCCCACCCCCCCCCCCCACCAGCCACAAATTGTTCAGCAAGTATAGTATAAGCACAATAAATGCTTTAAATAACTGGAATACAGCTCAGTGCCAGGAAAGCCATTAGTGGTAACTGGCCCTCCTGTGAGAAATGACCTATAGTTGCATTCCTGTTTATCATCTTAGTAAAACCACAATAAGTGTTTTAAAAATAACTTAAAACCAGTTCACGGGTCACGACCAGAAATGTGGCTGTAGGCTTTTACTCAGGAGCGGGTTAGCAGTGGGAAGGTATGGACGCTTAAGATGAGAGAGATGCCGGAAGAGAGGGAAAGGACACCTCTAACTCGGTAGGCCTCAGGAGTGGGAGCGGCAACAAGAGGGAGTATCGGACACGTGGCTCTTTTTTGAAGGCCTCAAGCATGTGGCACAGTGGAAGCAGTGTCACCTATCCTGGAGCTGGAAGGACTTAATCAGAGGTAAGTATAATAAATAGATATGTTTAAGCATGACAGAGAGGCATGACAGAAAAATAAAGTGTTACAGGAAGTAAGTGTTAAACTTATAAGAATTGTGAGCTACATACAAGACTTTTAATGTTACAAGCAGATTTCCTGTGGCATTGCTCAATATGAGTCAGAGGATATGTTGTTTTATGAGAATAGGAGTATTATGTCATGTAACAGACAAAGTATTGTCAGGACCACTGATCTGACTATAAAATATGTGAAATCCTGTTTTATTGCATGGTATTCTGGGACTTACATCAGTGTTTTATGTATCAAATTTGGAAACTGACCATTTGTTGGTGAAAACTGTAAATGAGCAACCTGAATAATGATCATTATTATTTGTTCTTACCTTTCTTCTTTCTTATCTCTCTCTTTCTCTCTCCATCTTTGTCTCCCTCCCCCTCTCTCCTCCCCACCATCTTTGTATTCCTTTCTATCCTCACTGACCTCTCTGTGTTCTCTCTCTCTCTCTCTCCCCCCTTCTCTCTCTCCCTCAATCACATCCACTCCTGAAAATTGGAAGGAATTACTGGGGAGGCCGGAACTGCCAGAAGGAATTCATGACAAGATGGGCTGTAATGGCCGAAAAAGGCAAAAAAATTAAAATGGCTGGTATGGCCAAAGAACAGAAGCAGCAAGTGCTAGAGCAGCTGAGAGATGGAGGACCAGAGGCTGGGACCAAAGGCTAAAGAAGGGTTGGGGGAGTGGGAAAGAGTTGGCTTTGGGTTGGGAGTGGGCAGTGGAGGAAGATTTTAAGTACATAAATGCCTTCCAGTTTTTGAAGGAAACTCAAGGTTTGTAATGAAGGCAGTTGGGGATGCAAGTTGGAAGGGTTAGAAGTGTCTCCTGATGTGTGGAGGGCTGAAAGGTACATATAATGGTACGCATGAGTAGTTTAGATTTAGATCAGTTTTAGTTATAACCAGGCATTACCCTCGCTTGACAGAGGCATGATGACAAAGGAAGTAAGTATGACAAAAGGAAGTGGGTACAGTGTAAGACTTTTAATATGTTATAGACAGTTGTATATATTTATATATTTTGTCTTCTGCTGGAATCTGTAAAGATTGTTTTAAGGCCAAGAGTTCTTCTTAACCTTTTAGTCAAAACCTCAATAGTAGAAGCTACATACAATAGAATATCCTGTTAAAGAGGAAGAGTTGGATTTTTTTTCTAGAATAATGTTTTGATGAACCATAGATATAAAAATATTGAAGGTCATACTGCTTTGATAAACAAGTACTAATATACAGTCTTTAAAAGATCTGACTGTCATCCACTTGTGTACCAGCACTATCAATGTAAAGATTTTATGTAACTTTAATTTCAAGTAAGTTTTTAGTAGATGGGACCTCGGTTTAACATCTCACCTGAAAGATGGCGCCTGCGACAGTGCAGCGCTCCCTCAGTTCGGCACTGAAGTGGCAGCCTAGATTATGTGCTCAGGTCTCTGGAGTGGGACTTGAATCCACAACCTTCTGACTCAGAGGCGAGAGTACTACCACTGAGCCAAGGTTAACACCCTAAAGACTATAAAATCCCTGGTTCAATTTACAGTCTTCACTGAGGTCTCTGGCCTCAGTCTGGGTGACAGTAGGAATATGACAATTTACCTGAGTGTTGACTAGGGAGGGAAAATCAGCCAGGCTTCCTGCTTCTGGGCCCCGATATTAGCGGGGAGACAGGATGGCAGCGGCGGGGGGGGGGGGGGGCGATTGGGCACATGGGTAACCTGCCCAATAAAATCTGTCCGTTCCCCACGCGATCGCGGGTCAATTGGAGCCACTTAACGTGGCTTCCAGGTTTGCCATCGGAAAGCTGCGCAGTAGGTGGACTGCGCACCCGCATCACAGGCTGTCAGTTGGAGGAGCTCTACTTAAAGGGGCAGTCCTCCAATGGCTGCTCCTGGAGCAAACACCCACACAGCACAATGGAGCAGCACAGGGGAAAGGCTGTTCCTAGATTTAGTGATGCCTCACTCCAGGTGCTATTGGATAGGGTTTGGAGGAGGAGGGATGTCTTCTACCCGGCGGACGGGAGGAAGCACCCTGCCTCTGCCGCCAAGATGGCCTGGCTCGAGGTGGCAGAGGAGGTCACCAGCAGCAGCAATATGTCCCGCACCTGGATCCAGTGCAGGAAGCGCTTCAGTGACCTAACTAGGTCAGCCAAAGTGAGTACGCTTACTATTCTCCAACACTCCATCTTCCACATCACTGCCCCCACCCCACAACTTATTCTGTGCTGCCAACACTACTCTATCACATCACTCCTCACACCCACTGAAAGCTCTTCCTCAACTTATCTGCACTTCCTCAGCATTTCCTCACCTCCCTATTACTCACCCCACCACTACCACTCAATCCAGTCCTCATACAATGTCATGGTTCTGTCTCATACTCACCCTCTGATGCATCTCTTTCACAGTCAGCCGCACCCAAACCAATGCATTCATCGGTTGGCCACGTCACCATCACTCACTCACTCACACGTCTGTACTTTCTCCCCTTTTAGGAGAAGAGAGCCCAGAATGCACGGGAGAGGGCGAGGACCGGAGGGGGGCAACAGATCGTCGTCCTCACAAACGCGGAGCAGGAGGCACTGGAGCTGAGCCGCACCCTCGAGTGCCTGTCCGTCGGGGATGCCAAGACTGGCACCCAACAAACGTCTGGTGACAGAACTTTAACATTCAGCACACACAATATGAATTGATGTTAACATGCCTTGCCACCTTCAGCACCTCAGTATGCTGATCGCAACATGACACATCTGTGATCATGCTTAACATTGCCTTCTGTTATCTTACAGGGCCTTCAGCGACCGCTGTGACGGCAGAGGGTGATTCCTCAGAGGGCCTGCTGGCCTCTAAGAGTGCACCGTCACATCTGAGCGAGCCATCCTTCAGCGCAGATACACACACTTCGGTGGGTTCCAGTCCACAATTAGTTGGGGTCGCACGTGGCGAGTTACCACACGCATGAGCACGAGCAGACACTGGTGGCAGGGGCAGCTGTGGAGAGTCCGCATCAGTGGGAGCACTCCTCTCTAGGCTCTGCTCAGCTGGACACAGATGCTGAACCCTGGGGGCCATCCTTTAAAAGGAGAATGATCGAGGGGCAACAGCACATTTGCGAGGTGATGGAACAGGTGCCACGCGCACTCTCCACAGTCATGCAGAGGATGGAGGAGTCCAACTCCTGCATGAGTGGAATGGTGGCACAGGCACGAGAGGGAATCTCTGAGATACTTTCACAGGGATGTGAGGGCATCTCTGAGATAGTGTCGCGGGTAAGTGTGGGAATGTCTGCAATGGAGGGAAGGCTAGCCTCCATGGAGCTTCAAGCACAGCTCACAAATGAGTCCATTCAGGTCCTGACAACGGCCGTTCGGACTCAGGGTGAACAACAAAATTCTGCCGCCTTAAACAGGCAGGCAGATACTCTAGCACTGGCCTTGCAAGGCTTCACACATGTCCTCCAAACCATTGTCCAGCAGAGTGGTAGGAGTGGTGTGGGCCTGGCCCAGGGGAGGGATGATGGCGAAAGGGGACATGGAAGTGTGGATGCCACTCAAAGCACCCCCACGTCTCACCCGTTGCCCCCCACTCAACCAGTACCTGCAATGCTGCCTCCTCTCCAGGTGCCGAGTCAGCCCCTGCACAGATGCAGGTGGAGCAGTCTTTGGAGGGGCCCTCATGGGCACCAAAACCCAGAGGGCGTAGGCCCAAAGCATTTAATCGGTCAGGGCATGAACAAGAGCAACCTGCCACTACCTCTGCTGCAGCCACAGGGGACGCACCACATAGAAGTAGTCGGAAGCGAAAGGCGAAGGTTTTGTAAGCACGAATGGGATGTTTTTTATTTATGTTTGCTTTTTGTTAAACTCACATTAAATATTATTAGTTTCACCACTATTGCCACGTCTTGGCCATGCTTGACTGGCTTCTATAATAAGGCCCTTTCATGAGGTTCACCATGAACGCCGATACTTGATGCCACCCATTGGGTCACTCTATAGTGGCTGTATGTTATAGTTGCACGACTGTTTTGTGCAGGGAGGGGGAGGGGCTGTTGTGGGCGCTGCTCTATCCAGGTGGTGAGGACTGGACTCTTCACACTGTCTGATCTTAGGAGAACCGTTCACATATCAGTGACTCCCTGGCCTCATGAGCAGCCGGGTGAGCCGCTGTTCTGCCCATGGGTTGCTCCTCCTCCTCCTCCTCAATGTGGGTGGCAGATGTGGATGAGGCCTCCTCAAGCGGCACCCCTCTCAGTTGTGCCGTGTTGTGCAGGGCACAGCACACAATTATAATGCGTCCCACTCTGTCTGGTGCATATTGAAGCGCTCCCCCAGAATGATCAAGGCACCTGAAGTGCATCTTGAGCAGCCCTATAGCGTGCTCAATTGTAGACCTGGTAGCGATGTGGCTGTCGTTATATCGACGTTGGTCGGTGATGGGGTTCCTTAGAGGTGTCATGAGCCACATGTGCAGGGCGAATCCCTTGTCCCCGAGGAGCCAGCCCTTACGGGTGTTCAGTGCATGGAAGATGGGCGGGATGTTTGATTCCCGGAGGATGAAGGAATTGTGGCAGCTGCCAGGGTATCTGGCGCACACGTGAAGGAATCTCTTGCGGTGGTCACAAACGAGCTGAGTGTTGATGGAGTGATAGCCCTTCCTGTTGATGAACAGTCCTGCCTCGTGTGAAGGTGCTTGTATTGTTATATGGGTACAATCGATTATATCCTGCACCCTTGGGAAGCCAGCCACAGTGCAGAATCCCACTGCCCTCTTCGTCTGGCTGAGGTCGTCCATGGGGAAGTTGACATAGTACGAGGCCCTGTGAAACAAGCTGTTGGTGACCTGCCTTACGCACTTGTGTGCAGACGACTGAGACACCCCGGCGATGTCCCCGGTGGCACCCTGGAATGATCCGGAGGCGAAGAAGTTGAGGGCAGTGGTGACTTTGACAGCGGCAGGTAAGGAGATGCTGCTCAGGCCAGCCGGCAGCAGCTCGGCATGAAGGAGGCTGCAGATGTCTGCGACTACCTGGCGACTGACTGAGCTCCTCAGAGATGTCCAGGAAGCTGAGCGTCGGTCTGGAGACCCTGTGGCGAGGGATGTGCCTCCTGTGACGTCGCTCTCTCTGTTGTTGCCCTCCATGCTCTTGTGCAGGTGCCTGTGGCGCAGCACTGTGTTGTGGAGCTCCACGTGGCGGAGGTGGACGCCATGCCTGGCGAAGCTGGTGATGTTGCTCGTCCTTGGATGAAGTGGTGAATGCAGCCATGGCGCCCGCCCCCCCCCCCCCAATCCTGACAGTGTGAGTTTGAGGGGGTCCGCAAAGTTGGTAAATATGTTTGAACAGCAGAGTTTTGGGTGGAAAGTAAGAATTTTGAGTGAAAACACAAAGGTCTTGCAGCCAAAGCTTTGCCTGAAGTGACAGAGTGCCCTGCTGCAATAAATGACGTTTTCTCCCCACCTGTCAAATAATCATTTGCATCTCCCACTGGCTGCTGGCTGAAACACCTCTGTTGCAACAGGGAGTGTTTCCCACAGCACAGGAAACACGCTGAGGATGCTTCAAAATTACACCCCTGCCAAAATGTCTAGTCAATCAAGTAGTTCAAGTACTTCAACTATCGGAGAAACTATGCAAATTATCATCCCGCCGGCTTTAATTGCCGGTGGGACTCCCGCATTCGGTAGGCGCACACGCACCCGGACGCGTCACTGGGGAACCCAGAAGTCAGCGATTTGGAGCCGGGCTCCGAACCCGCTCGGCATTTTAGCAATTTTTGGAGCCCCCCGCCCCCAACGCACCCGCTCCGTCACCCGAAAATCGGCCCCCTGATCACTGTCCAGTGTCACCCGCTGGAAAGTGCATGTGTATGAATGTCAGGTGAGAACAGGATCAGGCTTGACTGTGACATGGAAAAGATTTACAGATTGACAGCTTTTTATCTTGTGGTCTCAAGAATGTTTGGGTATAATACTGGAAGCCCCTGGCACTATATGAAACTGAACCTTAGTATATCAGCAGCTTTTGGAGAGGATGGGAGGAGCAATCTTTGTGAGTACTGATGTGAACTAAGAATGTTTTTATGATCCCAAAACAATGTCTTAGAACTGAAAATATTCTGGACTTTTAATAAATGTTTAAGTGAAAAATATTCTATAAATGCGGTGGGTATTTACCTTCCCACAGAAACTTGTCATTTTGGTCACCACTCACACTGGTCCGGGTGGATAGTGTATACTAAAAGGATACTCAGCAGGTACATCTACTGAAAGTGCCCCACCCACCATTCCTTCTCTCTTATATTTGCCAGATATTTGGCTTTAAAAAAATGTATTAAGCAGTACATACACGGCATCATGACAGATTGAAAAAGTAATAAAGAGGATAGTCATGCAGAACCGAAGGTATCAAGTAGTGTAATAAAACTAGTGTTATGTTTTTCTAGAAATAAATAAATTGTGCAGTAACCTTTTACCAACCAGTTGTATGAGGGATTTCCATTGTTTTCAGCGGGAATCATAGTTTTTGTCTGCTTTGGTTAAAATGAAATCAGCAAGTGGATTTTAAACTGTTAACAGTCTTCAATAACATCTAGGCATTACAGAGATTTTCTATGATAACCATTTGGTAGCTGATGATTTGTGATACTTTCTTTGCTCAGTCTGAGCAAATAATTTTCAGCAGCTGTTTCAATTCAGTGGTCTTAACATGTTCATAAATACTTCCAGCAAAAGCTCCAGTAGATTTCATTTCATTTAGACATTTGTGATTTTTTCCAGTTTCACATGGTCAATACACATAAGCTTGTGCTTTTTCTTCCCCTCATTGGAAAGTCTTTTCATCTGTAATAAATCTGAGTTGATGAATGCATGCTTTACCTTGTTAAGCCATCTCTTAATCATAGCCATTTGGTACTAATACGTCTTACAGAGGACTTAACCCTGAAAATGCTAGCCCGAACCACAGCTGGTGCTTACTGTGCGAGGTACATGTGAATGGTTAATTTACTTAAAACAAATCATTTTTTAAGAAGCCTTGTGAAGATTTTACAACTTAAATTACTTTAATACTATTTGAATTCTTGCTTTTTAAAAATTTAGTATTTTGCCTCTGGGAAACTATTGAAGGACATTTTTATTTCTGTTGCATGTAATTTTGAGGAGCCAGATTGATTTTCAGGACTAATTTGTCACCAAGGCAATTTGCAACCTATATTTTGTTGCAAATTGCCTTCACATTATAATTGTGGCTGCAAGTTATGTTCAAGTCCCTGTCTGATGGCGTACCAAAGTGGTTTGTGACTACTTTGTGACTACTACTGGGAGGGAGAGATGGAATGCAGAAAAGTCCTTTATTACATATTAAAACTTTTGCTGGTTTGTTGAGTGACCTATGGTCTCGTTGATGCTGCTCTGGCAAGGATGAAAAATTGTTTTTAACAGTTGACAAGATGACCAGACCCTGCCTCCACTCCTTCTGCCACAATGATTGTGGAGAAAGGTGCTAAGTGCTGTCCAATCATGCATTTGTTCCTCCCCCACGCCCCCCCTAATTTTCTCACCTCACTCCTAAACACACAAACTCATTCCAGTGTATGGCTGTACGGCTGCTTGCTGCCTTCCAGTACCGCCTCCCCACTCAAGTAATCATTTCTTCATGTGTAAGCCGAGACAGTGAATGTTGGTGGGCAGTTCAACAGGATGGTGGTGGGCAGCACAACTGTGCCCAATCCAGTCCTTTACAGACTATCACACAGTGCCAGTCAAAGCATAGAGTTGGGATAAATGGTTCATTTTCGGACTGGCAACCAGTAACCAGTGGTGTTCCACAGGGGTCGGTGCTGGGTCCCCAACTCTTTACAATCTATATTAACGATTTGGAGGAGGGGACCGAGTGCAACATATCAAAATTTGCAGATGATACAAAGATGGGAGGGAAAGTAGAGAGTGAGGAGGACATAAAAAACCTGCAAGGGGATATAGACAGGCTGGGTGAGTGGGCGGAGATTTGGCAGATGCAATATAATATTGGAAAATGTGAGGTTATGCACTTTGGCAGGAAAAATCAGAGAGCAAGTTATTTTCTTAATGGCGAGAGACTGGAAAGTACTGCAGTACAAAGGGATCTGGGGGTCCTAGTGCAAGAAAATCAAAAAGTTGGTATGCAGGTGCAGCAGGTGATCAAGAAAGCCAACGGAATGTTGGCTTTTATTGCTAGGGGGATAGAATATAAAAACAAGGAGGTATTGCTGCAGTTATATAAGGTATTGGTGAGACCGCACCTGGAATACTGCATACAGTTTTGGTCTCCATACTTAAGAAAAGACATACTTGCTCTCGAGGCAGTACAAAGAAGGTTCACTCGGTTAATCCCGGGGATGAGGGGGCGGACATATGAGGAGAGGTTGAGTAGATTGGGACTCTACTCATTGGAGTTCAGAAGAATGAGAGGCGATCTTATTGAAACATATAAGATTGTGAAGGGTCTTGATCGGGTGGATGCAGTAAGGATGTTCCCAAAGATGGGTGAAACTAGAACTAGGGGGCATAATCTTAGAATAAGGGGCCACTCTTTCAAAACTGAGATGAGGAGAAACTTCTTCACTCAGAGGGTAGTGGGTCTGTGGAATTTGCTGCCCCAGAAAGCTGTGGAAGCTACATCATTAGATAAATTTAAAACAGAAATAGACAGTTTCCTAGAAGTAAAGGGAATTAGGGGTTATGGGGAGCGGGCAGGAAATTGGACATGAAGCTGAGTTCGGATCGGTCAATGCCCTGTGGGTGGCGGAGAGGGCCCAGGGGCTATGTGGCCGGGTCCTGCTCCGACTTCTTGTGTTCTTTAGATTTGTGGTTGGGATCAGATCAGCCATGATCTTATTGAATGGCAGAGCAGGCTCGAGGGGCCGATTGGCCTACTCCTGCTCCAATTTCTTATGTTCTTATGTTCTTATGTTCTTATGAATGGGAAATCTCCCCCTCCCCTCCCCACCACTAGCCTAAGGTCTCAGAGGTCATTTGTCCACCCCTACTAGCTAAATTATATAGACATCAGGTTTGGTTTAGTTCCAATTTAATTAGTGCACTGGCCAGCAGAGCCATTGGAGGAACCACTTGTGCTTTTCTGTTACATTTTACACAGTAAGAAATTCACATGCTTACTCATTTTGGTGTATGGCTAAGTGATTAAGTGAGTGGGCAAAACTGTGGCAGATGGAGTTCAATGTGGAGAAGTGCAAGGCCATCCACTTAGGACCTAAGCAAGGTAGATCAGAATGTTTTCTAAATGATGAGAAGCAGGGAGATTTAGGGGTCCTAGTACAGAAATCACCAAAAGCTAGTAGACCAGGTACAAAAAATAATTAAAAAGCTAATTAAATGTTAGCCTTTTTCTCAAGGGGGCTAGAATACAAAGGGGTGGAAGTTATGCTACAGTTGTATAGCACTCAGGTTAGACCACATCTGGAGTACTGCGTTCAGTTCAGCTATGGGCACCGCACCACAGGAAGCATATATTGGCCTTGGAAGGGTTGCAGCACAGATGCACCAGAATGATACCAGGGCTTAGATTGTTAAATTATGAGTACAGGTACTAGGCTTGTATTCCCTCGAGTTTAGAAGATTAAGGGGGTGATCTAATTGAGGTGTTTAAGATGATTAATGAATATGATACGGTAGATAGAGAGAAACTATTTCCTCTGGTGGGGGAGTCCAGAACAAGGGGGCATAACTTTAAAATTCAAGCTAGGCTGTTCAGGTCTGATGTCAAGAAGTAATTCTTCACATAAAGGAAATCTGGAACTCTCTCCCCCAAAAAGCTGTTGAGGCTAGGTCAATTGAAAATGTCAAAACTGAGATTGATAGATTTTTGTTAGGCAAGGATATTAAGGGTTACGGAAACAAGGCGGGTGGATGGAGTTAAGATACAGATCAGCCATGATCTAATTGAATGGCGGAACAGAATCGCCTGCTTCTGTTCCTATGTTCCTTGTTCCTATGTGAATGTCATGCAAATTTGCTGAGATTATGCACCTCCAATTTTGAATCAGTAACAAAAATGGGGAATCATCATCATTTTAATAGTGTTAAAATATTCTAATAATTTGTCACTTTTAGTTGTGTACCTAGGTTCCAAAGATTACTAGATAGTAGTGTTTGTGTCTAGATGTACGCTGAGATGGTGGATCTGCTGTGCCTTGTGCATTGGAGTTAGTTTTGATAGCCCGCAGCATCCTTGAGATTGAATTATGAAAAATAGTAACCGAGGAGTCACAGCACAGATTTTTGTGGAGTAAATTTTAACCTTTGCAATAAACCAATTTTTTTTTTAATTACTTTTTCATTTCTCTATTTTTCCCTCGCCTCCGTTAAAACCGGAAGTGGGCGGGTTGGGGTCGGATTTTAGCTTTTTTGCAATTTTTACCTCCCCACTCACCCCCAAACTCACCCGTTCTTGGGGTTAAAATTTGGGCCCATAAGTCAGGGTGAACTCAGTGGTTTGAGACACTTTGGTTATCTTTGGAAGTTGGGATAGTAAGAGGTTTATGTTTTTATTAATTGTGTTGTTATGGCTAATACGTAAAAATAAGTTTCAGTGCATTCACTTAGTGGTAACCATCAACTGCATTGGAGAGATTGGCCTAAACATTTGTCTGCGCCGCACCCGTTTTTGGGGCGCTAAATGGCCTACTATGCTACTATCCCAATATGGCGGGCAGGAAGCACACGCACATTTCTGTCTGGAAGTGCGCTAATCGCTGTATTGGATAAGGTGGCTACAATGGCATCAGGAGTGCACGTTGAGAACATTCAAAGGTGGAAATAATTTATTTAAATTATGGTCCTGCACTTTTTGCAGTTCCCGTTCTCGATTTTCAAACGCCCCAGAGCTTCACTCACCATATGCTGAACTCACACAGCACAACATGCCACTAATCAGCAGAAAGGTCCCCAAACTTACCTGAATGCGGAGCCAGGAGGAGCACATTAAAACAACACGGGCCGCTAACCTCCCCCCCCAAACTCCCCCGCCCACCTCCAGCCAGCCACCAATCCCCCCGACCCGGCCACCGCTCTCCCTCCCAGCCACCGACTGGTCTCCTGGCCCAGACCCGATCTTGCCCCGGCCACCGATCTATCTCCCCCCACCCCCCCTTCCCGGCCCGAAGCCCAATCACCCACCGTTCCTCACTTACCTGAGGGTTGCTGCGATGCCAGCACTGGGCCAATCTTCAGTCACGATTCGTCCGCAGCTCACTGGCTCCATTGAAATGAGGCCCGAGGTCCAATATCGAGGGCGCCTCAGGCCTCACCATTCAGACGCAGGGAACGCACCCTGCGCTCCCCCACGCACCCAAAAATGGGCACGCCCGAATTTCTGGACCAATGTTTTATTGAATCCAGTCCACACTAATGGGAACTATTGGACAGCTTTAAGGGTCTGAAGTGAAATTAATTTGAACTTAAAGGGTGAGGGGGTGTTCTTCCCTGATGCCATTATTTCAATGTTGCATAGAAAATGAATTTTAAAAAAAATTAAAATAGAGCAGTATTGAGCTAGCTGGGAGTAAATTCACAGCATGAAATGATCTGTCATTTAGCATTGAGTTGCCACTTC
The DNA here is from genome assembly GCF_035084215.1 of Heptranchias perlo. Taxonomy (NCBI): domain Eukaryota; kingdom Metazoa; phylum Chordata; class Chondrichthyes; order Hexanchiformes; family Hexanchidae; genus Heptranchias; species Heptranchias perlo. The sequence goes on along the minus strand of NC_090326.1, from coordinate 68,675,202 downwards.
TTCAGAGAGACCACACAGATACTTGAAGTGAGCTATGGTAGTATTGTGCTGGTGTACCCCTAGGGTTGAGGTGCAGTGTTGGAGGTAATGTAGTGGCATTTTTATTTTGTATCTAAGTAGTGCCGTACCTGACCTGGGAGTTCTCATAATTCAATCTCAAGGATGCTGCAGGCTATCAAAACTAATCCCAATGCACAAGGCACAGCATATCCATCATCTCAGCGGAGAGCTACACACAAGCACTATAATCTAGTAACCTTTGGAATCCAGGTATGCAATTAAAATTGACAAATGAGACTATACATAACTTTGTCTATATCAAAATCAACTTCAAAGCAGACAAAGTTACCAAGAATGGAGTTCATCAGATAATATTGGCAATCTAAATGTTTGAAAATTATTAGAATATTTTTACACTATTAAAAACATTGGGTTCAAGAAAGTGCAACATGTTTCATTACTCAGCACAGACACCTACCTTGATGAGCACAAATATTTCCCCAGTCTTTAAAAATAAATCACTTCAGATGTATTTTCCTGTCATCTAAACTAGATTCCTTCCAAAAAGTAATGCTCTGAGCTGTTCATGTATCTCACTCACATGCATTTGCAATTAGAAATCTCCTCCCACGAAAACATAAAAATTCTTTGCTGAGCTCCTTAAACAGTTTCGTAGCTTAACTGAAAAATACAAAAGTTAGGTATATTTGACTTTTTAAAACATTGTCACTAATGTACCAGATTGGTAACTGATACAAATCTCCTGCATTTGTGTCTCTTAAAAATAACTGGCTGTTCTTACCAATGCACCTTAGTAAAGTTGAAACCTCCTTAATAAGAAGTTAAAGTAGGAGTTACTGACATTTAAACATGGAGATTGTGTACTCTTTAGTATGGATGGAAATGCTTAATTACAGTATTTTCACATCACCAAGGGGTTTTGATAATGCAATGAAATTTTGTGAAGTGTACCTGGGTCAAATGGGCTGCAGGAGATGGGCTGGATCGTGCTTTTAAAAAAAACTTATTCTGCATGATTTGAAGGTCCACAAACATCTCCAACAATATCTTTCTTGGAAGCTTTTTGTGAGTTCGCATTTCAAGTTTTATGTCTATCTGTTTATACTTTACACAAGTTAATTTGTTTTTCTTGTGAATTTCATCTTAGGCTGCAGTTATATTGTGCTATCAGCCTAAGGGCAGTAGCTGTATGAAGCAATTTGCAATCGGCAGCACCCTCGTTATCATTGCATTGCTGCGAAAGACATTCTACTCCCATGAGAGAACTCCATGCATGCGCGTTTAAATCCATGCATAGTCCTGGACAGTCCATACATCGATCACTGCTCATAGATGGTCCATTCGCCGAGCTGCGCTCCTGGACAGTCCATTCGTCGAGCTGTGCTCCTGGACGATCCATTCGCCGAGCACACATGAGTGTGCCTGCTTTCTCAAAATATTAGGAAACAACTCTGCCTATGTTTATGATGTGCCTAGGAGACTCAAAAGATTCCATTCTCTTTTTTTATTCGTTCATGGGATGTGGGCGTCACTGGCAAGGCCAGCATTTATTGCACATCCCTAGATGCCCTTGAGAAGGTGGTGGTGAGCCGCCTTCTTGAACCACTGCAGTCCGAGTGGTGAAGGTTCTCCCACAGTGCTGTTAGGTAGGGAGTTCCAGGATTTTGACCCAGCGACAATGAAGGAACGACAATATATTTCCAAGTCAGGATGGTGTGTTACTTGGAAGGGAACGTGCAAATGGTGTTGTTCCCATGTGTCTGCTGCCCTTGTCCTTCTAGGTGGTAGAGGTCGCGGGTTTGGGTGGTGCTGTCGAAGAAGCCTTGGCGACTTGTTGCAGTGCATCCTGTGGATGGTACACACTGCAGGGAATGAACGCTTAGGGTGGTGGATGGGGTGCCAATCAAGCGGGTTGCTTTGTCCTGGATGGTGTCGAGCTTCTTGAGTGTTGTTGGTGCTGCACTCATCCAGGCAAGTGGAGAGTATTCCATCACACTCCTGACTTGTGCCTTGTAAATGGTGGAAAGGCTTGAGGTGTCAGAAGGTGAGTCACTTGCCGAAGGATACCCAGCTTCTGACCTGCTCTTGTAGCCACAGTATTTATGTGGCTGGTCCAGTTAATTTTCTGGTCAATGGTGACCCCCAGGATGGTGATGGTGGGGGATTCGGCGATGGTAATGCCGTTGAATGTCAAGGGGAGGTGGTTAGTCTCTCGTTGGAGATGGTCATTGCTTGGCACTTGTCTGGCGCGAATGTTACTTGCCACTTATCATCCCAAGCCTGGATGTTGTCCAGGTCGTGCTGCATGCGGGCATGGATTGCTTCATTATCTGAGGGGTTGCGACTGGAACTGAACACTGTGCAATCATCAGTGAACATCCCCATTTCTGAGCTTATGCCTTATGATGGAGGGAAGGTCATTGATGAAGCAGCTGAAGATGGTTGGGCCGAGGACACTGCCCTGAGGAACTCCTGCAGCAATGTCCTGGGGCTGAGATGATTGGCCTCCAACAACCACTACCATCTTCCTTTGTGCTAGGTATGACTCCAGCCACTGGAGTGTTTTCCCCCAGACTTCAATTTTACTAGGGCTCCTTGGTGCCACCCTCTGTCAATTTCTGCCTTGATATCAAGGGCAGTCACTCTCGCCTCTCTTCCGGAATTCAGCTCTTTTGTCCATATTGGGACCAAGGCTGTAATGAGGTCTGGAGCCGAGTAGTCCTGGCGGAACCCAAACTGAGCATCGGTGAACATGTTATTGGTGAGTAAGTGCCGCTTGATAGCACTGTCGATGACACCTTCCATCACTTTGCTGATGATTGAGAGTAGACTGATGGGGCGGTAATTGGCCGGATTGGATTTGTCCTGCTTTTTGTGGACAGGACATACCTGGGCAATTTTCCACATTGTCGGATAGATGCCAGTGTTGTAGCTGTACTTGAACAGCTTGGCTAGAGGTGCAGCTAGTTCTGGAGCACAAGTCTTCAGCACTACAGCCGGGATGTTGTTGGGGCCCATAGCCTTTGCTGTATCCAGTGCATGCAGCCATTTCTTGATATGACGTGGAGTGAATTGAATTGGCTGAAGACTGGCTTCTGTGATGGTGGGGATATCGGGAGGAGGCCGAGATAGATCATCCACTCGGCACTTCTGGCTGAAGATGGTTGCAAACGCTTCAGCCTTATCTTTTGAACTCATGTGCTGGACTCCGCCATCATTAAGATGGGAATGTTTACAGAGCCTCCTCCTCCCATTAGTTGTTTAATTGTCCACCACCATTCACGACTGGATGTGGCTGGACTGCAGAGCTTTGATCTAATCCGCTGGTTGTGGAATCGCTTAGCTCTGTCTATAGCATGTTGCTTCCGCTGTTTAGCATGCATGTATTCCTGAGTTGTAGCTTCGCCAGATTGACACCTCATTTTTAGGTACGCCTGGTGCTTCTCCTGGCATGCTCTTCTACACTCCTCATTGCACCAGGGTTGATCCCCTGGCTTGTTGGTAATGGTAGAGTGAGGAATATGCCGGGCCATGAGGTTACAGATTGTTGTGGAATTCAATTCTGCTGCTGCTGATGGCCTTCAGCGCCTCATGGATGCCCAGTTTTGAGCTGCTAGATCTGTTCTGAATCTATCCCATTTAGCATGGTGATAGTGCCACACAACACGTTGGATGGTGTCCTCAGTGTGAAGATGGGACTTTGTCTCCACGAGGACTGTGCAGTGATCACTCCTACCAATACTGTCATAGACAGATGCTTCTGCGACAGGTAGATTGGTGAGGACGAGGTCAAGTAGATTTTTCCCTCGTGTTGGTTTGCTCACCACCTGCCAGACCCAGTCTGGCAGCCATGTCTTTCAGGCCTCGGCCAGCTCAGTTAGTAGTGGTGCTACTGAGCCACTCTTGGTGATGGACATTGAAGTCCCCCACCCAGAGTACATTCTGTGCCCTTGCTACCCTCAATGCTTCCTCCAAGTGGTGTTCAACATGGAGGAGTACTGATTCATCAGCTGAGGGAGGGCGGTAGTTGGTAATCAGCGGGAGTTTTCCTTGCCCATGTTTGGCCAGATAGCATGAGATTTCATGGGGTCCGGAGTCAATGTTGAGGACTCCCAGGGCCACTGCCTCCTGACTGTATATCACTGTTCCGCCATCTCTGGTGGGTTAGTCCTGCCGGTGGGACAGGACGTACCCAGAGATGGTGATGGAAGAGTCTGGGACGTTGACTGAAAGATATGATTCTGAGAGTATGGCTATGTCAGGCTGTTGCTTGGCTAGTCTGTGGGACAGCTCTCCTAATTTTGGCACCAGTCCCCAGATGTTAGTGAGGAGGTCTTTGCAGAGTCGATTGGGCTTTTTTTGCTTTTGTCGTGTCCGGTTCCTAGTGGTCTGACCGGTTTTATTCTTATTATGACTTTTTTTAGCGAGATTGTACAACTGAGTAGCTTGCTCGGCCATTTCAGAGGGTGATTAAGAATCAACCACATTGCAGTGGGTCTGGAGTCACATAAAGGCCAAACCTTTATGTGACGGCAGGTTTCCTTCCCTAAAGGGCATTAGTGAACCAGATGGGTTTTTACAACAATCCAGTAGTTTCGTGGCCACCATTACTGATACTAGTTTTTTTTAATTTCAGATTTGATTTAATTAATTGAATTTTAAATTCCCCAGCTGCTGTGGTGGGATTTGAACTTATGATTCCAGATTATTAGTCCAGGACCTCTGGATTACTAGTCCAGTAACATAATCACTATGCTACTGTACCTGTTTCTTCCACCACCCTGGAGTTATACTCTACATAGTGTCAAGCCCAAGTGGTATCCACCAACCTCTTCAATGCACAAGTGTCAGTATAACTATGCCCTTTGATCAGTTCTGAACACAACAAAAAGTGGAAAATGCTTATATAAAAAAAAGCAGATTTGTATATTGGATAACACCCTACATTCCTGCTGCCTGCTGATTTCTATGATTACAGTGTGCAGCCAGTCCTACCTGTGCTGTGGAGTGGCTGCTCACCAGCAGGCGGCCCAGATATCGTGAGTGGCTAGCACCACTTAAAGGCAGCCTGCACCTCTTAAACGGAAGGTGCACTGTGGCTGCAGGAAGTGGTGGAAATCAATTGGGAAGCGAATCTGTGCTGCAATATAGTGTAGCATGGTGATGATGGGACCTCTGGAATTTTTAATGAGCAACAACTTGGCTGCTCAATGTTTGCGGGACTCTGATATTTGCAAAATATAGGATACGGGTCCGCACAGGGCCTGAACGGAGATCAAACACCGCACACGTAAAACACAGATGCAAGCCCCGTCCCTATGTTTACAAACTGTTGAGCTATTTTAAAATATTGAATAAAGGTTGCGCACTGCTAAATCCCACATCCTCCAAACTGCACGCCAGACCCCACCAATCAGCCAATCTGAGTTTGAAATGGTTCTGCGAGAGAGCGTGCGCCAAGGTTCTCTGATGATGCACTAGAGGCCTTGGTTCAAGAGGTGGACAGAAGGAGGGGCATCCTATATCTGCAGGGGGGAGGGGGAAGAATCCCTTCAGACATATGCTCCCAAGGCAGTGGGAGACAGTAGGGGATGAAGTCGATGCCAAGCGCATTGCACCATGAACATGGATACAGTGCAGGAAGAAGTTCAATGCTTTGACACGAGTGGTCAAGGTGAGTGAGGTCAACTGTCAAGTGGCGTCTCCTACCAACGGCACCACCAGCCTCATCCACTGCTCCACGCACAACATCCCCATCACCCACATACCAACAAACTCTTTCAATCAATACTCAACTCTTCCAATTAGATGCTTCCTCTCACCCTCACACATTACCACTGTTGCAAGCCGCACATCCACAACTAACAGACCACATACACTTGCAGCTATTCAATCATGACAGCCACATCACCCAAACATCTTGCAGGACACTGACCAACACACGTCCCGCTTTCTTGCAGGAGAAGGTGGCGCATAACAGGAGGCAGCAAGTGGCAGTGGCTCCATGGAATATGAACCTGCTGTCCTCTCTCAGGATGACAACATTCCTGTGACACCCCTGTCACTCTGCCAGTGCCCTTGCTGTTGCCTGTCAGCTAGCCAGCCCACTCCAGGTAGAGTATTGAAACTTTATTGTAGGAACATAGGAAGATAGGAACAGGAGTAGGCCATTTAGCCTCTCGAGCCTGTTCTGCCATTCAGTGAGGTCGTGGTTGATCTGTGACCTAACTCCAAATACCTGCCTTAGCCCCATTTCCCTTAATACCTTTGGTTAACAAAATTCTATCAATCTCAGATTTAAATTTAACAATTGAGCTAGCATCAACTGTCATTTGCAGAAGAGCTTTCCAAACTTCTACCACCCTTTGCGTGTAGAAGCGTTTCCTCACTTCACTCCTGAAGTCCTGGCTCTAATTTTTAGGCTATGTCCCCTAGTCCTAGAATTCAAGTATAGGAGACCTCCAAAAACAGTTACAAATGCATCAGCAGCAAGAAGCAATAAACCAGCAACTAACCTGTAACTCCTGCATGATCCCTTTTAATAGCGCTAGTGGGGGGCGCTCCATGCTGTTCAACACCTGTTCAGCTGTGCAAGGTTAAGACGTTGTGTTGGCTGGAGCTTGGAGTTCCAAAATCGCATCTGTCTCTTTAAATCAGCATTGCATACTGATCTAATGCATAGTCTCCCTACTTTACATGGTGCTGGCGTTCGTTATCTGCGCATGTGCAAACACCTTTTACCAATATGGTGTCCTGCGCATGCGTATTCTGTATGCCATTTGGGATCCTTAGGAGTCCACACAGCGCCTACACAACGGCTGCTGCAGGGCCCAATTTAGACCCCGTTACCCCTGTCAGTTCATAATACACATGTAAATGTTCCCACCAAAATCAAAATGGGACTCTGACCAGCTGCAAAAATACTCCAATCTATACTATCTATACAATCTATACAGGGAGGCGACAAACCATCCTGGAGGCCGTAAACGTGACTCCAGGATGGTTTGTTGCCTCCCTGGTGCCAGGGTCATGGATGTCACTGAGCGGCTTCAGGGCATTCTCAAGGGGGAGGGTGAGCAGGCAGAGGTCGTGGTCCACATTGGGACCAACGACATAGGTAGGAAGGGAGATGAGGTCCTGCATCAAGAATTTAGGGAGCTAGGTAGCAGATTAAAGAGCAGGACCTCAAAGGTTGAAATCTCTGGATTACTCCCAGTGCCACGGGCTAGTGAGTATAGAAATAGGAGGATAGAACAGATGAATGCGTGGCTAAAGAGTTGGTGCAGGAGGGAGGGTTTCAGTTTCCTGGATCACTGGGCCTGCTTCTGGGGAAGGTGGGACTTGTACAAGTCGGACGGGTTGCACCTGAACCAGAGCGGGACAAATATCCTTGCGGGGAGGTTTGCTAGCACTGTTGGGGGGGGGTTTAAACTAACTTGGCAGGGTGATGGGATACAGAGTGGAGCTACAATAGGGGGTGATGTGCAGCCAAATATAGAGAAAAAAACAAGTCAGCTTGGAAGACAGGGCAAATATGTGAGGGCAAGGCTGGATGGCATCTATTTTAATGCAAGGAGTCTTGTGAATAAGGTGGATGAACTGAAGGTGTTGATAAACACATGGGAGTATGATATTGTTGCTGTCACAGAGACATGGTTGAGGGAGGGGCAAGACTGGCAGCTCAATATTCCGGGGTACAGAATCTTCAGGCGAGACAGAGGGGGAGGTATAAGAGGAGGGGGGGTCGCAATATTAATTAAAGAATCAATTACTGCCATAAGGAGGGATGATATATTAGCAGGTTCCTCTAATGAGGCCATATGGGTGGAGCTTAAAAACAAAAAGGGGGCAAGCACTTTGATGGGAGTGTACTATAGGCCCCCAAACAGTCAGGGGGAGATAGAGGAACAGATATGTAGGCAAATCTCAGAAAATTGTGCAAATAATAGGGTAATAATAGTGGGGGATTTCAACTTCCCCAATATTAACGGGGATACTCAGAGTGTAAAAGGCTTAGAGGGTACAAAATTCTTAACGTGCATCCAGGAGAGCTTTTTGAGCCAGCATGTAGAAAGTCCTACAAGAGAGGGGGCGGTACTGGACCTAATTCTAGGGAATGTGGCTGGCCAAGTGGAAGAAGTGCTAGTAGGTGAGCACTTTGGTGACAGTGACCATAATTCGGTGAGATTTAAGGTGGTCATGGAAAAGGACAGGGAGGGGCCGGAAATAGAGGTTCTAAATTGGGGGAAGGCCGATTTTAATAGGATAAGGCAGGATCTGGCCAAAATGGACTGGGATCAGCTGCTTGTAGGAAAATCCGCATCGGAGCAATGGGAGTCTTTCAGAAGGGAAATTGGGACCATAAAATGGCAACATGTTCCCGTAAAGGTCAAGGGTGGTTCCAAGAACTCCAGGGAACCTTGGATGTCAGGGGATATACGAGAATGGATTAGGAAAAAAAGGAGGGCTTTTGGCAGATACAAAAGGCTAAAGACGGAGGAAGCCCTAGAGGAGTACAAAAAGTGCAGGGGGATACTTAAAAAAGAAATTAGGAGATCAAGGAGGGGCCATGAAATAACACTGGCGAGCAAAATAAAGGAAAATCCTAAGATGTTTTATAAGTATATTAAGGGTAAGAGGATGACTAGGGAAAAAATAGGGCCCATTAGGGACAAAAATGGCAATCTGTGTGTGGAGCCGGCAGATGTAGGAGGGGTTCTAAATGAATTTTTTGCATCTGTTTTCACTATGGAGAAGGACGACGTAGACATAGAAATACGGCAGGGGGACTGTGATATACTCGAACATATTAACATCGAGCGGGAGGAGGTATTGGCGGTTTTAGCAGGCCTAAAAATGGATAAATCCCCAGGCCCGGACGAAATGTATCCCAGGCTACTGTGTGAGGCAAAGGAGGAGATTGCGGGGGCTCTGACACATATATTCAGAACCTCTCTGGCCACAGGGGATGTGCCAGAGGACTGGAGAACCGCTAATGTAGTACCATTATTCAAGAAGGGGAGTAGGGAAAAACCGGGGAACTACAGGCCAGTGAGCCTAACATCAGTGGTAGGAAAATTATTGGAAAAAATTCTGAAGGGCAAAATTAGTCTCCACTTGGAGAAGCAAGGATTAATCAGGGATAGTCAACATGGCTTTGTCAAGGGAAGATCATGTCTGACTAATTTGATTGAATTTTTTGAGGGGGTGACTAGGCGTGTGGATGAGGGTAACGCAGTGGATGTGGTATACATGGATTTCAGTAAGGCCTTCGATAAAGTCCCCCACAGGAGACTGGTCAAGAAGGTACGAGCCCATGGAATCCAGGGTGCCTTGGCACTTTGGATACAAAACTGGCTTAGTGGCAGAAGGCAGAGGGTGATGGTCGAAGGCTGTTTTTGTGACTGGAAGCCTGTGGCCAGTGGGGTACCACAGGGATCGGTGCTGGGTCCCTTGCTGTTTGTGGTCTACATTAATGACTTGGATATGAATGTAAAAGGTATGATCAGTAAGTTCGCTGATGATACAAAAATTGGTAGGGTGGTAAATAGCGAGGAGGATAGCCTCAGTCTGCAGGACGATATAGATGGGTTGGTCAGATGGGCGGAACAGTGGCAAATGGGATTTAACCCGGAAAAGTGTGAGGTGATGCACTTTGGTGGGACTAACAAGGCAAGGGAATACACAATGAATGGGAGGACCCTAGGCAAGACAGAGGGTCAGAGGGATCTTGGTGTGCAAGTTCACAGATCCCTGAAGGCGGCGGAACAGGTAGATAAGGTGGTAAAGAAGGCATATGGGATACTTGCCTTTATTAGCCGAGGCATAGAATATAAGGGCAAGGAGGTTATGATGGAGCTGTATAAAACACTGGTCAGGCCACAGCTGGAGTACTGTGTGCAGTTCTGGTCGCCACACTACAGGAAGGATGTGATCACTTTGGAGAGGGTGCAGAGGAGATTCACCAGGATGTTACCAGGGCTGGAGCGCTTCAGCTATGAAGAGAGACTGGGAAGATTGGGTTTGTTTTCCTTGGAGCAGAGGAGGCTGAGGGGGGACATGATTGAGGTGTACAAAATTATGAGGGGCACAGATAGGATAGATACTAAGGAGCTTTTTCCCTTAGTTGAGGGTTCTATAACAAGGGGACATAGATTCAAGGTAAAAGGCGGGAGGTTTAGAGGGGATTTGAGAAAGAACTTTTTCACCCAGAGGGTGGTTGGAGTCTGGAACTCACTGCCTGAAAGGGTTGTGGAGGCAGGAACCCTCACAACATTCAAGAAGCATTTGGATGAGCACTTGAAATGCCATAGCATACAAGGCTACGGACCAAATGCTGGAATATGGGATTAGAGTAGACAGGGCTTGATGGCCGGCACGGACACGATGGGCCGAAGGGCCTCTATCCGTGCTGTATAACTCTATGACTCTATGACTCTATCTCTTTTGTTGGGGAAATACAATTCAAGAGAATTGGGTCAGACCAGTATGAATGCTTAATCCAAATCTATTGCAGGTTTAAACTGTGTTAACAAGCTGACTCAGGCATCTATTGTATAAATCCATGGGACATGTGCCATCCATACCTAAACTAAATGTGACCCTTACGAAGTTGATGCAGATATGAGGCTTATATACAGTGAAATTGCTAAGTTTTTAATTGCTCTTTATAGTTAAGCCATGATCTAATCTGAGAAGAGCTGAATTGGATTTCATTTCCCCAACTTGTCTGGAAGTGACACAATCTATTATCAAAATCTTTTAGCTACATTAACAGAACTCTCTTGAACAAAAAAAAATTGTCACCGTTTTTTAGTGCAAGTAATCAGAATATTCTATTCCACATGCAAATTTGAAAAAGGATTTTTCAGCAAATGCCTATTATTTTTGACAGCACTGTGACTGCTGATGTTTGTATAATAGTCTTCAAATGTTTCTAATATCATATGGAAATAGTTTAGTTTACAAGTGAAATTGATTTATGTTGTATTTATCCATGAAAAGTTAAAGTAAAAGCAGATAATGATGACTGAAAATCATGAGGAATGAGGGAAATAAAATAAATTGAGCCATTGGTCGGAATTTAAGTCCTGCTAACTTTAGGTTTCCATTTACAGTAAGAGAAAAACAATGATGTATTGAAGAGTTATTCAAAATGTCTCCATCAAAACCAGCCTGAAATGGGTTGGCTTGTGATGGGGAGGGGGGAAAACCTGCTGATACATTTTCCTGTAGGGTCCAGGAAATAACGTTACATATTTCCTCAGAGCTGTTCACACTTCGCTGCCATAACTAACAGAGTACAGAGGAATTGGGGATTTTCAATGCATTTCCAATGAAGATACAGCGTTGGAGTGGGAGCAGCTCCAAGGAAATTCCTGGCCACAGTCCAGCCGAGAGCTGCACTTCATATGGCCTTTGGAATGAGTCCAGCCCATCATCATTTCATCCTGTCCTTTGTGCACTGTTAATTATTCCAAATATTCAACTTACCATTGCTTTCCAAAAGTGACTTATTAGCCATTAAAATTTTAAAAATATAGTAATCTAATCTCTAGCCTGGGGTTCTACATTTAAAAAAAATAATAATCTTGTTCAATAACACCATTGTGAGATTGTCGTTGATACAGTCGGGTTTTTTTGTAATGGAATAAAGCAGTACATTTGTTGTGAGTTTGAATTGAACACAATATGTGTCATGGTCTTTGTTATAATGAGAAAAACCTTTCAGTCATGAGATCATTGAACCTAATCAAGTCTTTTAACAAATGTATTGGATTTTCCAAGAGCTATATTTTGATGAAATAAAACTTTACTGCTTTGTCAAAATTGTATCTTGGGTTAAAGTTTTCATCATTTGCTTCAATTTCTTGGAAAGTTGTAACTTAAAGTAAAATTGACATTGTTTGAATGCTGAGCGAATGTGTCTGATCTCAACATATCATCTTGTTTGTTTTCTCCCTACTTAGAAAGTCTTTTACTGAGTTAACGTGTACATGTTAAAGTTGCACTAATATTAATAACTAGTCATTTTTTTTCTCCCCTCTAGATACTGACCCACGGGTGTTAGAGAAACAGGAGCTACAGCAGCCAACATATGTAGCTCTTAGTTATGTTAACAGGTAAGAAAGATTTTTCATAAGAATACCCAAATGAATGCTTTGTAATTTCTCATAGAAAACTCAAAATAAAAGGAAGCACAGCATTGTGAAACCATTATTTTGGGTGTAGTGTATTTGGGCTATTAAAAAAATTAAAAAACCTGTCCAATATATTTACCAGCGTTTCCAAGCTTGTTAAAATGTTTTTATCTATTATAAATCTTTGAAGGTGGCAGGACAAGTTAAGAAGGCTGTTAAAAAGCATATGGGATCCTGGGCTTTATTAATAGAGGTATAGAGTACAAAAGCACAGAAGTATTGCTCAACCTTTATAAAACACTGGTTAGGTCTCAGCTGGATTATTGTGTTCAATTCTGGGCAGCACACTTTAGGAAGGATGTCAAGGCCTTAGAGAGGGTGCAGAAGAGATTTACTAGAATGGTGCCAGGGATGAGGGACTTCAGTTATGTGGGGAGACTGGAGAAGTTGGGGTTGCTCTCCTTGGAACAGAGAAGGTTAAGGGGAGATTTGATAGAGGTATTCAAAATCATGAATGGTTTTGATAGAGTAAATAAGGAGAAACTGTTTCCAGTAGCAGAAGGGCCAGTAACCAGTGGACACAGATTTAAGGTGATCAGCAAAAGAGCCAGAGGCGACATGAGGAAACATTTTTTTACGCAGCGAGTTGTAATGATCTGGAATGCACTGCCTGAAAGGGTAGTGGAAGCAGATTGAATAATAACTTTCACAAGGGAATTAGATAAATACTTGAAGAGAAACGATTTACAGGGCTATGGGGTAAGAGCAGGGGAATGGGACTAATTGGAAAACTCTTTCAAAGAGTCAACATAGGCATGATGGGCTGAAATGGCCCCCTCCTGTGCTGTACCTACTATGATAGTATGAAATATGTTCGCACGAGAGTGGAAAATGAATGGTAGTGAATGTGCAGGACAGTATTGACTTACTATACAAAATTAAACCTTTTTCCCCAAAGTACTTATTGATGCAGCTTTTGAAAGTGTATTTTATTAGTTAAATATTTAATATCCTACATGTGAAAAACTTCTTTTGAATGCAAAAACTAATATTGTAAACTTACTTTGTAATGATTCAAATATGTGAAAATCCAAGCTAATATCACCACTAAAAAATGTGACCAATAATGTCTAGTACTACAAGTGCCTCCTAGTCTGAGTTCCTGAAGGTTGTTTGATGAAAGTTTCTCGACTCGAAAAGGTTAATATAAATGTTGTCTTTTTTATTTATCAATATGAACTGTAATACAATTTCCCTCTCCTGGAGTCATTGGGAGTGAAAGTCGTGTTGGGCAGTAAAGCAAAACAGGAGTTAACGAATCGGCATCTCGTTTTAAGCTCTGCCCAATTTTCTTTTCCATCGAAGTTAATGGAAAAGAAAATCAGGAGATGTGTAAAATGGCCTGCCGATTCGCTATCGCCTATTTTGCGCTGCCGCCCAACATGAATTTCACTCCTAATGACTCCGGGAGAGGTCAGAGAAGAGCAGAATTCACTCTATGGTATCTCGCCCGACTGGCTGTCCTTCTTGTGTGAGCCTAATCAGTGAGTACTGGCAGACTATTTGACTGTGGGGACTTCTGATAGCAAACCTAATCCTTTTCTCACCTGTCAGTTTAACGAGTAGACTTCCAGCAGAGGGCACTGGTAATCAGGAGTGGGCCGTAAAAGTCCACTTAACTCGTGGAAGAAGGACCATGGTTCTGTACTAATACAGCTTGACTACAAGGTGAAGACTGCAGTTGAAATTCTACTGGCTAACCCTTAATGGAGAGGGTAAATCAATAAAGATCATTGTATATATTTATACTTCTAAGGATACATTTAGGGCTAACATTTTGTAAGAGGCAACCTGCATGATAAACATTTGATTTTTGTAGCACATAAGAAACTGATTTAATCCACTGGATCAAAAACCACTGTTTAGAGAAGTGTTTACAGTAGGATATCAAGAAGGACTCGCTTTTTATTTTGTACCTTATCACAAACATATCAAAATGTTTCACATACAGTGACTGTCATATTAAACATAGCAGATACTGGTATATTCCTTACAGATTTTCATAGAACATCTATCCTAAATATTCTTGGTCTGTATATAGGCAGGGATGGTTATAGTGAAGGTTGGTAACCAGAGGACACAGATTTAGGATAACTGGCAAAAGAACCAGAGGGAAGATGGGAATTTTTTTATGCAGTGAATTGTTATGATCTGAAAGGGTGGTAGAAGCAAATTCAATAGTAACTTTCAAAAGGCAATTGGATATGTACTTGAAAAGGAAAAATTTGCAGGGTAATGGGGAAAGAGCAGGGTAGTGGAACTAATTGGATAGTTCTCTCAAAGAGCCGGCACGGGCACGATGGGCCGAATGGCCTCCCTCTGTGCTGCATGATTCTATGAATAGAGATTACTTGTCTGAGGATGGAATTAAGGAATATTGTTGGCAGAGTAGAGGGAGTTTTCCTGTATTGAAGCTTACCTGGAAGTGCTTAATGCTGACACTGGTTACAAAATTTGGGGGAAAAGTTTTCCATTTTGCAAGTCCCCACTCCCCTCACCTCGAGCTAGGATTGCCAACAGTCCCAGATTGTCCGGGAGTTTCCTGTAATGGAAGATGAATTTCCCAGGCACTGCTGTTAGCAACTGTGTATTTCCTTCCCCACTTGATCTACTATGAATTTAAATTTCATTCAAAACAGCATAAAATTCACCAAGTCATCCTACTGCTATAGATGCAGCATTTGAAGTATAAGCATACTATGGCCAACACAATCAGCTCTGAGCAGAGTTCACAAAGCAAGCTGTTTCTAACCTATAGGCCGAGAGGAAGTGGTGTCGAAATTTATAAATGGTACCAAAACTGGAGGTGTAATTAATTCTTTAGAAGACCAAAGGAAACTGCAAAGGGATATCGATAAGAAGAGGGAATGGGCTAAGAAGTGGCAGATGGAATCCAATGTTAGTAAGTGTGAGGTGTTGCATTTTGGTAAAAGAAATAATAGCTGTAATTATACTTTGAATGAAGTACGCTTGGTGCTGTGGAAGAGCAGAGGGATTTGGGGTACAGGTTCACAAAACATTAAAGCACCTCACGTTGATAAGGCTGTGAAAAAAAACTAATAGAAGTCTAGATCTCGGGGTATAAAATATAAAAGCCAAGAGGTAATGATGAGCCTATAAAAAACCTTAAGACTCCAGTTAGAGTGCAGTGTACAATATTGGGCTCCACATTATAGGAAGGATATTCAGGGTTTAGAGAGGATACAGTTTGGGTTGTTAACCCTCCTGGATTCTCTGGAAGTCTCCAAGAATGCAAAATTAATCTCCCGGGCACTGCTGTTAGCAACCCAGGAGAAAAGTAGAGTCCAGGACGATAGCTGGTGATGTGAAATTGCAAGCAGATACTCAACTACAGAGGACCCAACCTTTATAAGTTAAAGGCAGTAATATTTGCAAATTATGGGCAAACATCATGCAATCAGATGTCATGTGATTAAACATCGTGTGATCTATCAGCTGATCAAACCTCCAATCAGAGTTGGCAACTCTACCTTGTGCACAAAATTTATCTTTCTGTATGGCTGTAGCTGCATTGTTACGTGTTGGAGGAAGATCCCTGCTTTTTGATTCCTTCATCCACTCTCAACTAAGTTGCCCAAAATAGGTGAGGGAGTCATCAGACTATTTGGACCAGAAGAGGGGTTTATAATGAGTTCCTGTTTTAATATTTTCTTATATTTAGTGAAATTCATATATATAGAAAAGTTCAAAATGGACAAAAGTAGTTGCATAAAATAGGAATAGCTCCACAGTACCAGAATTGATTAAAGTTAGGACAAACTGAGCAACTGTTCTAGTGAAACTTTTAAACCCAGAATTTATGTTTTGAAACACTGAGATGTTTGATGAAATGATGTGCTGTACATACTCATAGAATCCTTTCCCAAGATGGTGAAATACTGACAGTTGAGCCGCTTAAGATTGAGTTGAATTTTTCAACAATAATTTGTTTCAACCAGTAATTTAATCATTCCATTTTCGTGATGCATTTACACTGCAAGTTTATGTCTGTGCAAAATTATTTCAGCTTCGCATCGACAATAGGTAGCACAGTAAATTCAGAGTTGGGGCTTAACAGGACTCTGGAGCAAAGAGGAGTGAGATGCTCTGTGGGGCGTAGTTTAACACCACTTTGGTTTGGCATTGCCTTGAATGTAAATCAAGTGTGGTGTCACACCTGGTTTGCAAAGTGCTCAGGGGGTTCATTGGATCCACTGGATGCCT
Organism: Heptranchias perlo; assembly: GCF_035084215.1. Taxonomy (NCBI): domain Eukaryota; kingdom Metazoa; phylum Chordata; class Chondrichthyes; order Hexanchiformes; family Hexanchidae; genus Heptranchias; species Heptranchias perlo. Next base: position 68,658,757 of record NC_090326.1, on the reverse strand, counting down.
TGTTAGCCTACCTGACCTTACCAGGGGATGAGGATTCTCCCATCCATGGCTCTTCAAACATTTAAATTTCTAGCTTTTGTATGAGAGCTCTGCTCATGCATGTATCCTAAAAAGTACAGTTAAAGTTTCAGCCAGACAGGAGCCAAGCAATGTAAACAGGGTTCTGCCTGTCTGGAACATGCACTACAGCTACTGGCCTGAGACTGGTAACTGCAATGCAAATGCATCAGTAGTGATTGCCTCAAAGCACATCATAGAAGTGATGTGTGCAAAAGATAAAACAGATTGTTTTAATGTAGCTCTTAACTCCATAAAAACTCTTCAATTATTATGGAGTTAAGAGCTACATCAAACTAAACAAAATATTCTAAATGTGGCCTTGCTCTGATTTAGGCCATATTTTGAATATTTTGTTCCGTTTTAGGGTCTGCACCTTTAAAAGATTTCAGAGTAGAGCAGCTAGCTTGATTCCAGTACTTCGGGTATATAAATTAGGAAAAGCAACTGACATTTTTTTTATTGGGGAAAGAAGATTGAGAGGAGACATGGTCTAAGTCTTTATAACACTGAAGGGCGAGCAATTATGAAATGTATATTAGCTAATTAAACTGTGATTGCAGAACTGGAGGATTTGAGTGCAATATTAATAAGCCGCAAGTGAAACTACAGATGAGAACAACAGACCCCCTCCACAAATAGAAGTAAATATGTTGAACAGATTCCCAATTGTAGTAGTTAATGTTGTTACAATTGATTCCTTTAAAACATTGATGATTGAATAAGACGAAAGAAAGGTGTCAACATTAGCTCAGTGGTAGCACACTCGCCTCTGCGTCAAAAGGTTGTGAGTTCAAGTCCAACCCTAGAGACTTGAGCACGTAATCTAGGCTGGCATTTCAGTGCAGTAATGAGGGAGTGCTGCATTGTCAGAGGTGTCGTCTTTCACTGAGATGTTAAACTGAGGCCCCCCCCCACCGTCTGCCTTCTCAGGTGGACATAAAAGATCCCACAGCACTATTTGAAGAATAGTGCCATGGCCAACATTTATCCTTCAACAAACATCTAAACACAGAAGATCTGGTCATTTATTTTATTGCTGTTTCTGGGACCTTGCTGTGCACAAATTGGTTGCCACCTTTCCCTAAATTACATCAGTGACTACACTTCAAAAAACACTTCATTGGCTGTAAAGCGCTTTGGGATGTCCTGAGGTGGTGATAAGCATTATTTGAATGCAAGTTCTTTCTTTACTGAATATCTGCTTAAGAACAGGATTATAGGTTACATGGATAACTGTGCAGCAAGTACAGATGATCAGATACTTTGTGGGCATTTCGTTTTGTCTTTTCATATAGCTTTGTCTTTTTGGAAATTTTAGCTTATTTGTTATTCATCTCAATCCAGAGATTAAATAGATTGTGTAAAATGATGGTAAAAATTATACATCTTCTGTTAGATGGAATAAACTTGATAAGGCACCAAATAAATGAATATGATTCATCAGTCTCAGTGCTTCCTTCCAGGCCATCCTCATCTTCCTCCTGAAAACAGATGTAAGGAGGAATACCTAGGATAAAGGGCATCATTGGCACTGGAACAATGGCTCCAGAAATATCAAAATCATGATTTCAAACCCTTCACCAACATTCTAGCACCTCCCTAAGTTCTGGCTTAGAGATCTTCAAGTCAATAAACGTTCACAGCAAACAGCTTTATGAAGCAAAAGTTCCAAAATGGGCACTGTGCAGCACTTCAGGTTAGCTAGCACTTCTGGAGGTCTATAAAGTCACTTTTATAGTGGCATTGTTTTGAGGGCAGTAATCTGGGGCAGAAAATTGAGTGTTGCATGTTGCACACTCATTGCTTAATCATTTTCATGCTGCAAACTAGTTTTGACAAGACTAAGAACAGGGAATTAAGTGCAACCCCTCTGCTGCACTTTCCTCAGTTTTACACATAAAATCAGTGTGAAAACAGAGAAAAATCTACCCTGTAGAGTTTTCCTTTTACAAGATTTCAGTACAGTAGAGGTGAATGATTAATACTTGACCCTATTGAACTTAGTCTTAAGTAGTATAATTGCTGGTAATAATAATCATAGTATAATTTTACTTTGGGTTTTATGGTCACTTACTAATTTGAACATCTGTGGTTTGCAATGACCACAGTCAGTCCCAAATTATGATCCATATTATTAATCACAATTATGATAAGTCCAATCCACAAACAGATATACTGCAATAAACTTCTACTTTTGGAAATATATTTACTTTGCTCTTAATACCTTTAATTTATATGTACCGTAAAATAAATATGCTAACTACATTTTCTTTCCCTTTATTCTCCATATGCCATAAATAAGGTAAATCCTTAAAACTGAGGCCTGTTTATTTTTAAGGGAGTTTCTTGACTGGGCTGTTCGACTGTCTTTTCTCGTGTTGTGTAGGAGGAACCCAAGCACAGCTATTTTCATTGCTTTTTCTGCTAGCAATGCAGTAGTCACAGTTATACTACTCTATTAGTGGAGAGACAGCCTTTTCACAAAATAACTCCCTGTCCATTTTTAGTCTTAAATATTTAGGCTTAAATATTTTCCCTATATTTAACTCCAGTTTTATGGAAAATTTTTAGGACAAAAACAATTTATAAGAAAACAGTTTCAGATTAACAGCCTAATACAGCAGGCTCCATTCTGCATACAGCAGTAGGATAAGACTTAAAAGTAACAGGTATACTGTTTCACATATGGAAACAAACAAGTTTCACATTCTTTTGTTCAGTAGCTGCCCCAGGCCTGACAATATACTCCTTACATTACCATATCATCACATGTGCTAACAGTTTTACGTTCTTTCTGTAGCCTCTTTAGGTCAAATACTTCACTCTTTTGTAACATCTTAGTACATATACTGACTATCTGATGTTATTTACTACATTTGGAGTGAGAAAAAAGGGAGAGGAAGTCTTTGAGAGCAGCATCTGAGCAAGTGGATAAGCAAATGGCATATAATTTTATTTATGTACGTTCTGACTTTCGAGGTCTGCTTTAAGTGTAAGAAGACTATCCATATTCATGCCTTTGGTGGCTGTTGAAATGTAATGTTGTCATCATGTTTTGTTAGTGCATTAGTGCATATAGGTCAGAATTCAGTACTGTCTCCCAAAGTGCAAAAGAATACATTTCTGGATGGTTGACATTGACATGTCTAAACTGAAGAAGTATGACCATATCTCCCTTTCCCCTCAGTCAGAACCTGACAGACTTCACAAATGAGAAATGTCTAATTAAACTCATCACCCTAAGTTCTGTTCCTCAGACTCCAAGTCAACACAGTTGTCAGCTCCTGGAAAGCATTGTCCAAAGCCAATTCTCTTTGGAATGGAATTTGACCTCATCTCTGTTCAGGTTTCCACATTGCAGCAGTCTGGTTTAGGGAGGGGACCAGACAAGAGAAACTATTGCTAGGGATGTACTGGCTGTGTTCAGATAGATCTAAATGGAACCATGCAAGGACAGTGCTACTGAGCTACATGAGGTAAGTTGGAATGGGCTGGTGTGATTAATCATATCAAAAGCTGCAAAAAGATTGTGGAGTATAAGGAAGGATAATGTACCATGGTCAAGGTCATAGAGGATGTCATTTGTGATTTTGACTCTGGCCATTTTGGTGCTGTGAAAAGGACGGAAGCCGGACTAGAGGGAGTTGAGCTGTTTTGGGACAATGGAATGAAAGCTGGGTGAGTTCTATAATGAGCAGGCGATACACTCCACCAGATTACCATCCAGGTGAAGATGAAAATATACCCCCATATGTATTGATTGAGTTTCTTATTGGGGTCCAATCAAAATCTTAGTAAGAAAGAAACCTTCTCTACATTGTTTCCAGATTCCATTAAATGTGCTGAAGGCTTCAGTGTAGTCATCCAAGGGATGAAAGACTTTGTAATCCACCTGAGCAAAGCCAATCTGATACAATGGTGACTGCTTTATTCTTGCTCTCTTCACTTGTTATTACATTAACCCCATCATCTAATAGTCAAAACTCCATGGCTGACTTCCTCAGCATGAGCCTTGTGGACACTTCATTGGTAAATGGTCTCTATAATTTTTCAGAAGGTAGTGAACTGCTTAGGTAGATTTCTTTGCCTTATTCAAAATACTTTGCTGAGAAGATACTGATTTAAGGAATAACAGGCTTTGCCTCCTGCTATTCAATTAAAGGATATGGTAGATAAGGTGGTTAAGAAGGCATATGGAATACTTTCCTTTATTAGCCGAGGCATAGAATATAAGAGCAGGGAGGTTCTGCTGGAACTGTATAAAACACTAGTTAGGCCACAGCTTGAGTATTGTGTACAGTTCTGGTCACCACATTACAGGAAAGGTGTGATTGCACTAGAGAGGGTACAGAGGAGATTTGCGAGGTTGTTGCCAGGACTGGAGAATTTTAGCTATGAGGAAAGATTGGATAGGTTGGGGTTGTTTTCCTTGGAACAGAGGAGGCTGAGTGGTGATTTAATTGAGGTGTACAAAATTATGAAGGGCCTAGATAGAGTGGATAGGAAGGATCTATTTCCCTTAGCAGAGAGGTCAATAACCAGGGGGCGTAGATTTAAAGTAATTGGTAGAAGGATTAGAGGGGAGCTGAGGAAAAATGTTTTCACCCAGAGGGTGGTGGGGGTCTGGAACTCACTGCCTGAAAGGGTGGTAGAGGCAGAAACCCCCAGCTCATTTAAAAAGTACCTGGATATGCACTTGAAGTGCCGTAACCTACATAGCTACAAACCAAGTGCTGGGAAGTGGGAGTAGGCTGGGTGGCTCATCTTTGGCCGGCGCGGACACGATGGGCCAAGTTGCCTCCTTCTGTGCCATAAAGTTTCTATGATTCTATGATACTGAAGATAGAGACCCGTAGGGATTCAAACACAAAATCCTCTGGATGTGTGTATGCAAGTAGATAAAGCCCTGAAAAAGGCCAAAAGTGTTTTTGATTTTATAAATATAGGTACCCCTTTATAGAAAGAACAATGAAGCCATAGACAGCGTACAGTGTAGATTCACTAGAATGACGCCAGGGATGGGAAACTATTAATTATGAAGAGAGATCTGAGATACTGGAACTATTTTTACTGGAGCAGAGACAGCTAAGAGAAGATTTAATAGAGGTTTTTAAAATTATGAAGTGTTTTGATAGAGTGAATAGGGAAAGACTTTTTCCTCTGGGTAGGAAGTCAGTGATGAAAGGTCATTAATTTAAAATTGCAAATAAAAGAGTGAGGAGAGAATTGGGAGAAATTTGTTTGGACAGAAGATTGTTAGAGTATGGAATGCTTTGTCACTGGGAATAGTTAAACAGAGACCATTACATCACTTAAGGGAAAACTAGATAAATATTGGATGCAGAGGAAAATACAGGGCTATGAAAAGCATGGGGCAATGGGATTTGTTTTAGGTTGTTTTGGATTGATCTAGCAAAGAGCCACATAGACCATGATGGGCCAATTGGCCTCTTTCTGTGCTATAAACTTCTATGGTTTTATTCTCCTTATTGCTAATTACGATGCGAAAGAATAATTCTTGCAGCATTACTTTAGCCAAAGAAACTATTACTCAGACTTTATCTCTTTTGTGTCTATCAGAATGGGGAATGAGAGAAGGTTTTCATCACTGACCAACCCTACACGATCTAAAAAGTAAGAAAGTATGGACAGGCCTTTCAGCTGACTGAGTCTGGACCATCCAGAATCCATGTATGCTTATGCTAAAATGGATTTTTGTCCCACACCACCTGTTGTTCACCTGCTTTAGAGAACACTAATTTCCTTCCCCAATCACCTTATAAAAAAATAAACCCTGCTTTTCAACAGATATTGTTCCAGCTCCTTATTATCGGTGTCAATTGGCCCTGAATCATCTACTGCTATCCTGTAGGAGAAAAGTTTTTCCTAATCTCTGATTTTTCTTGAGGCTTGTGAACTTTATACTTGTGTCCTCTATCCCTATATCCATTGTCCAAAGTAACAGTTTCTTTTAGTTCCACCATGCCTATACCTTTTGTTATTTTGAAATTCTGTATCGTGTTTCCCTATTTTCCTTTATCTGTGAAAAATAAGTTCAGTCACTTGAGCTTTTCTTCATAATTTAGTTCCTTGAGGCCAGGAATTTTCCTTTTCACTCTTTTCTGAGCTATTTCTAATTCATCAATCTCTTTTCTGAGGTAAAGTTACTCCAGAATTGGCCTCCCCATTGATCTGTGCAACATCAGTACAGTATAACTTCTGACATCTAATTCAGTGCCCTTGAGATGCAAGCTATTACCCAATTTGCCTTAATTAATGCCTTGTACTGTAAGAAATATGAACACCGGGTGCAGGTGTAAGCCTGAAGCATCCGCCCTTAATATAAGTTTTTACGTTGGTTATAGTAATCGCTGGCCCTACTGTAACGTGAATGCAGGCAGGCCTCACTGTGTATAGCTGGAGAAATATTAGATGCATATATGCAGAACTATAGCTATTGGTCTGGCCATAGACTTACAGCTTTCACAGAAAAATGGAAAAATTGTAAAATTATATTCCAAAACATTAGTAAAAATCCCAGAATCCCATGCAATAAAAACAGAATTTGACATATTTGGTCACTGTAAATCTGTGGCCCAGCTATTGGGTATCTTCTCTTTTGACTATACTCTCTTAACAAGCAGAGGACAGCTGCCAGGTAAAAGCCCCTCCAAAAAAGATGAGAGCAGAAGCAATATGTGTGCTAATTTCAAACCTGTGACTTTAGAGGATACCTGTAAAGCCATCAGGTTAGAAGTAACACTTGCACTTTCACCGATACATACTGTTTAGATTTTGATTGCTAAATGAGATATTGGGAATGATTTTCATTTCCAGGTGTAAAACAGTTCTTTTCTAGTTTGCTCTGCTTTAAGACCCATCAGAATCCCAAGTGCAACTAGCACACAATTTCCATGTCAAACATTATTTGCATAATGATCACAACTCCAGCTGTAAACTCTGCAGAGTCTAGGAATGACACCACTGGTAGGAGACACAATTTGCGTGTAAGTCAAATTTTAAAGAGCTGGGGACCAATAAAAGGTAGTGTCATAAGGAGGGGGGGATAACATTTGAGAGAGCTCCTGGGAGGCATAAAAAGGCATCTCAACTCACAAGCATGAGCTTATGAAGTGGCAAACTAGGATGGAGGGAAAGGGGCCCCTAGATGCTAGCATGAGTCTGTAGACAAGCAACAGTCCAGCCCAGCACTCGGCCTCTTTGATGGCTACTCAAGCAGAGGTAGGTGGTGCTGCATCAGATGCTTGTGAGGATGGTTTTCCTCTGTACCACCTATGGATCAGCACTGCAGCATGCATGCAAGAAGGCCTGACCAAGTTTCAGACCAAAGTTTTACATTACCGTGCCTGCACATTTGCATGGTCAGTGCTGGTATCATTTCGGCAGATGGCAGAGCTCGGTATCCTCCCCTCTGTTGATCCAGACTCTGAGAAGGCAGGTTATCACAGTCATTCCCAGGTGAGTTTTCCAGAGCCCAGGCAAATAGGTTAGTGGCATCTTGATAGCCGAGCCAAACAAGCAACGCTGGCGCCTGAGAAGCCTGGCATGTCTTCTTTCATACAATACCATGTAAAGCATGATGGTTAGACAGGCATTCACACTTCATTGTGATGCCACCAGGTGCAGAAAATAATCAATAAGGCTAATGGAATGCTGGCCTTTATATCCAGAGGACTGGAGTACAAGGGGGCAGAAGTTATGCTGCAGCTATACAAAACCCTGGTTAGACCGCACCTGGATTACTGTGAGCAGTTCTGGGCACCGCACCTTCGGAAGGACATATTGGCCTTGGAGGGAGTGCAGCGTAGGTTTACTAGAATGATACCCGGACTTCAAGGGTTAAGTTACGAGGAGAGATTACACAAATTGGGGTTGTATTCTCTAGAGTTTAGAAGGTTGAGGGGTGATCTGATCGAAGTTTATAAGATATTAAGGAGAATGGATAGGGTGGATAGAGAGAAACTATTTCCGCTGGTTGGGGAATCTAGGAGTAGGGGGCACAGTCTAAAAATTAGAGCCAGACCTTTCAGGAGCAAGATTAGAAAACATTTCTACACACAAAGGGTGGTAGAAGTTTGGAACTCTCTTCCGCAAACGGCAATTGATACTAGCTCAATTGCTAAATTTAAATGTGAGATAGATAGCTTTTTGGCAACCAAAGGTATTAAGGGATATGGGCCAAAGGCAGGTATATGGAGTTAGATCACAGATCAGCCATGATCTTATCAAATGGCCGAGCAGGCACGAGGGGCTGAATGGCCTACTCCTGTTCCTATGTTCCTATCTTATGACGCAGCCGTCATTGGAGAGAGAAGCCTCCACTAACAACGTCTGCCAAAGTGAGGTTTATTACCCCCTCTGCAAATGTTAGGATTCAGTTGCGGATATGAGTGAAAGTGGGCAGGGGGGCCCAGTGCAGCTTTTGGGCAGCCTGACCTGCCTGGCATCCTTCTGCTGGTCCCCTTTTCCTCCGAGCAGATCAGCTTGAAGGAATTCTGGTGGCAAACCTTCTAGTGCCAAGAAAGGGAGCTCAGGGTAAACTAAATAACAGCATCTGGAAGAAAGGCATGAAAGCCTAAGTGCCAGCAAAAAAGAAAATGACAAGAAGGACCTTTGATAGGGTTAATGCATCATTAAAGTCCTTTTAAATGCCCTCCCGCCTTCAGGTTTACCTGAGGGTTTGGCCTCCACCAGTGACATTGGCAAGCTGGGGACTCCATATCCAGCATGCCCAAGGGGCCAAAAATAGCTCAGAGTCCTCTCCCACCCCTTCTGCATGCATTAATGAAACTCCCACCTGTAGGTGAAAATCACCTCCATACAGTTTATTGGACTGGTATTCACCCTCACTCCAGACTTGAAATGGATAGGTCCTCCACACTCCTAGACAAGTGATATGTTGTGAGAGTTACACAAGTGGAAATTAATTGCACTTAACCTCCAAATACCATATTTCCTAACTTCTGGGCAAAATATCTGGGTTCCTTGGAGTTTTTAGTTTTCGTGCTCAAATTAGTTAATTCTCCTTACTATGATCGTTTACTCCAGCTGTTTTTGTCCTATTAAATTTCAGTTACAAAATTCTCATAGTGAACAGTTTATCTCCCAATTTTTTGAAATATCATTAAGCAAATTCAACACCCAGCCTGCCCTCAATTTACCAATTTGCTGTTATTATCCTCTGGTTGAAAGAACTGAAGTTGGCCACGTGAGGGAGCACTCTTACTGTGCACAGAAGAGTTAAAATCAATTCCATCTGACTGAAAATTGGTCGATGGGACCGGCTTACCTTCTGATTTCCTGGTTACATGGCATACCATATTATGATATCTGTTTCACAAGTGGCACTAAAAATTAAATTTTATAGAATGTTCCTGTTTTAATTTTACTCTGTAAATTATGTTCTATTTTTGTGCTTCAATACAATTTTGCACTAATGTTTATTTTTGCATTTTCTGTACATTTGTAATGCAGCATTTTGCAAGAGGAAGGCCTCACTATTATCTCAAACATCTCACTTCACTTTTGGAAATTGGCAACTCTTTGTTCATGTATACAGTGTTGGTAGGTGTGATAAAGATGAAGTAGCTAGATCAAAGCTGTCACTTAACAGGAAGCTGATTGAGACAAATCTTAAATGCTATTATATATATAAGGTAGCCAGTAACACAGATGGTTTTACTTATATACATGTGTTTTCACACCCTAGATTTTGAATATATCTGGAGATGGGACACAAAGAAAAGGAAAATCCTAATGAGAAATTTTAAGTAATACATACAAAATTAATATGTCTTTTCATAATTAAGTATTAAAGCAAAACAGTATAATAATGGCTCTTTTAACTATACTTAACCAGACTTCAGATGAAAAGAAGTGCAAAGCACAGTTCCTTTGCTTCTGAGACATGGGTTTACTGCCAAAAAATAAAATCTAGACAACCTATTGTATTTTTATGAGCAATGCTTAGGAGACCATAACCATAGACAGACACAACATACAACAAAGAATATACTGAGCATAGCAACAAGTTCTTTCAAGTGCTTATTGTGTTTTTACTATCTTGGTAAACGCTTTAAAGACATTAAGGCCAGTTCCAGAGTCATGGCTGTGAATGAGGCAATGCACCATTTCTGGGTGTGGGATGGGGGATAGGCAGTAGGAGGAAGCGGTGAGCAGAGAGGAGGGGAGCCACCAGCACTTGGATGGGGTAGGTGGGACCAGTGAGGTGGTGGAAAGGAATAAGGAGGGAGGACAAAGACACCAGGGCATGAGTGGGGTTGGAGGTGGGGAGAGTTTGCCTTGGGTGAAAGGCTCAATTTTCACAAGCCTTCGGCCACCTACTTAGGAATCACAAGTCGGGAGCTGGGAGGGCTCAGTTGGCATCAGTTATGTGGGACCATTGAGCCAATCAGAAGTAAGTATAACAATTAAGCTTAGAAATGGCAAGTTTAAGTGTGATGGAAAAAGTCTGATAGGAAAGTGTTCCAGGAAGTAAGTGTTGCACTTACAGGAAATGCCCACTCTCCATAAAATCTAATATATTACCAGTTGATATCCCATTCCATTGTTCACTGGAAGTTGGAGGGCATGATGATTTAGAAAAAGTGGATCTTCTGTGGAATTGCTCATGAGGAGTCAGATGCAGTGATGTTTTGTAAGATAAATAGGAGGTGAAATTGGTCTTCGGTGATAGCGCAAAACGGGCAGTAACGAATCGGCAGCCCGTTTTACACTGTGCCTGATTTTCTTTTCAATTGACCTCAATTTCCAATAGATAATAGTTAACTCAGTTATTCATTACAAAGTGTATGAAGCACTTTGAGATATTTCTGGGTGATGCACTAAGGTGCTATATAAATCCAAGTCTTTCTTTCTAACTGATGCATAACATCTGCTTGGGACAGAAATATCAATTAGTGAGATGAGCATCCAATCAAAATGTACCTTTTTATCAGGCAGAATTAATGATGAGATTACTGAAGTACCTTGAATTAATGGTTATATCTACGAATGTTGATTCAGTTCTGTAGCAATGTCTGACTCAAACTCATGGGGGGTGAAATTCAACCCATTTTCCTGCTGTAAAATTGTCGCAAGACTTCCGAATTTTACATTGTGTGCTGCCGTAGCCACTATACCAGAATTACACCGGATGCCATATTAACTTGGGTTAGTCATCCAGGAATCCCGCCAGAAAGCAGTGGAGCCCTAAAAAATATACTTAAATTAGGTTCCTGCGCCTGGTTAAGGACCATTCTGCCAAATTGAATGTTGTGACCGTTGCATTCGTTCATTCTAAAATCCATCCACAAATCCTCGGTGGTAACAGTCGGGAAAGAGATTGCACCAGTGTTATTTAAAGGGCATAATTGACTGCACCCACATAGCCCTGCATGCTCCATGTTGAGAACTGCGGAGTATGCGTCAACAGAAAGGGCTTCCACTCACTCAACATTCAGCTGGTGTGTGATGACAGGCAGTGCATCATGCAGATCTGTACCCGATTTCCTGGCAGTTGTCATGATGCTTTTATCCTGCACCAATCCTCAATCCCCTCTCTCTTCCACCAAGTCCAAGCTGGCTGCTTGGGCATAATGGGTACCCCTGAGCACGTGGCTCATGACACCTGTTAGGAACCCGACCATAGATGCAGAGGAGCGCTACAATGAGAGTCACACCTCTACCAGAGCTCTGATTGAGCGAACGGTTAACATCTTGAACCAGAGGTTCCGCTGCCTGGATAGGTCTGGAGAAGTCCTGCAATAAATCCCTGAGAGAGTCTCCAGAATTGGTTGACATTCGCTGCTTGCTCCATAACTTTGCAACCCTTAGAGCCATCTGGGGAGGAAGGATTAGATCCACATGAGCAGGAAGAACAGCAAGATGCCAAGAAAGAGCAAGGGCCAGCTGCCAGAGCTTTACAGCAGCAAATCATCAAAGAACACTTTGGTACGGAATCATCCGTGCCTCCATGCACCAATAATCCTTCCTACCATCAGACACAGTCCTTACACCCTCCAGATGAATGCCCTCAACTTCAGCATGGGTATTGCTATCACTTCACTAGGCATGGTCAAACAAATTCAACTGCGAACAAAGAAGTTGCAGACTAAATGTCACCCTTGTTCAAACCCCTAGTGCCTGTCTTGAATGCTCTTTTGCCTAATCTGGTGCTCCTATGAGGTGCTACACCAATGACTACAACATGGGAGGTGGAAGATTGCTGATGATCCACTGAGGAGCTCTGCCTTAGAGAGCCTAGCTGCAGACTTCAGCATCTTGAAGCCTGTGCCACAAGACAGGCACAGGTACTAAGGTGTCAGCCTTGGCTCAGTGATAGCACTCTCGCCTCTGAGTCAGAAGGTTGTGGGTTCAAGCCCCACTCCAGAGACCTGAGCACATAATCAAGGCTGGCACTTCTGTGCAGTGCTGAGGGAGTGCTGCACTGTCAGAGGTGTCATCCTTCAGATAAGACGTTAAACCAAGGCCCCGAAAAACTAAGGACCAATCTGCCCTATCAGGTGGACGTAAAAGATCCCACAGCACTGTTTGAGCAGGGGAGTTCTCCCAGTGTCCTGGCCAATATTTATCTCTCAGCCAACACCCACAGGAAAGATGGCCAAACACCCTGTGCAGCATATCCTCCAGCCTCCATGTTCCTGGCACTCCCTCTGCCCACAACTGCCAGTGCAGCCTCTCCCAATGGGCACAGGATTTGTAAGGATGGTAGCCTTCCTGTCTGCACTTATTCCGATATGTGCTAGCTTCTCCTGCAAGAAGAAAGGGGGTGTGTAAGTGTGGCCCGCTGAAAGGTTGTAAGTATGTGCGTGTGAGGGTAAAATAGTGTGGATGATGCATGAATGATGGCACAGATGTGGAGAAGTGAGGAAAGTCATTATGAGGACAGTAGCAGGTGCAGAGAATGCCACGAGCAGCAGAAGAAGGTTCAGTGAAGTGTGCTGCTGTGATTGGAGGCGAGTGATGGGAAGGAGGGAGGGAAGGCTTGTGAGTGCTGGGGCTCCATGTGGTGCAAGATTAAGCAGAGTGAGAGAAATGTGAGTAGGAGTCTTACCTTAGCAGCTGTGGTCAGATCATTGGATTTCTTGAGGAATTGCAGCCGGGTCCTGGAGACAATGCTCCTTGCATTTACCTGCTCTGCCATCTCTGACCATTGCTGCCAGGCTATTTGCCTTGGTAGTCTTCTCCCATCTGCTGAAAAAAGCATGCTTCCTTCTCCTGGTCACCTTCTCCATGAGCATGCCCAGAGCAGTGTCTGAAAATCTTGGGGCCCTTTCACAACTTGTAGCCACCATCATTACTTTGTAGCAGTGATTGAGAGCTATGATTGAAAAACCAAAATCCTGACTCCCCTTTAAGAGGTGCAGGCTGCCTTTAAATGGCATCACTAACGCCCGATTTCCCACCCCTCCCAATTGCCAAGCTGCCAATAAACAGCATGAGTAGTGCTGACAGCTTACCAATCACAGTCAAATGAGGTATGAGCACCAATTTGGCTGTGCCTCTCGCCGACGTCATCGGGTATGCGTATCAGCCACTTTGCCCATTTTGCGCCCATTTTCTGTGCAAGTTGAATTTCTCACCACTGATTAAACTGTTTAAACAAAGCAATTTTGAAAATCAAACATGTGACTGCAAAACAAAAAACCCAAAAACGTTTAAGTTTAAATCATAGATTTATGTTGGCTGGTTCACTTAAAAAAAATGTTTCGGTGGTAGACTCCATATTGCACTGCTGAAATAGCTATTTTACCTCAAGTTGGCTCTTGTTTAAAGAGACCATAGAACAGTTTACAGCACAGAAAGAAGCCATTTGGCCCATCGTCTCAGTGCCAGCTTTTCGCTTGCACGATGCAGAACTAATCCCACTGCCCTGCTCTCTTCTCATCTTTCTCTACTTAAAATATTTATCCAATATTCCCTTAAAAGTGGCAATGATCTCTGCCTCAACGACTTCATGTAGCAAAGCATTTCATGCTCCAACAACCTTACGTCTAACAAAATTTCTCCTAACCTCTCTCCTAACTTTTAATTGCTGACCCCATGGAGGTAATTTTAACCCCCAAGAACGGGTGGGTTGGGGGCAGGTAGGAGGTGAAAATAGTTTTTTTGGGTCGCGACCGCAACCCGACTTCACTTCTGGGTGTAACGTGGGCGCGTAAAAGTACAGGCTTCCCACTGGGAATGCAAAGTCCGAGAATTTTGTGGTTGCGACCCAAAAAACAACTATTTTCACCTCCTACCAACCCCAACCCACCCGTTCTTGGGGGTTAAAATCACCCCCAATGTCACCAACTCTCCAAGCAGAGGTAATAGTGTTCTCAAATCACTTTACCAAAACTCTTTGTAATTTTAAAAACTTCTATTAATATCCTCTTGGCCTTCTCTGCTCCAGTTAAAATAGTTCAGTACCTCAGTGTCGCTTCTCATAACTAAAGTTTCTCATCCCTGTCATTATCCTAGTGAATCTATGTTGATCACTTTATTCTTTAATGTCCTTTCTATAAAGGGGTGCCCAAAGCTGCATGCAGTACTTTTAACTGCGGTCCAACCAATGTTTTGTAAAAATTTCATCATTAGTTCTTTACTAACGTACTCGATGCCCTTATTTCTCTATTTATAAAACCCAAAATTCTGTTGGCCTTTTTAATGATTTTATCTACCTGCACATGCATTTTCAGGTCATTTGAATCCCATTAGACTCTCTGTTCGCCCACACTGTTCGGTATCCTTCTATTTAAGTGTATAATCCCATTTCTTGTTTTTCCTCCCAAAATGTCTTATCTCATACTTATTAAATTGTATCTGCCACCTGTCTGCCCATTCTATTAACCTATCCATGTCTTCTTGAAGTGTTTTACAGTCCTCCTCACTGTTTCCAAACCCCTGTTTATATGTTGCCAGCATATTTTGAAATTGCGTTCCCTATACCCAAGTGCAAATCACCTATATATACCAAGAACAAAAGTGAAACCAACACTGACCCATGGGGTGCACCATTGCCAAATCTTCTCCAATCCAAGCATTTACCCTAACTTTTTGTTTTCTGTCTGAAACTTTAACTAAGCGCTTATAAGTTGCTTTCAGTAGCACACAGGTGTTACTATGGTTCCTGACACCTGCGGCGTAGCAATGGGTTGCTGTGCCACAAAATATGCTTCATAGTGTGTAACAGATGTAAAAAGCTTAAAAGAATTACAGCTGTTGCATTACTTACTCGGTCTGGTGCAATTTTCTGCAGTGCCCTCTGTTTTTGTCCTTCAACTGGCATTCATGTCAGGGATTCATTGAACACCAGTTATACTAAATGCATGCACAGTTAGTTCTACTTCAAAGTAGTGTTGTGTTGTGATACAGATCAATATATGATATAGAGAAAACTATAGAGAAATAAATCTCCCTTTCTGTCAACTGAGTTTGTAACAAGAATGTATGGACACTGAGAATTGAGCATGACACTGCAAACTGATTGGTGCTTGTTTCTTGATGTAAATACTCATACTGTGACACACAAGGATGAACTGCTTTATTTTCCAGTAATCCGTCCCCCCTCCGCTTGCTCTTTACTGTTACAAGTCTAGTATAATATTGTGTGTATGTGTGTGTGAGTATATATAAAATATATGTGTGTATATACACATTCACGGCAATGCATTGGTGCTTCTATGAACTGTACCTTGGAGTGGCAAAATGTGGGTTTGGGCTCATGATTGCCTCTGCAGTAAGTTAACAATATCAGTTGTGCCAAGCATGTAAGTTTGGTATGGTCTCATATCTCCTAGTGACGAGTTACAAAGTAGCATTAGTAGAAAGCTACTAGCTGGACTCCTAACCATTTCCTTGTCTGTATTATTGCCACCTGCGAGAACATTTCATAGAATTATACAGCACAGAAGGAGGCCACTCGGCCCATCGTGCCCATGCCAGCTCTTCGAAAGAGCTATCCAATTAGTCCCACTCCCCTGCTTTTTCCCTATAGCCCTGCAAATTTTTCCTTTTCAAGTATTTATCCAATTCCCTTTTGAAAGTTATTATTGAATCTGCTCCCACCACCATTTCAGGCTGTGCATTCCAGGTTATAACAACTTGCTTTGTAAAAAAAAATTCTCCTCATCTCCCCTCTGGTTCTTTGCCAATTATGTTAAATCTGTGTCCTCTGGTTACCAGCCCTCCTTATTTACTCTATCATAACCATTCATAATTTTGAACACCTCTATTAAATCTCCCCTTAACCTTCTCTGCTCTAAGGAGAACAATCCCAGCTTCTCTAGTCTCTCCACATAACTGAAGTCCCTCATCCCTGGTATCATTCTAGTAAATTTCCTCTGAAACCTCTCCAAGACCTTGACATCCTTCCTGAAGTGTGGTGCCCAGAATTAAACACAGTACTCCAGCTGAGGACTAACTAATGTTTTATAAAAGTTTAGCATAACTCCCTTGCTTTTGTACTCTATTAATAAAGCCCAGGATCTCATATGCTTTTTTAACAGCGTTCTCAACTTGTCCTGCCACCTACAACAATTGATGCATGTAAAGCCCCAGGTCTCTCTGTTCCTGCACCCTCTTTAAATTTGAGTGATTTGAATTATGATCTTAACCAGGTGGTGCTGCATTCTCATTGTGGTACATCTTGGTAGCACAGTTGCAACTATCATATAGTCTCAATATTGTATTATTACTTAGTTACTGTTCAACTATATTAGTTCTAACATATTACCATATTTCCTGGTATCTTCATCAAATTTCTCTTTAGCTAGTAGTCATCACTAATATTAGCCTTTAACCTACGTGATGCTGCTTCTGTTGTGCAGTCATGCATAATGGTTAAAAAAAAAACTTTATTTCACGAGTGACAAGTAGCTGGCATCAAATTGAAGGCTGCAATTCGATGTTATGGTTCTCTGATATTAATAAACTTCTCAAGATATTGGGTTAGTGGTTTTTGACATCAAGTTCCTCTAATGAATTCTAGCTTTGTAACACTATCAGTTATCTCATTTATTTTATTGCAAAAACCTCATCAATATAGATATAAATAAAGGTTATGTCACAGCCAGCACTGAAATAGCATATAAATATCTTTACAGTTAAGTTATGATCAGCCTCAGGAGTCAAGATGTTTATCAATGCACAGTGGTGCCGGTGACACAGTTTATGAATAACACTTTCACTGTGTTTTCAACTGGCAAAGTGTGGGGCAGAGCAGAGAAGAAAACATACTGAAGGTTTGTCAATGTTCTAAAATCTGATCACTCTACCAATGATGCAACTTTCTCATTTTGTTAATATACCAGTTGGAATGTGAGTTTTTTTTTCCTCCTTCCCATCTGACCCCTGTCACTGATATTTCAAAATGAATTCTTCTTCACGTTCAATTAGTAACAGAAGACCAGGTTGTCAAGTGTGTACTCTTTTCCAGGAGTTATATATAAGATTTAATTGTGCCAGATCTTCTCAGTTTTATGGTTGGGAAATTTGTTTAAATGAATGGAAGAAAGACTAATGAAAACCAAAAAATGCTAGTGTACTTTCCTCTTACTCTGATTCTCTGTTGAATCAGCAAATATATGCAGCATTTTTGTGTGCTGCATGTGTTGTCTTTGATTATGCCAGACAAGGTCTTTAACGCTGCTGGAAGTATGGATTGTGTCAGCATGTAGTCTTTCATAGCTGGAAGATGCTCACTATCGTACAACGGATTGTGAAAAGGTGGTTGTGGTTTGCCTGTGTAAAAATCTTACACCGTGCAGTGAATTTAAAAGATTGCTGTGTGGAATTTTTACAGTGTCTCAAGCTAGTTGTAGAATTGTTATCTATAGGGTACAGGAAGAAACAGTTTGATCCTTTTTGATTTTGAAGATGGCTAGTACCAAGTTTCAGGGTCCCACTATAAAAGATGAATGAGGAAATGACAACACCTTATCACATGTTAAGTATTTGTATATTTAGTCTTCTCTATTGATCCTTTTAATGATCTTTTTTCATTGTATGCTTGAATTAAGGGTCCTATGTACTGGAAACATTCAACTCCTGAAGGTGGTAAATGCATTCTTGTCACTTTATAATAAAAGCATTTTAAAATGCAAACATCTTTTATCAGAAATCCAGTGATTGCAGAGACAAACCATAAAGGGGGAAATTTTCCTCCCAAGTGGTGTTTGGGCGGAGGCCAGTGGAGCCGGCCACCTGATAATCCTGATAGGAGGCCCGGTCCAAATTGAGGGCCAATCATCCCATAAAAATGTTTGTCTTGGGGAGGGGGAGGTCGATTCTAAGGGGAGGGGGAAACGTGGTGCGACAGCAGATCAGGTTGTTTTGTGGAGTCTGAAGGAATGCTCCTGCTGGCCCACAAAAATAAATGAAAACTTACCTTCTGGGCTCCTCTTTGGCTGGGTCGCCAGCTGAAACTGTGTTGAACGTGCACAGCGCATTGAGTTGAGACTAGTTGAGGCTTAAAATGACAATTAGAGTACTATGTACGTCATAGGACCTCAATTTGCATATTAAAAGGGCCTACCGCCTCACTCAGCCGGGTTCCCCTGCTGCCCAGTGGTAGGCCCTTTTGAATGTAGCATCAACCACATAGTCGCTGGGAATTAGATGATAAGTCATGCTCCCATCATTTTTGGAGAACTACTGCCCTGTTTCTGCTGGGTGAAGACCCTCAAAATCTCCCCCAAAGACTGAATCCTGCACCCAGGGATAATTGTACCTAACTTTGTCAGAGCAAAATCCTGAAGCCCTGGAGCAAAATGATTATATTTTCACATTTTGTTAACATGTTCTCATGGGTGGATAACTTACATGACCGATCGAAACAAATATCTGAACTTGTGTGTGGCTGTGGTTCTCTGTTCTCTGCATACATATATATTCCGTGTATATTTGTGGTTTTCATCTCTCTAACCCTGTGTTTTTTTTTCTCTCTCACTTTGTGTGCCTGTGGTTCTTTAACATCATGTATGAACATTCATCTGCATGCCAGTCTCTGTCTCTCCCCCTCTCATTCTTTCTGTCCCCTTCTTCATGTGCTTCTCTTGCTCCATCTCTCTATGCCTGAGTTTCTTTCTATCTCTCTCTCTCTCTTTTTATCTTGATGTGGAGATGCCGGTGATGGACTGGGATGGACAAATGTAAGGAGTCGCACAATACCAGGTTATAGTCCAACAGCTTTATTTGAAATCACAAGCTTTCGGAGCTTTGCTCCTTCGTCAGGTGAAGTGAAGAGATGCATATAGGCACAGCATATAGAGTCAGAGAACAATGCCTGGTGATTACAGATAATCTTTCTAACGACCCTTTATCACACCTCGGCAGAGAGATAATCAAAGCAATCAAAGGAGTGAATGGTGCTCAAACAGGTTAGTCAGGGAAACATTACATCCAAGAATACTGAGGTGAGGTCACAAGGGGTCAAATGTAGCAGATGCTGGGGTTTGTATTGAAAACAGATAACTTTTTTTTGCTGGAAATCACAGCAGGTCCGGTCGCATCTGTGTATGGAGAACAAGCCAACTACGACTTGAGTCTGGGTGACTCTACGTCAGGTGGGGTTACATGTAGCGTGACATGAACCCAAGATCCCGGTTGAGGCCGTCCTCATGGGTGCGGAACTTGGCTATCAATTTCTGCTCGACAATTTTGCGTTGTCGTGTGTCTCGAAGGCCGCCTTGGAGAACGCTTACCCGAAGAGCGGAGGCTGAATGTCCTTGACTGCTGAAGTGTTCCCCGACTGGGAGGGAACCCTCCTGCCTGGCGATTGTTGTGCAGTGTCTGTTCATCCATTGTCGCAGTGTCTGCATGGTCTCGCCGATGTACCATGCTCCGGGGCATCCTTTCCTGCAACGTATGAGGTAGACAACGTTGGCCGAGTCACAGGAGTATGAACTATGTACCTGGTGGGTGGTGTCCTCTCGTGTGATGGTGGTATCTGTTTCGATGATCTGGCATGTCTTGCAGAGGTTGCCGTGGCAGGGTTCTGTGGTGTCGTGGTCGCTGTTCTCCTGAAAGCTGGGTAATTTGCTGCGAACGATGGTCTGTTTGAGGTTAGGTGGCTGTTTGTAGGCGAGTAGTGGAGGCGTGGGGATGGCCTTCGCGAGGTGTTCGTCGTTGACGATGACATGTTGAAGGCTGCGAAGAACATGGCGTAGTTTCTCTGCTCCGGGGAAGTACTGGACGACGATGCCCTTGTAAGAACGGGATATGAAGCTCGATTCGTCGATCGACAGTTCCGACGGGCCACAGCGAAAAATCGCATAGACCTCCTCAGAAGACAAACACGGGACACAACCAACAGAGTATCCTTCGTCGTCCAGTACTTCACCTGACGAAGGAGCAAAGCTCCGAAAGCTTGTGATTTCAAATAAAGCTGTCGGACTATAACCTGGTGTCATGCGACTCCTTACATAAAATAATGTGTGACTTGGCATAATTTGTTTGAAATTGTGCCTGAAAAATGTAGTTAAATATTTCATAACCAGCACTAACTATTGAATAGCACCTTTTTTGGTGTTGATGTCACATAATTAGTCAGGTACCCTATCTTGTAATCTTGTTGAAAATGCTTTCCAGCTATGTCTTACAACAGCTACAAAATTACAATACCCTTAATCTTAAGGCAAAAATGTTCATTTTTTGAGTACTTATCATTAATGGAGCAATTCTATGAGCCTTCTGAAACTTGAGTCCAACTAGCAGCTCTTCATGAGTCAATTGGGCAATGATTCCATGTGCTATTTAACTTTGAAGGTCATCAACTCTGAACTTAGCTCTATACTCACCGTCCGCACAAGCATGGGGTCACTATGATCGTGATTGGGACTAAGTAAAACTAAGGCCAATTGAAGCATTACCACAACCTTCTCAGCTGAGGTTAGCTAACTTAACATAGACTGGGATAAACCTGGCACCTGAGCTATTGTGTGAAGGAGACAAGAGCATGTGTGAAACTAGGAAAGAAAAATGCATCATTACACTGGCATTACACTCACTGCTGAGTTAAAGTGTTCATTGAAATAAAAATCAAGCAGACAAATGCCTATGTATATTACTGTGAACATTGTCAATGTTTTGCTGTGATTTGGTAGCCTGAGGTCTTTTACCTCACTTACTAAATGCTTAGAATGTTAGGTTAAGATTTTCCCCTCAAAGTTCAGCACAAATGTACTTTGTTCCATTTTCCAAGCTTAGCAGAAGCTTTGATGAGTCTTTCAGCTATCCCAAGGTTTTACCCTTTGTTTTGTAGACTCAGCACAAAATGTGACTAAGCCAGTCAGCAGCATCTGAAATTATTCAATTTTATCACTAATGTTACAACGGCATGGCACAGGCTTGCTTTTCAGTTGTCTTCACCTTCAAAACAAATCAAATGCACCTCCCCTTTAAGAGTTGCAGGCTACCTTTAAGTAGCGCTAGCCACTCACGATATCAGGCCCCATCTTGATGCATGCAGCCAATGAACAACATAGCAATCGTGTAAAACAGCAGGCAGCACCAATTTAACATACTACTTGCAGCGCAATGAACGGGCACGGGTTAATCACGTACCAGGATCCCCATACCCGTTTTCAAGGGTTATCCAATTTAACCCCCTAGAGTTTCTGTTTTCCAAAATATTTTTTTTGTTTCGAAAAATGTCATTGTACTGTACTGACCACCCATGAACCTGTACATTCAGGTGAATTTTGCCTTTATTACTGTTCCAAAAAAGCTGTTTCATTGTAAAAGAGTTTGTGATGCTCAGGCAGAATTTTTTTGAAATAATAGATGATCTTCCTTTTTCCACTTCCAAATTGTATAGCAGTGCAGTAATTCAGGAAAAAAATCTTTTGAGAGTTCTGTTTTGGAATTAATTAAGGGGGAGCCTAGTTGTGAAGCAAAACAATCAGTTTGAATACAGCACGGAGTTATTTTTATGCAAGCTTGCAAAGGAGGGTTGCAGCTGAGTTTGTTCTTTGTAGAGTTATAATTCAGAAGTCTTTTCTAAAACGTACTTTGAAAAATAGGTTGACGTTGAAACCTGTAAATGATTGAAAACCATATTTTTAAGCTAAATTTTAGGTAATGATTTTCATATGCTCTTATTACACAGAATAGTCTTGCAACTCAATTGCCCTGCCTAGCTTCTATATTTTTATTTCTTAGCCTTTTTTGCAATATGCATTCTCATTCATGAGACAGTACTGGGGTTTGTCCACCACCCTCCACATTCCGTTGTCTTATGGGACTGCTTTTTAAACAGATCTCTCCCACATGGAAAGGGGAAGGGTTGGGACTATCAGTCAGTGGGAGACTTTGAAGATGAAGTAGCATGATCCAGCCTAGTATCAGCACATGGCATCTTCTAAGGTAATTCTGGAGAAATATTTATATATTTAATGTCTTTAAAAATACGAAACTGCAGCCATGGTTGCATGTAAATGACCTCTAAAATGTATTAAAGCTATCTTTTCCCTTAAACTTTTCTACCAGGGCTGAACTTGATTAGTGTGCCTGTTTTAGTCAGTCACCATATGTGGATATGGATTTGATTTCTTTACATCAAAAAAATAAAATGACTAATGTCAGCCTTTTCAGTGTTTCAATCACATTCTGTTGATCTTATAGGAATTTAGAAAGTGCCAGTGATACAAATTTTGGAATAAATGGTTGCCAAT
The DNA here is from genome assembly GCF_035084215.1 of Heptranchias perlo. Lineage (NCBI taxonomy): Eukaryota > Metazoa > Chordata > Chondrichthyes > Hexanchiformes > Hexanchidae > Heptranchias > Heptranchias perlo. Next base: position 68,636,000 of record NC_090326.1, on the reverse strand, counting down.
AGAACAGATAACTGGAGATTGCAGATATTCCGCTTTTATAAAGTGGCAGAACCCACAATTTGTTTTTTACATTTGTATAGTTTTCTGCAAATTAAAGACCAGTCTGAAAGATAAAGCTGCAATCACATTCTTCTGCCAAGAATATATTGTACATTATTTTACATTACCCTATTGTGGATTCCACTCCAGCCAATTAATTTTCTATGACAAAATACTGTATAAGTAGTCCCTGATCCCAAAAGATAATCAAACAGAACTCCAGAATATCTATTCATCCCCAGATCCCCATTAATCACCTCTAGCCTACTACGTTCCTTGCTCCAAAATGAGGGCAATTGTGAGATGTGAAGTGTTTGATGTATCTATGTCGTTATTCTATTGCAGGACCACTTCTCTGCCATGTGTTAAGGCTGCTTAATGCAGCTTTAGAATGTACCTATTTATATTTAAGGGTGAATTCAGAGCACTGAGAGAAAGACTGAAACAACTGTGCCAGATGCAGTGTTCAAAAGTTGTGAGTAACTTTAAAGCACCATGATCTTGCACCTGTGCAGTTCCTTCCAAGTCAAGCTTGCATCTTTAACTATCTGGCTATAGATTTTCCCTGATGTTAGAGCAACATCTGTGCATTCAGGCCAGAAGAACAAAAACAGCAATGAAATGCGTCTGATGATGCAGAAAGAAACCATGATGTTGAGGTTGCCAGTCACTGGTACTGCCCTGTTTATATTAAAGCACTGCCACTGGTTGGGCTCTCCCTATGGTTGCCAAACCTCCCAAATTACCTGGGAGTCTCCTGGAATGGGACATGGACCTCCTGGTTGCTGCTCCTAGCAGTCCGGGAGATACTCAGCTTTAAATTTCCCGCAGCAATAGTGTCTTTCCCCCGCTCTGTAATGACACCGGCTGCTACCGCAGAGAAGGCTCCAGCTCAGTAACATCAACTCCTCCGCCGCCACCCCCCCCGCCCCCCCACACGCAGAGAGCTGGGACTTGCTGGTGTGCATAGAGATCAAAGAGTGCTTTCTGGACAGTTTCTTAGAGCAGCACATTCTAGAGCCAACCAGAGAGCAGGCTATTCTAGATCTGGTAATGTGTAATGAGACAGGATTAATTAATGACCTCATTGTAAAGGAGCCTCTAGTTAGCAGTGATCACAATATGATTGAATTTCACATTCAGTTTGAGGGAGAGAAGAGTAAGTCTAAGACTAGCGTTTTAAACTTAAATAAGGGCAATTATGTGGGCATGAAGACAGAACTGGCTAAAATGAACTGGGAACTTAGGTTAAGGGATATGTCAGTAGAGATGCAGTGGCAGACATTTGATGAGATATTTCATATGCATTTGGAGGAGGGGACCGAGTGTAACATATCAAAGTTTTCAGATGTTACAAAGATGGGAGGGAAAGTGGAGAGTGAGGAGGACATAAAAAACCTACAGGGGGATATAGACAGGCTGGGTGAGTGGGCGGAGATTTGGCAGATGCAATACAATATTGGAAAATGTGAGGTTATGCACTTTGGCAGGAAAAATCAGAGAGCAAGTTATTATCTTAATGGCAAGAAACTGGAAAGTACTGCAGTACAAAGGGATCTGGGGGTCCTAGTGCAAGAAAATCAAAAAGTTAGTATGCAGGTGCAGCAGGTGATCAAGAAGGCCAACGGAATGTTGGCTTTTATTGCTAGGGGGATAGAATATAAAAACAGGGAGGTATTGCTGCAGTTATATAAGAACATAAGAACATAGGAAATAGGAGCAGGAGTAGGCCAATCGGCCCCTCGAGCCTGCTCCTCCATTCAATAAGATCATGGCTGATCTGATCCTAACCTCAAAACTAAATTCATGTCCAATTTCCTGCCCGCTCCCCGTAACCCCTAATTCCCTTTACTTCTAGGAAACTGTCTATTTCTGTTTTAAATTTATTTAATGATGTAGCTTCCACAGCTTCCTGGGGCAGCAAATTCCACAGACCTACTACCCTCTGAGTGAAGAAGTTTCTCCTCATCTCAGTTTTGAAAGAGCAGCCCCTTATTCTAAGATTATGCCCCCTAGTTCTAGTTTCACCCATCCTTGGGAACATCCTTACCGCATCCACCCGATCAAGCCCCTTCACAATCTTATATGTTTCAATAAGATCACCTCTCATTCTTCTGAACTCCAATGAGTAGAGTCCCAATCTACTCAACCTCTCCTCATATGTCCGCCCCCTCATCCCCGGGATTAACCGAGTGAACCTTCTTTGTACTGCCTCGAGAGCAAGTATGTCTTTTTTTAAGTATGGACACCAAAACTGTATGCAGTATTCCAGGTGCGGTCTCACCAATACCTTATATAACTGCAGCAATACCTCCCTGTTTTTATATTCTATCCCCCTAGCAATAAACGCCAACATTCCGTTGGCCGATCACCCGCTGCACCTGCATACTAACTTTTTGATTTTCTTGCACTAGGACCCCCAGATCCCTTTGTACTGCAGTACTTTCCAGTTTCTCGCCATTAAGATAATAACTTGCTCTCTGATTTTTCCTGCCAAAGTGCATAACCTCACATTTTCCAATATTGTATTGCATCTGCCAAATCTCCGCCCACTCACCCAGCCTGTCTATATCCTCTTGTAGGTTTTTTATGTCCTCCTCACTCTCCACTTTCCCTCCCATCTTTGTATCATCTGCAAACTTTGATATGTTACACTCAGTCTCCTCCTCCAAATCGTTAATATAGATTGTAAAGAGTTGGGGACCCAGCACCGACCCCTGCGGAACACCACTGGCTACTGGTTGCCAGTCCGAGAATGAACCATTTATCCCAACTCTCTGCTTCCTGTTAGATAACCAATCCTCCACCCATGCCAGAATATTACCCCCAATCCAGTGATTCTTTATCTTGAGCAATAATCTTTTATGTGGCACCTTGTCGAATGCCTTCTGGAAGTCTAAATACACTACGTCCACTGGTTCCCCTTTATCCACCCTGTACATTATGTCCTCAAAGAGCTCAAGCAAATTTGTCAGACATGACTTCCCCTTCGTAAAGCCATGCTGACTTTGTCCTATTAAATTATGTTTATCCAAATGTTCCGCTACTGTCTCCATAATAATAGACTCCAAAATTTTACCCACCACAGATGTTAGGCTAACTGGTCTATAATTTCCAGCCTTCTGCCTACTACCCTTTTTAAATAACGGTGTTACATTAGCAGTTTTCCAATCTGCCGGAACCTTTGCTGAGTCCAGAGAAGTTTGGAAAATTATTACCAAAGCATCCGCAATCCCTACTGCCACTTCCCTCAAGACCCTAGGATGTAAGCCATCAGGTCCAGGGGATTTATCCACCTTGAGTCCCATTAATTTACTGAGTACCAATTCCTTAGTGATTTTAATCGTATTTAGCTCCTCCCCCCCTAGAGCCCCCTGTTTGTCCAGTGTTGGGATATTCTTAGTGTCCTCTACCGTAAAGACTGAAACAAAATATTTGTTCAGCATTTTTGCCATCTCCATGTTTCCCTCCATTAATTTCCCGGTCTCATCCTCTAAGGGACCTACGTTTGCCTTAGCCACCCTTTTTCTTTTAATATAACTGTAGAAACTCTTGCTATCTGTTTTTATATTTTTTGCTAATTTATTTTCATAATCTATCTTCCCTTTCTTAATCAATCCTTTCGTTACTTGTTGCTGTCGTTTGAAGACCTCCCAATCTTCTATCCTCCCACTATGTTTGGCTACCTTATATGTCCTTGTTTTTAGTCGGATACTATCCTTAATTTCTTTACTTAGCCACGGATGGCTGTCTCTTCTTTTACACCCTTTTTTCCTCAGTGGAATATATTTATTTTGAAAGTTGTAAAATAACTCCTTAAATGAACACCACTGTTCATGTACTGTCTTACCCTTTAATCTATTTTCCCAGTCCACTTTAATCAATTCCGCTCTCATACCATCATAGTCTCCTTTATTCAAGCTCAGTACGCTTGTTTGAGAACCAACCTTCTCACCCTCTAATTGGATATGGAATGTAATCATGTTATGGTCACTCATTCCAAGGGGATCCTTAACTAGGACATTATTAATTAATCCTGGCTCATTACACAGGACCAGGTCCAAGGTTGCTTGCCCCCTTGTAGGATCAGTTACATACTGCTCAAGAAATCCATCCCTAATACACTCAATAAACTCTTCCTCAAGGCTGCCCTGCCCAATTTGATTTGTCCAGTTAATATGATAGTTAAAATCCCCCATAATTATAGCTGTTCCCTTATTACATGCCCCAACTATTTCCTGATTAATACTTCTTCCAGCAGAATTGCAACTATTAGGAGGCCTATATACTACGCCCACTAGTGTTTTTTTCCCCTTATTATTCCTTATCTCTACCCAAACTGTTTCATTATCCTGATCCGTTGTCCCAATATCATTTCTCTGTATTACAGTGATTCCTTCCTTTATTAACATAGCCACCCCACCTCCCCTTCCTTCCTGCCTGTCCTTCCTGATTGTTAAATACCCTGGCATATTTAATTCCCAGTCGTTGTCACCCTGCAGCCATGTTTCTGTAATGGCCACAAGATCATACCCATACATAGTTATTTGTGCCGTTAAATCGTCCATTTTGTTATGAATGCTACGTGCGTTCAGATAAAGAACTTTCAAATATGTTTTGTGACATTTAGTTCCTGCTTTTTCCTTTTTTAACACTTTACCTTTTACTCCATACCTTCTGTCCCTTCCTGACACGCTTTCCTCTGTCTCCCTGCTCAGGTTCCCAACCCCCTGCCACAGCTTTGATGCTGGGTTAATCGCCTTACGCCTTCTAGTTTTTATTTTATCCGTCGTGCCTAAAGTACACTTTCTTTCCGCTGCTCTTCGCTTTTCCCTTTCACTTGTTCTTGAACAATTGTTTGTACTATTTGTATTGTAGATTTCCCCTGGGTCTTCCCCTCTCTTGCCGCTCTCAACTTTATTCCCTTCTGACTCCCCGCTCAGGTTCCCTTCCCCCTGCCACTGTAGTTTAAACCTTCCCCAACAGCACTAGCAAACACTCCCGCGAGGACACTGGTCCCGGTCCTGCTCCGGTGTAACCCGTCACGCTTGTACAGGTCCCACCTTCCCCAGAACCGGTCCCAATGTCCCAGGAATCTAAATCCCTCCCTCCTACACCATCCCTGCAGCCACGCATTCATCCTGTCTATTCTCCTGTTCCTATACTCACTAGCACGTGGCACCGGTAGTAATCCTGAGATCACTACCTTTGAAGTCCTGCTTTTTAATTTATCTCCTAACTCCTTAAATTCACCTTGCAGGACCCCATCCCTTTTTTTACCTATGTCATTGGTACCAATATGGACCACGACTACTGGCTGTTCACCCTCCCCCTCCAGAATGCCCTGCAGCCGCTCCGTGACATCCTTGACCCTAGCACCAGGGAGGCAACATACCATCCTGGAGTCACGTTTGCGGCCGCAGAAACGCCTATCTGTTCCCCTTACAATCGAATCCCCTATCACTATAGCCCTGCCACTCTTCTTCCTCCCCTCCTGTGCAGCAGAGCCACCCGTGGTGCCCCAAACCTGGCTCTTGCTGCTTTCCCCTTATATGCCATCTCCCCCAACAGTAGCTAAAGCAGAATATCTGTTTGAGAGGGATTGGTGAGACCGCACCTGGAATACTGCATACAGTTTTGGTTTCCATACTTAAGAAAAGACATACTTGCTCTCGAGGCAGTACAATGAAGGTTCACTTGGTTAATCCCGGGGATGTGGGGGCGGATATATGAGGAGAGGTTGAGTAGATTGGGACTCTACTCATTGGAGTTCAGAAGAATGAGAGGTGATCTTATTGAAACATATAAGATTGTGAAGGGGCTTGATCGGGTGGATGCGGTAAGGATGTTCCCAAGGATGGGTGAAACTAGAACTAGGGGGCATAATCTTAGAATAAGGGGCTGCTCTTTCAAAACTGAGATGAGGAGAAACTTCTTCACTCAGAGGGTAGTAGGTCTGTGGAATTTGCTGCCCCAGGAAGCTGTGGAAGCTACATCATTAAATAAATTTAAAACAGAAATCGACAGTTTCCTAGAAGTAAAGGGAATTAGGGGTTACGGGGAGCAGGCAGGAAATTGGACATGAATTTAGACTTGAGGTTAGGATCAGATCAACCATGATCTTATTGAATGGCGGAGCAGGCTCGAGGGGCCGATTGGCCTACTCCTGCTCCTATTTCTTATGTTCTTATAACACTCAGCAAAGATACATTCCAGTGAGAAAGAAAGAATCTTGGGAAAGGACGTACCATCTGTGGCTAACTAAGGAAGTTTAAAGATAGTATCAAATTGAAAGAAAAAGCATACAATTCCACAAAGATTAGTGGCAGGTCAGAAGATTGGACAGAATATAAAAAACAGCAAAGAATGACTAAAAGAATAATGAGAGAGAAATTACAGTACGAGAGAAAGCTAGCTAGAAATATAAAAACAGATAGTAAGAGTTTCTACAGGTATTTAAAAAGGAAAAGAGTAAGTAAAGTGAGCGTTGGTCCTCCAGTGTGAGAGTCTGGGGAATTAATAATGGAGAATAAGGAAATGGCGGATGAATTGAACAGATATTTTGCGTCCGTCCTCACTGTGGAGGATACAAATAACATGCCAGAAATAATTGTGAATCAAGAGGTGAAAGGGAGGGAGGAACTTAAAACATTTACAATCACCAGGGAAAGGGTTCTGAAAAAAATATTAGAACTAAAAGCTGACTAACTTCATCCCAAGGTCTTAAAAGAAGTGGCTGCAGAGATAGTAGATGCATTGGTATTAATTTTCCAAAATTCCCTAGATTCTGGAATGGTCCCATCAGATTGGAAAATAGCGAATGTAACTCCTCTATTCAAGCAAGGAGGGAGACAGAAAGCAGGAAACTACAGGCCAGTTTGCTTAACATCTGTCATAGGGAAAATGCTGGAATCTATTATTAAGGAGATTATAGCAGGGCACTTAGAAAATCTAAGTGCAATCAGGCAGTGTCAACACGGCTTTGTGAAAGGGAAATCGTGTTTGACTAATTTATTAGAGTTCTTTGAGGAAGTAACAAGCAACGTGGATAAAGGGGATCCTGTGGATGTGGTGTACTTGGATTTCCTGAAGGCTTTTGACAAGATGCCACATCAAAGGCCACTACACAAAATAAGAGCTCATGGTGTAGCAGGGTAACATATTAGAATGGATAAAGGATTGGTTAGCTAACAGGAAACAGAGAGTAGGCATAAATGGGTCATTTTCAGTTTGGCAAGATGTAACGAGTGGAGTGCCACAGGAATCAGTGCTTGGGCCTCAACTATTTACAAACTATATCAATGACTTGGATGAAGGGACCGAATGTATGGTTGTTAAATTTGCTGATGACACAAAGGTAGGTAGGAAAGTAAGTTGTGAAGAGGACATAAGGGGCTCGATATTAGGAGGGCTGCGGGTTCGCGGCGGGGGGACTATTGGGCGCATGGGTAACGCGCCCGGTGAAATCAGTCTGCCCCGCGCGCGATCGCAGCCTAATTGGATCCACTTACCTGGTCTTCCGGGTTCCCCACTGCTGATCTGCGCGTCGGGCGGACTGCGCATGCGCAATAAGGTCTGTCAGCTGGAGGAGCTCTATTTAAAGGGGTAGTCCTCCACTGACTGATGCTGCAACAAATAGGAAAAATTACAGCATGGAGCAGCCCAGGGGGAAGGCTGCTTCCAGGTTAATGATGCCTCACTCCGGTATCATTGGATGGGGTGAGGAGGAGGGGGAGGACAGAGAACTTCCCCCCCACCGGCGGACGGGAGGAAGCGGCCTGCCTCTGCCACCAGGAAGGCCTGGCTCAAGGTGGCAGAGGAGGTCACCTGCACCACCAACATATCGCCCATCTGCATACAGTGCAGGAGGCGCTGCAATGACCTAAGTAGGTCAGCCAAAGTGAGTACACTTACTCATTCCCCTACACTCCGTCTGCCACATCATCGCCCCCACCCCACATCTCCTTCTGCACTGCCAACACTACTCTGTCACATCACCCCTCACACCCACTCAAACCTCATCCTCATCTGATCTGCACTTACTCACCTCGCCAGTACTCATCCCACCACTACCACTCAACCCAATCCTCATACAATCTCACGGATCTATCTCATACTCACCCTCTCATGCATCTCTTTCACGGTCAGCCTCACTCAACCTGCCACTATCTGTGCTGCAGCCACAGGGCATGCATCACATATGTGCAGTAGGAAACGTAAGGCAAACGTGTTGTGAGCATGAAGGGGATGCACAAGGGTGTTCGAGGGTTTGTCATAGTTTTTACTGCTATTTAATTTCTGACCAACTCACATCACATATTATATTGGCACCACTACTGCCACGTCTTTGCAAATCTTGTCTGGTTTGTGCAATAATGCCCTTTCCTGAGGATCACTATGAAGACCCACAACTGATGCCACCCATTGTGTCACTGCAGAGTGGGTGTAGGTGTATTTGCAGGGCTCTTTTGTGCAGACGACTGAGAGACGTCGGCGATGTCCCCGGTGGCACCCTGGAAGGATGCGGAGGAGAAGTTGTTGAGGGCAGTGGTGGCTTTGACAGCAACAGGTAAGAAGATGGTGCTCGGTCCAGCCGGGAGCAGCTCGGCATGAAGGAGGCTGCAGATGTCCACAACTACATGTCGAGTGACTCTGAGCCTCCGTGTGCACTGCTGCTCAGAGAGGTCCAGGATGCTGAGCTTCGGTCTGTGGACCCTGTGGCGAGGGTAGTGCCCTCTGCGAAGCATCTCTCTCTGCGGTTGGCCTCCCTCCTGCTGTGCAGGTGGATGTGTCACAGCACTGTGTTGTGGAGCTCCACGTGTCAGAGGTGGACGGCGTGGCCGGCAAGGCTGGTGATGCTGTTCGCTCTCCGAGGAGGTCATGACTGCAGCTACGGCGGCCCCCATCCGGAAGATGTACATTTGAGGGGGTCCGCAAGGTAGGTACATGTGTCTGGACCCCGTAGTAAGTGTGCAAGTTGGTGAATTTCATTGTTAGGAGGAGGGTGGTGGAGGCCAAACTTTGTCCAAAGTGACAGAGTGGCCTCCTGCAATGAGTGAGGGTCTCCTCCCCCCACCTGTCAAATGGACCTTTGCAGCTGCCACAGGCTGATAGCTGCAACACGTCCATTTCAACTGGGAGTGTTTCCCCCAGTATGGGAAACAGTCCCAGTTGTTTGTAAAATCCCACCCCTCCTGAAATATTCCCTTAATCAGGTCTGTAAATGACCTGAAATAGCAAAGTAAATACTTTTAAGTGGCACCCCGCTGGCTTTAATTGCCTGCGGGAGTCCCACATGCAGGGGCTGCATGCGCACGCCAGCGCGTCTGTGGGGAACCCGGAAGTGGGCGGGTTGGAGCCGGGCTCCCGACCCGCTTCGGGATTCCCCGATTTTCAGAGCCCCCCCGCCAGGAACGCACCTGATAGCGGGTGCTAATATCGGGCCCAAGGAATCTGCAAAAGGTTATAGATAGGTTTAGTGAGTGGGCAAAAATTTAGCAGATGGAGTATAATGTGGGAAAATGTGAACTTGTCCACTTTGGCAGGAGGAATAGAAAAGCAGTATATTATTTAAATGGAGAGAGATTGCAGAACTCTGAGGTACAGAGGGTTCTGGGTATCCTAGTACATGAATCACAAAAAGTTAGTATGCAGGTACAGTAAGTGATTAGGAAGGTAGATGGAATGTTGTCATTTATTGCAAGGGGAATGGAATATAAAAGTAGAGATATTTTGCTGCAGTTGTACAGGGCATTGGTGAGATCACATCGAGAATACTGTGTTCAGTTTTGGTCTCCTCATTTAAGAAAGGACTTAATTGCTTTCGAGGCAGTACAGAGAAGGTTCACTCGACTGTTTCCTGGGATGAGAGGGTTATCTTATGAGGAAAGGTTGGACAAGTTGTTCCTGTATACACTGGAGTTTAGAAGAATGAGAGGTGATCTTATTGAAACATATAAGATCCTGAGGAGACTTGAAGGGTTGATGCTGAGGGGATGTTTCCCCTTGTGGAAGAGACTAGAACTAGGGGCCACAGTTTAAAAATAAGGGGTCTCCCATTTAAGACGGAGATGAGGAGAAATTTTTTCCCAGGGTCGTGAGTCTGTGGAACTCCCTTCCCCAGAGTGTGGTAGAGGCAGGGTCATTGAATATTTTTAAGGCTGAGTTAGATAGATTCCTGATTAACAAGGGAGTCAAAGGTTATAGTAGGTAGATGGGAAAGTAGGGTTGAGGTCCCAATCAGATCAGCCATGATCTTATCAAATGGCAGAGCAGGCTCGAGGGGCCGAATGTCCTACTCCTGCTCTTAATTCGTATGTTCGTGCCAGAAACAATCGGGAGTCAGTAGCGGGATCAGGAGGAGTGATGGGTGATGGGGGGGTCTGGGATACTGGGAATGGTGTCTGGGGATGAGGGAGAGGGAGACTGAGGAATTTGTGTCGGGAGATAGTGAGAGAGGGGAATGAGGGTTGGAGAATGGGGTCTGAGGGTGGGGAGAGGGAGACTGGGGAATGGGGATCAGGGAATGGGGAATGAGGATCTGGGGATGGGGAGAGAGAGAGGTATGGGAATGAGGGTAGACTGGGGAATGTGGACTTTGTGGGAGAGAGGGAGACTGGGGCTTTGGCGGGGAGAGGGCAATTGGGGAATGGAGGTCAAAGGATGGGGGGGCCGGGGGAAGAGAGGGGGAATGGGGAATATGGGCATGGAGTGAGGGAGAGTGTGTGTCTGGTGGATGGCGTGTCAGGGGGAGACTGGGGAATGGGGGCTGGGGGATGGGGAGAGAGTGAGATGGCATTGGGGGTCGGGGAATTGTTGCTCAAGTGGGGAGGAGAAAGGGAGACTAGGGAATGGGGTGGGCATGGGAACCAGGATTTTCTTCAGATCCAAAAGCAGTGTCAACATGGTAAGTTGGAGCGGCACAGAGAGATGAACAATCAATAAAGGGTGGTGAAAACTGGGGTCATTACTGTGAGAAAGCAGTGAAAGATTGTTTCCACTGGTGGGCGCATGGGGAAAAGGGGGACGGAGACCGAGGATTCGCACTGGAAGAACCAAGGGGGAAGGCAGAAGGAAGGTTTTCACACCGAGGGCTATTAGAGCATTGGATGCTTCACCACAAATGGCTATTGAGGCAGAGACTAGAACATCATTTATAAGGGAATGGGATAAATATTTGAAAAGGAGGAAAAGATCCCACGGCACTATTTCGAAGAAGAGCAGGGGAGTTCTCCCCGGCATCTTGACCAATATTTATTCCTCAGTCAACATCACTGAAACAGATTATCTGGTCATAATCACATTGCTGGTTGTGGAATCTTGCTGTGCGCAAATTGGCTGCCACGTTTCCTACATTACAACAGTGACTGCACTTCAAAAGTAATTCATTGGCTGTAAAACACTTTAGGATGTCCTGAGGTTGTGAAAGACGTTACATAAGTGCAGGTTTTTCTTTTTTTTAACTGAAAAGGAGCTGAATTGAAAAGGCTCCATCAATTGCACCATTAAATGTAGCCCTTTAAATTTTACATGGCATTGCACTGCCTTTGAAATGCTAGATCCCCCAGGAACACAATGTCCATTCCTGTTGCCTGGAATTGATAAGGCGTTAATGAGGGAAAATGCTTCCAGAACTCATCTTAAAACGGGCAGAAAAAACATGGAAAATACAGGCCTATGACTGCATGTAATTTGTAGATTGCCATTTGGCACAGATTTTGATCTTACTAAAGGGAATACAGCAAAAAAACAAAGTATTGTGGAAGAAAAGTGATAAACACAGTATCATAGAAATTACAGATTTACAATGATTTTTTGCTGGTCAGAAATTAGGTTTCCTTCTCTTTTGAGGTTTTTATTCCTGTGGTTACATTGCAAGCACCAATCGAGAGGAGTGCAAACCAACTGAATCAAGACGGCTACTACTTTCCCAACGTTGCACTGTACGCATGAAAACTTAATTTCAGCAAACCACCTTGGAACTTTAAACTTCAATTTTACTGTTTAAAAATACACTTTGTGTAATTATGCTGCCACCAGTACAAATCCACAGGGGGAAATTTTAACCCCCCCCCCGCCCCAAAAGACGGGCGGGAGAAGGTCGCGGGGGGGGGGTGGGGGGGTTAATATGTAAAACTGAAACCGGACCCCCAACCCACCACACATGTGTCTACTTCTGGTTTAACTGTGGCGGGTTTGGGGACGTCCGAGTAGCCCACTCTGGAGAGGCCATGATTATAATATTTAAATGAGGCTCTTCATCAGATTTTGGGAGGCATTTGACTTTTTAACGGCTGCGGGCCAAGTTTCCCAGGGTTCAGGAAACCTGGCAGCTGAAGGGAGGTGAAAACTGCCAGATCCAGCAGCTTTTTAGAGCGCTGCTTGTGGGCCAGTAGGAGCCCTCAAGCAGATCTTCTGCCGTGATCTGCCTCCCACCCCGCGATCGGCCGCGGCTGCCCCCGCCCCCTCCATTATCTGAGCCCACGCCCCGATCTTCAATTGCTGGGGACCATCCCAAACGGTCCGCGGCTGTGGCCTTCTACCGCTGGCTTTCCTTCCCGCAAGCCAGCCGGCCTCTCAAACTGGCCAGTTGGCGGGTGGGAAACAGAGTAAAAAAATGCTAATGAGGTTCTGCTGTTAAATTCAGCAGGACCTCTGCATTCCCGGCATTTCCGGGGTTCCCAGCCGCAATCGTGCCCCCACCCCCTCCCCCGGCTCCCTTCCCACCTCCCTGTAAATATCGGCACAGTCTCGGGCGCAAGACCAAATCCTGAACTTGCAACAGTTTGGCTGCAATTCTACTGCATATTTTACATCGCTGTGAAGCTTCACACTGATGCAAAGGGTGGAGTGTAACACTGCTCTCTGAATGTTCCATTCAATTTTTGTTTTTTCTTTCCCATAATTGATACTTTCCTGTGGCTTGGTTGACTCATCTTTAATATGCCTTTTTTCCCCCATTGATTCTGTAATATGGAATGGACTCCAGGTGGAAGGTATTAAGTAAGTAGTCAGCTGGTAAATAATTCTGCTTTTCTGATGCAATAGGATAGAATTTTGCTACTATATACCTTTACCTTTAAATATTAATAACCCATGAGCAAAGCTTCCCCCAAAACATTAGTTGGGCCTGTATACTGTATACATTGGAGAAGAATGCGAGGTAATCTTATTGAAACATATAAAATCCTGAGGGGACTAGAAGGGATAGATGCTGAGGGGATGTTTCCCCTTGTGGAAGAGACTAGAACTAGGGGCCACAGTTTTAAAATAAGGGGTCTCCCATTTAAGACGGAGATGAGGAGAAATTTTTTCTTTCAGAGGGTCGTGAGTCTGTGGAATTCCCTTCCCCAGAGAGCGGTAGAGGCAGAGTTAGATAGATTCCTGATTAACAAGGGAATCAAAGGTTATAGAAGGTAGGCGGGCAAGTAGGTTTGAGGTCCCAATCAGATCAGCCATGATCTTATCAAATGGCAGAGCTCGAGGGGCCGAATGGCCTACTCCTGCTCTTAATTCGTATGTTCGTATTATTTATCAGTATGTTTTCATAAGGCTACTTGGGTTGCTTTGTTGCCATTATAAAAAGGATGTAGTTACTACTGTAGTTTTTATTAAATTCTGTATATCCAAAATGATAACTTAGAATAGTGATTGTATTTATGTTTTTTAAAGTGGAAATAAAAATGCCCCCAAATCCCCATTTTATCATTCACATCAAAGAATTACAATTATTTGATAAGTTAACACAAAATTACTTAGAGGATTCACAGTGATCGTGTGTTATTTAATTAGGTCTGGCCATGTGATATACACTTGTGTCCAACTGATTTCCAATGGGGCCAGTAATGTGGTTAATTGCACCTGAAGTGCTGTACTCTGGCAAAGGAACTTATTATCAGGCGTGTGAAGGCTGAGCCCAACTGACATCTGATGAGCAAAACACTCCATTGTGTGGGCCAGAAGCACTTTGAGTACGAGAGCTTGCTTGCCAACTTTGCACAATTCTCATTAAGGCCCCAATTTTATTCAAATTAGGCTAAAATCTCAATGTTTGGGGCTAGACTATCAGGTGGAAGCAGCTACTGAAGAGCTGCTGACTGCCTTTAAAGTGCCACCATTTTTTTTTGAATCAATGTTTTAAAGCAAAGCCACCCCTTCCATGGCCTTTGGAGGCTGAAGAGGAAAGGTTGATCAAAGGATGGCTCAATTAGGAGAAGAGGGAGTGTGTGTAAACCCTATACATAGCAGGTGCTTGAGGGGAGGCCTGTGGAATGAAAAATTTTAGTTTTGCTCCATAGTGCCCCTCTTCTCCTAATTGAGCCATCCTTTGATCAACCTTTCCTCTTCAACCTCCAAAGGCCATAGAAGGGGTGGCTTTGCTTTAAAACAATGATTCAAAAAAAATGGTGGCACTTTAAAGGCAGTCAGCAGCTCTTCAGTAGCTGTTTCCACCTGATATTCTAGCCCCAAACATTGTGGCGGACCTAGCGTATCATACGCTAAGCATTGGGAGTGCCATTAAAATTTTTTACTGGGCCAGCCTTGAGCCAGCAGTAAGTGGGGTGCAAAAATATGCACTGCCTCAGAAACCCCAACCTTTTTTTTATGCCATGCTTGTAAACTGAAAAAATACAGTTAATGGATTCTAGTTTCTAGAATAACATGAGAAAATATGAATAAAACTGAGGCCGCTTTACCATAGATGTGTAGGAACATCACAGAAAATGTCACTTCCTCACAAAGCAACAAGGAGAAAAGAAAATTTGGGCTTTGGCCATTTTCCCTCCATCATTCCTCTGTCTATAAGTAAGTGGTAAATGTATAGCAATAGAAACATCGTGAAGGGTGTTTCACAATGTTTCCCTATTAGCGAGTGAAATGATTTGCCTCTCTCTTTCACTCACACAGGGATTATGACTAGCATAAGGCGAATTAAGCCATTGTGTACTGCAGTTGTAATAGTTTAGAGAAATGTAATTACAACTTTGCAGCAACTAACCACCACCACTTTTTGTGCCAGTCTTTTTACTGATTGAGTTTAGTGTGTTCTTTGATGTTTATGTAAGGAGCAAGCATTAGTATTCAGTAAAAATTATTTGTGATTTTATCCTACAGGCTATGGAATTCAGTCTGTTTTATGAAAAAAAAGATCCAACTACAGAATAATGAACGAGTTAATATTTTTAGTCATTCCAAATCAGTCCTATATATTTATATTACATGCACAATAGTTCATTTTCTGTCACTATAATTCACTATCCAAAATTAACCACCACACTACATCAGTAAACTGAAATATTTTGAGATAATTTGACACACAGTTTATCAACCACTGATAGTCCAGTTGCAAAGGAAGTAAAGATATATTTTACAGGAAAAAGTTGTCATCTGGTTTACAAATATTATAAATAATATATTTGACATAAATTATACTTTTTTAAAATTCATTCATGGGATGTGGGCGTCGCTGGCAAGGCCAGCATTTATTGCCCATTCCTAATTGCCCTTTAGAAGGTACCTTAATATTGTTTACCCCAGCTAGTCATTATAGCTGCTTAGAAGTTGAAACTAATCCATGATCCAGTGGAGACCATATAGAAGCTTTAGATCAAACATTTGAGCTCAATCTTGTGACAGAACCTTATGAAATAAATTTTACAAATTTATACGGTATAATTTTAAGATGGACAGTTTATCAAAACCACTTCATTGCACAACATAAATCCCAGATATTGCACTGTTCTGTGTAATATCTGGGATTTATGGCACCCACATCATAACTGTTCATATGCTGACTGCTTTGGACGTGAGTATGTAATAGTTCCGGTGTGATTGATTGTGTAATTGGGTGTGATTGTGTAATTGTTTGGATGTGATTTTGTAATTGTTTGGATGTGACTGTGTAATTGTTCGGGTGTGAATGTGTAATTGTTCGGGTGTGAATGTGTAATTGTTTGAGTGTGAGCGTATAATTGTTCGGGTGTGAGCATGCTCTTTCATTCCAATTACATAATCATGCCCGAACAATTATGCACATCCGAACAATTCATACACCCAAAGCATTCATCATATGAACCCTTATAACGTGAGTGCCATAAATCCCAGAATTTGGAGACTCTCAATAATCCACCAATTTCATTATCTACCAGGTTGAGGGATGCTCTCTCTCCATTATGTCGGACCATGAATGTTTCACTTTAAGTCTATATTCTTTAAATTGATTTAACTTTTAGACATAGCCTTTTTGGCTATAGTTCATGTGTACTTTTTGTTGGTACAGCATTAAAATTGGACTGCAGCTCTTGCATGAATTTTATAATATGATTTGCCAGTGCACTGCATTTTACAAGCCTGCTGCACAGTATTTTATAGTGTTCCTTGGAGATTATTTTATAGCTGCAGCTAAACCCTGCTGTTGAGGATCAAAATAACCTAATCTGAACTTCCAGTTCATAAAAAAAAAATCAGTGGAAAAATTAATTATTTTATTACTATGAAGACACTTTTTTCAAATAAATATTTGTGGAGCATGTTACTTTGGTTCCAATTTAATGGATTTTCTTTGGCAAAAACCTAGCCATAACTGGAAAATTTGATTGTAAACTAGAGGTTTCTGAAGAAGATATGGTTTTTATATGTGAAAACAAACCTTAAGCAGAATAAAACCAATTAGCTACTGAAAGCTGTTTTCCATCGAGACCATGTTGACAAGACCACATGTACAAATATGTATTCTAAGCACTACAATAACAGAAGTATGATATAAATCAACATCCAATAAAGAGAAAGGATATAGCAAATGAGAACATATAACATTAAAGTGTGAAAGTACAAATATTTCAAACCAGGCTAAGTTCCACAAGTAATAAATACTCAGAACATAACAATAAAATATAATATAATAAAAAAGACTGTGTAAACTTTTCTCTGGAAATACTGAAACTATTCCCTTTTTAAGCTATTAAAATATCATTTTATGTTTGATGATCAGTTACTCCATAATGATAGAACAAAAAACAAATGATTATTAGGTTGTATGCTTGAACATTACACTGAAGAAAACAGTATTGCTGTCAGCTTATAATAATTAAAAATTTAAAATATGGATTGATATGTTTCGTGACAGCATAATAGTAACTAGTTCAAAGATCTTGCACTGTACAATACATTGTTGCTCAAAAGGAGGAAACCTGCTGCAAATTTTGCAGTACAATTTCACAGGGTAGAAATTTATTTTCCAAATAATGGTTTGGGGTGGGGAGGAGGGCCAGAGGGAGGAAGAATTGAATGAAATCAATTTCACAAGTTTCCCAAAAGAGAGAGCTGCATTTTCAGGCCTCCAGTCCGGTGGAAATGGGGGGGTAGCAACTTGAAAACGGCATGTCAGAATATACTGCCTGTTGTCGCTGTTGCCTGACTAGGGCACTCAGCTGATTGAAATATTTAAGTCATGGTCCTATGACATTAATAGAACCCGATGCCATTTTTGGACTGAACTATGCAGAACATGTGTTGTGCTCACTCCAGCAAGTATCAGCTGACGGCTGGGCCAAGAGGAGCAGGAAATGTAAGTTAAACTTTAATTTTGTGGGGCTGGGAGGAATAGGAGTGCTCCTCCAGACCCCGCAAAACCAGCTGGGCCGCTGTTACTCTGTCTGCAACCCCCCCCCCCCCCGCTTTCTTATTTGCCTACTATCTTTCTTGTGGCCCCGAGATAGGCTGGGCTGCCAGATAATGTGGTGGCATGGAGCCAGTGGGCTGGCTTGGGGCGACCAATCTCCGGCTGCAGCCCTCCGGCCTGATGCTAATGAGACCCAGCCCACAAAATGGACCAAGACTCACACCGGGTGTACCGGGTAGCCTGAAGTCCACTCGGGGGGTGGGGTGGGGGGAGGAAGTCCCCTTAAGAGATTCTTATCCTTTTCAGGAAATAACCTCTACTGCTAATTTCTTTATCAGCTTAGACATGTGGACTTATTTTTGGGGTGGAATTTGGATTTACTGCCAAGTATTTGATTCTTGAAATCTTCAAAAAGTACCAAATGAAATATTTATAGTTCCAGCTTCCTTTTAGCATTCTAGGATTTAATATATAACCTTTGGAAGCATTTGGATTCCCACGATTTTTATTTATCTACTCAATCGCTGAGGTAATTTCCTATGACATAGTTGAAATGTCATCAGCTGTTTATCAATATATCTGGTAGAAGTCTCATCAGCATACAGAAACAATTTTACTTTGCAGTGAATGATTGCTAAATTATTAATTTGTAATGAATATAATAAAGCTTAAAATGAAGAGATCTCAATCGATGTGTCACATTTCACTTAGTGGCAGCACTCTCACCTCTGAATCAGAAAGTTGTGGGTTCAAGCTCCACTGAGGAGTTAAGTTTCTGGTCAATGGTGACCCCCAAGGATGTTGATAGTCAACGTAAGGTCAGAAATGGGGATGTTCGCTGATGATTGATGATAACATTCGTGCCAGGCAATGACCATCTCCAACAAGAGAGAGTCTAACCAACTCCCCTTGACATTCAACGGCATTACTATTGCCGAATCCCCCACCATCAACATCCTTGGGGCTCACCATTGACCTAAAACTTAACTGGACCAGCCACATAAATACTGTGGCTACAAGAGCAGGTCAGAGGCTGGGTATTCTGCGACGAGTGACTCACCAAAGCCTCTCCACCATCTACAAGGCACAAGTCAGGAGTGTGATGGGATACTCTCCACTTGCCTAGATGAGTGCAGCTCCAACAACACTCAAGAAGCTCGACACCATTCAGGACAAAGCAGCCCGCTTGATTGGCACCCCATCCATCACCCTAAACATTCACTCCCTTCACCTGTGCACCGTGGCTGCAGTGTATACCATCTACAGGATGCACTGCAGCAACCCGCCATCCTGACTTGGAAATATATCGCCTTTCCTTCATCGTCACTCGGTTAAAATCCTATAACTCCCTACCTAACAGCACTGTGGGAGAATCTTCACCATACAGACTGCAGTGGTTCAAGAAGGCGGCTCACCACCACCTTCTCAAGGGCAATTAGGGATGGGCAATAAATGCTGGCCTTGCCAGGGATGCCCACATCCCATGAACGAATGAAAAAAAAGAATGCAGCATTGTTGGGGGCATTGTCTTTAAAATTAAATGTTAAACTGGGGCCCTGTTCAGGTGAACATAAAAGATCCCATCACACCGAGGAGAGTTTTGCTGGTGTACTGGCCAACATTTATCCCTCAACCGAAGCCATCAAAATAGAATAACTATTTAATTTGTTGTTTGTGGGACCTTGCTGTGTACAAATTAGCTGCCGTGGTTGCATGCAAAACATGACTGTGAAATACTTTAGGATGTCCTGAGAATGCGAAAGATACCATATGAGTGCAAGGTCTATCTTTCTTTCTTTAAATTGAAACTATCTTTTCCTATGTAATATCTAAGCCAATTACTATAAAATCTGGTATGTTATTTGTACCTACTTAGAAGTTGCTCCCTATTTTACCATTGTCATATCAGCAAGTCATACTGCTATATAAATTATTGCCCTAATTTGCAAGAAACGAAAACCTGTTTGAAGATGTGATTTGTATACTATATTTTACAGTTCTTGTTGCATTATGAAAACCAAAAAGAAAAAGAAAAATTACAGAGCAAAAGATTGGATGATCCATAATTTTTTAAAATTAAAATCCCCGGACTGTGCTGATTTAGCTGATCCAAACCATGGTGACGATAGAGACACTGCTATTGGCATCAGTGCCCTTGGAATAAGGAGGGGGGAAACCACCTAGAATTTCAGCTCCTACTATAAAATCCACGTGTGTGGATGTCCAGTGAGAAATTGTATCCAAACTGTAATTATAGATCTTTCCACAAAAACCTAATCAATTACTGTAGGTTGTTAGCTATTTAGTCATCCATTTGTTACTAAACATTCACTCCCTTCACCGGTGCACCGTGGCTGCAGTGTATACCATCTACAGGATGCACTGCAGCAACTCGCCATCCTGACTTGGAAATATATCGCCTTTCCTTCATCGTCACTGTAATCCTGTAACTCCCTACTTAACAGCACTGTGGGAGAACCTTCACCACACAGACTGCAGCGGTTCAAGAATGGTTAGAGGAAAAAGGGAAGGGAGCAGGACAAGTAGAGAGCGTTCGTACATTTGCAGGTTGGGCCAAGGACGATGGGGCACAACTTTGCTCCACCACCCTCCCCACCATACAGAGTTCCCAATCTCAGCTGGGCCATCTGGAAGAAGGCTTTTCCCAGATGATGAGATTAAGAAAACTGGGGCAAATTAAATCTCACTGCTCTTGTGCAATTCTTAGCAACTGATTTGAGGGACCAGGTTGCCTCCCTGCTGTTCTGATTTGAAAAACCAGGCTGCCTTCCAGCTGTCACGTTTGGGCATTGGGTATCAGTGTGGGTTTGGAATACAAATAATGGGGAGAACAATAAGGTAAGAATAAAAAGTGAAAGAATTGGTAAATAGATGGAGATTTTACAATGGGCATTCAAGCAAGCAATTCCGCTTAGACACCAAAGGTATGTAGCTTCGACCATCCATGACCATGGTGTATGTCTCCATATCAAACATCAGAGAGGTCCACTGGATCGTTATCAATCTGATATAGCTAGGTTAATCGAGGATGGTCTCATGGCTGTTTCCAAAATTGGAGGTGGCCATGCGATCGTCCTCAATTAACAATGTGCATTGGTTCACTGAAAAATAAAGTACCATGTGATTCTGCGTGCATGACTCACTTATAGATTGATTTTTTCATAATACATCAAGTCCCATTATGTATATGTGTTTACACCACAGTGAATTCTCAAGTTATAATCATACAGCACAGAAAAAGGCCATTTGGCTCACCGTGCCTGTGCCGGCTCTTTGAAAGAGCTATCTAATTAGTCCCACTCTCCTGCTCCTTCCCCATAATCCTGCAATTTTTTTCTTTTCAAGTATATATCCAATTCTCTTTTGAAAGTTATTATTGAATCTGCTTCCACCGGCAATACACATACTAAAGCTACCCACATTCCAGACCATAACAACTGGATGTGTAAATAAAAATTTCTCCTCATCTCCCTTCTGTTTCTTTTGTCAATTACCTTAAATCTGTGTCCTCTGGTTACTGACCCTCCTGCCAGTCAGAACAGTTTCTCCTTATTTATTTTATCAAAACCCTTCATAGTTAATTTAAGTGAGACAGCGTAATAGTCTTGTGTGGGGGGTTAAAATTGCAGAAATATCTCTGCTATGTGATGCAAAGATGTTGCACTGTGTGGAGTTGGGCTCGCTTAGTCACATGCTGCAACATGGTATCACTTGCTAAATTACAATGATAAATAGATGTAGCAAATAAGAAATAATTGTAACATATAAACTGATCAATCATATGAGGGAAAACAATGCCAGCACTGATTGTACATATGTCTCACATTTATGTAATTCAAAAACATGTATATTTCAGAAATAATACATTATAAATAAGCCATCAATATTGAGTTATTTTGTGTGTTATAAATATGGATATGGGTCTGATTCTCACAGTCCATTTTTGAGTTCTGTGGTTAAAACATCATAGCACCCATTCCTTCTTATGATGGGATCATTTATTGTTGGTAGGAATATGGATATTGACACTAGTTTTTTTATAAACTTTGAATCTATATTTGGAAAAAAGTAGCATTTTAGTGGTTTGTTTACTCATAGAACTAGAGGAACAAATTCAGAAAATTTGATATTCAAATTGACATACTTTTCAGCTAAATCACTGCAAGTACAAAAATGATGTATTTCTCTTACAGCATATATTTCTTTGTCATTTAGTTTCAGAGTAACTGTTTTTGGCTTTTCTTTCTCCTCTGCACCAGAACACCACTTTAGTTCTCATGCTTAGATACATGTATGGAGCTGTGCTTTTGAGACTTGGAAATACCAATAAATTCTACAAATGCACTAATGATCGAGGGGAAGTGTTTTTGTGCAGTACTGCATTTCTGCCAATAGATGCCACTTGTACACTTCACAAAGCACATCCTTACGCATGTTGGTAAAAATATGTTTATAATTCAGGCTCAAACAGTTCGTAGTACTGTTAAAATGTAATGATGAGCACATCTACTTGGGTGGTTTGTACTCCGGTGCTCCATTATTAAAAGTTTTGGTGGGCAGCTTTAGTATGTGTATTGCCTCCTGCATCTGGAAGTTGCTCAAAATTGTTGGTTTATTCTCATCATACGATTGGAAACCTTGGTTTAGTTGGGAATATCTTCATATTCCAGATTTTGGTAGAAGCTGTATAAGGAATTGTTGGCAGTAGGTACAGACATTTTTTGAAAAAAAAATCATCTTGAAATATCTGGATGGGTGCAAAAGGTGAGATATGTACTTGCTCTGCAAGTTGATCAGCACTACGCCATCCTGTCGCAATGGTGAAAATCAACTTCAGCAGGTGCGCAATATCAGCTGCCCGTAATGCACACTGCCTGGTTTTCCTTTCCATTGAATTCATCACTGCGATGTACAAAAATGATGTATTTGCCATTTCTCTTACAGCATATATTTCTTTGTGGTTTCAGTGTAACTGTTTTTGGCTTTTCTTTTTGCTCTGCACAAGAACACATTGAATGGAAAGGAAAATCATGGACGGCCAATTCACTATCGCTGATTGGCGCCCCTGCCCAAGTTGGATTTCACCTCCATTGTAAATCCCCAGGGGATAAGTAATGACCAGGAGTTGAAAATATTTTACCGAACCGTAGGTTATAGATGAATACCATGTAATATAGGTTAAATTACCTACATAATAACAGTGATTACACTTCAAAAGTATTTATTGGTTGTAATTCGTCTTACATTTTATTCCCCCAAACAATTATGATGAAATTAAATTGGAAGTGAGTGTTGATGCAACAGTGAACCAGCATTTTGTTGTTTTACATTTATAAAACTGTTAATTTCTAATTCTGTTTGTGGTATAATTAATATGCCCCCAAACATTTGTCGCGATCACACCTGCTGGTGGCCTCCAGCATTGATCCTGCTGACATTTGCGGGGTCAGTGGGAAGGCACCTCATTTAGAGGGGGCTCATGGGCACCCACATCACCACGGGCACATTTCTGCTGCTCACCTGTTCCATGTAGCTGGAAAATCCAGCACCTGCCCACCACCTCATTAGAATGTTAATTTTTGTTTTCAAAATTAATACGTGTACCTGTTTTTTATGCTAAATTTGTGAAGATGAATAAGAACTGATGAATAAACTATATTAGAGACCTCCGAATAGTTTATGTGAAAGTAAATTGCTGGAAGCTCTACAATTTAATTAGTTTTGCTAGAACGCATTATTGTTTCAAAATTTCAGTATAGTTTAATATGTTGACTACTTTTTTCAAATGGTAGCTTTACGTTCATTTGGAGCCTCTCAAGGACTGTATCTAATTCTTCAGTGCTTTGAGGCCCTTCTGCAATTTTCATATCTACCCTAGAAAAGGTTACTGATATTAATCCACCACTGAATGTTGCAAGAACTTTGGAATCTCTGATGGTTGCTGAGTTGATCTATCCTGTTTAACTTGCACGTAAAACTGGTGGGGTAGGAGCAATCCAGAAGGATTAAATAGAGTTTTACCATGCAATAAACACATTCCAGCTCCGCAGGCTGGCTTGTTTAGTGGCTCATTTTGGTATTACTTTTTTTCAAGGAAAGGGAATAGTATTTCTTGTGTCCTTTTATATTTGTACACCTTTCTATTAGTGTTATGTTTTAATTTTAAAACTGAATATCTGAACAGTTGTTGCTTTAAACCAGCATGTATCGTAATTCTGATATGACCTCTATTTTGGAGCTCCTTTAGGTTCACCAAAATAACTAATAATTTTTTTAATCACTTACTCATTTTCTAGCACTTTATTATGGAAATTATTTCATGGCAAGATAGCCCAGCCTGTGCACATCTCTACAGATGCTATCAGTGCTGCTCCATAATTAAGAACATATGCACACATCCTTTCTCCTCTCCCCCAGCTTCTTACCCAGAAGTCTGAGTCCGAATGTGAATATGGTACACTGGGAGACTGGAATGTCAGTCTAACATCTTTTTGGAGAATGCGGTGCCTTAGTTTTACAGTTGTCAGGCTGTCTTACCCTAGGTTATTTATATTTTGGTAGTGAGACTTAACACTTGTACCTTTGTTAAAATAATTATTTAAATGTTGTATACCTTGTGTTGAGTAGATGATTTATGAATTTTAATGAGTAGGAGATCCTCTTACAATGATTGGGAACGAGTGTACAATTCAGAAGCATAAACATTTACAAGCAGTAGCCAGTAGGTGTTTAAATGTAATTAATGATATGAGGGGTTTATTCATGTATTCCATCCTTATCAATCTTTTTGAAATAAATGTCACACAGATCTACAAAATTGACTCAATGTGGAATATTGACATGGTTAATATATGTGTAATAATGCAGATCATTGGTTTGTGGTATCCTCTACAACGGTTTAACAACAATGTTCTCCAGTGCAGTAAAACACAAGTACAGTGGCGTGGTGAAGCATGCTTTTATTTTCTGAACAGCTGTGTAGGAAAGCATAGCATTTGCTTAGATGACTACTTCAACATCCACTTAAGTAGCACCTATCTGGTAAGAGGGCATTTCATAAAGTAGCAATGTGCATAATATTTGTATCCTCCAGTGTGGTAGTGTTGAGGGTTTCCTTCTGTACAAAGGACTGTTCTGACCTAAGATGGGATGCTGAAGATATGGTGGTGGGAGTGGGGTGACAGGGGAAGAATCTAGGCAGCTGCTCCTACTTTCAGCAGATTTTGGTACAATATGTTCTGTGATATGTGGTGTGAAAAAACAAATAAGATGTTAGCAGTGTGTCAAACATCAGCACACATGAAAACATAGCACACTGATATTCTGTTTCATTTTGATGTGTGAAAAGAATTTAAAAAGAAACAAAATATAGGACTCCTGAAGCTCCAGGTTCCATTATCATTTTACCTGATCTCAGCAGGGGTGTTATAATTGGTCTCGGTACCTTTATGCTAGGATGAGGAAAATCAGTCAGGGTTTCAACTCCTCATTGCTTTCCAGTCAGTTAGTAGGGTATTTTGCTGCATGATTCCCACCATGACTTAATAACCAGCCAACACTCATCTATCTCTGTAATCTCCTCCAGTCCTACAATTCTCCGCGACCTCTGCGCTCCTCCAGTGCTTGCCTCTTGCGTGTCCCCGATTTTCATTGCTTCACCATTGACAGCCATGCCTTCAGCTGTCTAGGCCCTAAGCTCTGGAATTCCCTTGCTAAACCTCTCCGCCTCTCTCTCCTCCTTTAAGACGTTCCTTAAAACTTACTACTTTGATCAAGTTTTTGGTCGCCTGTCCTAATATCTCCTTATGTGGCTTGGTGTCAGATTTTGTTTCAAAATCACCCCTGTGAAGCGCCTTGGGACATTTTACTCTAGGCATGTCATACATGGCAGGAATGCTTACCACTTACCACATAAATGCTGTTGTTGTTGAGATTCACACGCAGGTGAACAGATAATCCTCCACGAGGTGCAGTAATTTTCATCATGTGTTATTTGTGTTTTTAGTAACTATATTTTTAAATCATTATTAATCAACAGCATTATATTCTTTTTAGGTCCTTGTGTATGGTATTTGTAAATTCACTGAAGCTTTATACAATAGTTAGGCCATGAAATATTAATTCAGCTAAGGGCGGAGTGAAGTCTTCAAATATGGCATTGATTTAGCTCTAGTTTACATTTCTGGAATAGCCTAAATTTAACACACAAAAAAGCTGATGGCACTAGGAACCCATAGAAGTCAGATGTATGGGGGTGGGGGGAAGTGTATAAATTAAGTTGTCACATAAATTGTAGAATTTGAGCAGTGTTACGTTAACATTTTCTGGGGGAAAGACGAAGTAATCATCTGTGTGGAGCTGCTTCACATTCACATGCACGCCAGCTGTCGGCGCTTCGTGCTGACATCACAGTGTTTCAGGAGCCTGGTCCATGTGTTGATGGTTGGTGAGAAAAATGAGTGTAGATCTCGCCTCCTCCCTTCTGTGCCACTCCTATGAGATTCTGGCAACTAAAGGAAGTGATCCGGGCTGCTGCATACTAAAAGTGGGAATTTTCATGAAGAGTTCCTGCCTACAGTATGTAGCGGTCAGAATCAGTGCCGTTAGCGGCAGTACTCGGGAGCAGCAGCATGAAGCAGAGAGAGAAGGGGGAATGGGTGGCAATGAAGGAGAGAGGGAAAGATGGGAAGGGAGGGCAATTAGGAGGGTGCAAATAGATGGCACTGAATGGGAGAAGAAAGGGGGAATGTATGGTAATTAAGGGGAGAAGAAAAGGGGAAATGAGGGGGTATGGAAAGGGAGTAAAAGCTGGGAGCAATGATTTGGGGGAAAGAGAGAAGAACCTGGGA
This sequence comes from Heptranchias perlo, assembly GCF_035084215.1. Classification (NCBI taxonomy): domain Eukaryota; kingdom Metazoa; phylum Chordata; class Chondrichthyes; order Hexanchiformes; family Hexanchidae; genus Heptranchias; species Heptranchias perlo. The sequence continues at coordinate 68,609,471 of NC_090326.1, read as the reverse complement.
GTTATTGGAGTGGGCAGGAAGGAGAGTGACAGCATTAACTGGGGGGAGGAAGAGTGTCAATTTGATCTGAGGATGGGAACAAATGCCTGCATGAACTGCAGAGTGAGAAAAATAGTGCCAGTTTGCATGGGGGAGGAAAGAATAATTCCAGTTTGAATGGGGTGTGAACAATATTGCAAGACTGAACTGGATTGGAGGGGGAGAAGAGAACTAGGTTGAACTCAGAATTGGAAGGGGTACAGTGTCTCTGTGAACTGTGAACTGGGAGATGTGATTGGTTGTGGGAGAATAACTGTTGAGGTGACTTTTGGGGCAATTATGGTCTGTTGAAAATCCAACTATCATTTTGTTTTTTCCTGTTTAGATTGAAAACATGTGCTTTGAAAAATATAAAAGTGCTTAAGACTAATCAGGATGCATATTTTTTTTAATATAAAAATTCAGAGTGTCCAGGGGAAGTATGCACTTAATGTGCCACCATTTTTGTACCATCACCATTTGTATTTTCCCCTTTTAAGGTTTTGCATACTTAATTTGTTTGCCTCCTTAATACAAGTGAAATAAATGTTAGATATACTTACAGCTTAAGTACCAACTGTTTTCACATAGGTTTCTAATCAGGGTTGTTCTTGAGCTGTATAATCTTTTGCTAGATCTCTAGGTTGGCTGTATACTTTCCTGGTATCTCTTGTTCTCCTCCCTTTAAAACTTTGTCTTCGCTGCCTTCTATAGTTGGGATGAAGGGTCTGAGTCACAAACTTGTCCATAGTTTCCATCAAAACAATTCAGTATTACCTGATGGGAAAAGAGCATGCTTTGTGGGTGTAATGAATTACAATATTATTGTGCTATAACTCCCCCTTAGCTATTAATTCAGTTCGGATATTAGCTAAAGCTACAATTTGAACCCTGTGGATAGAAATTAGCTTGAGCCTGTTTTCAGGCCCAGAATCAGCACTGTGCAAGCAGTGCGCATCCCAACTGGGAGGCCCAAGGAAGGCCCAAAATTAGGTGTCTGGTCTCATTTCAATAATTCAGGCGAGCTGTCGCACCCTTCGCACCACTACAGGCAGCTCGCCCATTTCAGGAGATGAATTTCTAGACACTTCCCATGCCGGCAGCAGCCTTCAGGTAAGTCCAGAGAGTGGTGGGGGGGGGGGGGGGGGGGAGGACAGCAGGAGGGGGGCCGATCGCCAAATTTTGGGTCGGATGTTTTTCAGGCGTCCTTGAAGCACACGACGTTGGTCCCTGGAATTGGGCCTCGTTGTGCCTATCTTGGGTGCAACAGGGTCTAATTTCTACACCCTGGTCTTACCCATGAATGATATATTGCCTAAGTTTCTTATATGTAACAGATTTTTATTATTGTGCTTTTAATTTTGCCGTTCTCTTAAGTTCACCTGTATAATACGAACATACGAACTAAGAGCAGGAGTAGGCCATTCGGCCCCTCGAGCCTGCTCTGCCATTTGATAAGATCATGGCTGATCTGATTGGGACCTCAGCCCTACTTTCCCGTCTACCTACTATACCCTTTGACTCCCTTGTTAATCAGGAATCTATCTAACTCATCCTTAAAAATATTCAATGACCCTGCCTTCACTGTTCTCTGGGGAAGGGAGTTCCACAGACTCACGACCCTCTGAGAGAAAAAGTTTCTCTTCATCTCCGTCTTAAATGGGAGACCCCTTATTTTTAAACTGTGGCCCCTAGTTCTAGTCTCTCCCACAAGGGGAAACATCCCCTCAGCATCTATCCCTTCTAGTTCCCTCAGGATCTTATATGTTTCAATAAGATCACCTCTCATTCTTCTAAACTCCAGTGTATACAGGACCAACTTGTCCAACCTTTCCTCATAAACCCCTCATCCCAGGAATCAGTCGAGTGAACCTTCTCTGAACCACCTCTAAAGCAATTATGTCCTTTCTTAAATAAGGAGACCAAAACTGCACACATTATTTTAGATGTGGTCTTACCAATGCCCTGTACAACTGTAGCAAAACATCTCTACTTTTATATTCCATTCCCCTTGCAATAAATGACAACATTCCATTTGCCTTCCTAATCACTTGCTGTACCTGCATACTAACATTTTGTGATTTATGTACTAGGACACCCAGATCCCTCTGTACCTCAGAGTTCTGCAATCTCTCTCCATTTAAATAATATTCTGCTTTTCTATTCCTCCTGCCAAAGTGGACAAGTTCACATTTTCCCAATTATACTCCATCTGTCAGATGTTTGCCCACTCACTTAACCTATCTGTATCCCCTTGCAGACTCCTTATGTCCTCTTCACAACTTACTTTCCTACCTACCTTTGTGTCATCAGCAAATTTAGCAACCATACATTCGGTCCCTTCATCCAAGTCATTGATATATATTGTAAATAGTTGAGGCCCAAGCACTGACCCCTGTGGCACTCCACTCGTTACATCATGCCAACCTGAAAATGACCCATTTTTGCCTACTCTCTGTTTCCTGTTAGCTAACCAATCCTTTATCCATTCTAATATGTTACCCCCTTCACCATGAGCTCTTATTTTGTGTAGTAGACTTTGATGTGGCACCTTGTCAAATGCCTTCAGGAAATCCAAGTACACCACATCCACAGGATCCCCTTTATCCACGTTGCTTGTTACTTCCTCAAAGAACTCTACTAAATTAGTCAAACACAATTTCCCTTTCACAAAGCCGTGTTGACTTTGCCTGATTACATTGAGATTTTCTAAGTGCCCTGCTATAACCTCCTTAATAATAGATTCTAGCATTTTCCCTATGACAGGTGTTAAGCTAACGGGCCTGTAGTTTCCTGCTTTCTGTATCCCTCCTTTCTTGAATAGAGGAGTTATAGTCACCATTTTCCAATCTGATGGGACCTTTCGAGAATCGAGGGAATTTTGGAAAATTAATACCAATGCATCTACTATCTCTGCAGCCACTTCTTTTAAGACCCTAGGATGAAGTCCGTCAGGACCTGGGGACTTGTCAGCTTTTAGTTCCAATCATTTTTTAAAAACCCTTTCCCTGGTGATTGTAAATGTTTTAAGTTCCTCCCTTTCACCTCTTGATTCACAATTATTTCTGGCATGTTATTTGTATCCTCTACAGTGAAGACGGATGTAAAATATCTGTTCAATTCATTCGCCATTTTCTTATTCTCCATTATTAATTCCCCAAACTCACTCTCTAGAGGACCAACGCTCACTTTACTTACTCTTTTCCTTTTTAAATAACTGTAGAAACTCTTACTATCTGTTTTTATATTTTATAATGTTAGACTGTGGGGTGGCGTTGTTAGTAAAGGATGAAATCAGAGCAATAGTGAGAAAGGATATTGGCTCAGAGAATCAAGATGTAGAATCAGTCTGGGTGAAGTTAAGAAGCACCAAAGGGCAGAAAACACTGGTGGGATTTGTCCAAAGGCCTCCAAACTGTAGTGGTAATGTAGGGGATGGGATCAAACAGGAAATTAGAGATGCATGTAACATGCATACTTCAGTAATCATGGGTGACTTTAATCTGCATATAGACTGGCCAAACCAAATTAGCAATAATATTGTGAAGGATGAATTCCTGGAGGGTGTACGAGATGGTTTTTTAGACCAGTATGTTGAGGAGCCAACCAGGGAACAGGCTATCCTAGATTGGGTATTGTGCAATGGGAAAGGGTTAATTAATAATCTTGTTGTGCGGGGTCCTTTAGGGAAGAGTGACCATAACATGATAGAATTCTTCATTAAGATGGAAAGTGAAGTAGTCCGATTCGAAACTAGGGTCCTAAATCTAAACAAAGGAAACTACGAAGGTATGAGGAGTAAGTTGGCTATGATAGATTGGGAAACATAGAAACTTAGAGAATAGGAGCAAGAGTAGGCCATTCGGCCCTTCGGGCCTGCTCCGCCATTCAAAATGATCATGGCTGATCGTCCAACTCAGTACCCTGTTCTCACTTTTTCCCCATATCCCTTGATCCCTTTAGCATTATGTATCTATCTCCTTCTTGAATATATCTAATGACTTGGCCTCCACTGCCTTCTGTGGTAGAGAATTCCACAGGTTCACCACCCTCTGAGTGAAGAAATTTCTCCTCATCTCTGTTCTAAATGGTATACCCCGTATCCTGAGACTGTGACCCCTGACTCTGGACTCCCCAGCCATCGGGAACATCCGCCCTGCATTTAGTCTGTCTAGTCCTGTTAGAACTTTATATGTTTTGATGAGATCACCTCTCATTCTTCTAAACTCTAGTGAATATAGGCCTAGGCGACCCAGCCTCTCCTCATACGTCAGTCCTGCCATCCCAGGAATCAGTCTGGTAAACCTTCGTTGCACTCCCTCCATGGCAAGGACATCCTTCCTCAGATAAGGAGACCAAAACCACAATACTCCAGATGTGGTCTCACCAAGGCCCTGTATAACTGCAGTAAGACATCCCTGCTCCTGTACTCAAATCCTCTTGCAATGAAGGCCAACATACCATTCGCCTTCCTAACTGCTTGCTGTACCTGAATGCTCACTTTCAGCGACTGGTGTACAAGGGCACCCTGGTCTTGTTGCACCTCCCCTTTTCCCAATCTATCACCATTCAGATAATAATCTGTCTTTCTGTTTTTACAACCAAAGTGGATAACCTCACATTTATCCACGTTATACTGCATCTCCCATGTTCTTGCCCACTCACCCAACTTGTCTAAATCACATTGGAGCCTCTTTGCATCCTCCTCACAGCTCACATTCCACCCCAGCTTTGTGTTGTCTGCAAACTTGGAAATGTTACATTTAGTTCCCTCATCCAAATCATTGATATATATTGTGAATAGCTGGGGCCCAAGCACTGATCCCTGCGGTACCCCACTAGTCACTGCCTGCCACCCTTTATAAAAGACCCGTTTATTCCTACTCTCTGTTTCCTGTCTGTCAACCAATTCTCAATCCATGCCAGTATATTCCCCCCAATCCCATGTGCTTTAATTTTGCACACTAACCTCGTGTGGGACCTTATCAAAAGCCTTCTGAAAATCCAAATACACCAAATCCACTGGTTCTCCCCTATCTATTCTACTAATTACATCCTCAAAAAACTCCAGTAGATTTGTTAAGCATGATTTCCCTTTCATAAACCCATGCTGACTTTGTCCAATCCCGTTAAGGCCCCCTAAGTGTTCTGTTATCACATCTTTGATAATAGACTCTACCATTTTCCCCACGACTGATGTTAGGCTAACTGGTCTGTAATTCCCTGTTTTTTCGCTCCCTCCTTTTTTAAATAGTGTGGTTACATTTGCCACCCTCCAATCTGTAGGAACTGTTCCAGAGTCTATAGAATTTTGGAAGATGATCATCAATGCATCCACTATTTCCAGGGCCACTTCCTTTCATACTCTGGGATATAGATTATTAGGCCCTGGGGATTTGTCAGCCTTTAGCCCCATTAATTTCCCTAGCACTATTTTTTTACTAATACTGGTTTCCTTCAGTTCCTCTCTCTCACTAGACCCTTGGTTCCCTAACATTTCTGGCAGGTTATTTGTGTGCTCCTTTGTGAAGACAGAACCAACGTATGTGTTTAATTGTTCTGCCATTTCTTTGTTCCCCATTATAATTTCCCCCATTTCTGACTGTAAGGGACCTACATTTGTCTTCACTAATCTTTTTCTCTTGACATATTTATAGAAGCTTTTACAGTCACTTTTTATGTTCCCTGCTAGTTTACTGTCATACTCTATTTTTCCCCTCTTAATTAATCTCTTTGTCCTCCTTTGCTGAATTCTGAACTGCTCCCAATCCTCAGGCTTGCCGCTTTTTCTGCTTCATTAAAAGGCATGATGGTGGATAGGCAATGGCTAACATTTAAGGAACGAATGCATGAATTGCAACAATTATACATTCCTTTCTGGCGCAAAAACACAAAAGGAAATGCGGCCCAACGATGGCTAACAGAAGAAATTAAGGATAGTATTAGATCCAAAGAGGAGTCATATAAAGTTTCCAGAAAAAGCAGCAAGCCTGAGGATTGGGAACAGTTTAGAATTTAGCAAAAAAGGACCAAGAGATTGATTAAGAGGGGAAAAATAGAGTATGAGAGTAAACTTGCAAGGAACATTAAAGCTTCTATAAGTATGTAAAAAGAAAAAGATTAGTGAAGACAAATGTAGGTCCCTTACAGTCAGAAATGGGAGAATTTATAATGGGGAACAGGGAAATGGCAGAGCAATTAAACAAATACTTTGGTTCTGTCATCACAGAAGAGGACACAAATATCTTCCCAGGAACGCTAGGGAACCAAAGGACTAGTGAGAAGGAGAAATTAAACGAAATTAGTATTAGTAAAAAAATAGTGCTGGAGAAATTAATGGGACTGAAAGCCGATAAATCCCCCGGGCCTGATAATCTGCATCTCAGAGTACTAAAAGAGGTAGCCATGGAAATAGTGGGTGCTTGGTTGTCATCTTCCAAAGTTCTATAGATTATGGAACAGTTCCTGCAGATTGGAGGGTGGCAAATGTAACCCCACTATTTAAAAAAGGAGGGAGAGAGAAAACAGGGAACTACAGACCAGTTAGCCTAACATCAGTAGTGGGGAAAATGGTAGAGTCTATTATCAAAGATGTGATAACAGAACACTTAGGGGGCCTTAACAGGATTGGACAAAGTCAGCATGGGTTTATGAAAGGGAAATCATGCTTAACAAATCTACTGGAGTTTTTTGAGGATGTAACTGGTGGAATAGATAAGGGAGAACCAGTAGTAGGGAAAATGCTAGAGTCCATTATAAAGGATATGATAACAGGACATTTAGAAAATAACAACGGGATTAGACAAAGTCAACATGGATTTATGAAAGGGAAATCATGTTTGACAAACCTACTGGAGTTTTTTGAGGATGTAACTGGTAGAATAGATAAGGGAGAACCAGTGGATGTGGTTTATTTGGATTTTCAGATGGCCTTTGATAAAGTCCCACATAAGAGGTTAGTTTGCAAAATTAAAGCACATGGGATTGGGGGTAATATACTGGCATGGATTGAAAATTGGTTAACAGACAGGAAACAGAGAGTAGGAATAAGTGGGTCTTTTTCGAGGTAGCAGGTAGTGACTAGTGGGGTACCGCAGGGATCAGTGCTTGGGCCCCAGCTATTCACAATATAGATCAATGATTTGGATAAGGGAAACAAATATAATATTTCCAAGTTTGCTGATGACACAAAACTAGGATCGTGGTTTGTGAGGAGGATGCAAAGAGGCTTCAAGGCGATTTAGACAAATTGAGTGAGTGGGCAAATACATTGCTGATGCAGTATAATGTGGATAAATGTGAAATTATCCACTTTGGAAGGAAAAACAGAAAGGCAGAGTATGATTTTAATGGTAATAGATTGGGGAATGTTGATGTATAAAGGGACCTGGGTGTCCTTGTACACCAGTCACTGAAAGCAAATATACAGGTGCAGCAAGCAGTTAGGAAGGCAAATGGTATGTTGGCCTTCATTGCAAGAGGATTTGAGTATAGGAGCAAGGATGTCTTACTGTAGTTATACAGGGCCTTGGTGAGACCACATCTGGAGTATTGTGTGCAGTTTTGGTCTCCTTATCTAAGAAAGGATATACTTGCCATAGAGGGAGTGCAGCGAAGGTTCACCAGACTGATTCCTGGGATGGCAGGACTGTCATATGAGGAGAGATTGGGTCGACTCGGCCTGTATTCACTCGAGTTTAGAAGAATGAGAGGAGATCTCATTGAAACATATAACATTCTGACAGGGCTAGACAGACTGGATGCAGGGAGGATGTTTCCCCTGGCTGGGGGGTCCAGAACGAGGGGTCACAGTCTCAGGATACAGGGTTGGACATTTAGGACTGAGATGAGGAGAAATTTCTTCACTCAGAGGGTGGTGAACCTGTGGAATTCTCTACCACAGGAGGCTGTGGAGGTCAAGTCACTGAATATATTTAAGATGGAACTAGATAGATTTCTTGACACAAAAGGCATCAAGGGGTATGGGGAGAGAGCGGGAATATGGTATTGAGATAGAGGATCAGCCATGATCATATTGAATGGCGGAGCAGGCTTGAAGGGCCGAATGGCCTACTCCTGCTCCAATTTTCTGTTTCTATGTTTAAACTAGACTGATCTGTGTTTACTTTCAGTTGCGCTTCATTGTGCTGAAGTGACTCAATCCTTGAAATGGACAGTGAAATTTTACACACCGGAGCTTTTAACTTCAGTGGGAATGTATAACAGTTGGTATTGGATTGGCCACCCAATCCAATTTTCCGTTCCATTGAATTGATAGCGACAATTTTACACCGGCTGCAGTTTTTATGACTTGATGCCACTGTACAATTTTAATCATATGACATCATTGGTCAAGAATTATCATGAAAATATTGTTTTTAAAAACAAAAACATTGCAACAATTTTTTCCAGGAATATGGTAGATCTATTTTGTTTGAATGCCTGTTGGATTACAGAAGAAGCTGGGATTGTGCTCCTTAGAGCAGAGAAGGTTAAGGGGAGACCTAATGGAGGTATTCAAAATTATGAGGGGTTTTGATATAGCAAGTAGGAGAAACTGTTTCCACTAGCAAGTGGGTCAGTAACCAGAAGTCACAGATTTAAAATAATTGGCAAAAGAACTAGAGGGGAAATGAGGAGAATTTTTGTCACACGGATCTGGAATGCACTAAATGAAAGAGTGGTGAAAGCAGATTCCATAGGAACTTTCAAAAGGCAATTGGACATGTACTTGAAGAAGACTAATTTGCAGGGTTATGGGGGAAAAAGCTGAGGTGTGGGACTAAATTGGACAGCTCTTTCAAAGATCCGGCACAGGCACGACAGGCCAAATGGCCTCTTTCTGGGCTGTAAGATTCTATGATTCTAAGTGTTGTTGAAAAAATATAGGATAATAGATGGCTAGGAGTGGATTACAAGGTAATGATTTAATCAAGCATTTCTGATCACAAGATTTGGCCCATTTTAATTAATCCATCTCAGAGATCCTAACATCTCCCCAATATAGCATCCATTTGTTTCTTATTATTTCAAGGTTTTGCCTCCATTACTTTGCCTGGAAATCTATCCACTTATTGATCATTCTTTCTGTGAAGAAGAATTACTTCTTGTGAAGACAGAATCTGTCTTAAATTTACCTTTTACTAGTTGGAACCTGTGCTCCCTAGTTCTACTCCCGCAATTTAGTTTAATCTAATATTCTGGGTGAACATTATCTATACCTTTTTAATAATCTTATTCACCTCTATAAATTACCTCTCAGGCACCTCCATTCTAGGTTGAACAGCCCAAGTTTCTACAGCCTTTCCTCGTCACTCAGATCCCTGACACTCGGAATCAGCATCGTTGCTCTTCTCAGCACTGCCTCCAGTGCTTGAATGTCCCTCTTGTTTCTTGGTGACAAGAACTGGATGCAGTATTTAAGGTGCAGTCTGACCAGAACACTATATGATCACTACCTCCTCTGTCTTGCATTCTCCTGTTTTGGCTATGTACTTCAGCATTCTAGTGACTTTGTTGATTGCTGCTCTGCATGGATATTTAGTGTTGAGTCGACCAAGGCTCCTGGGTCTAGTTCAGCTTCATCCTTACCTATTTCAACACCATTCATGGAGTAATGTGTTGTCTGCTTTTCTTCCTATGTGTAGCACTTAACACTTGTCGGCATTAAGTATTCTGTCCCCTTACATATTTTGTCCCACTCATTCTGTAATTTCTGAGCTGCCTGTTCTAATTGCACTGTCTCTCCTAGCTTAGTATCATCAAATTTGACCACTTTGCATTGAGTTTCTGAATCCAGGTCATTTATGTAAATTAGAAACAGTAGTGGTTCCAGTACTAAGCCCTGAGGCAGCCCACTCAGCACTTCCCCCCACCCCCCATCTCTGACATGACTCCTCTAACGAGTACTTGTTTCCTACCCTTCAGCCAGTTTCTTAACCATTCCCAGGGTTTATTATGAATCCCCACAGCTTTGAATTTAATTAACAGCCTTTTACTGGCATTTGATCAAGGTACACCACGTCATAGGGCTTGCCACAGTCCACTTGGGTTGAGATTTCCTGAAAGAAATCAAGGAGGTTGGTCCAGCAGGATTTTCCCCTTCTGGATCCATGCTGACTGCTGTTAACAAATGATGACATAAATCACAAGAGCAGAGCTGAAGGAGTTTATGACTGCCTGGAGAACTTTGAGATTGAACTGCTGCTTCCAATTCAATGCTGAACTTTCCTTTCAATTTTTTAAAAAATGTATAAGCAGGATGCTCTAGAATAAGGAGGTGAACACTGAGTATGGAAAAGGAGAGAGAAAAATGGAGAGACTAGGATGGGGAACCAAAGGCATGATCAAAGAGGAGAGTTTTTGAGGAAGTTTTGAAAGAGGGAAGTAAGGTGACACGGCAAAGAGAACTGGGAAGAGAATTCCAAAGGGCAGGAGAGTAGTGGTTGAATGAACATGCATGGAGGGACACAAGGCAGAAGGAGATTACTAAAGCAAAGTGAGGCAAAGTCGTGGTGTGAGTTCAAAGCAAGGAGGAGAATTTTGAACTTGACATGCCAGTACACAGGAAGCCAGTTGAGCTTGAGAATACAGTGGTGGTGGCAGTGTAGACACAGTGCAGCTGAGGATACAAGCTGCAGTATTTTTAATGATTTGAAACTGGTGCAGGGTTGATGTGGGGAGACCAGATAGGAGGATATTGGTGGTTATGGTTGTTGGTAGCTCAGGGTTGAGCAGCAGAATTGGGGGGATATGGGTAATATTCCAGAGGTGTTTAGAAAACAGTTTTGGTCTCTATGTGGGGGAGAAAGCTGGCTGGAAGACGAATAGGGCACCAAGATTACAAATCCTGACATGGCCAGGGAGGTTGATAGAATTGAAGCCAGATGCACAGTGATGCTGAATGAGCCAAAGGGAATGGCTTCAGTTTTGCTGACATTCAGCTGGAGGAAGTTTTGGTGTTTCAGGTATGGATATCAGACAGACAATTTGAGACTGTGATGAGAATTACATATAGACAGGTTGTGATAATCATTTAAAAAAATCAGAAACTGAAGTTACAGGTCAAAGTTTATAGTGTTAAAACAATTTTCTGGGGCAGTAGATTACTGTGAAATATATCATACATTGTATCATATCACATAACCTTAACTATCTGAAATTAGGCTTGGAAAATGTAATACTTTCAAAATGATATATGGTAATATTGCATAATTATCATATTTCCTACCTAAAGATAAAACAAAAAAAATCTAAGACCTGTTGCTGCCCCCCTCTCCCCAGTTCTTTTTTCTATCTTATTCTCTGTTTGAAGGTGATTTGGGTGATTGGACATTTCAGGCCTCTGACATGTAAGTTGATGCCACTAATGCCATTCATTGGCCCTGATACCAGAAGGTACATTTGAATTTGGACGACTTATCTCATTTCCTCTCCCCACTCCTCAGGTGGCGTTATTGAACCTAGAAAACCTTTACCCAATTTACTTTAATAGGATGACACTGACAGCAGCTTAAACTTCAGCAGTACTGTGGTAAAAAAAATAAGGTGCAATTGCTGCCTCTAGTGAGTTTGAAACCCACTAAATACAAACGTTGCTGTTGGAGGTGGCTATGTTTTATTGATTGTCTCCAGCAGCATTTACATTGGAAGCTGAGGGACAACGCTCCCAAAGGGACCTTGCTGGTATATGCTGTCACTGGTGGTCAGCAGCACTGTATTTACATTGGGAGCAACCATTGGCAGTAAACTGTCAATACTAGTAGGGTATAAGAGATTTTTTTGCCAGCTATTACGATAGTATCAATTGTAGCTGTATTGCACTGGAGTGTGATAAGTTTGTTTTTAAATTTCTGAAAATATGCAACACATGATTTAAATAGTATTACAACCTCAGCTATAATAAGATTGTTATGGGGTGGCTCTTACTAGTAGCAAAACAAAAACAAAGATCTTCCCAGCATACCTCTTAATGAGACAGCTCTTGCAGGTAGCACAATAGAATGGATACTGCTACATGTAAATGGATGTAGTCTTTGATAGTTTTACAAAATAAATTGATCCTATGTATACTTACAAGTCTTGCTCCACATATTACATTTGTACGGTGGTTCATTAAATCTGTATGTAGCAGATCAGAAAAATAAAAGGCCCCTATTTTAACTCTCCTCACCTGGCGAAAACTGGGCGGGGGCCAATTAAAATGAGGGCAATGACTTACCCCTCTGATCCCGTTTCCTTCCCACTGTGTCCCAATGTTAACCTGCTCTTTTGAGCAGGCAAGCAGGATACCCACAGAAAGAGAACGGGGTCCTGCTTTAAATATGCAGAGCGAGTCTTGACAAGGTCAGGATTGTGGACCAGAAGAGGCCCAAGCAAGTAAGTTTTAACATTTTATTTGCAGTTACCTTGTGGGTGCAGGCGTGTTCCTCCAGCCCTCACAAGGAAGCCTTGGGCCTCCCTTGCCCCGTGCTCCCCCCTCTCCCCTCCCCCCTCCCGATAGCATCCAGAGTGCCCCTTACCACTTACCTGGGTCACCTGCTGCAGCTTCCTGCCACTGGATTCCAACTTTCGCCCACTGGCCAGGTTCGGGTGGGTAACAGAGAAAATTTATGGAAATTGGCCGGCCTCCACGCCCCCGGACTCCCCGAATGTGCCATCCACTGCGGGCCACACGGAAACCTGATACACATAGCTGTATAATTTATAATTGTAAACAATTTTACAACACCAACTATAACTTGGTGTTGTAAAATTGTTTACAATTGTCAACCCCAGTCCATCACCGGCATCTCCACATTATAATTTATAAGATAACAAAGGAAGAAAATTGTTGTAATTCCTCTAAAATCCTCAAAAGTCACTCACACCTTTACCTTTGGCATTCCATATTGGTATATTGCTGTTCCAGTGACTGCCTGTGTCTTGGGAGCCTGAGTCGCACTTTGATTCTTTGGGGGTTAAATAGGTTAACCCCCGAAACTGGTCGCGGGTATCGCAATCCGTGATTAACCCGCGCCCGGTGCTTCCGTCGCAGGTAGGACGAGGCATTCGTCCCGCCTGAACACTCACCTAAACCAAGCGTTCCAAACCAGCGTTGACACGAGGATTTATTGACATTTGCACTTTCCACCAGCAGGGGGTGCCCAAATCTCTTAAAGGCAGGCTGTATCTCTGACAGACAGCCTGCCTCTCTTAAAGGTAGCTGGTACCTGTTATTTGCTAAAAATAAGGTATGGGTCTGCACGGAGTCTGAATGATGATCAGACATCGCACACATAAAACACAGATACAGGTCCTGTCCCTATGTTTACAAACTGTTGAGTTATTTTAAAATATTGAATATAGGTTGCACACCACTAAATCCGATATCCTCCAACCTGCATGCCAGACCTCACCAATCTGCCGGTCCGAGTTGGTACCAGGCCTGCGAGAGTGCGTACACCGAGGTTCTCTGCTGATGCACTAGAGACCTTGGTGCAAGAGGTGGACAGAAGGAGCGACATCCTATATCCGCCAGGGGTGGTGGGTGGTGGGGGGTGGGGAGGGCAAGAGGCAGTAGAGGATGCAGTCAATGCCAGGCGCATAGCACCATGAATATGGATGCAGCGCAGGAAGAAGTTCAGTGCTTTGACATGAGTGGTCAAGGTGAGTGAGGTCAACTGTCAAGCGGCATCTCCTACCACTAGCCAGAACCACTGCTCCACGCACTACACCCCCCATCACCCACAAACCAACAAACTCTTCCAATCAGATACTTCCTCTCATCCTTACATATTACCATTGTTGCAAGCCACACACCCACAACTCACAGGCCACACGCATTGGCAGCAATTCAACCATGACAGGCACGTCACCAAGACACACTTTCCGCTTTCTTGCAGGAGAAGGTGGCGCATAACAGGAGGCAGCACGTGACACTGGCATTTAGTCCCCTGTTCCACCATTCAATGAGATCATGGTTGATCTGTGACCTAACTCCATATATCCGCCTTAGCCCCATATCCCTTAATACCCTTGGTTCACAGAAATCTATCAATCTCAGATTTAAAATTCACAATTAAGCTAGCATCAACTGTCATTTGCAGAAGAGCGTTCCAAACTTCTCCTGCCCTTCGCATGTAGAAGCCTTTCCTAACTTCACTCCTGCACGTCCTTGCTCTAAATGTTAGTCTATGTCCCCGCGTCCTAATATTCAAGTATAGGAGACCTCTAAAAACATTTACAAATGCATCAGCAGCCAAAAGCAATAATCCAGCCACTAACCTGTAAATCCTGCATGGTCCCTTTAAATAGCGCTGGTTGGGGGGTCCTCCAGGCCCCCAAGACATGTTCAGATGGTCGGAGTTAAGACAGTGCATTGAGTGGAGCATTAAGTGCACACGCATATTCTCCCTACTTTACATGATGCCGGCGTTCGTTATTTGCGTATGTGCTAAACCCTTTACCAAGGTGGCATCCAACGCACGTTATGCTAGAAGCATGCGTTCGCATCCAAGACGCCATCTTGGATATCCGGGAGGCCAAGTAGTGCTGAAACAACGGGCGCTACATGGCCAATTGAGCACCCCTTGTCTGCAGCTTGATTTATTCCCCTGGTCTCTGATTCCTGTTGGCAGATTTTCATTACTGTCTCAACAAAAGGGTTGTTAATCCTTCAACAGTAACTTCCACGTGATTCGGGCACAAGTGGTTATTAAACAACAAGCTTTAATATATTGACGCACAAGTGTCTTCAGATTACATTAAATAACAAGCAAGTAATACTACCTGGTTCCCGCGGACCCAAGATAATCAGACTTGGCCTCCGTAGGCTGCCTGTGTCTATGGGCTTCCAACTGTCCTCTCGAGCTCTCATCTTTGATGGGAAGCCTGCGCTATTTGGCTGCTAAGTTCTGTACGTAAGCATCCCTGGCCTTATCTTCTAGTCATAAATTATCCCAACGTGCTGACGCCACGTTAGCAACTCGAGATAAGCTGTTTTACATAACCTAACTAATGACTGCAACCTTCATCTCTGTTTACAAACTGTTTGTTCCTCTGAGGAATGTGTAGGTCCTTGGTTACCACGTCTCTTGTTTTGGTGCAGACCACCTTCTGATGTCAGTGTTATCTATTCAATGGAATGTTGGCCTGATGTTCTGCTCTGTAAGCTGTCCTTGTTTTCACAGAGTTGCTGAACCACGCCTCCCTCAACATTGCCCTATGCGAGATGGGATATTCCTAGTTTTAAACCATGTTCTTACATTTCCCCAATTTTTTTTCTTCCTTTGCACTCTGGCTGAATTGTACATGCACAGTTAGCCTGACGTTGTACACCTTCTACACATGTGGGCTCTTATTACTTAACTAAAGTTTCTTACTCATTTTGGTTCTTGGCTTTTATTTTGCTCTCCTTATGCTGTAGTTTTTTTTCCCCTCCCTATAAATTTACTTATATTTTGCTGCCATACAATCTTGTCTAGATCTCATATGCATGTTCACACCTGATTTCTATTTATTTGTCACCTTCTTGCCTACTTCCATTCTCACAGTGAAAAGTGTCACAGGAGATGGACTAATTTATGTTAGCCTGTAGAATGGTGGCACAGTCGGGCGGGGGGGGGTGGGGTTGGTGACTATATGCAGTACTTTCCATGGCAAACACTCCCCACAGAAGACAGGGGTCATTTTCAACTTTGCTGCCCGGGTGGTACTGCTGTAGATCAGATTGCCTGCCTGTTTTAGAAATCAATGGGTCAAGTTCTATAACAGGCTGGCAATCCGCTCTGCCACATTACTGCTCAGGCAGCAAAGTTGAAAATTACCCCCGATGTAGCCACGTAATCCATATCTGTGAGAGGGAGAGGACATCAACCATCCCTTTAGAAGGGGTTTATATTACTTAATAGCTATAAGCATAGCCTGGTCAAGCTATCTTTTGTGCTGGTCTAGCAAACCTCAGTAGGCACCCCAGTTACACAATGCACATGGGCCATCTGCATCTTCATATCCACTGTCCTTGACACTGCATAACGGGGGGAAAAATAATAATTGTGAGTTAAGACCTACTTCCCGATATTTTTTTAAAGGAACAAACAATATTCCAATAAATTGACAGTGTTAGAGTCAGTTCACTTGTGCGAAAAGGTAACAAAATATTTTGAAATATTTTATTTACTATAATTAGCCCTGTAGTTCCCTTTTGTACTTGTGGCAGGGGGAGGAGGGGTATCGTGAAGTTGTGTGTGCCTTGAATTTCTGTGGCTGCTGCTACATATGATGTTTATCAATGTTTCTGCACTCTTGATAGTTGGCATTCATGAAAAGGGGAATGCCTGGATTTTAACATTTATTTTAGGCAGATCTGTGAAAGGAATAATACATAAACAGTATTTGAATGGAAAGCACATTGAAGGAGATGTTTAGTTGTTTTTTTCTTAATAAACAAGAAATACATAAAATGTAGACCATTCCTTCGCACACCAGACCGAGTGAGATGGTTAAAGATGGTGAAGCAAGCTTTGGGCATCATTGTGCCCACCTATGAAGCTGAAAACTGTGATCATCTTCATCATTATATGTATGATGATGCCAATAAACCTGGTCTCCCTCTGAGTAGATCAGAAAAGACATCCAGTGGAACCTGAAGGGAATGTATGGGGTGACATATAGAGGCTATTATCATAGTTTGTCAGGTAAAAATGCAGCACTAATGACTGTATTATGTTGATTTCCAACTGACTTAAATTGTGGTACATAATTGTGTTTTGGTGGGAGTTTTGCTGTGCTTAGCTTTATCATTTTGTCAGCTCACTAATAAAAGGTCGCAGAAGATACAGAAATCCTCAGTTTTACATATGGTAGGTAAGAGAGCATTATGGGAATCTTGTCTCCTATGGTAGGTGTGCGTATTCTTTACAAATGACACCCATGCTGTGATGTGGTAATTGACAAGGAATCCTGTTATTAAGCAGGTCTGTTGAGATAATTAGCACTCAAGGTTGCATTTTTTAATCGTACTTGAGTCAGATAATTTATCACAGCAGTAACAAGCTGTCAGGGTCACATTATAAATGCTTGTTAATAATGAATAGAGATTAAACACAGACTGAATAGAAAATTAGGCCAAGCAGTAGTTACCAAAGGTCTGATTTTGATATTTACAGTGCTAATTTGGCATTATTTTGGCAAACAGATCAAGTCCCAAAGCCTTATTTGTAGCTGAAAAATACAGAAGACTGTAGAAGGATAGCAGCAGTTTCAGTTTTAAACATTGAAAAAATAATTCTCCTTTTGCTCCTAATTGATTAGAAGAAATTTATTCAGTTTTTGAGGAGCTGAATTAGCACAACACTGCTGACAGAACCAGGCTCTTCAGAGTAATTAGCTGACATTAGGTTTATGAATAGAAATTTTGCATATTGAGTGAGGTCTAATTTGTTAGCATTAGTAAGCTACAGCACATTTAATTTAATCTAACTAAATTGTCTCTGACCCAGTTAAAAATAAGCATTTGGTTTGTATTGTAGCAAGCTACTTTAATGTGGAAGCAACCTTATTTCGAAGAAATTAGAGTTTGTTAACAAAACAGTGCAGGTTATGCTCTTCCAATTATCATTATTCCATTTTCTTTTATATGATTATAGTTATTTTACATTAGTTAGTTATACTATCTGTTGCTAGTATTCTGCTTGTTTTTTTAAAAGCCAGAGGACAAAATTTGAACATGAAATTATTGATGATCACTATGGTTTCTATCCTGGATATTTATGTTCCATAATGCTTATGCAGTACAAAAATCTTAACTGTCAACAGTGTATTAACTACATATGTTGTGTAACATCAGCAGCTCACAGCACACTAAGCAACAAAAGCTGGTCATATAACCTGCCGTTTGTGTATCTGAGGTTTTCAAATTGTATCCTCCAAGTGCCAGCTCACAGTGTGAGGTATTTTGGATCAGCTTTCAGTTTCCTTCTGCTGTTACAAGAATGTCCATAGGAGACTTTTTTCCACTTCAAACCCTGTTCCATTGTGTACCACAGTCTGCCAAGCTTGCCAAACACAGCAGGACAGCTGTGCTGTATGTATGTGTCTGCATGTGACAGCTCCCCTGATGTGGAAAGACATTGGCTATAAAACAGCTACTGTAGAAAAATGTAAGAACTTGGATTACCATTCAGGACTCAAACAGCCATGCTGTGTTACTTTGCTCCAGTGTGATCAAAGTCCACATTTGTTGACGTATTGGCCTCTGTTTTATATTCACACAGGCTTTAAACCCTTTACACCTAGTAAAGCAAACATAAATTATAACTGCTGTAGAAGTACAATTTTTTTTAAGTGTTTTTAATTTATGTTAAAAATAGTGGTCAGGTGAAGGTATCCATTTAAATTTAGGGCAGATTTGCACAGTTCCATTTATTTTAAGACTCATATTTAGTTGTCAATTCTTTTGTGTGTGATGCTATAACAACTCCAGCCATGGTCCAAAGCCACCAATCTTCACTTGAACTCATACTTAACATTGTCATGAAAGGCAGCAACTGGGGAAGCAGAATATTTGAAAACCTGGGAGCAGTGGGACACCAATAGCACTCCTCATGTCAGAAAGACATTTCAACACTTCAGAATTCTGAGGTTCCTAACAACTAGCCCGATTCTGGCATTTACTGGTTGGAACAGTTTAACCAGAGAGCATACCATGTAGTGAACTGGTAATGGTGTGAGGTGGGAACAGAGTGAAAACTGTAATTCCATAATGGGAATTTGGCAAGAGTGGGCATTTGGAGCAGAGTGGAAGGAGGAACAGAGCAGTTTTTTTGAAATGTAAGTAGATAAGAATATAAATTTAACAATGATTTTAACCCCCCGCCCAGTGGGAATGGTACAGGCAGGGGGTTTAAGATAGTGGAGTTGCAAGGGCTTGCCCGATTTTAACTCCTGCCCACCTGCCCTGACGTTAGTGCTTCTAACTAAGATTACTTGAACTTAAGGTCTTAGAAGTTCAGGTGGGGAGTTGGAGACAATTTGACTCATCAAGGAGGAAGATATTTCAGAGGGTTGTCACCCCGGAGAGATGCGGGAACTGACAATGACAGAGAAAGGAAAGGTGACTATCCACAGGTCTGGGAAAGTGAGGATGAACAGCCTAGAGTAGGAACACCTAGAGCAAAGTATCCTCTTCAACAAATTTGGAAGCAGTGGCTCCCTCTGGGGAGGATGAGGACTCTGGGCAGAACCATCAAATGGATTACAGTGGCACCAAAAACATGAGATGGCTCGTGTTGGGGAGGGGAAGATCAGCAATTCAGTTAGGAATGCAATAGTAATACAAGACTCGATAGTTAGAGAGGTAGACACTAACTTTTGTCGTCCAGACCGAGAGTCCCAGATGCTTTGTTTCCTTCCAACTACAAAAGTCATTCGGAAAGACTGGAACAGATTATGGAAGGGGAGGGAGAGCAGCCAGTCATCGTGGTCCAAGTGGGAGCGAACAATATAGGAAAGGAGATGCCTGAAGTCGTGAAAAATTAGTTTCGAAGATGGGCTACACCTGAATGAGAAGGGAGCTAATGAACTTGCAAAATGGATAAATAGGGAAGTGAAGAGTAATTTAAACTAGGAAGGAAGGGAGCCAAAAAGACCAAGTAGAGAAGATAGAAATAGATTAGGTAAATATGCAAATAAAAAAGAATTTAGCAAAAAGAATAGCATACAGAAGGAATGCAGGGAGTACTGGAGGAAAATTAAATCGACCAGTTATAAGCAAGGCAAAGACTGAGAAAAAGGAATTAAGTGCTTGCATGGGGGGAAAAAAATCAAGGGAAAAGGAGTAGCTTTAAATACAAGCAAAAAAAAAAGATAAAATTCTATGTATTGCAATGCTGAGAGAGTGGAAATGAACTGGGGGATTTACAAGCAGTTATGTCACAGGAAGATATAAATTTAATAGCTACAACAGAAACTTGGCTGCAAACAGGGCAGGGGTGGAAAATAAAAATATCAGGTTATAATATTTTTAGGAGGGACAGAATAGGTAAGAAAGGAGGGTGGCAATATTGGTGAAGAAGGGAAATACATGCTATAGAGAGCACTGATGTACATTAAAAAGAGGTTCAGACAGAGTCCATATGGTTTGAAATCAAAGATAAAAAAGGGAATGTTACATTAGTGAGGTTGTACTACGGAGGGAAATGAAAGAGGAACTTTTTTAGGCAGATCAGGGAGATGGGTAGGAATAACAAAATTATTGTTCTAGGAGATTTTAATTACCCACTAATTGATTGGGACAGGGAGGGAGTAAATGGGGAAAAGGAAATAGAATTCTTAAAATGTATGCAGAACTCCTTCCTCAAGCAGTTTATTCATATGCCTACAAGGGGAGAGGCATTTCTAGATCTGGTTTTGAGTCACGAAAATGATCGAGTTATGAGCCAAATATGGGTGAGCACTATGGGAATAGTAACCATAACAATGAAAAGGTTATGGACAGGAAAAAGTTAGTACAAAAACAAGGGCACCAGCTTGGAATATGGAATGAGGAATGAGCTAGCTGAGGTCAGGTGGTAAGAGAAATTGGCAGGTTTTATTGAGAGTAGATGTGTGCCAGAAGACTGGAGAGTAGTCAATGTACTACCCATTTTCAAAAAGGGAGACAGAGCTAACGCGGGTAATTACAGGCCAGTTAATTTAATATATGTGGTAGGGAAAATTTTTGAATCTTTAATTAAAGATGCAATTACTAAGTATCTAGATGAAGAGAAAATAATTAGAAGCAGCCAACACTGATTTCAGAAAGGAAGATTGTGCTTGACCAATCTCATAGAGATCTTTGAGGAGGTGACAGAAATCGTGGATGGAGAAATGCAGTGGATGTGGTGTACATTGATTTTTCAGAATCCTTTTGACAAGGACCCACATAAGAGACTGTTGGTTTAAATTAAGGGATATGGAATTGGGGGTAGCATATCAAACTGGATTAAAAACTTGTCAGAAGGGAAGAAACAGAGAATAGGAATTAAGGGCAGTTTCTAAGAGTGGTTGGAAGTAGGTAGCAACGTCTCACTGGGTTACTTACTGGGACCACTTTAGTTCAACTGGTACATTAGTGATGTGGATATAGAGCTAGAGGAGTGGTGATCAAATTTGCAGACAGTATTAAAATAGTAAATAATTATGAGGCCCAAGGGAAGCTGCAAGGGGATACTGATAAAATGGTGGATTGTGCAAAAAAGTGGCAGATGGAATTCAATGTCAATAAATGTGGGGTGGTACATTTGCTAAACAACTAAAAGTAATAATTACATTTTGTATGGGACAAAACTGGGTGATGTGGAAGAGCAGAGGGATTTAGGGTTCAGGTTTACAAGACATTAAAAGCAGCACTTCAAGTGGATAAAAAAAGTTAATTGAATACTGGGTCTTATGACAAGAGATATAGAATATAAAGTCAATATGTAATAGTGAATCTATCTAAAACCTTAGTGAGACCACAGTTGGAGTACTGTGTACAGTTTTGGGCTCCACACTATCGGAAGGATGTTGAGGAAATAGAGATTGAAGCAACACTTAAGAATAGGTTTGACAGGTGGTTGAAGGAAAAGGGGATAAAGGGACATGGCAACAGGGCGGTTACATGGAACTACTGCTCATGTGGAGGATAAACACCAACACGGATTAGTTGGGCAGAATGGTCTGTTTCCATGTTGTAATTTCTATGGAAGCAGCCTCTCAACTTGGGGAAAATGAGTTACTGACAAAGAAAAGGTCAACCTATCAGCAAAGACACTGGCTTGAAATGTAATAGAAACTGTGGTCCTGAAACTCTGGCTTCCAAGGGGTAGCTGGGCTGCACTTCAAAAATCTCTCTAGGCCAGGCATGCTGTCAGCAAGAATGAGGGACTTGATTGTGGACGTCCTTGAGAGGCAGCCAGAACTCCCATCAACTGGGATGCCAAAAGGTGCAGTTTGAGAGGAGATGGAAACCCATTTGCTTAGTGCGCTGATAACTGTGGGTTATGACCATAGGTGGTACATTCATTTAACTGGTGCTGCATCAGCCAGCATTCTCCACTGTCTCAGAGATCATTGCATCATGTAAGCATGAGGATTCCTCTCAGGGGGCTGGTCTATTGTCACCAACTCCTTGAGCGGTTTAAGATATTGATCGTCTTGATATCTCAAATAATCATCAGATTTGGACTCTGGTATCAGTGGCTTTATTTCAGATATTAATTATAATAAGCACGCAGACAAAACATCTGTCTATAGGCTCAATTTTACCATGGTGGCGAGTTGGCGGGGGGGGGGGGGGTGGGGTGAAAGTGCGCGTGGCAAACCTGCATGAACCAAACTTACTGTTTCCGATGCGATCGCACATTGATTGATAGGGGTTAACGTCCTCTCCAGGTTTCATGCCTGGCAGCTAGCCTGATTGATAGGCTGGCTGCCGTCAGGAGCTGCAACGTGAGGGGGGGCGAGAAAGAGAGGGAGCGAGACGTCATCTGGTGCTGGAACGGAAGACCGGGGTAGGGGGCAGGGAGAATGGAAGATCCACGCTGAACTGGAAGATTGGGGGGTGGGGGGGAAGAGGAGAAGATCGGGTGGGGGGGAGAGGGGAAGATCAGGTTGGGGGGGAGAGGGGAAGATCGGGTGGGGGGGGAGAGGGGAAGATCGGGGGAAGATCGGGGTGGACATCGGGAGGAACATCGGGAGGGTGAAGAGGGGGACATCGAAGCGGGAGACATCAGACATCGGAGCAGGTTTCAAAGGTAGGTTCATTTAGTGTTTTCACTTCCTTGCATGGTTTTTATTTAATTTATTTTGTTTCTTTTTCCCTGATCCGGCCCTTCACGCCTGGTTTCGGTGGGCAAGCCGCCCAGGTAAGTTAAAAGTCTTTCTAATCCCTTCATCTGTAACAGGTAAAGTACCCTAAGTACTTCAATGAGGTACATTTGGCTCTTTAACTGTCATCCCACCGGCTTTAATTACTGGTGGGACTTCCGTTTTCGGGTCGCCCGTGCACACACAGGTGGGACCCTGGGAAACTTGGAAGTCGGCAGGTTGGAGCCAGCTTTCAAACCCGAATGGGATTTCTGTGATTTTTGGAGCCCCCAACGCACCCGCAATTGCCTCCTAAAATCACCCCCTTTGTGTCTACACAACCAAACTTCATCCTTATATATCCTCACATAAACTACTTCCTTCTAATTTAATCATTGTTGCCTAATTTGGGCAAATCTGCAGATCAGCATATCCTCCAAAGACCTATTTAGCAAAGCCTGACAGATCAGGAATATACTTCTAACAGAACCAGACAGTTCAGGAGAGACAGGACAAAAGCAAAGGTCATCAAGACAGTTCGCACAGGAGGATAGTGTTAGAAGCAGATGATCTAGTTAGTGACTAATCACGTCGCAAGCTGGTACCAAACAGAGACAATGAGGCAGCCTTGCAAAGGCAGGGATAAGGAAGTATGCCAGTCCTGTTACTCAGATAAGGGATGTCTGCTCATTGCAGCCACCAGAATATACGGTGCTCAGCAGTTTTCGCTATGTCCTTAACCCTTGCTGAGTGACCTTTCCTATAACCCTTCATATCTTAGCCTTTTTCAGAAAACTTATCCTGACAAGTGGTAAGAAGCCTTTTCCTTTCTCAGGAACCGACTTGTGTCCATGCCTAGGAAATATGGAATGGTGAATGTCCATCACCCAAGGTTCCATGGTTACCATGCAGTTAAGGTGCCCAGATACAAATGGAGCCTGGAGCATGTTTCTGATCGTTCACTAGGACGTACTTGGAGTGAAAGTTGAGGTGTACTCAGCTAACCTTGTAAAACTGCACTTTAAGGGGTCCAGGCCTTTGATTGTGGGATCTATGTACATTCCCCAGCAGCTACATGGTGCTGAACTTTGGAGAACGTTCAAGACCATTTCTGTGGCTGCAGAATAGTTTCTTGATGTTCATTGTTCCTTATGGGTGATTAGAATATGTCTGTCCTGGAGCTTCAAAAGTCATGCTTTCTCTATAATGTTCACTAATTATATGGCATCCTCATGGGATTCAGAGCAGCACAGCAATTGATCATCAGCATGACCTTGTTTTTACAATTGCAGCGTATAATGTTGCTGGGAAATTTTGGATCACTACCTTCTTCATCAAAAAGGCAGCTCTTGTATATCTTGAGCAAGATGGTAGCTTGATGATAAAGGGTGACTGCCAAGTTGGAGTGGCTGATGGCATCTGTGCTATATATGATCAGGCCAAGGCGCTCGGCCACAAGAAGGACATTGACGACCACAAAGCCTGGGACCAGCTGTGTGTGACTGCTGATGTGGCAGGCTGGATGTTAGATGATGTGACCAATGATTTCCTTTCCTCCGCAGCTAAAGTCATAATCAGACTGAAGCTGGAGCTTCTTAACTGCACATTCACTAAGCAGCACTCTGTTAAAATAACTGTGAAATGAAAGAGACATGTTAAGCAAAGGGATTGGGAGCTGCTAACAGCAGGCATGGATGATATTTGTACAAATTCCTATAAGCTTCCCTAGATGAGAAGTGGAGGAATGGCAATAATCTTGGAGAACAGTGTTAGGAACCACTTGCCTTGGAACCTCCCTTCTGGTGAATAGGATTCTGTTCCAGATCATGCATTCCATTAGTAGTGACTACACTTCAAAAAGTACTTCATTGGCTGTAAAGCGCTTTGGGACGTCCTGAGGTCTTGAAAGGCGCTATATAAATGCAAGTCTTTCTTTCTTTCTTTATTCCAGAGTGCATTTTTTATTTTTATCAATTAGATGGGGGATCCTGTTGGGCCTGATAACCACTGAGGAATATCACTATAGTAGTTCTTTGAGTTGTCACAGTACGTATATTCTGATCTTCCACGAATTCAGGGTTGCTAGTCCAGTAGCATAATCACTACGCTACACTGTTCTGTATGTTACTAAATACCTATGTGATATACAGGACAAACATACTTGCATTTATATAGCATCTTTAACATCTGCCGGACATCCCAAAGCACCGCACGATCAATTAATTACTTTTGAAGTCTAGTCACTGATTTGTAGGCAAATACAGCAGCCAGAATCGACAGGTGCAAGGAAAGAGGAAGGCCTAGCTGAACAAAGCAAGCTCCAGGATGGAAGCAAAACTCAAGTTCCTGGCCTCCAAGCTAGCATATGTTTTAGGGATATATATAGTCAGCTGGCTGAGGGAACCTGCTACTGAAAGAAATAGGGGAAAAATTGTTTTGAGTTGTCTGGTTTGTTTTGTGGTAGTTGCTGGTTCTAGATTGATAGCTTTATGAAAAAGAATTGAATGATTTGATTTGCCCAGTCTTTCAGACCTCTGCATATGTGCGACCTCAATGGCAAACAGTAACTTGCCTATCTACATCCACGTGTGCTCATTCCGCACGCACCCTCTCTGTGGAGTCCAGCGCAGCCATATTCTCTATTGCAGCCAGAGCCCGTGCTCCTGCAGGC
Source organism: Heptranchias perlo (assembly GCF_035084215.1). Classification (NCBI taxonomy): domain Eukaryota; kingdom Metazoa; phylum Chordata; class Chondrichthyes; order Hexanchiformes; family Hexanchidae; genus Heptranchias; species Heptranchias perlo. Next base: position 68,583,976 of record NC_090326.1, on the reverse strand, counting down.
ATGAGTTGCTTTCAACCTATTGTGAGCAACACCACAGGAGATCTGCTGATTCTTCCATACGTTTGAAATCATGTATATCCAAAATAATCAATATCAGTGAGTGATTTAAAGGCTGTTGAATGGTCTTGGGGCTGTTGTAGTTTATGATGCCTTCCGAGTTTCATGATCAGATTACAGCTATGTAATGACTCCCCTGGGTTTGTTATTCTCTATCTAAACCGTCCGCAGATTCTTGTTTCAGAATTTATTAAATAGAGGCAAAGTAATAGTTGAACCGTCCCGCTGTACTGAGAGATTACCCTATAAATGTGCATGCCCTCCAGCCCTACAACCGTCCGAGTTCCTCCAATTCTGGCCGCTTATGCAACCCCGATTTCCTTTGCCCCTCCATTGGTGATCGTGCTTTCAGTTGTCTAGACCTGAAGCTCTGGATTCTCTCCCTAAACCTCTCTGCTTCTCTATCTCTCTCTCTCTCTCCTCCTTTAAGATGCTCCTTAAAACCTACCTCTTTGACCAAGCTTTTGTTCACCTGTCCTAATATCTCCTTATGTGGCTCGGTGTCAGATTTTGTCTGATAACGCTCCTGTGAAGCGCCTGGGGACGTTTTGCTACATTAAAGGCGCTATGTAAATGCAAGCTGTTGTAAGAACCTCAACCCCAATAGATTTAGAAATGCTTTCTACCTGAGCTGTACTGAGTTACCTGAGCTCAGCCAGTTTAGTGCTGCTAATTGACCTCAATGTCTCTGCATCAGAAAGGCAAAAATTGACCAGGATTGCTGACCCTGATCACTACTAGCAAATGGTGTTGCTAGTGTGAATATCAATTGAGGGTATATTGGGCCGGCTAACGTCTGAGTTCACACATAAAGAATAGCTGCTTGGATGAGGTACCAGAGGACAATGGGCATCGTAACACTTTTTAAAAATTCATTCATGGGATGTGGGCGTCACTGGCAAGGCCATCCCTAATTGCCCTTGAGAAGGTCGTGGTGAGCCACCTTCTTGAACCGCTGCAGTCCATGTGGTGAAGGTTCTCCCACAGTGCTGTTAGGTAGGGAGTTCCAGGATTTTAACTCAGCAACGATGAAGGAACAGCGATGTATTTCCAAGTCGGGATGGTGTGTGACTTTTTTTTATTTATTCATTCATGGGATGTGGGCGTCGCTGGTGAGGCCGGCATTTATTGCCCATCCCTAATTGCCCTTGAGAAGGTGGTGGTGAGCCGCCTTCTTGAACCGCTGCAGTCCTTTTGGTGAAGGTTCTCCCACAGTGTTGAAGGGGAACATGCAGGTGGTGTTGTTCCCATGTGCCTGCTGCCCTTGTCCTTCTAGGTGGTAGAGGTCACGGGTTTGGGAGGTGCTGTTGAAGAAGCCTTGGCGCGTTGCTGTAGTGCATCCTGTAGATGGTACACACTGTAGCCACGGTGCGCCGGTGGTGAAGGGAGTGAATGTTTAGGGTGGTGGATGGGGTGCCAATCGAGCGTGCTGCTTTGTCCTGGATGGTGTCGAGCTTCTTGAGTGTTGTTGGAGCTGCACTCATCCAGGCAAGTGGAGAGTATTCCATCACACTCCTGACTTGTGCCTTGTAAATGGTGGAAAGGCTTTGGGGAGTCAGGAGGTGAGTCACTCGCCGCAGAATACCCAGCCTCTGACCTGCTCTTGTAGCCACAGTATTTATGTGGCTGGTCCAGTTAAGTTTCTGGTCAATGGTGACACCCAGGATGTTGATGGTGGGGAATTCGGCGCACCCCAGCAAGGAATTATTGCCTGTAGGAGTAGAGGAGGGAGGAGACAATGTTGGTGGGAAAAAAAGAAATGCCTTTTTAAGAAAAATCTGTGTTCATCAAAGTGAGGGATATTCGTGCTCAGGAATGGAACACATTCCATTTCGAGCACTCTGTGTCAGGATTAAGTACACCCAGATCAGGTACGGCATAGATTGACACAGAGTAAAGCTCCCTCTATTCTGCATGTGCTTTAACAATGTGCCTCAGTAACAACAATAACTTGCATTTATCTAATGCCCTTAACATGGAAAGATGTCCTGAGACACAAGGGAAAAAAATAGATGTCGAACCAAAGAAGGAGATGTTGGGAGGGATGACCAAAAGCTTGGTCAAAGAAGTGGATCTTAAAGGAGGGGTGGGAATTACAGATGTGGACCCTCGGTGGCTAAAAGCACGACTACCAATGGTGGGGCGAAGGGAGGGCGAGATGCACAAGTGGCCAGACTCAGAGGAAAGGAGAGTTCGGGGCCGAGGTTGTAATGCTGGAAGAGGTTGCAGAGATAGAGAGGGACGAGACCATGGAGGGATTTAAGCATACAGATGAGAATTTTAAATTTTAGACAGTGGGTGGATCCAGAGCCTATGTAGGTCAGCAAGGGCAGGGGTAATGGATAAGTAAGACTCGGTGCAGGATAGGATATGAGTAGCAGAGTTTTGGATGAGCTGATGTTTTCAGAGGGTACAGAATGGAAGTCTGGCCAGGAGAGTATGTTGAGTCTGGAGGTGACAAAGACATAGGTGAGGGTTTCAGCGACAGATGGGTTGAGATAGGAGTGGAGGTGGCTGGTGTTACAGATGTAAAAGTTAGACAGGCTTTGTGATGGAACAGTTGTGGGATTGTAAGCACAGCTTGGGTTTGGAAGCTCAGCTTGTGGTGGAACAGGATGCTGAGGTTGTGAACAACCTCAAAAGAATCCCCACTGCACTATTGTGACCTATTTCTATTTCCCAAACCAACTTTCCCTAGTCCTGCCTCAGCAGCAGTTCCATTAATCTAAATCAATCTTACATGCTCTTCTCACCTATGTTGGTGATGTGGCTAATTCAAAGACATGGGGATAAATTTTAACGGAGAGCCGGGAAAGCGGGGGGGGGGGGGGGGGGTGGATTTCCTGACGGGAAACCGGGAAGTACCGGTTTCCTGGACATTCTTACAGGGGGGGTCAGTCTTCGTCGGGTCATCAGGGTCGACGGTCATGGGAGGGGTCTTCAGGGGCTCAGTCATGGGGGGTCGGAGATTGCGAGGAGGGTCGGCCGATCGCGTGTTTGGGATCGCAGCAGATAAGCTTGTTGGGCCTGGAAGAAACACTCCTTCTCCTCCTGGCCCACAAGCAGTGCTATAAAGCACTTACCTGCTGAGCCGGGCCTTCTCGTCTCCTCTTACATGAAGCAGAAGGTCCGGGAATCCCAGCCCCCAGGAGTTTAAAAAATAAAAAGAATCTGGCAAAATGGGGGCCCACAGTCTCCTCAAAAGACTTCACTGACCAACCCACCTCCTGAGAGCGGGTTGGTCGCCCACCCCTCGGCCTGCCTCCGTTAAAACCGGAAGTGGGTGGGTTGGGGTTGGGTTATATTTTCTTATGATTTTTACCTTCCCGCCCGCCCCCAACTCACCCGTTTGCGGGGTTAAAATTTACCCCATGAGGTCAGTTTCTCAAATTCAATAGAACACCACCATTCTAGCAGATATTGTTCCTCTGCCTAAAATAGTAGTTAAAATGATTCTTTTAGTCCTTACACTGCCAACAGAACCAAGAAAATTCTAAGCTTGGACTTCCCTTAAAACTTTATTTCAGTTAACATACTCTGACTGAAACAAACAGTCCTGCTCCTCATCACTATCTAGTGGCCCTTCCTGGAAAACACATGTGTGAATATTTGGTGCGGATAGGATTAGGCCTGGCTGTGATGAGCCCCCTCCAGTCCACAGTCCAATAATTTGCCCACACTTGGGACCCTTAGGGTCCTTACACTAAGGACCCCGCCTAGGGTCCTTAACTGCGTACGCTCACAGCTGAAGAGTGGCCACTTGGACAAAGTAGTTCTGGTTTGGGACGCAAAATTGTTCAAATAATTCCAACCTTAAAAACCCACAGCAACACGATGTGTCACCTTGGTATCCAATAGCACTCTGAGATAACTTGTTGATGACATACCCAGATTTAATATATTTATCTATAATTAACAGTTTGGGAGCTTCTTTTAATTAGTCAAGAAAATATGCTACTCACTGGAAATGTATATGAACTCATATGTGATGTCAATTTCCATTGTTAGTTACTATGGACACTCAGCGTTGCCAAGTCTTGATAATGATTTTGTTAACAAATTATGATTTTGCAGTTTTGTTTTAATGCATATGATTCGCTGGGATAGAAAAGGGATAATTTTGTTTCTCTATTTCCTTTCCCTATCAATCATACATGTTATCAAAATAGAGCAAAATCATTGTCAATTAAATAATGAATATTGGCAGTGCTAGATACTAAATATGTGGAAAGTGTCCAAATATGCTGTTTTAAGGAATGTAGTATGGCAGCGATCTTCAACACATTGAGTTACTACCCTCAGTTGTGCTATTATAAAGAAGAACAGAGCAGAGATTAAAGAACTTCCACACAGGAAGGCATGAAAAATGGGATGTAGAGTCACTAGTATCCAGTGGCTTTGACAAAGTCCAGACAGTAATTCATCGGTTGACTCTCTTGGTTATGGATAGTGCATTTATGTAGTGTGCTTTTATGTGTGTAACTGTTACTCCCAAGTGGTCAGAAATAGCTTAACAATTTGTAAAATGGAACATGAAATAGTTTTACATTACAGTAGGGAACAATGGAAATTAAATCAGCTCATGATTACCCACAGGAATGGTACATCATTTAATTCCTTCACAAATAATGTTTGTTCCATGAGACATCGCTTATCATTGCAACTTAATGAATGTAATGATGCAACTAAATTACTAATGATCTAATGTAAATATGATACGCTCCAGCTGTATTCTGCCTATTGAATTTTGTAAACCTCTGCATTTTAGGGTCATTTCTGCTGGCAGCACGATACACCAGAGGTTCATTCAAAGCAAATTACATTTAAAAAGAGAAGTGTGGCTTGTTGTAAAACATGTTTACTGTTTAAAATAGTATTTCAGCACAAGGTAACTGTGAGGTAATACAATACAGAGGAGAAATTAAATCTACTGGATCTGGATACCTGTAATTCAGTTTAAAGTTTAGTGAAGCTATTTAAAAATCCTACTGGTGTTATAAATACAGAGGGCCCGAGGTTTGTTTTTTAATGAAAAAATTCCTGTTTTTTTCTGTAAATAATGACTGGCTATCAAAATCAAGGGACGCACAGCTTTGAAATGTGTGACTTCTAAGAATGAAAGCAGCCAAATGTCATCTCCCAAAAGTAGCTACAGGGATGCTGCAATAAACTTGACATTGGAAAAAATATCACAACAGGGGACTGATGGAATCCAAATTCTTTGTTGCTGTGATGTTTTTGGAGTCTTCCGTATCCCACTTCTCCATTTTCTGCTCCTTGAAGAACCTTCCCTCCCCCATTACCAATTGACCTTTGTACATTTGACAGCTGCCTGCTGCCCACTTTGTCCTTCACTATGTCATTAATGCACCACTCCCTCCTCTAATGCCCTTCTTGCCTTTTTTTACTTCCTACTGTAACCCCCATCACTTCCTTTCCTGTCCTCCCATAGAACCATATAAGTTTATGGTACAGAAGGAGACCATTGAACCAATTGTGTATATACCGGCTCTTTGCTAGAGCAAACGAAAACTCATCCCACTGTCCTTCTCACTCCCGGTAGCCCTGTATCTGCTTCAAATATTTATCCAATTTTCCCTTAAAAGATGCAATTATCTCTGCCTCAACTACTCCCTGTGGCGAAGCGTTCCTTGCTCCAATAACCTGTTGCATAGAAAAAAAATTCTAGTCTCTCTCCTCCACTTTCTTAATGGCAATTTTAAATCGATGACCCCTTATCTCTGACTTTCCAACCAGAAGAAATAGTGTTTCCCTATTTACTCTATCAAAACCCTTCATATTTTTTAATGCTTTTATTAAATCTCCTCTTAGCTTTCTCTGCCATAGTGTAAATAGTCCCAATATCTCAAATCTCTCCTTATAGCTATATTTTCCCATCCGAGTGAATTTACCTTGTACACGCTCTATGGCTTTAATGTACATTCTATAATGGAACATCCAAAACTACACACAGAATTCTAACTGTGGCATAACCAATGTTTTGTACAAATTTATCATTATTTCCTTACTCTTGCACTCTATGCCCGTTTATAAAACCCAAAATACTGCTGGCCATTTTATATGACTTCATCTACCTGCACTCACACTTTCAGAGAATTATGTATTTGAACCCCTAGGCCTTTTTGTTCTTTTACACCTTTCAGCATATTTGCATTGAGTGTATACTCCCAAAATGCATTACCTTACAATTATCCACATTAAATTGCATCTGTTAGCTGCCTGCCCATTTCGGTAACCTGTGTCTTCCTGAAGACTTTTGAAGCCTCCTCACTGTTTGCAAAATTATAAATTGATTAGGTTTTAGATATAGTTCTGGACAACCAATGGCAAAACTTTTGGACATCACTAAAGTTAAGCAACTATTTAATTTTTCCTCCAATATAATCTATTGTAGGTTAGAGTCTCTTCTATGTGCCGTGGAGGCCAACCAGTGGAGTATTCTGTGTTGGCTATCTGGAGCAGTACAAATACTTCCATGAGGCATACAGATTGTAGAATTGAAAACACTGGTGGAGCTCTTATATGTGCCCCACATTCCTAGGAATTAAGAATGAATTTTTTGTTGTGCCGATGTTTCTGTAAACTTATGGGTGTAAAGATCTGTGCAATGCCACTCTCTGTGTAGTACTTGGGATGTCACTTTAAAGTGCCAAAAGACCATGAGCAAAATACAAATGTTGGTGAATGACTGATTTGATGGGTGAAACATTGGTCCTCCTGACTAAACTGGAGTCATATGAGACTGAGAGAAACAGCTGGAGAGACAGAAACAATGGGGGAGAAATTCAATCTTATTTTACCTGTTTTTCAGGCGTAAAACAGGGGGAAAACTTCTCAAAATCGCCTTGTGACCTCGCACGCCCAATCTGCGCCCGACATTCGATAGCCGCCATATTGGATCAAGTCACATAAGGCACCCGCCTGAAACAGGCGTTAGACTGATTGTTTGTGCAAATTGAGCTCCTACGCCAGTTGCAAAATTGGAGTACGAATGGGCAGAGCTTGTCAAACAGCAGTTCTTTATGTAAAGGCTGATTTAATGCCTGAAATAGCCTTCTGGGTAAAGTAGTGAGGCAAAACTTTAGAATCATTCAAGAAGCAGTTGGGTTCCGTGAAGGTAGGACCCTAGCTTTCCATGCAAAAATGAGCTAGATGCATTGAATAGTCTCTTTCATCTATACTGAACTTGAATGAAGAGACATTTAAACAGTACTCAAGGGTATAGCTGAAAGTGTAGTGCATCCCCCCCCTTTAAATTTTTGAAGGCAAGTGTACGGTCACTTTCTGCAGCTATGAACACCAGCACACACTTGCCTCAATCATATGTGACAGAATTCCTCCCTTGCTGGAGAAGCAGCAGAAACAGCCGTGGGAGAGCCAGCGGCAGAATCTGAGGCTAAAGAATCTGGAGAAGTAGAAAGACAGGAAAATCAGGAGTGGGAGAGGTACACGAGGTACAGACACTTTTTAGGTACTTCTTGGGTTGACCAATGTTACAAATTTCGGGTCTGCAATAGAAAGTCTTTCAGGTTCAGCATCACCAGTTACTCCCATAAGCGGACCCCACATCCCCATCCACTTACTTTGCTGCCAATTATCAAGTTAAACGATAGCATGACCTGGGGACTGTAACAATAAAACTCCTCGTTGTGTATACTAGCTACTGTGATCTTGCACTGCCCACGTGCATTTCTCCCATCTTTCAGAATGTGGACTCACAAGCACTCTTGTGAGATGAGGCCCATTGTAAACCAACAAACTCAGTTATTTTTTCATTAAATATATGAATGAACAGAACATGGTTTTCCAATGAGATACAAACAATTCACTATTGTTGCTTGTAGCAGCGAAATAATAAATTACGCAACCTTTCCCCTTTTCATATGGACCTACCTCACACTAAAAGTCAGCATCACCTGAACTGACTGTCACTAACTAAGAAAGTGAAACCCACACCTCTCTTTAAATATTCCAGGCACAAATTTCCTGCAGACTGACTTTTTCCCCTACAGAGAGAGAGGAAACCAACAGCTTTATCCTCTGGCCCACCCTCATCTCTCTATCAAAGATTAGCTCACTGAACTGCCAATCAAAACTATCATCTTAAATGAAGAACTTCCATCCATACCCCACCGCCCCCCCCATCTCATTGTAGGAGCTTTTTAGCTAGATCCCCTGCTGTGCTCAATTAATTAAACTAATCTAACATTATAACTCTCTAAAACATCCTAATGATCCCTCACCCCACTCCAGGTGTCTCAAACTGGTATGGTATTGTGAGACGCCATAATTCTGACAGCCACTTTGTTTGACACCCCAGCAAACACTTCTTATCAACATTGTGAGTAACTTGTGTATGCCTGTCGGTTAACCCGCTGTGAACCGAATTTAACTTTGTATTAACATCATAACATATTCTAACTCCAGCATCCCTGCCAGGCCAGACGGGTAAAAATCTCAAAAATTTTCAAGTGTCTGTTTGCATTACATTCTCTCGGCCTTAGAAATTGGGTGGTGCCGTTTAGCATTTTTCAGATGCTAAATGGGCACCTAAGCCTCCTATATGGTGGGCAGGAAGTGGACGCTTATTACGAGCTGGAAGTGTGCCGCCCACCATATTGGTGCAAGCAAAAAAAAAGGCATCCAGAGCCTGAAACAGGCGTTCGCCCCTCTGCATATTCAAATAAGGTACCTAACGCCTATCTGAGGCCGCCTCTGCAATATTGGATTGCCCTGATCTGAACGCAGCCAGCGCCCAGCTGCATGCGGCCTAAAAGGCAGTCTTTAAAGGGACTGCTGCAGGCCGCAACCATCAAGGTAAGTGTTTAAAACCTGTGCGTGGAGCCAGGAGGAGCAGGAGTTGCAGGAAAGATAAGCAGGTGCCAACATGTTTATGGACTTTGGAGGGGAAAGGGAGGTTGGAAATAGGGAGGGAGTTTACAAGGACAGAGGGGTCAAGGGTGGGCTTTTTGAGGAGGGGATTGATGACAGTATCCCAGTTAATATTCCCCAATATTAACTGGGATACTCAGAGTGTAAAAGGCTTAGAGGGTACAAAATTCTTAACGTGCATCCAGGAGAGCTTTTTGAGCCAGCATGTAGAAAGTCCTACAAGAGAGGGGGCGGTACTGGACCTAATTCTAGGGAATGTGGCCGGCCAAGTGGAAGAAGTGCTAGTAGGTGAGCACTTTGGTGACAGTGACCATAATTCGGTGAGATTTAAGGTGGTCATGGAAAAGGACAGGGAGGGGCCGGAAATAAAGGTTCTAAATTGGGGGAAGGCCGATTTTAATAGGATAAGGCAGGATCTGGCCAAAATGGACTGGGATCAGCTGCTTGTAGGAAAATCCGCATCGGAGCAATGGGAGTCTTTCAGAAGGGAGATTGAGACCATACAATGGCAACATGTTCCCGTAAAGGTCAAGGGTGGTTCCAAGAACTCCAGGGAACCTTGGATTTCAGGGGATATACGAGAATGGATTAGGAAAAAAAGGAGGGCTTTTGGCAGATACAAAAGGCTAAAGACAGAGGAAGCCCTAGAGGAGTACAAAAAGTGCAGGGGGATACTTAAAAAAGAAATTAGGAGATCAAGGAGGGGCCATGAAATAACACTGGCGAGCAAAATAAAGGAAAATCCTAAGATGTATATTAAGGGTAAGAGGATGACTAGGGAAAAATAGGGCCCATTAGGGACAAAAATGGCAATCTGTGTGTGGAGCCGGCAGATGTAGGAGGGGTTCTAAATGAATTTTTTGCATCTGTTTTCACAATGGAGAAGGACGGTGTAGACATAGAAATACGGCAGGGGGACTGTGATATACTCGAACATATTAACATCGAGCGGGAGGAGGTATTGGCGGTTTTAGCAGGCCTAAAAATGGATAAATCCCCAGGCCCGGACGAAATGTATTCCAGGCTACTGTGTGAGGCAAAGGAGGAGATTGCGGGGGCTCTGACACATATATTCAGAACCTCTCTGGCCACAGGGGATGTGCCAGAGGACTGGAGAACCGCTAATGTAATACCATTATTCAAGAAGGGGAGTAGGGAAAAACCGGGGAACTACAGGCCAATGAGCCTAACATCAGTGGTAGGAAAATTATTGGAAAAAATTCTGAAGGACAAAATTAGTCTCCACTTGGAGAAGCAAGGATTAATCAGGGATAGTCAACATGGCTTTGTCAAGGGAAGATCATGTCTGACTAATTTGATTGAATTTTTTGAGGGGGTGACTAGGCGTGTGGATGAGGGTGACGCAGTGGATGTGGTATACATGGATTTCAGTAAGGCCTTCGATAAAGTCCCCCACAGGAGACTGGTCAAGAAGGTACGAGCCCATGGAATCCAGGGTGCCTTGGCACTTTGGATACAAAACTGGCTTAGTGGCAGAAGGCAGAGGGTGATGGTCGAAGGTTGTTTTTGTGACTGGAAGCTTGTGGCCAGTGGGGTACCACAGGGATCGGTGCTGGGTCCCTTGCTGTTTGTGGTCTACATTAATAACTTGGATATGAATGTAAAAGGTATGATCAGTAAGTTCGCTGATGATACAAAGATTGGTAGGGAGGTAAATAGCGAGGAGGATAGCCTCAGTCTGCAGGACGATATAGATGGGTTGGTCAGATGGGCGGAACAGTGGCAAATGGAATTTAACCCGGAAAAGTGCGAGGTGATGCACTTTGGAGGGACTAACAAGGCAAGGGAATACACAATGAATGGGAGGACCCTAGGCAAGACAGAGGGTCAGAGGGATCTTGGTGTGCAAGTTCACAGATCCCTGAAGGCGGCGGAACAGGTAGAAAAGGCGGGATTTCAGAGCGCTGAGAACAGCTGAGAGGAGCCGAGCCGAGCGGAGGGAGCGTCCGACAAAAGGCGGGATTTCAGAGCGCTGAGAACAGCCGAGCGGAGCCGAGCCGAGCGGAGGGAGCGTCTGATAAAAGGCGGGATTTCAGAGCGCTGAGAACAGCTGAGAGGAGCCGAGCCGAGCGGAGGGAGCGTCCGATAAAAGGCGGGATTTCAGAGCGCTGAGAACAGCTGAGAGGAGCCGAGCCGAGCGGAGGGAGCGTCCGATAAAAGGCGGGATTTCAGAGCGCTGAGAACAGCTGAGAGGAGCCGAGCCGAGCGGAGGGAGCGTCCGATAAAAGGCGGGATTTCAGAGCGCTGAGAACAGCTGAGAGGAGCCGAGCCGAGCGGAGCTGCGACCGAGTTCGAAGTGACGTCAGGAATCAGATCGGGACGCGACACAGGGGAGGCACCTGATTGGTGAGTAGGTTCAGGTGAGTATTTCTAATTATCTACAGTAACTGAAGTAAAAGGAAAGGGAAGGTCTGCAGGTCTTATAGGAAGTAGCGTTTATTTTTTAGTGAATCAAGGTCCCTAGTGTAGTTAACATTCTCTAAATTGAGAACAATTTAAAGGAGTAAACTCCTTAAAGGGAGTGGTAAGTAGTTTTTCTTTCCTTTTTTTTTCTCTTGACATTGTAGTTGTTCTTAAGCTAATTTAAGGGTTAAGTCATGGCAGGAGATCCCAGCGCCGTGTCATGTTCCTCTTGTGGGATGTGGGAATTCAGGGCTCCTTCCTGTATCCCTGATTCCTTCACCTGCGGGAAGTGTGTCCAGCTGCAGCTATTGTTTGACCGCTTGACGGCTCTGGAGCTGCGGATGGACTCACTTTGGAGCATCCGCGATGCTGAGAAAGTCGTGGATAGCACGTTCAGTGAGTTGGTCACACCGCAGATAAAAATTACTGAGGGAGATAGTGAATGGGTGACCAACAGACAGAGGAAGAGTAGGAAGGCAGTGCAGGGGTCCCCTGCGGTCATCTCCCTCCAAAACAGGTATTCCGTTTTGGATACTGTTGGCGGAGATGACTCACCAGGGGAAGGTGGCATGGCCAGGTTCATGGCACCGTGGCTGGCTCTGCTGCACAGGAGGGCAGGAAAAAGAGTGGCAGAGCTATAGTGATAGGGGACTCGATTGTAAGGGGAATAGACAGGCGTTTCTGCGGACGCAACCGAGACTCCAGGATGGTATGTTGCCTCCCTGGTGCAAGGGTCAAGGATGTCTCGGAGCGGCTGCAGGACATTCTGGAGGGGGAGGGTGAACAGCCAGTTGTCGTGGTGCATATAGGCACCAACGATATAGGTAAAAAAACAGGATGAGGTCCTACAAGCTGAATTTAGGGAGTTAGGAGTTAAACTAAAGAGTAGGACCTCAAAGGTAGTAATCTCAGGATTGCTACCAGTGCCACGGGTTAGTCAGAGTAGGAATGACAGGATAGCTAAGATGAATACGTGGCTTGAGAGATGGTGCAAGCTGGAGGGATTCAAATTCCTGGGCCATTGGAACCGGTTCTGGGGGAGGTGGGACCAGTACAAATTGGACGGTCTGCATCTGGGCAGGACTGGAACCAATGTCCTAGGGGGAGTGTTTGCCAGTGCTGTTGGGGAGGGTTTAAACTAATGTGGCAGGGGGATGGGAACCGATGCAGGAAGTCAGTGGGAAATAAAGTGGTGACAGAAACAAAAGGCAGTAAGGGAGAGTGTACAGAACATGACCGGACAGATGGTCTGAGAAAGCAGGGCAAAGACCAAGGGAAGTCTAGATTAAACTGCATTTATTTCAATGCAAGAAGTCTGATGGGCAAGGCAGATGAACTCAGGGCATGGATGGGTACATGGGACTGGGATGTTATAGCTATTACTGAAACATGGCTAAGGGAGGGGCAGGACTGGCAGCTCAATGTTCCAGGGTACAGATGCTATAGGAAAGATAGAGCAGGAGGTAAGAGAGGAGGGGGAGTTGCGTTCTTGATTAGGGAGAACATCACGGCAGTAGTGAGAGGGGATATATCCGAGGGTTCGCCCACTGAGTCCATATGGGTAGAACTGAAAAATAAGAAGGGAGAGATCACTTTGATAGGATTGTACTACAGACCCCCAAATAGTCAACGGGAAATTGAGGAGCAAATATGTAAGGAGATTACAGACAGCTGCAAGAAAAATAGGGTGGTAATAGTAGGGGACTTTAACTTTCCCAACATTGACTGGGACAGCCATAGCATTAGGGGCTTGGATGGAGAGAAATTTGTTGAGTGTATTCAGGAGGAATTTCTCATTCAGTATGTGGATGGCCCGACTAGAGAGGGGGCAAAACTTGACCTCCTCTTGGGAAATAAGGAAGGGCAGGTGACAGAAGTGTTAGTGAGGGATCACTTTGGGACCAGTGATCATAATTCCATTAGTTTTAAGATAGCTATGGAGAAGGATAGGTCTGGCCCAAAAGTTAAAATTCTAAATTGGGGAAAGGCCAATTTTGATGGTATTAGACAGGAACTTTCAGAAGTTGATTGGGAGAGTCCGTTGGCAGGCAAAGGGACGTCTGGTAAGTGGGAGGCTTTCAAAAGTGTGTTAACCAGGGTTCAGGGTAAGCACATTCCTTATAAAGTGAAGGGCAAGGCTGGTAGAAGTAGGGAACCTTGGATGACTCGGGAGATTGAGGCACTAGTCAAAAATAAGAAGGAGGCATATGACATGCATAGGCAGCTGGGATCAAGTGGATCCCTTGAAGAGTATAGAGATTGCCGGAGTAGAGTTAAATGAGAAATCAGGAGGGCAAAAAGGGGATATGAGATTGCTTTGGCAGATCAGGCAAAGGTGAATCCAAAGAGCTTCTACAAATACATAAAGGGCAAAAGGGTAACTAGGGAGAGAGTAGGGCCTCTTAAGGATCAACAAGGTCATCTAAGTGCGGAACCACAAGAGATGGGTGAGATCCTGAATGAATATTTCACATCGGTATTTATGGTTGAGAAAGGCATGGATGTTAGGGAACTTGGGGAAATAAATAGTGATGTCTTGAGGAGTGTACATATTACAGAGAGGGAGGTGCTGGAAGTCTTAACGCGCATCAAGGTAGATAAATCTCCGGGACCTGATGAAATGTATCCCAGGACGTTATGGGAGGTTAGGGAGGAAATTGCGGGTCCCCTAGCAGAGATATTTGAATCATCCACCGCTACAGGTGAGGTGCCTGAAGATTGGAGGGTAGCAAATGTTGTGCCTTTGTTTAAGAAGGGCGGCAGGGAAAAGCCTGGGAACTACAGACCAGTGAGCCTGACATCTGTAGTGGGTAAGTTGTTAGAGGGTATTCTGAGGGACAGGATCTACAGGCATTTGGAGAGGCAGGGACTAATTAGGAACAGTCAGCATGGTTTTGTGAGAGGAAAATCATGTCTCACGAATTTGATTGAGTTTTTTGAAGGGGTAACCAAGAAGATAGATGAGGGCTGTGCAGTAGACGTGGTCTACATGGACTTCAGCAAAGCATTTGACAAGGTACCGCATGGTAGGTTGTTACATAAGGTTAAATCTCATGGGATCCAAGGTGAGGTAGCCAATTGGATACAAAATTGGCTTGACGACAGAAGACAGAGGGTGGTTGTCGAGGGTTGTTTTTCAAACTGGATGCCTGTGTCCAGCGGTGTGCCTCAGGGATCGGTGCTGGGTCCGCTGTTATTTGTTATTTATATTAATGATTTGGATGAGAATTTAGGAGGCATGGTTAGTAAGTTTGCAGATGACACCAAGATTGGTGGCATTGTGGACAGTGAAGAAGGTTATCTAGGATTGCAACGGGATCTTGATAAATTGGGCCAGTGGGCCGATGAATGGCAGATGGAGTTTAATTTAGATAAATGTGAGGTGATGCATTTTGGTAGATCGAATCGGGCCAGGACCTACTCCGTTAATGGTAGGGCGTTGGGGAGAGTTATAGAACAAAGAGATCTAGGAGTACAGATTCATAGCTCCTTGAAAGTGGAGTCACAGGTGGATAGGGTGGTGAAGAAGGCATTCAGCATGCTTGGTTTCATTGGTCAGAACATTGAATGCAGGAGTTGGGATGTCTTGTTGAAGTTGTACAGGGCATTGGTGAGGCCACACTTGGAGTACTGTGTACAGTTCTGGTCACCCTATTATAGAAAGGATATTATTAAACTAGAAAGAGTGCAGAAAAGATTTACTAGGATGCTACCGGGACTTGATGGTTTGACTTACAGGGAGAGGTTAGACAGACTGGGACTTTATTCCCTGGAGAGTAGGAGGTTAAGGGGTGATCTTATAGAAGTCTATAAAATAATGAGGGGCATAGATAAGGTCGATAGTCAAAATCTTTTCCCAAAGGTAGGGGAGTCTATAACGAGGGGGCACAGATTTAAGGTGAGAGGGGAGAGATACAAAAGGATCCAGAGGGGCAATTTTTTCACTCAAAGGGTGGTGAGTGTCTGGAACGAGCTGCCAGAGGCAGTAGTAGAGGCGGGTACAATTTTGTCTTTTAAAAAGCATTTGGACAGTTACATGGGTAAGATGGGTATCGAGGGATATGGGCCAAGTGCAGGCAATTGGGACTAGCTTAGTGGTATAAACTGGGCGACATGGACATGTTGGGCCGAAGGGCCTGTTTCCATGTTGTAACTTCTATGATTCTATGATTCTATGATTCTATGATAAGGTGGTAAAGAAGGCATATGGGATACTTGCCTTTATTAGCCGAGGCATAGAATATAAGAGCAAGGAGGTTATGATGGAGCTGTATAAAACACTGGTTAGGCCACAGCTGGAGTACTGTGTGCAGTTCTGGTCGCCACACTACAGGAAGGATGTGATCGCTTTGGAGAGGGTGCAGAGGAGATTCACCAGGATGTTACCAGGGCTGGAGCGCTTCAGCTATGAAGAGAGACTGGGAAGATTGGGTTTGTTTTCCTTGGAGCAGAGAAGGCTGAGGGGGGACATGATTGAGGTGTACAAAATTATGAGGGGCACAGATAGGATGGATACTAAGGAGCTTTTTCCCTTAGTTGAGGGTTCTATAACAAGGGGACATAGATTCAAGGTAAAAGGCGGGAGGTTTAGAGGGGATTTGAGAAAGAACTTTTTCACCCAGAGGGTGGTTGGAGTCTGGAACTCACTGTCTGAAAGGGTTGTGGAGGCAGGAACCCTCACAACATTCAAGAAGCATTTGGATGAGCACTTGAAATGCCATAGCATACAAGGCTACGGACCAAATGCTGGAATATGGGATTAGAGTAGACAGGGCTGATGGCCGGTGCGGACACGATGGGCCGAAGGGCCTCTATCCGTGCTGTATAACTCTATGACTCTATGACAGTAGTTTTGAAATGGAGCGGGACAGTACCTGTGGAGAGGGAACCATTTACAATGTCAGTTAGTATGAGGACCAGGGAAAGGAAGTTGGGTTTTGTGCTGTTCCAGAATCACCCAGATAAATGCTCTACTGAACCTTTTCCAAGGGAAGATCCTGACATCAGTTTAGCACCAATGCACTACAGTAAAACTGAAAGTAGAGATATCCCAGGTGTTAACATTGTATCATTCCGTTGCACAGTGTAAAGTGAAACAAAAATTTATGCCAAAACTGGGGTGAATTTTATACCAAGTTGTTAGTATAATAGCAACTCCATAATCCCACAGTCACTTTTAATTGAATGCTTTATTTACTCTTTTGCTCCCTCTCCCCCCTCCCCCACAATTTTCTAAGGGGGTGACCACAATTTGAACAAGTTACTTCTAACCATTTTGGAAATGTAAGTTATGGCCTATTAAAGCTTAGTCTGTCACAATTATTTGGGTTAAAATGGGTAATACCAGCATAATCAGCTAGTTCTTAAAAAACCTCTTTAGTTTTTAAGATTTTAAATTGAAGCTTGTGAGCTCAAACAAATTGATTCACTGGATGGTTCAAAGCTAAAGTATGCTAGGGAATGGTATGATGTAGGTTCAGGGTTGTGATTCCCCATGTGCTGAGTTAGCAGTCTCAGCTATGCTGCATTGGCGAGGTACAAAGTAGGGGTCAAGTGGTTCTGCACTGGGGGAAGGGAAAATCAGGAGATTCATCTTGAGCTTCTATCTTGCATCTTCTTGTGGAAAGACAAGTCACTTTTCTACTTTTTGAACCTCTAAATCACACAAGATGGTTGTAATTAAGAATTCCCTGACCTAGAAATTCGTTTGGCCTGTTTTTGGGTGCAACCCAAGTGATAATAACAACTGCCGCACCTAAACCGATGGACGGGAGGACCACGCGATATTGGTCCTCTTGCTTCATCAGGAGGCAACTTGTGTACTGCGCGCACTAGTTGCGCTCCAACAGGCAGATCACCAGACATGGGGAGGAGCAAAATCAGGGAAGTCCTGGAGGGAGTTGATCAGATGGAAGGCGAACACAGGCCAGGTGGAGCCCGCAGTTTTAATGTGGAGCCAGGAGGAGCACACCTGTGCAGTGCAAGCTCTGACAGATTTTTGGCAAATATGGCAGAAGGATCGTGCAAGAGGCACATCACGCATCTTTGCAAATTTAAATTAGGCCAGCACTGCTTTTAGCCGGCCACCTGGGCTAATATGGCAGCAGCCATTATACCACAAATCGAATACAAAACCCCAACACATGATATTGGACCCTTCGGTGCCCATTTTTGCCTGAAAAACAGACGCTGAGCAATCCAATTTTTAGGCCACTGTCTAGCGTATTGAACCTGATTCCTGACATTCCAGGCTACTAATGTATTGCACCATTTTAGATGGCTTCACCCATAAGAGCTTCAAAGAGAATTTGAATGGTTTCAGCCTGCTATTGGTGGAAGCCTGAGAGCAAGTTTAGTGAATTCACGTTTGATACCACTCTTTCCAATATTTTGTATTGATTTTTAGCACAGTAAATATGCAGGGTTTGCAGTTTTATGAATACTTGTGAGGGCAGATTTATTTCACTTACCACGTTGTTAATTTAAAAATCTTTCAGATCACGGATTTACTGCTGGCTTGTTTACTTTATAGATATAAATGACACAACTGCATTTTTACAGTCATTATAACATTCATAAATCATTACGTCACTCACATCCACTTAAAAGCAAAGAACAATATAAATCCTATTTACACTAGCAGATCTCCCTTGGTGTTGCTTACAGTGAGTCAGAGGAAATGCTGTTTTATAACAATAGTGTAATAATATGTGATGCAGAATGTATTATTTTCAGAGCCGGTGACTTGTAGTAAGCCACATTTTGTTATTATTACATGGCATTCCAGAATTTTACAGATGTTTTGGGGATCAAATTCAACAACTCTGAATGTTTTACCATAAAAACCATAAAGGAATGGCTTTGATAATTATTAAAGGTTCTTTTTACATAGAAATTACAATACTGAAACAGGCCATTTAGCCCAACCAATTCACGTTGGTGTTTATCCTCCATACGAGGATATAGTGCTATCACCTGTTTCGCACTACTGGCGAAGACCAATTTCACCCCTATGCCTCCTGCCATAAAGCCCGGTTTTCTATTAGATTTATTTTATGGCCTTATCCATTTGAGGTGCTGCTTTTAATATCTTGTAAACCTGAACCTCAAATCCCTCTGCTATTGCAGATCACCCAGCTTTCCCCCATTCAAAGTATAATTATTACTTTTATTTTTCTTACCAATATGTAACGCCTTGTATTTACTGGCAGTGAATTCCATCTGCCATTTTTTTGCCTATTCCACCATCTTATTATTATCTCCTTGCAGCTTCCTTTGGTCCTCATAATGCTTTCTATTTTGGTAATGTATATCATTTCTATGGGCGCTAAATTGGTCCATGTAGCGCCCATTGTTTCGGCGCTACACGGTCTCCTGGAGATCCAAGGATGTCTTGGATGTGCACGCACACTTCTAGGGTGACATGCGCTGGACGCCATCTTGGTAAAGGGTTTAGCGTGTGCACAAATAACGAATGCCGGCATCATATAAAGTAGGAAGAATATGTGTTTGATCAGTGTACAACGCTGATTTAAAGTGATACACACCATTTTGGCACTTAACGCTCCACTCAACGCACTGTTTTAACCGTGACATCTGAACATGTCTTAGAGTGCCTGAAGGACCCCCAATCAGTGCTATTTAAAGGGACCAGGCAGGATTTACAGGTTAGTTGCTGGATTATTGCTTCTGGCTGCCGATGCATTTGTATCTGTTTTTGGAGGCCTCCTATCCTTGAATACCACAACGAGGGGACGTAGACTAACATTTAGGGCCAGGACGTGCAGGAGTGAAGTTAGGAAACGCTTCTACATGCAAAGGTTGGGAGAAGTTTGGAACACTCTTCTGCAAATGGCAGTTGATGTTAGTTCACTTGTGAATTTTAAATCTGAGATTGATAGATTTCTATGAACCAAGGGTATTAAGGGATATGGGGCTAAGGCGGGAATATGGAGTTAGGTCACAGGTCAACCATGATCTCATTGAATGGCGGAACAGGCTCAAGGGGCTAAATGCCACTACCACTTGCTGCTTCCTGTTATACGCTACTTTCTCCTGCAAGAAAGCGGGATGTGTGTCTGGGTAATGTGCCTGTCATGGTTGAATAGCTGCCAGTGTGTGTGGTCTGTGAGTCGTGGGTGTGCGGCTTGCAACAGTGGTAACGTGTAAGGGTGAGAAGAAGCATCTGATTGGAGGAGTTGCATACTGATGGAAATAATTTATTGGTTTGTGGGTGATGGGGGGTGTAGTGTGTGATGCAGTGGCTGTGGCTAGTGGTACAGATGGTAGAAGATGCCACTTGACAGTTGACCTCACTCACCTTGACCACTCATGTCAAAGCATTGAACTTCTTCCTGCACTGCATCTATGTTCGTGGCACTATGCGCCTGGCATTGACTGCGTCCCCTGCTGTCTCCCACTGGCTTTTGAGCATATGCCTGGAGGGCCTCTTGCACCCCCCCCCACCCAACCCCCGCGGACATAGGATGTCCCTCCTTATGTCCACCTCTTGCACCAAGGCTTCTAGTGCATCAGCAGAGAACCTTGGTGCACGCTCTCTCGCAGGCCTGGTACCAACTCAGATTGGCAGATTGGTGAGGTCTGGCGTGCAGATTGGAGGATGTGGGATTTAGTAGTGCACAACCTTTATTCAATGTTTTAAAATAACTCAACAGTTTGTAAACATAGGGATGGGAGCTGCATCTGTGTTTTATGTGCACGATGTCTGATCTCCGTTCAGACTCCGTGCAGACCCGTATCTTATTTTTAGCAAATAACAGGTACTGGCTACCTTAAAGAGATGCAGGCTGCCTTTAAGAGGTGCAGCTTTTAAGAGATTCTGGCTCCCCCTGCTGGTGGAAAGTGCGACTGTCATTGAATCCTTGAGTCAACACAGGTTTTTAACGCTTGGCTGAGGTGAGTGTTCAGGCAGGGCACAGGTTAATCACGGATCGCGATACCTGTGCCCGGTTTCGGGGGTTAACCAATTTAACCCCCTATCTGTTTCCTTTTTTGAAGGTGGGGATACACTGGAGGTTGGTAGGTAACATAGCATATTGGGAGTAGGTATAAATGGATTAGCATTATTTGGGAGGAGGACTTTGGCCGCAGTTATGGGGGTAGCTCTGCTTTGGTATAAGTGAGAGATATTTCTACGACGGCAACACTATGGGGGTGAGGTGCGAGGGTTTGGGACCATTGGGTAGAGTTTACCTGCACCAGTGGATAAGGTGCTGGGATGTGATAGCACGGTGAGGACCCCATGGCTGTAGTACTGAGAAAGGGGCAATGGCCAGCAACACACGGCAAATTTCTTAGTCTAGAAGCACAGGGAAGCTTATTGGGGGAGATCCTAAACGGGTGTCTGAGGATCTCGAAGTGCTGAGGAGGGGGAGGTCTCATGGCACCAGGAGGGATTGCCAGGATTTGGGAGCAGTGGTGGGGGAGGGGGGTTGCTCTTGGAGTCTGGGAGAAAGAAATATGGCAGCATTGGGGTTGAGGCAAACCCATGAAAATGTGGCCCAATCTGCCCAGTCTGTTCCTAGCCTTCAGCTCAGGTCCTGGGCTTAAAACACCTTTTTAAGTGCAAAATCCACTGTTACTGTATTTGCTGACTGTACGCTGGCATACAATCAGTAAATACAGTATTTAGTGATTTTTAAACTTAAGACCAGTTTCAGGCCCAAATCTGAGCTGGCAGCCCAGGATTTCAAAAATGGGGTGGCTGATGAGCAAGAACTGGCTGGGGGGGGGGGGGCGGGGGGGGGGGAGGAATGGGTCAGCCACCAGGCAGTAAATGGTAGGGAAGTATGGACTGGGAACACATCCGGGGAGGGGGCTAAGATCCAAGAGGGGATCATAAAACCTCTTTCTCCATCTCTGTCCCTCTATCTCTGTCTCTATTTTTATCTTTCTCTTTCACACTGTCCTTTTCTCTCTCTTTTTCCTCCTTCCCCTCTGTATGTCTGTATCAGCTGCTTCTGTGGAAAGAAATGACTTCAGTAAGAGTGAACAGGCAGTGGAAGCAATATGGGTATAACTAAGGAACAGTAAAAGATGCAAGACTCTGGTGGGAGTTATCTACAGAACTTCTGACAGTAGTGATATAGTGGGTGACCAGGCATGCATGTAGCAGAAACAATGTGGTTATAATGGGCGATTTTAATTTTCACGTAAACTGGGAGAAACCAAATAGTTCAAGTAGTAAAGGCAATGAATTTCTAAAATGTATTCGGGATGATTTTCTGGAACAATATATTTTAGATTTAGTGATCACTAACAAACCAGAATTAGTTAACAATGTGACTGTAAGGGAACAGCTTGCAGATAGTGACCATAATATAATTGATTTTGATATCATGTTTGAGAGAGAGAGAAGGGGGAGCCACAAACCAAGGCTTTAAATTTAAGTAAGGAAAACTTCAAAGGGATGAGAAATAAATTGACCACAGTAAACTGGGCTGAGCTGTTAATGGGTAAACCTACAGACAATCAGTGGAATGTATTAAAATAAGGTTTTGGTACAAAGCAAAACCAGTACATAACCCTAAAAGGCAACAACTCCACTTGTGCAGTTAACCATGGTCAACAAACAAGGTAAGAGGCAGTATGAAGCTAAAAGAAAAAGCTTACACAAATACAAGTAAAAGCAGAAATCCGGCAGCCTGGGAGAGCTATAAAAAGCAACAAAAGGATACAAAGAAAGTAATAAGAGTTGCAAAAAGGGCATATGAAAAAACTTGCAAGTGATATTAAAGCTAACAGTAAAGTTTTTATAAATATATTAAGAGAAAGAATGTGGTAAGGGTGAATGTGGGCCCATTAAAGATGGATACAGGTGATACTATAATGGGCAATAAGGAAATAACAGACTTGTTAAATGATTACTTTGGGGTTGATTTTAACTGAGGGCGCATCAGGGTGGGCAGGGGTGCTTGGCGGGAGGGAAATCCCAATGGGGAGCTCAGCATGCGATCCGGGCCATTTTAACTCCAGGGCCTTATATAAATAATCCAGGACAATCTCCATCCCCAAACGGGTGGGAGTGACATCAGGGCCGACAAGTGGGAGCAAAACCCCAGTCAGGAGCCCAAGGCAATGCTCCCCTGTGTAAAATCAGTGCTGGGCAGACGGTATGGAAGCCGATGATGATGCTGGGAGGGAGAAACAAGACCGGGGCTGGAGAGGCCCAGAGACTCCTTACGGGGCCCTGGGGAGCACTCCTGCTACTCCTGGCCCACAAGGATTCCAGAGAAAAGTAATTTCTTTAAATTTACCTTGGCCTCTTCTGACCATTCTGCGATCAGTACCTTTCTACGAGTTGCTGAATCTTCACAACTACAGTTTGCCTTTCTCTTCTTTGCCCTCTTCTTCCCTCAGCCAACATCCAAATTCTTCTGGAGCCTCTAATGAGTAATGATGTGGAGATGCCGGTGATGGACTGGGGTTGACAATTGTAAACAATTTTACAACACCAAGTTATAGTCCAGCAATTTTATTTTAAATTCACAAGCTTTCGGAGGCTACCTCCTTCCTCAGGTGAACGATGTGAAAATGAAATCCTCGAAATGAAATCGCATTTATAATTCACAGAACAATGCTTGGTGATTACAGACAGTTTTTTCAACTGCCCGTTGCCAAGGCAATCAGTGTGCAGACAGACAGGTGTTACCTGCCAGGTCTCAGAATATACAAATCACCAAAAAAAACAACAAACAAAAAAATGAGGACGGCCTCAAACGGGATCTTGGGTTCATGTCACGCTACACGTTACCCCACTAGCGAACAAATGTTATCTGTTTTTAATATAACGGGTCAGTTGCTGTCTTTTCTATGTTTCTACCTCTCTATCTCTTTTTTTTTGTTTGTTGTTTTTTTGGTGATTTGTATATTCTGTGAGACCTGGCAGGTAACACCTGTCTGTCTGCACACTGATTGCCTTGGCAACGGGCAGTTGAAAAAACTGTCTGTACTCACCAAGCATTGTTCTGTGAATTATAAATGCGATTTCATTTCGAGGATTTCATTTTCACATCGTTCACCTGAGGAAGGAGGTAGCCTCTGAAAGCTTGTGAATTTAAAATAAAATTGCTGGACTATAACTTGGTGTTGTAAAATTGTTTCTAATGAGTAAGGCCATCTAAGGTGGTGCAATGCATTAGTAGCATGGAATGTTAGGATGCAAATTCATGGCCTCTATGTGGTGAGCCGTCAATTTGAGCTGTTCTGTCATTTAAGTACAGAGCTAGACTATTCCCACAAGTCATGCTTGCACACTGCCTATCAGCCATTTTAAGAGTAGCTTTCAGAGACTCCAGGGAGTAGGTCACCGGCTCATTCTTGGTCAGGGAGTGTGATGCAGTGAGCAAAAGAGAAGGGTAAAATGAAAACACAAGACCCTTCTCATTCCCACCCCTCCACCTCCTCCACATCACTCCTAGTCTCAACAAGTATTGCTGTGGGAAGATGATGAGAACAAAAGAGAAATTGGAGGAAGAATTATCACCAGAATTCAAATGAGCCTCCTACTCCTAGAATCATCAAATGTTACAGCACAAAAACAGGCCATTTGCTCCATGAGGTCTGTTTTTCTCCACATGAGCCACCTAGACTAATCTAACATTCCTGCTCACTTCCCATACCCACTCCCCATATACTTTAATATTTCTGCTTCTAGTGACTGGCTTAGAGAGGCATTCTTGGAGGCCTGGAGCAAGTCAACCTTCTGCTATCTCAGCCACATGACAAAAAGTGATAAACAGAAAAAGTGCGGTCTACCCTCATTAGGAAATACATTTACTTTTATGTGGAATTAAAAGCTATACTTGGCTATCTTTTATACTGAAGTTGTATGAGACTCCAAATTCTTATAACCATAGAACTAAAAACAAATTGCACTAGGTCCATAACTTGTTGGTAGATCAAGTAGAGTGACCATGCAACAACAACAACTTGCATTTATATAGCGCCTTTAACTTTGTAAAACATCCCAAGGCGCTTCACAGGAGTGTTATCAAACAAAATTTCACACCGAGCCACATAAGGAGGTATTAGGACAGATGACCAAAAGCTTGATCAAAGAGGTAGGTTTTAAGGAGCGTCTTAAAGGAGGAGAGAGGTAAAGAGGTGGAGAGGTTTAGGGAGGGAGTACCAAAGCTTAGGGCCTAGGCAGCTGAAGGCACAGGCACCAATGGTGGATGTGCAAAATTAGGGATGTGCAAGAGGCAAGAATTGGAGAAGCGCAGAGATCTCAGAGGGTTGTAGGGCTGGAGGAGGTTACAAAGATAGGGAGGGGCGAGGCCATGGAGGGATTTGAAAACAAGGATGAGAATTTTAAAATCAAGGTGTTCCCAGACCAGGAGCCAATGTAGGTCAGCATGCACAGGGGTGATGGGAGAACAGGACTTTTTTTTTACTCGTTCATGGGATATGGGCATCGCTGGCAAGGTCAGCATTTATTGCCCATCCCTAATTGCCCTTGAGAAGGTGGTGGTGAGCCACCTTCTTGAACTGCTGCAGTCCACGTGGTGAAGGTTCTCCCACAGTGCTGTTAGGCAGGGAGTTCCAGGATTTTGACCCAGCGACGATGAAGAAACAGCGATATATTTCCAAGTCGGGATGGTGTGTGACTTGGAGGGGAACGTGCAGGTGGTGTTGTTCCCATGTGCCTGCTGCCCTTGTCCTTCTAGGTGGTAGAGGTCGTGGGTTTGGGAGGTGCTGTCGAAGAAGCCTTGGTGAGTAGCTGCAGTGCATCCTGTAGGTGGTACACACTGTAGCCACTGTGTGCCAGTGGTGAAGGGAATGAATGTTTAGGGTGGTGGATGGGGTGCCAGTCAATGGGGTTCCTTTGTCCTGGATGGTGTCGAGCTTCTTGAGTGTTGTTGGAGCTGCACTCATCCAGGCAAGTGGAAAGTATTCCATCACACTCCTGACTTGTGCCTTGTAGGTGCGAGTTAGGATACGGCAGCAGAGTTTTGGATGAGCTCAAGTTAATGGAGGGTGGAAGATGGGAGGCCAGCCAGGAGACCATTGGAATAGTCCAGTCTGGAGGTAACAAAGGTATGGATGAGGGTTTCAGCAGCAGATGAGCTGAGGCAGGGGCAGAGACGGGTGACATTACGGAGGTGGGAGTAGGGTGTTTTTGGGTAGGCTACATGGTAATCAGCCTATGTTGAGAGCAAAGAGGCGTTTGTGGTGAAAAATTGCTCTGTACATGTTCAGTTTGAAAGACAAACAGTTTGAATTCACGGTTCTGGCAGCAGTTAATTTGTGCAGTGTTTATCCTCCACATTTCCTATGATTCTCAGTTCACTTTCATCTCCTGCCTAATTGCCAAAATATTCTCTGCATGAGCAGCTCCACAAACTCTGATTACACAATGCAAAGCTTAATTTTACAAAGTATCCTTCCAAGCACTTCATGTTAATGTACAAATACTTTATTTTTTGTGCATTTGGGAGGAGCAAATAAACCAGCGGCCAAAAGGCATTGGCTTCGTAGAGGGCCAAGCAAATTGCAGTACCAATCAATCTAACCTTGCACTGAAGTATTGCCTCTACACATCACTAATTGGTCAAAAGGGTCTATCTGCACAGTTCAATGGAGAACCATCAATGTACATCATCCACTCTTAAACGATAAAGTGAGGCTGTCAATGAAAGTTATTGGCCGCCCTTGCAGAACTGATCAAATATTATAAGCGATAATTCTGTAATCTCAGCCTGGATTGCAAGCTGCTGAAACCCTCATCCATGCCTTTGTTACCTCTAGACTGGACTATTCCAATGCTCTCCAGTTCACCCATCACCTCTGTGCTCGCTGATCTACATTGGCTCCTGGTCCGGGAATGCCTCTATTTTAAAATTCTCATCCTTGCTTTCAAATCCTTCCTATCTCTGCAACCTCCTCCAGCTCTACAACCCTCCGAGATCTCTGCGCTCCTCCAATTCTTGCCTCTTGCGCATCCCTGATTTTAATCGCTCCACCATTGGCAGCCGTGCCTTCGGCTGCCTAGGCCCTAAGCTCGGGAATTCCTTCCCTTTAAGATGCTGCTTAAAACCTACCTCTTTAACCAAACTTTTGGTCACCTGTCCTAATATGTGGCTCGGTGTCAAATTTTGTTTGATAATCGCCCCTGTGAAGCGCCTTGGGATGTTTTACTACGTTAAAGGCGCTATATAAATGCAAGTTGTTATTGTACAACAATGTAGCCCCACTTCTCCAACTTGTGCACTCTGCTAGCAAGGCTCCACTATAATTTTTTTCTTTCTTCAGTGTCTTTTCTTGCCAAGCTGAAAAAGGCGAGCAATACATATGTTTGGGATACTATAGATAAATATTTAAATATTTTCACTTTTACATCACAATGGGGAAAAAAATCACGAGTTATCGGCATGTTGATCTTAACATTTTGTTCCCACACAGCTATGGAGTTGTGTGCAGCTCTTATTATTGGCCTCTGGGAGGCTCCCTTATACCATGTTTTTTTAATGCGCTGTGAGTCCAGTCCCTACTTTATGCATGAACTTGGGGGGTGGGGAACAGTTTCCATAAGCCTTACTTCACACAAATCTGGTAAACAGACTGAAATGTGGGCGGCCATTCTTTGTGGGCTGTCCAATCTTGATTCATTATTTTAATAGTTTACAGCGAGCTTATGTAGCAGCAAGAGTCCACAATTTACAGGGTAAGAAAATCTGATTTTCAGTCAGGATTTTTATTGTTGAATAATGGACGCATTCAATTCAATTTTTTTCCTTTCAGGGGAATGAGAATTATCAGATTTTTGGCAGATTTCAGCATCTTCTCATCTCAAAATGGTTGCCCATCTAATTAAAGCAGAACTTTGAACAGTACTTGTAAAGTGTCAGTAGATGTCACTACTGCCCTTACATACAAAGCTTGTTGGACACCTAGTAATTACTAAAAATATACTCCTGAAATACAGATTTTTTTTTAAAGTTTTTGTTTTAAATTGACTTTCTTTCAGCTGACTGGAGTAGTATTGTAGTATCATTTGCTGGAGGGACATTTTTCTAGAATGTACCACCTTTTTCACTAGTCATCTCCAGTCCTCCTTGGCTGTTGAGTAAGGCTGCTGTTTATTAAAGTTTCTTTATTTTCATGTTTGTAATGATACTTCAGTAGTGACCATCCTTTATTAACAACATTTTTTCTACTTAATGAAAACCCTATTATTGTGCAATAACTGTGCTTATGAAATGGATCAAACACAGAGGAAGGAAACTCCTGCTGCACGTTGCCTTAGAGGCTTTTGCATTCTTATGCAGTCAGATGCTAAACCATTTCCATCCTAGCGGGGTTTCTGCTTCATTTCTACCAGACCAGCAAATTATGCCGCTTTGGTTTAACAGAATCTGTACTTTTCACCATCAAAACTTAACATCATTTCTGTTTTGTTTCGGCATCGTTTTATTTTCTCTTTGTCATACTAAGCCAAATTTACACTATTTGGGATTGTACAGAAAACTCTACTTTGGCAGTTATAAAGACAACTCTGCAAATTCTTAGCAGTTTTGCTAGTTTACCATATTGTAACTAGTTCTATAACTCTCTCATGACACAGATAACAATTGTTTTGTTTTCAGACTTGTAGATTACTTGTTTAAGAAAAGGAACTTTGAAATGTATGAAAGAATTTGATACGTAGATTTGATTCTAAGAAATGTCATTGAATTTCAGTAAAGTGTATTGGTGGCTGTACAAATAAGTTTACTTGCAACACTGAAGAGATTCTTTTAGGCCATTTTGGTGAAGTGCCTTGCTTTTCAGTTTTTGCTGCTCTGATTCTTCTCTAGGCCACATACCCCTACAGATGGCAGGGTGGGATGTTGGGGCTGCTGCCATTTGTATATTCTGGGTTGAGGCACAAAGAATATTTGCCCTGTCGAATTAAATGAAGTGTAATGGTGATCTATTTACTTAGGTTTTTCCCCTCCTTTTCTTCCCCTCTAAAACAGGAGAACACAAGTCAGAGGAAGTCACGCTCAGACTGTATAGTGCTCTGGTCAGACAATACCTTGAGTACTGTGTGCAGTTCTGGTCACCGAAAAATAAGGGAGGCATTCGGGTCTTGAATGCAGTACAGAGAAGAGCCACAACACTGATTCTTAGGGCTCGATTTTCCCGGGAAAATGTAGATGCTGGGGTGGGGGGGCTTCGAAAATCGTTAAAACACAAAATCAGCCTACCTTTCTACCCTGCTCCGATGTCCGATGTCTCCCTCTCCGATCTCCCCTCTTCACCCCCCCATGTCCCTCAATCTCGCCTCTTCACCCCCCCCCGATGTCCCCCCGATCGCCCCCTCTTCACCCCCCCATGTCCCCCCTATCTGAAACCAGGCGTGAAGGGCTGGATCAGGCAAAAAGAAACAAAAAAAAATACATTAAAAACCATTGCATGAAGTTAAAACATAAAATCAACCTACCTTTCTACCCTGCTCCGATGTCCGATGTCTCCCTCTCCAGTCTCCCCCTCTTCGCATCCCCCAATGTCCCCCCGATCTCCCTCTCTTCACCTCCCCCAATGTCCCCCCGATCGCCCCCTCTTCACTCCCCCGATCTCCCCTCTTCACTCCCCCCGATGACCCCCCTGATCGCCCCCTCTTCACCCCCCCCCCCGATGTCCCCCGATCTCCCCCTCTTCACTCACCCCGATCTCCCCCTCTTCACTCCCCCGATCGCCCCCTCTTCAACCCCCCCCGATGTCCCCCGATCTCCCCCTCTTCATTCCCCCTGATTTCCCCCCGATCTCCCTCTCTTCACCCCCCCCCGTGTCCCTCAGTCTCCCCTCTTCACCCCACCATGTCCCTCAATCTCCCTTCTTCACCCCCACGATGTCCCCCCAATCTCCCCCTCCTCACTCCCTCCAATATCCCCGATCACCCCCTCTTCACCCCCCCCGTGTCCCCCCATCTCCCTCTTCACGCCCCCCAATGTCCCCCCGATCTCCCCCTCTTCACCCCCTCCCCCCGATCTTCCCCTCTTCCCCCCCCCCACCCCCCCATTCTTTCACTCTTCCCCCCCCCCACCCCGATCTTCCATTCCAGCGCCGGATGATGTCTCGCTCTCTCTCCTTCTCTTCCCCCCCCCTCCGCCCCCCCCCCCCCCCTTCCCCCACCCACCTCGCGTTGCAGCTCCCGAAAAGCATGTTAATCACCCTCAATTACGATGCGATTGTGTCGGAAACGGTAAGGTTTGTTTATTCGGGTTTGCCAAGTGCACCTTCACTCCCTCTCCCGTTCCCAACCCGCCACCTTTTCAAAATTGAGCTCTTAGTGTCAGAGGACTGAAGTATGAGGCTGGAGAAATCTGGAATTTTCAGCCTTAAAATGAAGTAACTGAGAGATAACTTTATAGAAACATATACTGTGACACATGTCCTCACCTGCACTAAAGCTTATGTCCACTTCATCCATGTCCTTGCGAAGCTTCACTGGCTCCCGCTGTCCCAGAAAATCAACTTAAAGAATCTAGTCCTCACCTTCAGGTTCCTCCTCAGCCTCACCTCTCTATGGGGTGATTTTAGGAGGCATCTGCGGGTGCGTTGGGGGCGGAAATCCCGTTCGGGTTCGAAAGCCGGCTCCAACCCGCCGACTTCCGAGTTTCCCAGTTACCCACCCGTGTGCACCCAAAAACGGAAGTCCCGCCGGCAATTAAAGCCGGCGGGATGACAGTTAAAGAGCCAAATGTACCTCATTGAGGTACTTAAGGCACTTTACCTGTGACAGATGAAGGGATTAGGAAGATTTTTAACTTACCTGAGTGGCTTGCCCCCCGCTTCTGATTCACGCCTGCTGAAACCAAGCGTGAAGGACCGGATCAGGGAAAAAAAAACAAAATAAATTAAATAAAAAACCATGCAAGGAAGTGAAAACATATTTGAAACCTGCTCCGATGTCCGATGTCTCCCGCTCCGATGTCTCCCTCTTCACCCTCCTGATGTCCCCCTCTTCACCCTCCCGATGTCTCCCCGATCTTCCCCTCTCCCCCCCCACCTCAATCATCCCTCCCTGATCTTCCCCTCCCCCCCCCAATCTTCCTCTCTCTCTTCCCCCCCCCAGTCTTCCATTCCAGTGCCGGATGACATCTCGCTCTCTCTCTTTCTCGCCCCCCGCCCCCTCGTGTTGCAGCTCCTGATGGCAGCCAGCCCGTCAATCAAGCTAGCTGCCGGGCGTGAAACCTGGAGAGGATGTTAACCACTATCAATCGTGTCGGAAACAGTAAGTTTGGTTCATGCGGGTTTGCCACAGGCACCTTCATCACCCCCCACCCCGCTGCCAACCCACCACCATGGTAAGATTGAGCCCTATATCTTTGACTGTTTGCCACTGTGCACTTTCACTCAGCCAAAGGTGTATGATGCTCCTCCCATGGCAATTGCCAGTACCATTCAGTGATTGGATGGTAAGTAGGAATGACACATAGAGGGTAAGAAGGAAATCTATTCCTTCCTCCACTCAAAGGTAAATCATCTCTGCAGCTCCATCTGGAAAACGGGGTAAGAAAGTGCAAGACTGTGGGAGATCAATTTAAGTGATTAGGACTTGAATTCACAGACGAGTGGCTTTCACTACCCAGTGTACACATGAACTGTGCTGGATTTTTGTGTTTGAGTATTGGAGATTCATCTGAGATAGCAAAATGGCCCTGAAATTCATTGGGGTTGCCCTCAATCTCTAACTCCGACGGAACCCCTGAAAAAGTGCCAGTTACAACGGGAGACCAGGAGACCTCCCACAGAATTTAGTTGGATAAGTGTTCACTAACCCGTGAAATTTTAAATTAAAGTGAGCTTGACACCAATATGATCTCTATTCTGATGGTTAAAGTGGGCTGGAACACTATTCTGTGGAAATCTGTCATTTAACACTAAAATCTCCTGCATTTAATTCATGGTTTTCATTGCTTTCTGTATTTAAGCATGGGTAAGAGCAATCTCATGGTCCAAATCTCTTGCCATCAGTCTGCAAAGCTGATACGTGCCCACTACAGCCCACTGCCATCACTTTCTGAAATTGACGCAGGAAATGACCAATCACAGCCTGCACCTGCAATATGACACGATGCTCCGCCGATCAGTATGACTAAACCACTGGTTTTCCCATATCGTGGAAAAAATAAACAACGATGGAATGTGATTCCCAAAATGCCAGTAAAAATCCTAAGTACTACAAGTGGAATGTGACTTATTCAGTCACCGTTGGTCCTGAATGTGGGGCTCTGGTAGTTAGAGAGGTTAGAAGGACAAAAAAAAGGATGTTATTGACTAATAAGCTGCCAGATGGCAAGAGGCAGCTATGTTTCTGTATTTTTGCCAGTGTAAAATTTAAGTTTTTTTTATAGCTGTTTCATGGTTCTGCCAGCACTAACATGAGTCCCATTGTCCCGAGTTCCAACACTGGACTTGAACTGTGGTCATTTCTAGTATGAAATGGAGAAAGAATCCTATCTTGCTGGCTAAGACTGCATATTTGCACTGCAATAGCTATTTGTTCCCTAGCCAAGAACAGCCAACCCTTTCAGGAAATAAAACATTGAATTTAACTTTATTCCACCTCAGTTATCTGGCACAGGGCTGATGTTACAAGTTAGTGCTGTTTCTTCAATGAGTAGAATTCTGCTTGCAAGCCGTTTTGTCCGAGAATTGCTTTGCAGGCTTGTCCTATGGTCCTGAGTCGGTGCATGAATAAGTGTCTTAGCCAGTAAGTGGTAAGAGTAGTTGTAAAAGGTACACATGCTTGGGTTTATCTTAGCATCAACAATAGATAAATAATTTGCAGATACCTTTAGGACCCAATAACTAGATGTAAAGCATGCTTGAGGAAAGGAAATGTGGTTGTTTTGGGGAAAGGAGAACAAAGAAGATTTTTCTTTCTAACGTAACTGACCTGACATTTAGCCTGTAACGGGTGATTATAGGAAGAACTTGCCTTTATATAGCATCTTTCACATCCTCAAGATGTCCCACACCAATTCACAGCAAATTAAATACTTTTAAAGTATGTTTTATAAACAAATGTAGCAGCCAATTTCTGCATGGCAAGGTGCCACAAATAGCAAATGAGTTAATTTTTTTTGGTGGTATTCGGTTAAAGGATAAATGTTGGCCAGGACATTGGGAGAACTTGCTTTTCTTCAAATAGTGCCATGGGATTTTTTTATGTCCACTTGAACAGGCAGATGGGCCTCTGTGTAAAAATTCTTATCCAAAAGACAACGCTTTTTTCATGAAATATACTTTATTCATAAAATTTGCAGCAATACATACAATACAGTTCTCATATCACATTCCAAACGTACACAATACAGATTATACAATTTGCAGGTTACACCAAGTGCAGTTCAATGAACACATTGTACATAATTACAGTTCATGACACTCTAGGGTGCCTCGTTGTATTACACTCAATACAGATTGTTGATTACAGATTCACTACAGGTACATTACATCAATTTGAATTTTACATTCTGCCCAGGGGGGGTTTTCCCTGATTACAGCCCCTCGGTATACAATGGCGGGAAGGCTCTAAATGGCTGCCTTTCCCCACAGAAGACAACACCTCTGCCCATGCATCACTCCATCACTGAAGCGCCAATCTAGATTATGTACTCAAGTCCTGGAGTGGGTCTTGAACCAAATCCTTCTGACTCAGAGAGTGCAACCATGAACCAAGCTGACACTTAAGTAAATATAGTGTTTGACAGAAATGCTTATTCAGTAACTTAACCCCAAGGTATGTTGGTATGGAGATGCACACCCTCTCTCACAGCTGACCACTGATTTAAAAAAAATAAAATTCTGAAATTCTACCAAATTCATATAAAATTCCCATTTTTGAGCCCTCTCCCATATTATGTTTTTCATGTACCCTAAAAATATTTTGTACAGTAAAGGTCATCTACTAAATTGTTATTCCTTGGTAGAAAGCCACAAATTACCTGTGCTTTTTTTTTGTCATTGCAGGTTTATGACTGATGCTGCTCGCCGAGAACAAGAATCCCTGAAGAAAAAGATTCAGCCAAAACTATCTTTATCATTATCAAGTACTATTCCTCGAGGAAGTATTTCTACACCACAGCGTCACAACAGTGGCAGTCTTACTCCTCCAGTCACCCCACCTGTTACTCCATCGTCATCATTCCGAAGCATTACTCCCACAGGTACAAAAGACAAATAAGTCCTTTAATGAACCTAAGACTGAATCTGCAAATGTAGTTTTTTAGTCTTGAGGTAATCGATCTCGGTTGAAATGGTAATTGTGACTGCTATAATTGACCATGGTCCTTCTGTAATGAGGAGGGGGAAGATCAGGCCGGGTTCCTGCTTCTGATTACTACCTCATGACCTCCTGCTAAAACGTGCACATATGTGAATGATGGCCCTTCACAGTCAGAAAGCCTGCCAATATTCAGTTAGCTACATGTGCGAGGTATCGGAGAGTTGCCAGTACCCATGGAACCATACCCTTAATTTAGTGGCTCAACCTCAGTGGCTTCAGGTGGGGAGGGGGAGAAATTTGAGAATTAAATTTTTTTTAGGACTAATGAAGTAGATTTAAAGAGAACGCACTTGGGAAATTAAGGTTAAAGAGGTGCAGTGGAGAGCAACTAAGATGAAAGAGACCACCTATGGGAAGTAGATGACAAAGGAAAGTAAGAAGTAAAATACCTGAGGGATGTAAAAATTAAAAGAGGGCACCAAATAGAAGTAAACTCCAAAGGGAACACATGGGATTATAAAACATTAAATCAAATGGGAGCAACAGGAGAAATACTACAAGAAAGGGAAACAGCAGAGAGAAGTATAAGTAAGATGGACATTATGAAGTGGTTTTTTTATTCGTTCATGGGATGTGGGCGTCGCTGGCGAGGCCAGCATTTATTGCCCATCCCTAATTGCCCTTGAGAAGTTTTTGCTGTGGATGAATCTGTCGGTTAATCAGTAATCTTAAAGAATGAGTTATGGGACCTAGATATTGGATTACTCAGGCGAGAAACAGGCATTGAAGGGTCCAATATCGCATACTGGAGTTTTGTGCCCGATATACGGTGCAGCATGGCCGTCAGCATATTGGACCGCGCTGCTTTCAGGTGTCCCTGGCAGCCGACTGAAAGCACTGCTGGTCCAATTTAAATCGTTTAAACTAGATAGGCGTAAGGGAGGGCAGGGAGGAAACAGTGTCCCAGACAAGACAAGTCATCGGGTGTAAGGTAATCAACAAGCAGGTATGGACTTAGAAACCCAGAAAGACTCATGAACTGGACACCAGGAATAATTGGTAAACTGGACACTGGGGAACGTGAGAGCAGGCAAATCTATTATAAGAGATAGAAAACTTCAAGATGAATTGCTGTGGTTAGACATCTCTAATGCTAAAAACTTCAACCTAACACTAGGGGATTGCAAAAGACCACTGGGTCAACGTAAGATGGAGGACAGTTTGCTCTGTGAAGAGATAAGAAGGGTATGTAAAAACAAGAAAATTATTTTAATGACAGACTTCATTCAACCTAATATAAACTGGGAAAACCCAATTGGTTTAGAATCAGAGTAGTACATAACTACTTCTTGACCAAGTGTGTCAGGGAAGCCACAAGAGGCATTGCTGTGGTATTCATTAATGACCCAAGAAATGGAAAGCGTAGCACCCCTGAGGAATAGCGACCACCGAATGATAAAACTTAACATGATCTGGGAGTCAGAAGTACATAAGTCCAAGAGGTATATAACATCAAAAGGGCTAAATTCAATGAAATGAGGAATTGACTAAAACAAATCAATTGGGGAAGATTTTTCAACAACACTTCAATGGGAGACAAATGGAACACTTTTAAAGGTATAATGCTGAGCATGCAGAATAAATACATTCCCAGCACCAACAAGCTCTAACTAAGCAAACATGATCCTAGATGGATTAACAAACAAATAAAAAGTGAGATAAAGAGGAATAATGAAATGGCAAATCTTGCAGGAAGAAAGGGGAGGTAGCTCACGGATGGATACAAGAAAATGCAGAAAGATGTTAAATGTATGATCAAAGGGGGAACGAGAGACCTAGAAAAAGGCATAGTAGCTGAGGCTAAGCATAACAGTAAAACATTCTTTCAGTAGCACAATAGGAGAGGAGTTAAATCAGAGATGAAAATCATAATTGAAACTAAGGATGAGCATAAAATGGTAAATATCCTGAATGACTACTTCCTCCTAAAAGACATTCATCGGTAAAAGAAAACCTCACCAGCTAGCAGCCAATCAGCTCCTTCCCTTGTGCTGACGTCACTCTTGATTTTCTCACTCCGCTTCTTGAAGCCTCAAACTCTTTATCACTGATCCCGCTCTCCACTCTCTCTCTCTCTCTCCACTCTCTCTCTCCTCTCTCACGCCTCCTTTCATCACTGATCCCGCTCTCCACTCTCTCTCTCCTCTCTCCACTCTCTCTCTCCTCTCTCGCGCCTCCTTTCATCACTGATCCCACTCTCCACTCTCTCTCTCTCCTCTCTCATGCCTCCTTTTATCATTGATCCCGCACTCCACTCTCTCTCCCCACTCTCACTCCTCCTTTGATCGCTGATCCCGCTCTCCGCTCTCTCTCTCGCTCCTCCTTTTATTGCTGAATCCACATTCTGCTCTCTCTTTCCTCTCTCGCTCCTTTTATCGCTGTTCCCGCGCTCTGTTCTCTCGCTCCTCCTTTTATTGCTGAATCCAGGTTCTGCTCTCTCTCCCCTCTCGCTCCTCCTTTTATCGTCAATCCTGCACTCTGTTCTCTCTCTCCTGTCTCGTCCCTTCTTTTATCGCTGATCCCGCCCTCTGCTCTCTCTCTCCTCTCTCGCTCCTCTTATCGCTGATCCCGCATTCTGCATATAGATTGGGCAAACCAAATTAGCACTGATACTGTGGAGGACA
Organism: Heptranchias perlo; assembly: GCF_035084215.1. Classification (NCBI taxonomy): domain Eukaryota; kingdom Metazoa; phylum Chordata; class Chondrichthyes; order Hexanchiformes; family Hexanchidae; genus Heptranchias; species Heptranchias perlo. The sequence goes on along the minus strand of NC_090326.1, from coordinate 68,547,658 downwards.
AATTCCTGGAATGTATACGAGATGGTTTTCTAGATCAGTATGTTGAGGAACCAACTAGGGAACAGGGTATTTTAGATCTAGTATTGTGCAATGAGAAAGGGTTAATTAATAATCTTGTTGTAGAGGAGCCCTTAGGGAAGAGTGACCACAATATGATAGAATTCTTCATTAAGTTTGAAAGTGATGTAGTTCAATCCGAAACTAGGGTCTTAAATCTAAACAAAAGAAACTACGAAGATATGAGGCGCAAGTTGGCTGTGGTTGATTGGGGAAACACATTAAAAGGTATGACGTTAGACAGGCAATGGCTAGCATTTAAAGAATTAATACATAGTTTGCAACGAATATATATTCCTTTAAGGCACAAAAACGCAACAGGAAAAATGGTCCAACCGTGGCTAACAAGAGAAATTAAAGATAGTATTAAATCAGAGGAAGAGGCATATAGAGTTGCCAGAAAAAGCAGTAGGCCTGAGGATTGGGAGCATTTTAGAATTCAGCAAAGGAGGACCAAGGAATTGATAAAGAAAGGGAAAATACGATATGAGAGTAAACTAGCGAGAAACATAAAAACGGAATGTGAAAACTTCTATAGGTATGTAAAAAGGAAAAGACCGGCGAGGACAAATGTGGGACCCTTATAGACCGAGACGGGAGAATTTATATTGGGGAATAAGGAAATGGCAAAGAAATTAAACAAATACTTTGGGGGTGATTTTAGGATGCAAATGCAGGTGCGTTGGGGGCAGGGGGGCTCCGAAAATCGCGCAAATCCCGTTCAGGTTCTAAAGCCGACTCCAACCCGCCGACTTCCGAGTTTCCCAGGGACCCACCTGTGTGCGCGCGGGCGACCTGAAAGCGGAAGTCCCGCCGGCAATTAAAGCCGGCGGAATGACAGTTAAAGAGCCAAATGTACCTCATTTACCTGTGACAGATGAAGAGATTAGAATGATTTTTAACTTACCTGGGCGGCTTGCCCACCGCTTCTGAACCAGGCGTGAAGGGCTGGATCAGGGAAAAAGAAACAAAATAAATTAAATAAAAAACCATGCAATGAAGTGAAAACACTAAATGCACCTACCTTTGAAACCTGCTCCGACGTCCGATGTCGCCCTCTTCACCCTCCTGCTGTCCCCCCGATGTCCCCCTGTTCTCACCCTCCCAATCTTCCCCCGAAGTCCCCCAATCTTCCCTTTTTCCCCCAATCTTCCCCTCTCCCCCCCACCCCCCGATCTCCCCCCCCGGTCTTCCAGTCCAGTGCCGGATCTTCCATTCTCTCCCCCCCACCCCGCCCCCGGTCTTCCAGTCCAGCGCCGGATGACGTCTGGCTCTCTCTCTTTTTCCCGCCACCCCCTCACGTTGCAGCTCCTGATGGCAGCCAACCTATCAATCAGGCTAGCTGCCGGGCGGGAAACCCGGAGAGGACGTTAACCTCTATCAATCAACGTGCGATTGCGTCGGAAACTGTAAGTTTGGTTCATGCGTGTTTGCCACGCGCCCAATCGCCCCGCCGCTGCCATCCCGCCTCCCTGCTAATATTGGGGCCTTTGTGTCTGTCTTCACAGAAGAAGACACAAAATACCTCCCAGAAATACTAGAGAACCAAGGGTCTAGCGAGAATGAAGAACTGAAAGAAATTAGTATTACTAAAAAAAATAGTACTAGAGAAATTAATGGGACTGAAAGTCGATAAATCCCAATGACCTAATGATCTACATCCCCGGGTTTTGAAAGAGTTGTCCATAGAGATAGTGGATTCATTAGTTGTCATCTTCCAAAATTCTACAGATTCTGAAATGGTTCCTACAGATTGGAGGGTAGCAAATGTAACCCCACTATTTAAGAAAGGAGGGAGCGAGAAAACAGGGAACTACAGACCTGTTTGCCTGACATCAGTAGTAGGAAAATGCTAGAATCTATTATAAAGGATGTGCTAACAGGACACTTAGAAAATAATAATAGGATTCGGCAGAGTCAACATGGATTTATGAAAGGGATATCATGTTTGACAAACCGATTGGAGTTCTTTAAGGATGTAACGAGTAGAATAGATAAGGGGGAATCAGTGGATGTGGTGTATTTGGATTTTCAGAAGGCTTTTGATAAGGTCCCACACAGGAAGTTGGTGAACAAAGTCAGAGCACATGGAATTGGGGGTAATATACTGGCATGGATTGAGAATTGGTTAACAGACAGAAAACAGAGAGTAGGAATAAATTGGTTTTTTTCAGGTTGGCAGACTGTGACTAGTGGGGTACCGCAGGGATCGGTGCTTGGGCCCCAGCTATTCACAATCTGTATCAATGATTTGGATGAGAGGACCAAATGCAATATTTCCAAGTTTGCTGATGACACAGAACTAGGTGGGAATGTGAGTTGTGAGGAGGATGCAGAGAGGCTTAAAGGGGATATAGACAGGCTAAGTGAGTGGGCAAGAACATGGCAGATGGAATATAATGTGGAAAAATGTGAAGTTATCCACTTTGGTAGGAAAAACAGAAATGCAGAGTATTTTTTAAATGGTGAGAGATTGGGAAATGTTGAAGTTCAAAGGGACCTGGGTGTCCTTGTACATGAGTCACTGAAAGCTAACATGCCGGTGCAGCAAGCAATTAGGAAGCCAAATGGTATGTTTGCCTTTATTACAAGAGAATTTGAGTACAGGAGTAAAATCTTACTGCAGTTATATAGGGCCTTGGTGAGACCGCACCTGGAGTATTGTGTACAATTTTGGTCTCCTTACCTAAGAAAGGATATACTTGCCATTGAGGGAATGCAACGAAGGTTCACCAGACTGATTCCTGCGATGGCGGGATTGCCATATGAGGAGAGATTAAGTAGACTAGTCCTGTATTAGAGAGTCATAGAGTCATAGAGTCATACAGCACGGATAGAGGCCCTTCGGCCCATCGTGTCCGCGCCGGCCATCAGCCCTGTCTACTCTAATCCCATATTCCAGCATTTGGTCCGTAGCCTTGTATGCTATGGCATTTCAAGTGCTCATCCAAATGCTTCTTGAATATTGTGAGGGTTCCTGCCTCCACAACCCTTTCAGGCAGTGAGTTCCAGACTCCAACCACCCTCTGGGTGAAAAAGTTCTTTCTCAAATCCCCTCTAAACCTCCCACCTTTTACCTTGAATCTATGTCCCCTTGTTATAGAACCCTCAACGAAGGGAAAAAGCTCCTTAGTATCCATCCTATCTGTGCCCCTCATAATTTTGTACACCTCAATCATGTCCCCCCTCAGCCTCCTCTGCTCCAAGGAAAACAAACCCAATCTTCCCAGTCTCTCTTCATAGCTGAAGCGCTCCAGCCCTGGTAACATCCTGGTGAATCTCCTCTGCACCCTCTCCAAAGCGATCACATCCTTCCTGTAGTATGGCGACCAGAACTGCACACAGTACTCCAGCTGTGGCCTAACCAGTGTTTTATACAGCTCCATCATAACCTCCTTGCTCTTATATTCTATGCCTCGGCTAATAAAGGCAAGTATCCCATATGCCTTCTTTACCACCTTATCTACCTGTTCCGCCGCCTTCAGGGATCTGTGAACTTGCACACAAGATCCCTCTGACCCTCTGTCTTGCCTAGGGTCCTCCCATTCATTGTGTATTCCCTTGCCTTGTTAGTCCCTCCAAAGTGCATCACCTCGCACTTTTCCGGGTTAAATTCCATTTGCCACTGTTCCGTCCATCTGACCAACCCATCTATATCATCCTGCAGACTGAGGCTATCCTCCTCACTATTTACCACCCTACCAATCTTTGTATCATCAGCGAACTTACTGATCATACCTTTTACATTCATATCCAAGTCATTAATGTAGACCACAAACAGCAAGGGACCCAGCACCGATCCCTGTGGTACCCCACTGGCCACAGGCTTCCAGTCACAAAAACAACCTTCGACCATCACCCTCTGCCTTCTGCCACTAAGCCAGTTTTGTATCCAAAGTGCCAAGGCACCCTGGATTCCATGGGCTCGTACCTTCTTGACCAGTCTCCTGTGGGGGACTTTATCGAAGGCCTTACTGAAATCCATGTATACCACATCCACTGCGTTACCCTCATCCACACACCTAGTCACCCCCTCAAAAAATTCAATCAAATTAGTCAGACATGATCTTCCCTTGACAAAGCCATGTTGACTATCCCTGATTAATCCTTGCTTCTCCAAGTGGAGACTAATTTTGTCCTTCAGAATTTTTTCCAATAATTTTCCTACCACTGATGTTAGGCTCACTGGCCTGTAGTTCCCCGGTTTTTCCCTACTCCCCTTCTTGAATAATGGTATTACATTAGCGGTTCTCCAGTCCTCTGGCACATCCCCTGTGGCCAGAGAGGTTCTGAATATATGTGTCAGAGCCCCCGCAATCTCCTCCTTTGCCTCACACAGTAGCCTGGGATACATTTCGTCCGGGCCTGGGGATTTATCCATTTTTAGGCCTGCTAAAACCGCCAATACCTCCTCCCGCTCGATGTTAATATGTTCGAGTATATCACAGTCCCCCTGCCGTATTTCTATGTCTACATCGTCCTTCTCCATAGTGAAAACAGATGCAAAAAATTCATTTAGAACCCCTCCTACATCTGCCGGCTCCACACACAGATTGCCATTTTTGTCCCTAATGGGCCCTATTTTTTCCCTAGTCATCCTCTTACCCTTAATATACTTATAAAACATCTTAGGATTTTCCTTTATTTTGCTCGCCAGTGTTATTTCATGGCCCCTCCTTGATCTCCTAATTTCTTTTTTAAGTATCCCCCTGCACTTTTTGTACTCCTCTAGGGCTTCCTCCGTCTTTAGCCTTTTGTATCTGCCAAAAGCCCTCCTTTTTTTCCTAATCCATTCTCGTATATCCCCTGACATCCAAGGTTCCCTGGAGTTCTTGGAACCACCCTTGACCTTTACGGGAACATGTTGCCATTGTATGGTCTCAATCTCCCTTCTGAAAGACTCCCATTGCTCCGATGCGGATTTTCCTACAAGCAGCTGATCCCAGTCCATTTTGGCCAGATCCTGCCTTATCCTATTAAAATCGGCCTTCCCCCAATTTAGAACCTTTATTTCCGGCCCCTCCCTGTCCTTTTCCATGACCACCTTAAATCTCACCGAATTATGGTCACTGTCACCAAAGTGCTCACCTACTAGCACTTCTTCCACTTGGCCGGCCACATTCCCTAGAATTAGGTCCAGTACCGCCCCCTCTCTTGTAGGACTTTCTACATGCTGGCTCAAAAAGCTCTCCTGGATGCACGTTAAGAATTTTGTACCCTCTAAGCCTTTTACACTCTGAGTATCCCAGTTAATATTGGGGAAGTTGAAATCCCCCACGATTATTACCCTATTATTTGCACAATTTTCTGAGATTTGCCTACATATCTGTTCCTCGATCTTCCCCTGACTGTTTGGGGGCCTATAGTACACTCCCATCAAAGTGCTTGCCCCCTTTTTGTTTTTAAGCTCCACCCATATGGCCTCATTTGAGGAACCTGCTAATATATCATCCCACCTTATGGCAGTAATTGATTCTTTAATTAATATTGCGACCCCCCCTCCTCTTATACCTCCCCCTCTGTCTCGCCTGAAGATTCTGTACCCCGGAATATTGAGCTGCCAGTCTTGCCCCTCCCTCAACCATGTCTCTGTGACAGCAACAATATCATACTCCCATGTGTTTATCAACACCTTCAGTTCATCCACCTTATTCGCAAGACTCCTTGCATTAAAATAGATGCCATCCAGCCTTGCCCTTACATATTTGCCCTGTCTTCCAAGCTGACTTGTTTTTTTCTCTATATTTGGCTGCACATCACCCCCTATTGTAGCTCCACTCTGTATCCCATCCCCCTGCCAAGTTAGTTTAAACCCCCCCCAACAGTGCTAGCAAACCTCCCCGCAAGGATATTTGTCCCGCTCTGGTTCAGGTGCAACCCGTCCGACTTGTACAAGTCCCACCTTCCCCAGAAGCAGGCCCAGTGATCCAGGAAACTGAAACCCTCCCTCCTGCACCAACTCTTTAGCCACGCATTCATCTGTTCTATCCTCCTATTTCTATACTCACTAGCCCGTGGCACTGGGAGTAATCCAGAGATTACAACCTTTGAGGTCCTGCTCTTTAATCTGCTACCTAGCTCCCTAAATTCTTGATGCAGGACCTCATCTCCCTTCCTACCTATGTCGTTGGTCCCAATGTGGACCACGACCTCTGCCTGCTCACCCTCCCCCTTGAGAATGCCCTGTAGCCGCTCAGTGACATCCATGACCCTGGCACCAGGGAGGCAACAAACCATCCTGGAGTCACGTTTACGGCCACAGAAACGCCTGTCTGTTCCCCTTACGATAGAATCCCCTACCACTATAGCTCTTCCACTCTTTTTCCTCCCAGCCTGTGCAGCAGAGCTACCCCTGGTGCCAGGAAGTTGGCTGCTGCTGCCTTCCCCTGATAAGTCATCCCCCTCAACAATATCCAAAGCGGTATATTTGTTTGAGAGGGGGACGGCCACAGGGGACCCCTGCACTGCCTGCCTGCTCTTCTTACTCTGCCTGGTGGTCACCCAATTACTTCCTGCCTGTACAACCTTTACCTGCGGTGTGACCATCTCACTAAACGTGCTATCCACGACGTTCTCAGCATCGCGAATACTCCATAATGAATCCATCCGCAGCTCCAGTGCCGCAATGCGGTTTGTCAGTAGCTGCAGCTGGATACATTTCCCGCACACATGGTCGTCAGGGACACCGGAAGGGTCCCTGGTTTCCCACATAGAGCAGGAAGAGCATAACACGGGGCTGGGCTGTCCTGACATGACTTACCCTTTAACTAATTAATTCAAATTAAATGAATCCCACCAATTTCACTTCAATTAAAAAGGTATACTCAAGGGCCCTTGCTGAACAGCAGTCCCCCACTACACAACAGAGACCAGAGAATCCACAAACTCTAACCTTAGACAAATTCAGCAGGAAATTACTCACCAGCCAATCACTTACCTCTTCCTTGGTGACGTCCCACTTGGATTACTTTTTGCTTCTTATTTATCTTAGGTCCAGGAGTTAAGTCCCTGTGATGTCGCACAGTAGTGGTCTCTTGGTGCAGGTCTGCTGCTGCTGCTTTTATTCCACAATCTCAGTCTTCTACTCTCAGGTCCACTACCGCTCTGCAGGAAAAGCAAGGCAAAGCAGCACCTCCTTCCCCCACTTCACCAAACTCCCACACTTACCGAACTCTCAGCACACTGTGTTGTCCTCACACCGTGCTGTCCGCACTGACAGGCCCCTGTATTTCTACAGTTGAGACTCAGATGAGTCAGGCCTGCCCCACCTTCAGGTACCAAATTGAATCTAGCTAACCAATTAACTTGCTACAGCATTCTCTAGAGTTTAGAAGAATGAGAGGTGATCTCATTGAAACATACAAAATTCTTACAGAGCTCGACAGGGTTAGATGCAGGGAGGATGTTTCCCCTGGCTGAGGAGTCTCGAACCAGGGGGCACAGTCTCACAGAATAAGGGGTAGGCCATTTAGGACTGAGATGAGGAGAAATTTCTTCACTCAGAGGGTGGTGAATCTTTGGAATTCTCTACCCCAGAGGGCTGTGGAGGCTCAGTCATTGGGTATAAAACAGAGATCGATAGATTTCTAGTTATTAAAGGCATCAAGGGATATGGGGATAGTGCAGGAAAATGGCATTGAGGTAGAAGATCAGCCACAATCTTTTTGAATGGCGGAGCTGGCTCGAGGGGCCGGATGACCTACTCCTGCTCCTATTTCTTATGTTCTTATGTCCTTATTCACAAGGGCAACATGCCCTCTCCAAACAATGATATGGCAAGTATAATCAATGACTTCGTCATAAATGAGGTGAGAGTCCTGGACAGGCTAAATGGGCTCAAAACTAATAAATCTCCTGGGATAGATGGTATTTATCACAGAACACTGAGAGAGACTTGGGAGAAAATTTGCAAGGGACTTACGATCATTGAGGGAGTCAGTGGACACTGAGAAAGGCTCAGTAGATTGGAAACAGGCTAATGTGGTGCCTATATCCAAAAAACGGTGACAAAACAGACACAGGCTACTACAGACACATTTGTCTTACTTCCATTCAATGTAAAATAATGGAATTGATTATCAGGAGTAAATTTGAGGACCATCTGCACATCAATTCAGCATGGATTCAAAAGAGGAAGACCCTGCCTAACCACCACCTCAACTATTTGACTCCAGGAAGCCCTATGAGGTGGTGTACCTCGACTTCCAAAAAGGCAGTCGATAAAATTTCCACATGAAAGGCCATTAATTAAACTTAAAGCTGTGGGGATTCAGGGTAAACCCTGTGAATGGATAAGAAACTGTCTGAAGGGTAGGTAACACTGAATACTCATTAGAAGAGTTCTGTCAAAGTTGAGAGGGAAAGACTGAGTGTGGTATCTCTGGGCTCGGTGCTGGGACCATTACTGTTTCTCTGTTTCTAATTTACATAAATGACCTAGATTCAGAAATTCAATGCAAAGTGCTCAAATTTGTAGATGGTACCAAACTAGGAGGGGCAGTGGAATCAAAAGAAGCAGCTCAAAAATTACAGAATAAGTTGGGCAAAATATGCACATAGGCATAACAGTGACAGATGAAGTTTAATGCAGACATGTGTAAAGTGCTACACTTAGGAAGGAAAAATAGACTTTGAATGATGTTGAAATAACTAAGGACGAAGCTGAAAGTGACCCCCAGTAGACTCAACACTAAATATGTCCTATCAATGCAGAGCAGCAGTCGACAAAGCTAATAGGATGTTGAATTACATCGCCAAAATAGTAAGTGAAGGGATTCGCAAAATTTCACATGTTCCCCCCACCCCGAAGATTTATTGGAGTTATTAAAGAAACCCTGGTGTGACTGTTTTAAAAAATCCAAGGTCTCTCAAAATGGCTGCAGTCAGACACATGGCCGAGGACCGGCAGATTTGAAATTGCATTCTCAACAACTTGGCAGGCTTCGTGTCTCAGACAGGTTTCTTTAAACAATGCAGCTGCATTCTAGCCCTGAGGCAAGCTATCAACATGGCCGGCCAACACATCAAAATTCGAGCAGGAAGTGATCGCAGGACAAAAGGTGAACCATCAAGGTACATTCGGAACAATGGTAAAGCAGTTAGCAAACAGATCGATACAGGAAATGTCCATTAATGTAAATGGGCCAGAGATGGGGTCCTTTGTCTTACGTTTCGTGCTTAAATCAAACAATGAAGCAAGCTGATAAGGTATGAAAAAAACCTGTTACCAAGAGGGTAGAACTGGGGCTGCCCAGTATCTCTCTCTCTTGGAGCTGCTCTCTTCGCCTCTTGGCCCTATCCTGTCTGTCTGCTAGCAACTAAGAAGGAAGCCATCCAGTAAACCTCGCAACCACATGTCGACGGCAGCAGCAGGCACAGAGGCCAGGCTTTTTCATCTGTTTTCACTGGTGAGCATTAATTTTCTGGCCGCCACAAGACAACCTAGCATAAGTGTAAGGTTGGGGGTTAAGGGATATTGCTAAACTTGTGATTTTAGAATTTTCCCTCGATGTGTCCGTTTCTTTCAACCCGATAAGTGTAAGACTGTATTACATCCATAGCGATTTCTTTATCTTCTGTATTATACTGTTTACCTTGTAGTTTTAGTTTTCTTATTAATAAACATTGGTTTTCCTTGTACCAATCCACTGGTCTGTTTGTCTGTCTTTGTTACCACTCGATAAGTCCTCAGCTCAGAATCAGGAAGGGGTAAGCGATTCGCAACCGCACTGCGGGCAGGGCAGCTCAGGAAAACATAACTAGCTGACCTATTATAAGCCCGTGAAACAGTAAAAAAAGAAACCCCTTACAGAAATGGCGAGCCAGGCAGGAGCTGAGGCGAAAGTGTGTAACAATTTCTGTAAGGGGTTTCTTTTTTTTACTGTTTCTCGGGCTTATAATAGGTCAGCCAGTTATGTTTTCCTGAGCTGCCCTGCCCGCAGTGCGGTTGCGAATCGCTTACCCCTTCCTGATTCTGAGCTGAGGACTTATCGAGTGGTAACAAAGACAGACAAACAGACCAGTGGATTGGTACAAGGAAAACCAATGTTTATTAATAAGAAAACTAAAACTACAAGGTAAACAGTATAATACAGAAGATAAAGAAATCGCTATGGATGTAATACAGTCTTACACTTATCGGGTTGAAGGAAACGGACACATCAAGGGAAAATTCTAAAATCACAAGTTTAGCAATATCCCCTTTAACCCCCAACCTTACACTTATGCTAGGTTGTCTTGTGGCGGCCAGAAAATTAATGCTCACCGGTGAAACAGATGAAAAAGGCCTGGCCTCTGTGCCTGCTGTTGCCGTCGACATGTGGTTGCAAGGTTTACTGAATGGCCTTTCTTCTTAGTTGCTAGCAGACAGACAGGACAGGGTCAAGAGGCGAAGAGAACAGCTCAAGAGAGAGATATACTGGGCAGCCCCAGTTATACCTTCTTGGCAACAGGTTTTTTTCATACCTTATCAGCTTGCTTCATTGTTTGATTTAAGCACGAAACGTAAGACAAAGGACCCCATCTCTGGCCCATTTACATTAATGGCCATTTCCTGTATCGATCTGTTCGCTAACTGCTTTACCATTGTTCCGAATGTACCTTGATGGTTCACCTTTTGTCCTGCGATCACTTCCTGCTCGAATTTTGATGTGTTGGCCGGCCATGTTGATAGCTTGCCTCAGGGCTAGAATGCAGCTGCATTGTTTAAAGAAACCTGTCTGAGACACGAAGCCTGCCAAGTTGTTGAGAATGCAATTTCAAATCTGCCGGTCCTCGGCCATGTGTCTGACTGCAGCCATTTTGAGAGACCTTGGATTTTTAAAACAGTCACACCAGGGTTTCTTTAATAACTCCAATAAATCTTCGGGGTGGAGGGAACATGTGAAATTTTGCGAATCCCTTCACTCCCCCCTGTGGATACTTAAACTTGCTTGAAGTGTCCATGCAAGGTGAGCAAAGATTTCTGACCGTCGCAAACAACCTTCCCCTTTATTTACCTATCCCTAATCCCTCGACACATACATTCCCTTACTTGGAGAGAACCCCAGTGTATGGCAGGCATTCGGATAGAAAACAAGGTTGAATTACAACAATCCCAGCACGGAGGGGTCCAAATACCCCTGCACCACTTGGGATGAAACAGTATTTCGCATACTATACAACACAACAATGAACAATCTTTATTCAAAATAACATCAAAACGTAAACATTACTTTATTGAAAACAACAAACGGAAGGGACCATCTTTATTAAAATAATGAAACAGGCTGCCATCACTCGCAAGGGATGCGTCCCCGAACTCACACGGGTGTTTCGTCTACCCGAGCATACTGGTCCTTCCATACCCTTTGTGTTCTAACTACTACCTCGAGACCCCTATTCCTACACTGGACGCAAACCAGATAGAGGACGATCCCGAGCTGACAGAATACTAGCACGTGTGATGCCAGACGAATCCAGGAGGGGACCTCTATATTCTCAAAGATGTCCCACCAGGGTGGGGTCGTAATACTCAGAATATCGGCCCCTATCTGGACAGTCTTCTGTTCCAGCATGTAAAAGTGTTTTTGGGACACCCCTACTGCTTTTAATAATTTAACGAGGTGTTCTGGGAGAGGGGGGATCTGATAGCCAAAGTGGGCTACATACTTTTGGAGGTTGGTGAAATTCTCTTTCACAGTGAGGTGAACAGTGGATGGTTCAGGGATGGGGACAATTCGTATCTGTGCCACTTGAACTTCTGCCTCGGGTTTAAAGCAGAAACTGCTGTCACTCACCGCACACCAGCTGTGCTGACCATGCTGGTAGTGAGACGCTGCTGTGGTGATGCAATATGTCCCACCTCCTATATACGCCACCTGTGGGGGAACATGGCCTTGTGCCATGGCTTCCAGGGTGCAGTTTATAGGCTTCGCGTCAGCAGCTCTGAACCCGCACTGCGGTTTTGAATAGGCGTTCAAGTGCTGGGGACACAGGATAATGTGTGATCCCCAGCTCTGGCACCCCGAGAGGTCAGTACCCGTCATAGCATGCTCCCACTTTATGACGTAGGGTGGGACCGCTGTGAAACGAACGTGTGCACCCCCCTGAATGACACCAATGTTCTCCACCCTGTCTTTAATTGCGTTTTTAGACCATTAATCTAGGTCTGCAGCTCGATGTCATCTCAGCTGTTGATGACAGAAGACCCCGTGTTAAAACCAGTTAAGACATCGTTAAAAACACCCCTTCTTTGTCTCCCAATCCCGTCCAAAAGCTCGTGGGTGTTTAGTCTGGTTCCGTCACCATCTGAAAAATCAAACTGATAAAATTTAACATCTGGCCGGGCCCCATATAGGCTGCCTGGCTCGGGTGAAGTGTGAGCGGGTCCCTCGACCTCGGCTCACGTAGACAATACTGGAACGGTTCCATCTTAAAATTACATTCCGGTTCCACACCTTATAATAAAACCTATACATCTTAACTTAAAACTACAAACTTAACTGCTAAAGTTATATACATCCGCCGCCCGTCTCCGAGCGGCCAGCTCAAATTCTGTCAGGACAGCTGCAGGCTGCTCCCTGCGGCTTGGCTGTACTGACCTTTACTTCCGGTCCCTCACAGCCCGCGACTGCTGGCTGAGGACCTTTGTCTTTCGACTTAACTTTAGCACGGGAGGTAGCCCTTTTAAACTGGGGAGCCGGCGACCATGCCTTCCTAGGCTGGGGTGTCCGAGGGGACCTCCAAGGGAGTGCTGTTGGTGGGGCTACCCTGGCGAGCGGACCCTTGCTGTGGGTCGCAGTCCTCGCTGGCTGGGGCTTTTCCCCTGTGGCTCCTCCCTTCCCAAGTCTGAGCTGGGGACAGGCAACCCTTCGCTGCCTGCTGCCGGAGGCTGAGAGTCTTCCTCTCCAGGTTCAAAACCTAGGTCGGGGGCGGGGCTACCTGCCTCGGGCTCCTCCTCCTCCCCATCTGAGTCCCAGAAGAGAGGGGGAGTGGTTTGGACAGGGGTCTGGGTGACTCCTCCCCTGACTGCACCTGCAGGTGCTGCCTGTGAGCTGTGACCTGCTGGGAGCTGGGGATTTCTAACCTCAGGTTGGATCCCAGCTGCCTGCTTTTTCGCCTCCACAGTACTGGAGAACGGTAGCTCTTGGACCGCTTCCCTCCTAGCCTTGTCTATGGCTCTTTCCCCTGCGCGGACAGTCAGGCCCAGAAATTTGCCCAGGAATTTCACCTCCTGCTGACCGATCTGCGCTTTCTTCTCTAGTCATAGCGGGGCATCGTCAGGGGGTGCTGAGGGAGCTACCACACCGGTAGTGGCTGCTATTCTTCCCTGGCTGGCCATAAAAGATCGCATGGCCTCAAAAAATGACTCCATGGCAGTGGGGGCAATTCCTGTCTCTGCCTCCCCCGTCGCTGCCTTTTGGGCTGGGGCGGTGGGATTCTTTCCCTTGGTATCCTTCCAGGGGCTTTTACAATCTTTGCGCAAGTGGCCATCCTTCCCGCACCCAAAGCAGTTTAACTTAGCCTGGGCGGGACGATTCCCTTCCTGGTGCCATTCCCTTTTATGCTGGGCCCCTGGTTTAACCTCATGGACTTTCCCCTTGGGTTGGGGCGTCTCGATACCCCTGATATTTTTAAATGCTATCGTGAGCTGGCGGATCACCGTTTCCTCGGTGGTCTGGGGGCTACGGGGGTCAAACCAGGCCGCAGCTCGTGTTCGAATTTGGGGCAGGCAGTTTGTCATGAGACAGCGGAGCCAGTGGGCTAATTGATCTCTGTTCAGGAGTGTCTGCCCTGGCATTCCCGGGCATGCGCTCCGGTAGACTGGCCACAGCCTGTCTGCGAAAGCCTGTGGGGACTCCCCAGGGAGCTGTACCGTTTTTCCCACCCGGGCGAACGGACTCCCATCATTTAGTCCCATGGCCTCCAATATCTCATCTCTTAACTCCTCGTAATCTTTCTGCCCCCTTTTGCACTCATCTGATAAGGTTTGGAGGAGGTCACCCCCCAGAGAAAACAACAGCATTTTTGCTTGTTCTGCTTCATCGCAGTCATTAACGCACGCTGCCTGCTCTATCTCACGGAAGTGTAGAGAGGGGTCTCCCTCCACTGTAAGCTTAGGGATATGGCTAACCATGGCCCTGAGCTGTGGGGTGCCATGCGGCACTACAAACTGGTTCTGGATGGCCCCTAGGTCCTCGCCATCGGCGGGCGGGCCGTACCTCCGTTGTCGGAGGGGGTACACTGGTCCCGGTCCTGGTCTATCTACCAGGAATTGCTGGGTCTCCCCTAATGCTTCATCCTCCACCCCCCCTTGCTGCCAGACCTCCTGAAAACTCGGGGCTATGGGTGGTGGCCGTGAAGCCTCTGGTTCCCTAACCAGTGTCGTTCTGGGAGCTGCCTGTGGGACTTCCCTGTTTGGGTTGCCGGTAAAATCCGACTGGCCCGCCTTCGGGCTAAGGAGGCATACCATGCCCTTCGCCCTCGCTAAGGCCATGCCCAAACGTTCTATTTCTTGCCTGCAGGGGCGATGATCTGCGTCCTCAAACCCCTGGGCGCAGGCCAGCTTATATGCTGCCTTTACCTCGCCTACTTTCTCCTCCTGCTCTTTTAATTCTTGCGTGAGGCTGTGGATCTTATCCATTAACCTAGCCTCACTGCCTCTCGCCTCTCTGACCTGGTATTCCAGGTGTTCCATTCTACCTCTAGTGCTACTTTTGAGCTCAGCGATCTGGTATTCCAGGCGCTCTACCTTTGCCTGGTGGTCCCTTGCCATCTGCGCCCTTTCTTGGCTAATTGCCTGGAGCGCTGCGACCCCTTGCTCTTCGGCTGCTGTCTTTTCCTGCAGCTGTAGGGTCAACTGTTTAATCTTGGCTGCTCGCGCTGCTACAGCACAGTCTAGTACAAAGACCTGCTTTTTAAAACACAAGAGCCAGACCGCCTTCTCAATACCTTTCTTATACTGTTTACTTGCTGTCCACTGGATGGCTGCATCTATAGGACGCTCGGCCTTTAACATATCGCCCACCCACTTTTTCGCGATATTTACCTTGCCGCACACATAGGCAGACAACCTTATCTCCATTGCGGATTCCTCCTCCGCACCACTGTCTGTCTTGTTACACACTTTCGCCTCAGCTCCTGCCTGACTCGCCATTTCTGTAAGGGGTTTCTTTTTTTTACTGTTTCTCGGGCTTATAATAGGTCAGCCAGTTATGTTTTCCTGAGCTGCCCTGCCCGCAGTGCGGTTGCGAATCGCTTACCCCTTCCTGATTCTGAGCTGAGGACTTATCGAGTGGTAACAAAGACAGACAAACAGACCAGTGGATTGGTACAAGGAAAACCAATGTTTATTAATAAGAAAACTAAAACTACAAGGTAAACAGTATAATACAGAAGATAAAGAAATCGCTATGGATGTAATACAGTCTTACACTTATCGGGTTGAAGGAAACGGACACATCGAGGGAAAATTCTAAAATCACAAGTTTAGCAATATCCCTTAACCCCCAACCTTACACTTATGCTAGGTTGTCTTGTGGCGGCCAGAAAATTAATGCTCACCGGTGAAACAGATGAAAAAGGCCTGGCCTCTGTGCCTGCTGTTGCCGTCGACGTGGTTGCGAGGTTTACTGAATGGCCTTCCTTCTTAGTTGCTAGCAGACAGACAGGACAGGGCCAAGAGGCGAAGAGAACAGCTCAAGAGAGCGATATACTGGGCAGCCCCAGTTATACCCTCTTGGTAACAGGTTTTTTTCATACCTTATCAGCTTGCTTCATTGTTTGATTTAAGCACGAAACGTAAGACAAAGGACCCCATCTCTGGCCCATTTACATTAATGGCCATTTCCTGTATCGATCTGTTCGCTAACTGCTTTACCATTGTTCCGAATGTACCTTGATGGTTCACCTTTTGTCCTGCGATCACTTCCTGCTCGAATTTTGATGTGTTGGCCGGCCATGTTGATAGCTTGCCTCAGGGCTAGAATGCAGCTGCATTGTTTAAAGAAACCTGTCTGAGACACGAAGCCTGCCAAGTTGTTGAGAATGCAATTTCAAATCTGCCGGTCCTCGGCCATGTGTCTGACTGCAGCCATTTTGAGAGACCTTGGATTTTTAAAACAGTCACACCAGGGTTTCTTTAATAACTCCAATAAATCTTCGGGGTGGGGGGAACATGTGAAATTTTGCGAATCCCTTCAAGTAGAATGTAAGTCAAAGAAGATAATCAACAAACTCTTTAGCACTCTAGTCAGCCTGAACTTTGAATACTGGGTCCAGATTCTGGTTATCAAGAAACAAGAGAGATATTCAAGCATTGGTGGCAGTGCAGAGAAGAACCACAAGGCCGATTCCTAATACTAATGGTTCTGAGTTACGGGGAAAGCCTGAATAGAGATTGGCTTTTCAGCTTGGCAAGGATGCATCTGACCGATATCAGATTATCAAGGCTATGGAAAAAGTTAACCTGGAATATTACTTTAAATTAAGCTGTGCAAGTAGAATCAGGGAATACAGGTTCAAACTAATAAAACGTAAATTTAGGACTGATATCAGAAAATTCTTCTTCACAAAAAGAGAGCGTGATCAACTTGGAATAGATGTCCAGATAGAGTAGTCGAAGCAAAAAGCCTGGAATCATTTAAGAAACAATTGGATGTTACGATGGGGGCCCATTAGAATCTCTTAGGATGGATGCATTACATTTGTAATAATCTTGTATTTGACTGGTTCCAAAATGTGCTTTACTGGTTTATTGCAGTGCAGTTTTTATTTGGTGCCTGCAAGGCTGTCACTAGGTACTCCAGTACGGCTCTAGTTGAGAGCAGAACCAAGAGCTAATTTTGTTTTTTGCCTCCTCCTGTCCAGGGTTGATTAATCACATCTGTAGTACATACGCAATGATATCATAACTTATGGAAGGCTCCAACCTGCTCTTAATGATACAGTAAAAACGTAGCAAAAACAGAGGAGTTGGTGTGAGTCAGAGCAGTGGCCAGCAAAGCTAATTCAGTTAAAACCTTTCTCCATTATGTCATAAAGAAACATTTTCTTTGTTTAAATACAATAATATAAAAAGTAGGTAAATGAGCATTCAAATTGAGGGGGCAGTTAATTCAAAAGGTAGTTGTTCATATCAGCTCTTGTACTTACAATGGCCTGTCAGTGGTTCCAAAAAAGCATTGCTATCCTGCAGAATTATGTTGCAGTAGAGCTGCTGCTGTTCTCTTTGTGTTTCTAGTACAGGACTGATAATGCATGCAATAGTATATACAGCAATTACACTGGTACAAGTCTGGCATTTATTCATAACACAACACAAGTTTAACTCATAAATCTTGGCATTACTTTCTCTCATTAGCCATAGAATATTTACTTTCAGAGGCCAAAACAAGAATAACTTTTTTTAAAAATCCAGATGCCTGTTGAAAGTTATTTGCTAAAGTCACTGAACTCTAGCTTTGCAACAGAGATGCAGTAAAGGCTTGCCAGCATCATGTCAAAAACCTATGAATAAACGTTTTACAAGACTCCCACTGACTGAGCAGGATAAAAGTAACATTGATTGAGAGCTGTAATGAGTCTCTCTCTTACTAAGAATTACGTAACTCGACAAATTCTTCGGTGGCTTTTGCTTAAGCGGTGATTTCCGTTTGTTTGGAGTGTATGAGGCAATAAAGAGCTCCCACCCTACTTAATGAAAGTATGGTAGCTATTCATATTTGTACTCTGGACAAATGGGAAGTTGCAATTTTTCTGTTGTATTTTAAAGCTCCACAACGTAATTAGAATCGTATACAATAGTGGATGTTGCAGAAAGTTGATTGGTGGCAGACAGAAAAGGAGGGTTTGAAGCTGTAACTGGTGAAATACATTTGAGTGTAAATTAATTATTTTTAAGAATGCTTTTAGAGTTTATTACAACTAACATAAAATACTTCATTTTTATGACTGCTGGCTGTATACCTGTATAAGCTGCATACATTAATTAATGCCATCATCATTTCAGCAAGAAAGAATCCAGATAGGCTGCACACCTACATAGAAGACATTTATGTACCTTCAAGATGGCAAAGAATGCCTTTGTGTTGTTGATGAACATGCCCTCTACCTCCTGTGGGCCAAAGTGTGGGGGCTCATGGTCATATTGTGGGGGCTCATGGTCATATTTTGGGAACAACACACAAGCAGCATAACATTCAGCTACATTCATCAAGATAATAAAGATTAGAGTGTTATAGCAGCTCCCTCTCAGCTCGTTCCTGTTGTGTGTTCGCTAGGGCTAGGTTTCCATGATGTTGTCAAATGACAGATGAGTTTGTTTAAAGTCTGCCTCCTCAACCCACCCAGACCTTTGCTAGTGTGCATTACTGGGGCTTTTTTAAATTATTGTACTTGAAGCATTTTCTGGCTGGATTGGAGAGAGACTCAAAAACGTACTCCCACTTTCCTGCCTTTTGACACAATATAAAAAACACTCTATGAGGAATATATAACAGAGTTGAGGTGGAGTTTCTGCAACACTATGCAATATTATTTTTTTTGCACGTAGCTGAATAAATATGAGCAGGAAGAGCAATGTCACTGGTGTGCAATTCCCCAAGCCTCAGTCATAAGCTGCCATACTCCCACCCATAAGAGGAGCAGGGCACGCTCATCAACAAACATGAGCCCCTTTTATTAATTAAACTTTAAAAGTTACATATGACTAAAGGCCACACCAACTTCAAACATTTTCATATAAACCACACCCTATAGTTGTAAAAATATATGATGTATGTAATTATATCTACAATCAGCATAACTAACCAAGCTAGGACAGCATGCTTTCCATATTTCCCCCATCTGTATCATAATATCCCAACTTCAGGCTCCGAAAGGTAACTTAAAAACACTAAGAATTCTCCACCGCAGGCAGTGAAAAAAATGCAAAAGCCATCAAAAGAAAAAAATCTTATAAAATAAGAGAACCAGGGGGTAATTTTGACTTTGTGCGATAGTGTAAAATGAGTAAAGGCAAATCGGCAGCCTGTTTTACATCTCTCCAGATT
The DNA here is from genome assembly GCF_035084215.1 of Heptranchias perlo. Lineage (NCBI taxonomy): Eukaryota > Metazoa > Chordata > Chondrichthyes > Hexanchiformes > Hexanchidae > Heptranchias > Heptranchias perlo. The sequence goes on along the minus strand of NC_090326.1, from coordinate 68,528,570 downwards.
TTTATTTCCATTGAAAGTCAACGGAGAGAGATGTAAAATGGGCTGCCGACTCGCTACCATCCATTTTACACTTTCGCCTAAAGTCAAAATTACGCCCCCACCACCACAGAGTGCTAAAAGAGACTAGGTAGGAGATTTCTGAGGCATTGGCAGCCATTCTGAGGGAGTCACTGGACAATGGGAAGGTGCCAATAGATTAGAAACAGACCAGCGTGGTGCCTGTTTTCCCAAAGGGCATCAAAACAGATGCAGGCAACTACAAACCTATTAATCCTACTTCAATTGCACGCAAAATAATGGAATCGATTGTCAACAGTAAACCTGAAGAATATATGTACAATAATCTAGTAAATAGTAGTCAATATGGGTACAGAAAGAGGAAGATTCTGCCTGACCAACCTTCTTGACTTGTGTCACATTTCAGAATGTCTGACAATGCCGCCACGAGGAGGACCTTGGTGTAATGTATGTTAAAAATGCTACATAGAGTTAAACTTGACTCTCAGGCGGTTAAATTTACTGGACAATAGAATCATAGAAGATTACAACATGGAAACAGGCCCTTCGGCCCAACATGTCCATGTCGCCCAGTTTATACCACTAAGCTAGTCCCAGTTGCCTGCACTTGGCCCATATCCCTCTATACCCATCTTACCCATGTAACTGTCCAAATGCTTTTTAAAAGACAAAATTGTACCCGCCTCTACTACTGCCTCTGGCAGCTCGTTCCAGACACTCACCACCCTTTGAGTGAAAAAGTTGCCCCTCTGGACCCTTTTGTATCTCTCCCCTCTCACCTTAAATCTATGCCCCCTCATTATAGACTCCCCTACCTTTGGGAAAAGATTTTGACTATCTACCTTATCTATGCCCCTCATTATTTTATAGACTTCTATAAGATCACCCATAAACCTCCTACTCTCCAGGGAAAAAAGTCTCAGTCTATCCAACCTCTCCTTATAAGTCAAACCATCAAGTCCCGGTAGCATCCTAGTAAATCTTTTCTGCACTCTTTCTAGTTTAATAATATCCTTTCTATAATAGGGTGACCAGAACTGTACACAGTACTCCAAGTGTGGCCTTACTAATGTCTTGTACAACCTCAACAAGACATCCCAACTCCTGTATTCAATGTTCTGACCAATGAAACCAAGCATGCTGAATGCCTTCTTCACCACCCTATCCACCTGTGATTCCACTTTCAAGGAGCTATGAACCTGTACTCCTAGATCTCTTTGTTCTATAACTCTCCCCAACGCCCTACCATTAACGGAGTAGGTCCTGGCCCGATTCGATCTACCAAAATGCATCACCTCACATTTATCTAAATTAAACTCCATCTGCCATTCATCGGCCCACTGGCCCAATTTATCAAGATCCCGTTGCAATCCTAGATAACCTTCTTCACTGTCCACAATGCCACCAATCTTGGTGTCATCTGCAAACTTACTAACCATGCCTCCTAAATTCTCATCCAAATCATTAATATAAATAACAAATAACAGCGGACCCAGCACCGATCCCTGAGGCACACCGCTGGTCACAGGCCTCCAGTTTGAAACACAACCCTCTACAACCACCCTCTGTCTTCTGCTGTCAATCCAATTTTGTATCCAATTGGCTACCCCACCTTGGATCCCGTGAGATTTAACCTTATGTAACAACCTATCATGCGGTACCTTGTCAAAGGCTTTGCTTAAGATAGGGCTTAAGATGTAGAATAAGATTCAGATGGATGCCTAAACCAGCAAGCTTCAGACAATGAAAGTTAGTTTGAACATTTCAGTGATCATGCACATCTATTCTAGGTGGGATGATTTGATTTATTTGAGCTCAGCAGGAGTAGTTACCAGGAGAGTCAGATGAGATGCCGCTTCCTAGAGTCAGAATTAACAAAAAGGAGAGAAAACCCTTGTTCAGGGTCAGTCAGATCCAACAAAGGATGCAAGAAGGCACTTCTTCACCTGAGCTGGGAATTGAGATATTTTTCCCCGCTAGAAATTGACCAATAGAAAATAAAACAAAAAAGTGACTACCCCGTGGTATTTTTAGTTGAATCACCCTTGTATAGTGCCATGAAGTACCGTTTTAATATTATGCTACGCAATAGTTCAAGCCTCATAGCTGAGTTGATATCTAGTATCCCCCTCCCACTGTTCTTGTATTGTGTCTAGCAACCCATGATCACTTTCAGGTTGAAAATTTTTACATTAAACCTATTGTGTGATTCTCTTTCCTGATACACAGCTCTACAGTCCTTTACTGCTGGTACCTCTCCCCGCTACAGTGTTGCTTTTGGTATGGGGAGGGTATGTTTAAAACTGATTATGCAGGGTGGTATCAGGGATGAGAAACTACAGTTATGAAATAAGATTTGAGATATTGAGACTAGAGTAGAGAAGTCTAAGAGGAGATTATAATTTTTTTTAATTATGAAGGGTTTTGATAGGGTGAATATTTCCTTGCTTGGGCAGTCAGGGGTGAAGGGTCATCAAATGAAAATTGTCATTCGGAGAGTGAGGAGATAAGTTAGGAGAAATTTCTTTAAGCAGAGTTGTTAAGAGCATAGAATGCTTTGCCACAGAGCGTAGTTGAGGCAGAAACCATTGCATCTTTTAATGGAAGAATAGATAAACATTTAAGCAATAAAAGATCCAAGGCTTTGGGGAGAGAGTGGAGCAGTGGGATTAGGTTTGGAGTGCTGTAACAAAGAGCTTAGAGGTGGTGGTGTCCTCACAACGTTTATGCTCTTGTCCTTTGTGGTGGTAGAGACCAGAAGCAAGGGAGATGCTATCACAGTAACCTTGGTGAATTGCTGGAGTTCACCCTGTAGATTGTACATACTGCAGCCACAGTGCATTGGTGATGGGGGCTATGGATACTGAGGTGGCAGGGGCACCAATCAAGTGAATTGCTCGGTCCTGGATCATGACAAGCGTCTGGAGTGTTGTTGCAGCTGCACCCATCCAGGCTAGTGATGAGTTTCCCATCACATAACTGACTTAAACCTCGTAGATGATGGAGAGGCTTTGAGGGGTCAGGATATGAGGCACTCACCGCAGAGTGCTCAGCCTTTGATCTGCTCTTGTAGCCATAGTGTTTTACGGCTGGTCCAGTTAAGCTTCTGGTCAGTGGTGATCGCCAATGGCATGAGCTGCTTCATTATCAGAGGAGTTGTGAATAGATTTGAACACTGTGGAATTGTTGCGAACAGCACCACTCCTGACCTTATGATGGAGGGAAGGTCATTGAAGTAACTGAAAGTAGTTGGGCCTAGGATGCTGCCATGAAGAACTCCTGCAGTGATGTCTTGGAATTGAGTTGATTGGCCTCTGACAACCATGATCATCTTTCTTTGTGTCAGGTATGACTCCAACCTCAGAAGGATTTTTCCCTTTGACTCCCCCATCTCCATTGACCTTAGTTTTGTTAGGGCTTCTTGGTGCCATACACATTCAAATGCTGTCTTGATGTTGAGAGAATCTGCTCTTATCTCTCCTCCTGGCAACCATCTTTTGCATCCATGCTCAAATCAAGGTGGTGATGAGGTCTGAAACCAAGTGGTTCTGGTGAACCTGCACTGAGCGTCAGTGAGTAGGTGTCGCTTGATTGCTTGTTGGCACTATTAATAACTCCGCCCATCACTTCACTGATGATTGGGAGGAGAACATAAGAAATAAGAGCAAGCGTAGGCCATACAGCCCCTCAAGCCTGCTCCACTTTCCCGCCCTATCCCCATATCGATTAATTCCCTTAGTGTCCAAATATCCATCGATCTCAGTTTTGAATATACTCAATGACTGGGCATCCACGGCCCTCTGGGGTAGAAAATTCCAAAGATGCACAGCCCTCTGAGTGAAGAATTTTTTTCTCATCTTGGTCCTGAATGGTCGATCTCTTATCTTGAAACTATGACCCCTAGTTCTAGACTCTCCAGCTAGGGGAAACAGCCTCTCAGCATCTACACTGTCAAGGCCTCTAAGAATTTTATACGTTTCAATGAGATCACCTCTCATTCTTCTAAACTCCAGAGAAAATAGGCCCATTCTACTCAATCTCCCCTCATAGGACAACCCTCTCACCCTAGGAATCAATCCAGTGAACCTTCGTTGCACCCCTATAAGGCAAGTATATGCTTCCTTAGGTAAGGAGACCAAAACTATATACAGTACTCTAGGTATGGTCTCACCAGAGCCCTATATAATTGCACACAAGTCTTTGAAGTTGGCAGGACCAGCTGAGAAGGCTGTTAAAAAGGCATACGGGATCATTGGCTTTATAAATAGAGGCATAGAGTACAAAAGCACGGAAGTTATGCTAAACCTTTATAAAACACTGGTTAGGCCCCAGCTGTATTATTGTGTCCAATTCTGGGCACCACACTTTAGGAAGGATGCCAACGCCTTAGAGAGGGTGCAGAGGAGATTTACTAGAATGGTGCCAGGGATGAAAGACTTCAGTTACGTGGAGAGAACAGAGAAACTGGGGTTGTTCTCCATAGAGCAGAGAAGGTTAAGGGGCGAGGTGTTCTAAATCGTGAAGGGTTTTGATAGAGTAAATAAGGAGAAACTGTTTCCAGTGGCAGATGGGTCAGTAACCAGAGGACACAGATTTAAGGTAATTGGCAAAAGAACCAGAGACGACATGAGGAAAAAAAAATTTACGCAGCTAGTTGTTGTGATCTGGAATGCACTGCCTGAAAAGATGGTGGAAGCAGATTCAATAATAACTTTCAAAAGGGAATTGGATAAATACTTGAAGGTGGAAAACTTACAGGGCTATGGGGAAAGAGCAGGGGAGTGGGACTAATTGGATAGCTCTTGCAAAGAGCTGGCACAGGCATGATGAGACGAATGGCCTCCTTCTGTGCTGTCTCATTCTATGAGTCTATGTTGTCAGGGCCCATAGTCCTTGCTGTGGCCATTGCAATCAGCCACTTTTTAATGTCATGAAGAGTAAACTGAATTGGCTGGACACTGGTAACTATGATGGTAGGGACCCCAGAAGGAGGGTGATTAGGATCATCCACTTGGCACTTTTGGCTGACGATGTTTGCAACCACATCAGCCTTGTCTCTTGTAGTCACGTGCTAGGCTCCACCAATGTTGAGCATTGGGATGTTGATGCAGCTTCCTCCTGCTGGTTGCGTGCTTCCCACCACTATTCTCAAGAGGATTTGGTAGGACTGCAGAGCTTTGCTCTGATCCATTGGTTGTGGCACCCCTCAACTCTGACTATAGCCTGCTACTTTTGGTGTTCAATATGCAGGTAGCCCTGTGTAGTAGCTTCACTAAGTTGGTACCTCATTCTAAGTTATGCCTGGTGCTATATCTGGCACACCCTTCTACGCTCCACCAAACTAGAGTTGATCTCTCAGCTTGGTGGTGATGGAGCAGTCAGGAATGTGCTGGGCCATGAGGTTGCAGACTGTAGTGGTATACAATTCTGTTCATAGCCCATAGCGCCTCATGATTGCCCAATTTTGGATTTCTAGATCTATCCTTAGCCTGTCCTACTTAGCATGGTGGTAGTGCCACACTACACAATGATGTCATATCTGCCCCGGAGAGGCAAAAGAATTCATATGTAATCCTTCAAATAAATTGTCAATCCTACGAATATTTTCGCCACCCTTAAAAAGAGTCATCTTTTTATCCACCATGACATTTGGGTTCTGTCATTAGATGCACCAAATCTAGAGCCTGTCAATTTTTCTGTAGTGAAGAGCTGTGACTTCTCAGTGGTTGAATTCATTTTAACCTCATGGAATGGGCTCTCTATAGATAGGCTTCCTGGTAGCATAGTCCTCTGTAATCCAACTATGCTGACAGGATTGGTGGGGATCTCAACCATCCTAACAGAAAGCTAAATTACATTGCCACATTCTACTACTCCCCCCACCATCCCCAACCACCACCACCACCAGCATCCCATTTATTTCTGCTGATCCTGGCTGACATTAAGCAAGATCTCTTTCTCAACAAGAAACAATTCAGGAAGATAGATTTCAAATGTGTAAACCCCAGTGGGGGAGATTAAGAGGGAGCATGGAGAATAAATAGTTAATATGAGGCACATGTGGATTACTTAAAGTGTGTGGCTATATAGTTTACAAGCCTCTTGCCTTTCTACATCCTCAGTTTGTCCTATTAAGGGCATAAAATCTGCCAGGCTAGCAAAAAATATTTGGGGATATTTGGATATACAAAGGCACGGGGTCTCGGCCCAATTAAAATTACATTTTCCAGCCTGATGCTGAAATACAATATGTAGGGCCAAAGTCATTCCTTTTTGCAGTGATACAGACTTCTGGTAGCTCCACTGGTAAAGATATCATGAATAGCTTTTGCCTTGGCACATGTAGTCTGTGTTGAAATATTTTACAGTGGAATTAATATTAACGTAATGGCTGAAGCATAGCTTTCATTATTCCATTTTTGGTGGCACAGCTACCACAATCACCTGTATTCCCTGAAGAGGTTGTGTTTGTCTGGTGATTTTTTTTGCAGTGATGTCATTCATTTCATTTAACACATATTGGTACCAATGCACTGTAGGAAAAATCACACTTATGCTAATCTTTGTCATATGGATTTTGAAGAGAAACTGAAGTTAGGTATGAAATTGGTTAGATACAGGTGATGGGCTAGAAATTGGGCCGTGTAACGCCCATTGTTTATGTGCTACGCAGTCTCCCGAAGTTCCAAAATAGCGTCTGGAATGCGCGCGCGCACTTCTAGCGTTACGTGCGCCAGACGCCATCTTGTTAAAGGGTTTCGTGCACGCACAGATAACGAACGCCAGCAGCATGTAAAGTAGAGAGGATGTGCGTTCGATCAGTGTGCAACGCTGTTTAGAATGATAGACACCATTTTGGCACTTTACGTTCCCCTCAACGCATTGTCTTCGCAACGAACACCTGAACATGTCTTAGACAGCCCGAAGGACCCTGCCCCCTGCACCAGCGCTATTTAAAGGGACCATGCAGGATTTACAGGTTGATGGATTATTGCTTTTGGCTGCTGATGTATTTGTACCTGTTTTTGGAGGTCTCTTATACTTGAATACCAGGATGAGGGGACATAGCCTAACGTTTAGAGCCAGGACTTAGGTCCTGAAGTTAGGTCACAGATCAACCATGATCTCATTGAATGGCGGAAAAGGCTCGAGGGGCTCCTTGTAAAGAAAGAACTTGCATTTATGTAGCATCTTTCATGACCTCAGAGTGTCCTAAAGTTCTTTACAGCCAACAAAGCACTTTTTAGGTGTAGTTACTGTTATATTGTAGGGAAATGCTTGAACTTAGGAAAAGGTACATTTTTGGGGGTTTTATAAGATTCATGTTCCTCCTGGCTCCACAAAAATCTTCCAGTTTGCTGCTGGTCTGTTTTTGCCTTCTCCAGATGCGATCTCCCCTTTCCTTCCCCTGCGCCCCCCCCCCCCCCCCCACCTGCCGCCAACAGGACCTACCTGCTGACTGGCTCTGTATAGAAGCTGGCCAATTTTCCACTGTCCAAAACTGGCAAGCTGTAGCCTCCTTTGTCCTCCTCAGTTTCCTGATAAAATTCAAATGAGGCCTGAATTTGAAAATGGTTTGGACCTTGGGCTGGCGCCAACTTTGCACCTGTTTTCAACCAAAGTTGAACCCTGTGGCGAGGGTAGTGCCCCCTGCGACGCATCTCTCTCTGCGGTTGCCCTCCCTCCTGCTGTGCAGGTGGATGTGTCACAGCACTGTGTTGTGGAGCTCCACGTGTCAGAGGTGGACGGCGTGGCCGGCGAGGCTGGTGATGCTGTTCGCCCTCCGAGGAGGTCATGACTGCAGCTACGGCGGCCCCCATCTGGAAGATGCACATCTGAGGGGGTCTGCAAGGTAGGTACATGTGTCTGGACACCAGGGTAAGTGTGCAAGTTGGTGAATTTTATTGTCAGGAGGAGGGTGGTGAAGGCCAAACTTTGTCCAAGGTGACAGAGTGGCCTCCTGCAATGAGTGAGGGTCTCCCCCCTCCACCTGTCAAATGGACCTTTGCAGCTGCCACAGGCTGATGGCTGCAACATGTCCATTTGAACTGGGAGTGTTTCCCCCAGTACGGGAAATAGTCCCAGTTGTTTGCAAAATCCCAACCCTCCTAAAATATCACGTTAATCAGGTCTCTAAACGACCTGAAATACCTAAATAAATACCTTAAGTGGCACCCCGCCGGCTTTAATTGCCGGCAGGAGTCCCACACGCGGGGGCTGCGCGCGCATGTCAGTGGGGAACCCGGAAATGGGGCGGGTTGGAGCCGGGCTCCCGACCCGCCCCGGGAATCCCCGATTTTCGTAGCCCCCCCACCAGGAACGCATCCAATCGCGGGTGGTAAAATCGAGCCCCATGTGTCTTTCGATGATGTCACCAAGAGACAGCACATGGATGAGGAAGTGGAGGGGAGCCAAGGATAGATCCTTGGGGGATTCCAGGGGTAATGGTGTGGGGCAGGAAAAGAAGCCATTGCTGGAGATGCTATGGCTACGATTAAATAGGTGACAGTGCAACCAAGTGAGGCCAGTCCTACTGAACTGGACAACGGCGGTACACCGGTGGAGGAGGGTGGTGTGGTTTACCACGTCAAAGGCGGCAGAGGGGTCAAGGAGGAAAAGGAGGGATAGTGCCCCACAGTCATAGTCATAAAGGATGTCATTTGGATTTTGGTTGGAGCTGTTTCGGTGCCGTTGAAGGGACAGAAACCTGATTGGAGAGATTCAAACATGGAGTTGCAATAAAGATGGGCACAGATTGGAGAGGCAACAACAAATTCAAGAACTTTGGAGAGGATAGGGAGGTCGGAGATGGGGTGGTAGGACGCAGGGGTCAAGGGTAGGTTTTTTGAGGAGGGGGGTGACGATGGTGGTTCTGAAAGGGAGGGCTAAGAGTACCTGAGGCAAGCAAAACACTTAAAATGTCAGTTGGACAGTTTAGTGGGAATGGGGTCGAGAGAGCAGGAGGTGGGTCACATGGACAAGATAAGCTTGGAGAAGGCATGAAGGGAGATGGGAGAGAAGCCAGAGAAAAACACAGGTTCAGGGCTTGGGCAGGGGGAACATTAGGGGAGGTTTGGCTTGGTGGGCAAGGGGAAAGCTGCAGACAAAGCATTTTCCAAAGATTTTCCCACCTTGTCTAAAAACACTCAGCGTATATATGTCTGGGTGTCCTTTCTTAATGGTGGTGATATCAGTTGTGGGAATCTTGCCACTACATAAGCTTTTCCTGCTTTCTTTCATGTTAGGCTGTGAATGAAGGAACAGGGGAAAGAAAAGAGTGTGAAGTGTATTGCGGTTCCATGCGCACATTTCAGAGACGTAGCAGATGGAATTCAATGCGGTGGGTAGAAATGTGAAACATGCTTCTAACACTGCACTGGTTCAAATTACTACTGCCCCACAAGGAAAGCAAATTGTTTTTTTTAAAAAAAGGAACCATTTTGTGCCTCTTCTGACCCTGACCCAGTTTCCTGCTAGGTTGGCCTGGTGGGAAAGCCACAATCACTTCCCTGCTCGGATCGACGGTTAAAATAGCAGTCAGGCCCTGATGACATCATCAGAGTCTGATCTGTATATTTAAAGAAGGACCCCGTCGGTTTTCAGTGGGTGTCCTTCACGCCTGCTCAGGAGAGCAAGTTAAAATCAATGCCTGCAGGATAGGTGGGTGAGTTCTATGGGTGATTTTGACTGCCTGCCTGGTTTCCCCAGGACAGGCAAGGTTAAAATCACCCCCAGTGTCTTTTTTCAATTTTGAGCTGAAACTGGAAAACAAAAGGTCTGTTATCGACCTCTGACATTCCATTTTGTTGGTCTGAATGACACTGAGGTCTTAAAAGTGACATGGAAATAAACAAATCCTCCTGAACTCATCAGAACTTTCGAAAAATAAATTGTAAATACCTCGTGTTCTTGAGCATCTATGGAGCTAACACATGACAAGTTAGGTTCAGGATAATTATCTGGCTTGCTGTCATCATTAGGTTTCATTGCATAAGCAGTTGGGTCCACATCTCCAATTGGGCTTAACATTTGCAACAAAATCAGTATCTGTGACATATCCTGATTACCAAGTCCTTGTTAGGAGGAGTTTACAAAAAGAGCGCCCTAAAGCTATTTTATACACAGAAAATGTATGGATCACAGAACCTAGAAGCAGACAGAATCAACCAGTGGCAGCCTATGTGCTTGACAGTGTGTAAGATACAGTTGAAGACAATACTTATAAAGCAGTATACCTTTTTGATCATCCAACTTACACTAAGACCGATTACTTTACACACACTGTTGGGGGTGGTGGGATGTTTTCAACTTTGGTTGAAATGTGCGCATGGAACCGCAATACACTTCACACTCTTTTCACACTCTTTTCTTTCCCCTGTTCCTTCATTCACAGCCTAACATGAAAGAAAGCAGGAAAAGCTTATGTAGTGGCAAGATTCCCACAACTGATATCACCACCATTAAGAAAGGACACCCAGACATATATACGCTGAGTGTTTTTAGACAAGGTGGGAAAATCTTTGGAAAATGCTTTGTCTGCAGCTTTCCCCTTGCCCACCAAGCCAAACCTCCCCTAATGTTCCCCCTGCCCAAGCCCTGAACCTGTGTTTTTCTCTGGCTTCTCTCCCATCTCCCTTCATGCCTTCTCCAAGCTTATCTTGTCCATGTGACCCACCTCCTGCTCTCTCGACCCCATTCCCACTAAACTGTCCAACTGACATTTTAAGTGTTTTGCTTGCCTCAGGTACTCTTAGCCCTCCCTTTCAGAACCACCATCGTCACCCCCCTCCTCAAAAAACCTACCCTTGACCCCTGCGTCCTACCACCCCATCTCCGACCTCCCTATCCTCTCCAAAGTTCTTGAATTTGTTGTTGCCTCTCCAATCTGTGCCCATCTTTATTGCAACTCCATGTTTGAATCTCTCCAATCAGGTTTCTGTCCCTTCAACGGCACCGAAACAGCTCCAACCAAAATCCAAATGACATCCTTTATGACTATGACTGTGGGGCACTATCCCTCCTTTTCCTCCTTGACCCCTCTGCCGCCTTTGACGTGGTAAACCACACCACCCTCCTCCACCGGTGTACCGCCGTTGTCCAGTAGGACTGGCCTCACTTGGTTGCACTGTCACCTATTTAATCGTAGCCATAGCATCTCCAGCAATGGCTTCTTTTCCTGCCCCACACCATTACCCCTGGAATCCCCCAAGGATCTATCCTTGGCTCCCCTCCACTTCCTCATCCATGTGCTGTCTCTTGGTGACATCATCGAAAGACACATGGGGCTCGATTTTACCACCCGCGATTGGATGCGTTCCTGGTGGGGGGGCTACGAAAATCGGGGATTCCCGGGGCGGGTCGGGAGCCCGGCTCCAACCCGCCCCATTTCCGGGTTCCCCACTGACATGCGCGCGCAGCCCCCGCGTGTGGGACTCCTGCCGGCAATTAAAGCCGGCGGGGTGCCACTTAAGGTATTTATTTAGGTATTTCAGGTCGTTTAGAGACCTGATTAACGTGATATTTTAGGAGGGTTGGGATTTTGCAAACAACTGGGACTATTTCCCGTACTGGGGGAAACACTCCCAGTTCAAATGGACATGTTGCAGCCATCAGCCTGTGGCAGCTGCAAAGGTCCATTTGACAGGTGGAGGGGGGAGACCCTCACTCATTGCAGGAGGCCACTCTGTCACCTTGGACAAAGTTTGGCCTTCACCACCCTCCTCCTGACAATAAAATTCACCAACTTGCACACTTACCCTGGTGTCCAGACACATGTACCTACCTTGCAGACCCCCTCAGATGTGCATCTTCCAGATGGGGGCCGCCGTAGCTGCAGTCATGACCTCCTCGGAGGGCGAACAGCATCACCAGCCTCGCCGGCCACGCCGTCCACCTCTGACACGTGGAGCTCCACAACACAGTGCTGTGACACATCCACCTGCACAGCAGGAGGGAGGGCAACCGCAGAGAGAGATGCGTCGCAGGGGGCACTACCCTCGCCACAGGGTCCACAGACCGAGGCTCAGCTTCCTGGACCTCTCTGAGCAGCAGTGCACACGGAGGCTCAGAGTCACTCGACATGTAGTCGTGGACATCTGCAGCCTCCTTCATGCCGAGCTGCTCCCGGCTGGCCCGAGCACCATCTTCTTACCTGTCGCTGTCAAAGTCACCACTGCCCTCAACAACTTCTCCTCCACATCCTTCCAGGGTGCCACCGGGGACATCGCCGACGTCTCTCAGTCGTCTGCACAAAAGAGCCCTGCAAATACACCTACACCCACTCTGCAGTGACACAATGGGTGGCATCAGTTGTGGGTCTTCATTGTGATCCTCAGGAAAGGGCATTATTGCACAAACCAGACAAGATTCGCAAAGACGTGGCAGCAGTGGTGACAATATAATATGTAATGTGAGTTGATCAGAAATTAAATACAAATAAAAACCATGACAAACCCTCAAACACCCTTGTGCATCCCCTTCATGCTCACGACACGTTTGCCTTACGCTTCCTACTGCACATATGTGATGCATGCCCTGTGGCTGCAGCAGAGGTAGTGGCAGGTGAAAGAGGTGCATGAGGGGTGAGTATGAGATAGAGCCATGAGATTGTATGAGGATTGGGTTGAGTGGTAGTGGCGGGATGAGTACTGGCGAGGTGAGTAAGTGTAGGTAAGATGAGGATGAGGTTTGAGTGGGTGTGAGGGGTGATGTGACAGAGTAGTGTTGACTGTGCAGGAGGAGATGTGGGGTGGGGGCGGTGATGTGGCAGATGGAGTGTAGGGGAATGAGTAAGTGTACTCACTTTGGCTGACCTACTTAGGTCATTGCAGCGCCTCCTGCACTGTATGCAGGTGGGCGATATGTTGGTGGTGCAGGTGACCTCCTCTGCCACCTCGAGCCAGGCCTTCTTGGTGGCAGAGGCAGGCCGCTTCCTCCCGCCCGCCGGGGGGAAGATCTCTGTCCTCCCCCTCCTCCTCACCCCATCCAATAAGAGCTGGAGTATGGCATCATTAAACCTGGGAGCAGCCTTCCCCCTGAGCTGCTCCATGCTGTAACTTTTTCTATTTCTTGCAGCATCAGTCAGTGGAGGACTGCCTCTTTAAATAGAGCTCCTCCAGCTGACAGATCTTACTGCGCATGCGCAGTCCGCCCGCCGCGCAGCTTAGCAGCGGGGAACCCGGAACAAGAGGTAAGTGGATTCAATCAGCCTGCGATTGCATGCGAAGCAGACTGATTTCACCGGACGCGTTAACCACGCGCCCAATCGACCCCCCGCCGCGAACCTGCCGCCATGATAATATCAGGCCCATGAGGTCAGGTTCCACATGTACGCTTATGGCACCCAGATCTACCTCTCTCTATTTCCCCCCCACCCCACTGCCTCTATGTGGACAGACTACTTGTCTGACATTCAGTCCTGGATAAGCAACAGTTTCCTCCAGTCACATATTGAGAAGGCTGAAGTCATTGTCTTTGGCCCCTGCCATATACTCAGTATCCTTGCCACCGATTCTATCCCCCTTCCCTACTGATTCTATCCCCCCTCCCAGGCCACTATCTCAGTATGAACCAGACTGTTCGCAACCTTGGCATCCTAATTGACCCTGCGCTGATCTTCCAAACCCATATACTCTCCATCACAAAGATTACCTACTTCCACCTCCGTAACATCTCCCGACTCTACCCCTGCCTCAGCCCAATATCTCCTTCTCTGTCTTAGTGCCATTTTTGTCTGATTATGCCACTGAGATTTTTTTTTTATTCGTTCACGGGATGTGGGCGTCGCTGGCGAGGCCAGCATTTATTGCCCATTCCTAATTGCCCTTGAGAAGGTGGTGGTGAGCTGCCTTCTTGAACTGCTGCAGTCCGTGTGGTGAAGGTTCTCCCACAGTGCTGTTAGGAAGGGAGTTCCAGGATTTTGACCCAGCGACGATGAAGGAACGGCGATATATTTCCAAGTCGGGATGGTGTGTGACTTGGAGGGGAACGTGCAGATGGTGTTGTTCCATGTGCCTGCTGAAGGCGGTATATAAAAGCACATTCTTGTTGGTGGAGAAACAAATGTCTAAAGTGGAATGAACCACTGTTTCTGCTGAGGAGGAACAAGGTGACATGACTCTTATGTGTGGTGGCCACAGGTGAAACTTGGGAAAAGGTGTCCCAGATGTATTGCAACTGATTTTCAGATTTCCACGATCCTCTGTGTGAAGAAGTGCTTCCTGATTTCACTCCTGAATGGCCTTGCTCTAATTTTAATTGTGCCCCCTTGTTCTGGTTTCCTCCACCAGAGGAAATAGTTTCTCTTTATAATTTTAAACACCTCAATTAGATCACCCCTCAACCCTCTAAACTCAAGAGAATACAAGTTAAGTTTATGCAACCTGTCCTCATAATTTAACCCTTTAAGCCCTGGTATCATTCTGGTATGAAAGGCAAGTCATAAACAAGTAATTTGGTATATCACACCTATATTAAACAGGTTACAAAATCTATTACAAGACCCCCACAGTAAAATATTTCATTAAAAAGCAGTTATATTGAGATCAAAGTGTATGCTATTTACATCCAAATAAATAAGTTTCTTATAATGATAAGTACGGAGGTCGCGAACAATGAAACGGTTTTAATTGATCAGTTTAAAAATAGTCCTTTTAGTTCATCAGGGACTCCAAACAGACTCTGAGTTGTCGGGACCTTTGCATCTGGGAAACTCCGGAGATGTTTGGTCCGAATGATACCTATCTTATTTGGATGGGAGACGCAATTGAGGTTGGAGGCAACACTGCAGAGTTAACAGTCACTGGGAGGTTTGAATTGGTGTAGAGAAGGATAACACGGATGGTTGTAATCTGTCCACTGGAAGTTGCAAAGGATGGGTTAGGGATCAAGAAAGCAAAGTATTTGTACCAGGCACAAGCTGAAATTCCTCATAGACCTTGGGAGAGATGGCTTCAACTAGACTCAGTTTACATGGCACGTTGACCCTGCCGTTGACTGGGAAATTGGCTGAAAGTTGGGTGGGATGGGCTCCTGACACCGATGGTGGGTTGGTAGGAGGCTGGGTATAATTCATTGCCACCTTGTGACCCAGGAAGCTCGACAAGTGACTTAGGATCTGGGTTCTGATATCGGTGTTAACCCCTTCGCAGATGGAGAAGAAACGAGTCACTTTGTTCACACACTCATTAAATTCCGCTCTGTATTTGCCCAGGACGGTTGCATCTGCACTCAGAGCAGCAGTCATTTGCACACATCATAGCTGTCTCAGGTGTTTAGCCATCATCACAAGGATGTTCGCTTATGCCAATGTCTTTTTCTGGTGCATCAAGGATCAAAGTTTTAAGCTGAGCCAGACTTGTGTTGATTCTCACTCTGCGGCGTTTTTCCATAATGGGTTTGAAAGATTTTCTATTTTCACTTTCGCATTTCGGTTTGCTGAAGCACCAACAGTGGGGGAAATGGAAGATGTCTCCATTGTGTCAGCTAGATTTTTAATTCAACTTTTCTTTTTTGGGGTTAGAAAGAGAATTGTGGTTTATCTATTCTTGCAGTAATTACTACAATGCCTTCAAGTAATTTAAGACAGTTTTTAATTCTCCCAACACAGAGACCTGTGCACCGCTGCTTTGAGTTATAGTGGGGGTAATTTTGACTTTTTGCGATAGTGAAAATAAGAATCAGGAGAGATGTAAAACAATTCACTATAGTTTTACACTATTGCACAAAATCAAAATTACCCCCAGTATAACACACGGTGCCCAGTGTTCCTCTGTTTTTGCACCCAAAAATAAGTACATATTGGACTTGAAGCAAAGGAAGAAAAGAGACAAAGCATTTTAGTTGATGAAAAGAAACAACCCCCTTTAGTGTTAAAAAATGGATTGAGCAGCTACTTATAATGGCTTAGGCATCAGACCAGGGCCCGGTTCATCTAAAGTGGGTTAAGTGTGTCTACGATCCTTTAATGAAAGCCATTTCTTTGCACCTTTTGATTTCAATCATAACCAGCTAGCTGAAAATCTGCTGTGGTTGGGCGGCTCATATGTTAAATCTTTGGCAGTCTTTCCTTGTTACCCTAAAGGAAAAAGATCAGTGGGAGGTAGCTCCTAGTGACATTGCCAACTGACACTTTTATTTTAAATATATGCTTTAAACCAGTCTGTCTGTAATATTTCTGCTGTACTTCATGCATGGTGCTGAATCTCACACACACAAGTTTATATTTTTTCATCGAGAGAAATATCACCAGAAACTTGGTAAACTGCACTTTGTTTTTGTAAATGTTAGGTATCAAATCTGTAAATGATTTACATTCTTGAGCCCTAGTTTTCAGTGCTTCAAATCCCCACACACTCAATGGAATGCACATGCTTTTTAATGCTGTAGAGACAGTGAGGGGAAAAATATGCAGGTTGTAATTATTTTCCCTCATTTGTTCAGTGTCAGCATATATATAGAAACTTCTGCCATCTCACAGTGGAAAAATCACCGAGGATTACTGTCCCCATGTATGGTCAATTAACTTTTGCTGCTCCACTATACAGGGCTGGTTTTGAGGCATGTCTTTAGTTCTTTTTCTCCTGCTATCAACAGCAGATCTTTCTGTTGATTACCACATCAGATAAAAGTTCAAATAACTTGATTGTTTTTTATAGTCTACAGTCCTTTGTACAACCAATTCAGTTCTTTTTGAGTTCATTTAAAAAGTTTACTAAAATCACTGATACAAGCTTGGATGTAGGTACAAACGAACATAAGAAAAAGGAGCAAGTGTAGGCCATACAACCCCTCGAGCCTGCTCCGCCATTTAATAAGATCATGGCTGATCTTCGACCTCAACTCCACTTCCCCGTCCTATCCCCATATCCTTGATTCCCTTAGTGTCCAAATATCCATTGATCTCAGTGTTGAATATACTCAACAACTGAACATCCTCAGCCCTCCATGGTAGAGAATTCCAAAGATTCACAACCCTCTGAGTGAAGAAATTTTTCCTTATCTCGGTCCTAAATGAGATTATGCCCCCTAGTTCTAGACTCTCCAGCCAGGGGAAACATCCTCTCAGCATCTATCCTGTCAAGCCCTCTAAGAATTTTATACGTTTCAATGAGATCACCTCTCATTCTTCTAAACTCCAGAGAATATAGGTCCATTCTACTCAATCTCTCCTCATAGGACAACTCTTTCATCCCAGGAATCAATCTAGTGAACCTTCGTTGCACCCCCTCTAAGGCAAGTATATCCTTCCTTGGGTAAGGAGAACAAAACTATACACCGCATTCCAGGTGTGGTCTCACCAGAGCCCTATATAATTGCAGCAAGACCTCCTTACTCTTATACTCCAACCCACTTGCAATAAAGGCTAACATACCATTTGCCTTCCTAATTACTTGCTGTACCTGCATGTTAACTTTCTGTGATTCATGTACACTGACACCCAAAGCTCTCTCACCTTTTAAAAAATATTCTGCTTTTCTATTCTTCCTACCAAAATGGATAATTTCACATTTCCCCATATTATATTCCATCTGCCACCTTCTCGCCCACTCACTTAACCTGTCTATATCCCTTTGCAGCCTCATTGCGTCCTCCTCATAGCTTACTTTCTCACTTAGCTTTGTATCGTCAGTAAACTTGGATACATTACACTCAGTCCCCTCATCTAAATCATTGATATAGATTGTGAACAGCTGAGGCCCAAGCACCGATCCCTGCAGCACCCCACTAGTTACAACCTGCCAACCCAAAAATGACCCGTTTATTCCAACTCTCTGTTTTCTGTCCATTAACCAATCCTCAATCCATGCTAATATATTACCCCCAATCCCATGAGCCCTTAACTTGTGTAACAACCTTTTGTGTGGCACCTTATCGAATGCCTTTTGAAAATCCAAATATACTACATCCACTGGTTCCCCCTTATCTACCCTGCTAGTTACATCCTCAAAAAACTCTAGTAGATTTGTCAAACATGATTTCCCTTGCATAAAACCGTGTTGACTCTGCGTAATCACATTATGATTTTCTAAGTGCCCTGTTACTACGTCCTTAATAACAGATTCTAGCATTTTCCCTACTACTGATGTCAGGCTAACTGGCCTATAGTTCCCAGTTTTCTCTCTCCCTCCTTTCTTGAATAGCGGGGTTACATTTGCAACCTTCCAATCCATGGGGACCATTCTAGAATCTGGGGAATTCTGGAAGATCAAAACCAATGCATCCACTATCTCTGCAGCCACCTCTTTTAAAACCCTAGGACGTAGGTCATCAGGTCCAGGGGATTTGCCAGCTTTTTGTCCCATTAATTTCTCCAGTACTTTTGCTTTACTAATCTTAATTGCTTTAAGTTCCTCACTCTCATTAGACCCTTGGTTCCCCACCAAATCTGGTATGTTTTTTGTATCTTCTGCTTGGAAGATAGATACAAAATATTTGTTTAACTTCTCTGCCATTTCCTTATTCCCCATTATAATTTCTCCTGTCTCTGCCTCTAAGGGACCCACGTTTACTTTCACTAATCTCCTTTATACATCCTTGTAGAAGCTTTTACAATCTGTTTTTATATTTCTTGCTAGTTTACTCTCATTCAATTTTCCCACCCTTTATCAATTTCTTGGTCATCCTTTGCTGATTTCTAAAACCCTCCCAATCCTCAGGCTTACTATAAACCTCTTTTAATCTAATACTATCCTTAACTTCTGTAGTTAGCCACGGTTAAACCATTTTTCCTGTGGAGTTTTTAATCCCTCAAGCGAATGTATTTTCATTGAGAATTATGAATTATTTCTTTAAATGTTCTGCTATTGCTCATCTACCATCATATCTTATAACCTAATTTCCCAAACTAACTTAACCAACTCACCCCTCATACCTATGTAATTAGCTTTGTTTAAATTTAAGACCCTAAGTTCAGACTTAATCACATCACTCTCAAACTCAATATGAAATGCTATCATATTATGATCACTCTCCTCCAGAGGATCCTTAACTATAAGATTACTAATTAACCCTATCTCATTACACAATACTAGATGTAAAATAGCCTGTTCCCTAGTTGGTTCCCCGACATATTGTTCTGGAAAACTGGCTCAAATGTATTCCACAAACCCCTCCTCCAAACTACCAATTTGGTTTGCCCAGTCTATATGAAGATTAAAGTCACCCACGATTATTGCATTACCCTTGTTACATGCTCCTCTAATTTCCTGATTTATACTCAGTCCATCACTATAACTATTGTTAGGAGGCCTGTAAACTACTCCCACCATTGTTTTCTGCCCCTTGATATTTCTTAGCTCCACCCATACTGATTCTACATCCTGATTTTCTGAGCAAAGATCCTTTCTCACCACTGCCTTTATCTCATCCTTTATTATCAGGGCTACCCACCCCTCCTTTTCCATTTTGCCTGTCTTTTCTAAAAGTCAAGTACCCGGGAATATTTAGATCCCAACCTTGGTCACCCTGCAACTACGTCTCAGTAATGGCTACTAGATCAAACCCATTTATCTCTATTTGTGCCATTAATTCATCTATCTTGTTGCGAATGCTTCGTGCATTCAGATATAGCGTCTTTAATTTTAATTTTTTATTATTTTTCCCTGAGTGACTAATGCCCTATTACCTTTGTTAAACTCTCTGTCCCTTCCTGACACAATAGGTAGGCCTATTGTATCTTGTCACAGTTGCTTAGATACCAATTGCCTTTCCCTCAGCCTATGGTTTCAAGATCTCCATTCAATGCGAGGGATCCTACCCATTGATTGAGTCCTACAACACCTGCCTGTTGCCTTCCATCGTCATATGACTCATTTGAAGTATGAGGCCTGCTTGAAGTTCAGCAAAGGGGCTTAACACAGCTGACTCAGTCACTAGAAGGCTATCTTGGCTACCATGATATCAAAGCTCGATTCCTTCAGACACAGAGACGTCTCAAGTTCTATTTCAACACAGTATCATTGATTCATTCCCAAATCAGATAAGGAATGAACTGTTAGTAGGGAACTTTCCGAGAATTGCTCTGAAGGGAAGCACAGGAGGAGCCATGTTCTGTGTTGACTTACCTAACAATGAGAGGAGATCAAGGTCTTCTGGGATCTAGCATAACACCTACAATATGTTGCCTGTTTATTAATCTAACAGCTCATGGTTCTGTTTTTGTCCCATACACTCAACAGTTCTGTTGCACTGTCAAAACAGCTCAGAATTTGCCATGCTGCTTACAGCTCATGTCTGATGATGAGCCAAGTATTATATGGGCGGGAATGTTCCCTGGGTTTGAGCCATAGTCCAAACTGCCACCTCTTGTACTACTCAGACTTCCTCCCATCACCAGAGGTCACTCCAGGGAGAGATTGCGTTATATAATTTTTCAGAGTACTGGTGCTTAATATTATCAGGTGCTTGGACAAACATAAAGTAAGGATGTAGCCTCCACTTTGTATTCCCCTCTGCAACTCATTCCCTTACCCAGCCCAGAGATACACAGAGAGGGGACATTTTGAATACTGAGGTATAGAAGTTACTGATTTAGGTCATAGAAAAGTTTCTGTCAGGCGACAAATCATCAGATTTTATTCCGATTACTCTGCAGTTCCCAAGAGTACAGGGTTTTTGACCAATTAGGAATCATGGGGCCATTACCTCCTTCCAATTGTCAACTTGGATCAGTGGTAGTACTCTCACCTCTGAGTCAGCAGGTTGTGGGCTCAAGCTCCACTACAACCCTGGAGCACATAACATGTACAGTATTGAGGGAGGGCTACACCACAGGGAGTGCTGTCTTTCGGTTGAGATATTAAACTAAAGCCCCATCTGTTTGTTCAGGTGGACATTAAAAAAAAATCACATGGCGCTATTGCCCTGGTATCCTGGCCAATATTCGGCCTTCAACCAGAATAACTGGTCATTTATCTCTGCTGCTTGTAGGTGAGATCCATCAAGGTGTCTAGGCCCAGAACACACCAGAAGTCTGTAGGCAATAACAATGAAATCGGCCCTCTTATAAAGGAGGTTGATTCCCACCATCTTTGGCAATTTCAGCCAGTCGTGCTGCTGCCTTCTCTTGGTGGTTGTCATAATGGTGCTGGCTTTTCTTTTACATAGAATTACATCGAACGTACAGCACAGAAACAGGCTGTTCGGCCCAATGGGTCCGTGCAAGTGTTTATGATCCACACGAGCCTCCTCCCTCCCTACCTTATCTAATCCTGTCAACATATCCTTCTATTCCTTTCTCCCTCATGTGGTTATCTAGCTTCCCCTTAAATGCATCTATGCGAGTCACCTCAACTACTTGTGGTAGCGAATTCCAAATTCTAACCATTCTCTGGGTAAAGAAGTTTCTCCTGAATCCCCTATTGGATTTATTAGTGATTATCTTATATTTATGGCTCCTAGTTCTGGTCTCCCCCACAAGGGGAGAAACATCTTCTCTACATCTACCCTTTCAAACCCCTTCATAATCTTAAAGACCTCTATCAGGTCATCCCTCAGTCTTCTCTTTTCCAGAGAAAAGAGCCCCAGCCTGTTCAATTTTTCCTGATGGGTATAAGCTCTCAGTTCTGGTATCATCCTCGTAAATTTTTTTTGCACCTTCTCCAGTGCCTCTATATCCTTTCTATAATATGGAGACCAAAACTGTTCACAGTACTCCAAGGGTGGTCTAACCAAGGTTCTATACAAGTTTAACATAACTTCCCTGCTTTTCAATTCTATCCCTCTAGAAATGAACCCCATTGCTTGGTTTGCTTTTTTTAATGGCCTTATTAACCTGCGTCGCTACTTTGTGATTTGTTTATCTGTACCCCCAGATCCCTCTGCTACTCTACCCTTTTTCCTGCTTTATTATAATTATCTGACCCCTCCCCCTTCCCTTCACCCCAAATACTATGGCAGGTTTAAGCCCCAGTGGGGCACGATTGCCACTTTGCCATAGTTACAGCATCGGAGAGCGATCACAGGTTTGCAGCCACAGTAGCTCTCACAACCATGATAATGTCATGACTGATGCATGACTTGAAATATTTACTCAAGTTGGATTTCTAGAAGAGATTTTGTGTGATCAGGGAGTTAATTTTTTTGTCTCAGTCACTCAATTATGCTAACAGTGCCAAATAAAGCAACTGTGATCCACCCCATATCACCCTCAGACAAAAAGACTGGTAGAAAGGTATAATACCATGCTGACTCTATTGCGATGCTCATACACTAAGCAAAACCCAAGGACTGGAATTAAACATCATTATACCTGCTACATGCTTACAGTGAGGTACCTCAAGAATCTACAGGATTTTGTTAATGGTCTGTTAATGTTGGTCAAGAGATTTGATTGATTGATGGCTGATGGTTTTGAAACATAGTGAACTATGTAAAGAAAAAAGTAATAGTCAGTCTTTGAATGGGGGAAAGCCAGGCGATGTAGAAGAGCAGAGGGATTTGAGGGTGTAGGTACACAAGATATTAAAAACAGCTCCTCAAGTGGATAAAGCTAATGGCCTACTGGGTTCTAAGGCAGGAACTATACAACATAAAGTAACAGTGAATGTATTTAAAACCTTAGTAAGACCACAATTAGATTGTAATGTGTGCAGTTTTGGACTCCACACTACATGTTTGGTTACAGATCCAGGTTTCTTCTTGCCATCCATTGGAAACATTACCTCCCTCCTCACTCTCACTGCAGCCAATAGTACATTCAGGGAGGCATCATTAAATCTAGGGGCAGCCTTTGCTTTCTCCTTCAAAATCCATCGTTGAACTGGCCCTTTAAATAGTGGGCTTTAAATCGCATCATTTGGGTCCGCAGTAGACCCGCCGCGCAGCTTGGAGACACGAAACCCAGAAGCAAAGATAATTCACTGCAATCGAGGTACAATCGCAGATTTAAACGCGCTCATTTTGCCTCCGGGTTCCCCAAGCGCAAATCCACCCACCCGCTGACTTCCTGCCGCCATGCTAAAATCATGGCCCATGTCAACATTTAATAATAGGTTAGATAAGTGGTTGAAGGAAAGGGGAATAAAGGATATGGGAACATATAAGACTGCCACTCATATAGAGGATAAACACCAATATGGACTGGTTGGGCAGAACAATCTGTTTCCATGTTGTAATTTCTATGTAATTCTATATAAGAACTGGTACTACTACAGTGCTAGCCACTGGGAGTACCAGACACAATAATGGAAAGGTATGATGATGTAGATTATGTAGTTTAGGTACTCAATCAACCATGTAAGTGCCGTGCCTATCAGGTGAACACATGTCTCACAAGGAAGTGTCACTGTATATTGTCATCGCCCCGGAGGAGAGAGAGGAAGAAGAAACTACAGATCTCTTGTGTGAGAGTAAAACCAGTTCCTTGGTGGACATGATCACTCTCTCAGTTAAGTTATTTCCCACAGATAAATAGCAAATCAGGTAGTTGCTATTGGGTGTTTGCTCACTTATCTAAGGCAAACTATAGGCAATTGGGACTAGCTTAGTGGTATAAACTGGGCGACATGACATGTTGGGCCGAAGGTCCTGTTTCCATGTTGTAAACTTCTATGATTCTAAACTGGGCTATGCAAAGCAGTTTGTACATGAGGTAGATTATGCATGAGGTCAACATGGACACTTCAAAATCAGTGCGCCAACACAGATACCCCCATGCCACACTTTGTGATGGAATATTTAGTTAGGGAGCACCGGAGATGCTAAACCTAGGAGTAGGATGGCTATCCCAGAGCCCAAGGTCACCACGAGTGGTGTTGTGTCCTGTGACTTAATATCTTTGGCTTAACATCTCATCTGAGAGACATTACCTCTGACAGTGCAGCAATCCATTGGTACTACACCGAAGTGACAGCTTAGATTATGTGCTCAAGTCCTTGAGTATGCTGCTACTGAACTAAGCTGACACTTAAGTGGTTTGTTCAGTTGAGGCAGAAAAGACTTTTGAAAGGCTGAAACATGCTGTGTGTGCAGACCTATTACAAGATTTCCCAATTATTCTTGAGCTTTAACATTCCACACAGATGTATTGATCAAATATCTCAGAGCTCTATTGAATCAAGTAAATTACCTCAGATAGGAGCACCCAGTTGTAAGCTGGTTAGTTGCACAATTAGGAGAGAGTATTTAGGAACATAGGAACAGGAGTAGGCCATTCAGCCCCTCGAGCCCGCTCCACCATTTGATAAGATCATGGCTGATCTGTGATCTAACTCCATATACCTGCCTTTGGCCCATATCCCTTAATACCTTTGGTTGGCAAAGTATTATTTAAGTATTGTTTAGGCATTGCAGAAGCTACAACTATACTTATACGGAGCTACATTTACAGTATATTTTGACCACAATCTCTTGTGGTTACAATCAACTTGTGATAAATATGTATGTCTGTTGCATTAGAGCATTGTCCTGCAAGGACACAACATGGTGTTCCAACATCATCGTGGCTGCCAAAGTGGGAATGCCGATATGTTGTCACATCAGGAATAGATTTGATCCTCACAAGCACCGTGTCAGTGGCACTCACGCGTATTTAGTTGAAAAAGGGATAGTTGTGTGACAAATATGAAACAGTTCTGCCTTGTTTTATTCTGGCAGCTATCCCAAAAATAAGGTACAATACGTGAGATTTCAAAGAGCTACCTGCAGCCTTAAACCAATTTTGTTACATACGTTGCGAAGTTTGTTATTATAGTTACCAGGTAACAGGCTTGAGACAGCATTTAACACACAATTTTTAAATATATACAAACTTTGTGATTAGTTCAGTTATGAATATGACAACCTGTTATGTCTTGAATTCAGCTGGCAGTTACAAATTTCCAATGAGCCTTGGCAATAGGTCGAGAGATATAAAAAGAAGCAAACTACGAAAGTGAATATAATTGAATCAAAAACACTGAGGTCATTGAGAGGCAAGTGAATTTTAGCTGGTTGCCACCTGCCAATAACCTTTCATCAGGTCTGGAGTCACCAGGTACATGGCGCCGGAAAATGTCGATTAAAAAAGGGAGAAAAGGCTGAAAAATGTAACGGCCACGTTCCAGAACAAGAGACTACTGGAATTTTGTTGATGATTCCAAGTAACAAGCAGTACTTATTGGTGGCCTGTTGATCACCTGGTAAGGGACCTCTTGTCAGTTTTTGCTCACCACATTATGTTCTAGGAAGAAACTGAGGAAATACTATTTGGTGTGAGATTCTACCTTGTCAGTGGAAGTATTCTTCCACCAGGTGGTTCCATCACTGGAGTTGGATCTATGGGTTTGTCCTGCTGTCTTCCAGGAGTTATGCAATTCTTTCTGCCTTCATTTTAGTTTCACATTTGGAATTTTTCACTCTGGGTATCAATGATGCAGAGATCCCACCTGGTATCATGAACTGTCAATTACTTGGTAGAATACTAAAGCCAAAGCTGATTAGGCATTGCACTCATGTTGTGACAGGGATAATTCATTTGAGATGAACAGGAAGGATATGGGGGATCTATTAGGATGCAGTAGCTAGTGGTTCTGGTACTGGAGGTCATGAGTTCAAATCCTGCCATGGCAATTTGTTATAAAATCCCAACTGGTTCACCCAACTATGCATTAATATCGTTCAGGGAAGGGAACCTGCCACCCCTACTATATGGTTGACTCTTAATGTCCTCAGGGAAACTAGGGACAGGAAATAAATACTGGCTTGCCATTCCAAGAACAATTTAAAAAGAACATCTGCAGCTTAACTGCACATGATAGGGGAAATACTAATGTGAGCCAATCTTAATCTTGCTCAGTAGTAGTATCAATAGTTAGGTATGTAACTCTCTTTTTATCCTTCACCCTCAGTTCATAAGGTGCCTGAAAAAATGCTTTTCAATTCAGTTATGTTTTGAAATTATAAGGAGTAAAAATTGAAGTTTGTAAATGCACTTGCCATGTATTTGCATTAGGTCTGTACAAGTATTAATAATAATGAGTGTGTTGTAATTACACTTGTTTCATATAACTGTCATGGGAGTGATGTATTTATAATAAACTGTCACCTGTGATGGACAGTCAGCCTTACATGACCCAGTGCAAACAGATGGAGAACATCTTTGTTTACCAACAATGAAACTTCAACATGTTATAGCTTCAACATAGAACAGATTTGATTTTTTTTTTCCCACAAGGACCTTATATCTGCAAGTATTGTTAGTGTCACCACTGGGAAGTGAATATAAAACTAGCCCAGACAGATGTGATGAGATTCATCCCTGGTCTACCATTGTAGGAAGTCTCATAAATAGGCTTTTAAACAAATTTATATCTAATGCAGCAAATCTGTCTGCCCTCAATCCCAATGGACTCCTTCCAATGATGAGAGATGAAGTGGAGTTGAGGTTGAAGATCAGCCATGATCTGATTGAATGGCGGAGCAGGCTCGAGGGGTCGTATGGCCTACTCCTGCTCCTATTTCTTATGTTCTTATGTTATTATGTTAAGACCGACCTGTACTGATCATCCAAATACGTAAGAAAGATAAAGACTCTGTGCACTCTCTTCCTCTCTTTGATAGTGTGGCATGCATTTTAGTGAGAAGTGGTTGCAGAAGCAGGAGTTTTCCTGAGGCTGCGTTAAGGCTGTTGAGCAGAGTTAGAGGAGTTTGTTATACATTGACCTGAGCCTGCATAATGCTGACACTGGATACAAAACTGTTAAATATTCCCAGTATTAATACCAATGGGAACAAATATTCACCTGAACAAAAAGTGGAGAGAAGGTTAAATGGAATTGATAATAATATAGTACTTTTGAAGTCATTTTGAAAAGTAGAAGACAATACTTTTGAATTATAACTAGACTACATTTGCTTTGGTTACTGTACTGTAACACAGCTGCTTTTATTTTTGATTTATAATTTCCAATTGTAAACTTGTCTTTCAACATTTGCCAGGGTTCAATTAATTTACCATAACTGAAGATGGAAAAAATGCCTTTGTGGCTGAGGAGTCCAAAGTGTGTTAACAATTTTTATTCTTATCCCAGTACTCCTGAACAAATGCAGGCAGATGCATATATGCCAACTATCAGTGTTTCAGGCTGACATCAGCATTTGAGGGCCCAGTTAATATGTAAGCCATTGCTGACAAAAATCAGCACAGACTGGGCACTCTCCCTGGGAAGAGAGTTCTGCCACTAATGAAACGAATCCCAGCCACTGCATATTGTAGGCAAGGATTAACACAAGAACAGAAGTTTCTGCCTACAGTATGCGAATGGGTGGAATCACTTCCATTAGTGGCAGGATTTGGCTAGGATCCATGCTAAGAGGGGCAAAATGGATGGTGGTGGGGGGGGGGGGAAATGGATGGCAATGAAGAGAAGAGAAAAATGAATAACAAAGAAGAGGAAAGGGAATTGGATTGCAGTGAAGGGAGATGGAAATGGATGGCAATGAAGGGGAGAAAGAAGGGGCAGAAGCTGGGAACAGAACAGAGAGGGGGGTTGGAAGAAATGTACCAGTTTTAACTGGGTTGGAGGGGGCATAGGATGCCAGATTGAATTAAGGGGTGAGGAGCAGAAGAGAGTCAGTTTGAACAGGGGTGGAAGAAATGCCCAGCTTGAATTACTGAGGAGAAAATTTCCAGTATTGACTATGCGAGTTGGAGAAGAGTTTGTTTCTATGAATGGGTGGGTGTTGGATGTGGGAGAGTGACTTTTGTGGTAACATTTGGAGAAGTGTTGCCTGTTGAAAATCAAAATGTCACATTATTTTTCCTTTATTTCAATTAAAAATCTATTACTTGCGATATAAAAATATTTGAAATCAACCAGAATTAATAATTTTTTCATGAAAAGTTCAACATCTCTGGGAGCATGCCCCCAGATACCCCTAGAAATGCACCACCAATTTTGTGTCTCCAACATTTCAAACTCCTCCCATTAGGTTTTCATGTACTTAAATTAGATATGCATATAGCTTAAGTTACAAAGCCCACGTAATTACTGTTTTCACATATCTTATGTGAAAACATTAGCAAAGTCACAGAATGTACTCTGGGTGGGGGACTTCGATGTTCTGACCGAGCTGGCCGAGTCCTGAATGACATAGCTGCCAGAATGGGCCTGCAGCAGGTGGTGAGCAAACCAACACGAGGGAAAAACCCACTTGACCTTGTCCTCACTAGTCTACCTGTCGCAGATGCATCTGTCCATGACAGTATTGGTAGGAGTGATCACCGCACAGTCCTTGTGGAGACGAAGTCCCGTCTTCACACTGAGGACACCGTCCAACATGTGGTTGTGTGGCACTATCACCGTGCTAATTGGGATAGATTCGGAACAGATCTAGCAGCTCAAAACTGGGTATCCATGAGACGCTGTGGACCATCAGCAGCAGCAGAATTGTATTCCAGCACAATCTGTAGCCTCATAGCCAGGCATATTCCTCACTCCACCATGACCAACAAGCCAGGGGATCAACCCTGGTTCAATGAGGAGTGCAGAAGAACATGCCAGACGTACCTAAAAATGAGGTGCCAACCTGGTGAAGCTACAACACAGGACTACATGCATGCTAAACAGCGGAAGCAACATGCTATAGACTGAGCTAAGCGATTCCACAACCAAGGGATCAGATCAAAGCTCTGCAGTCCTGCTACATCCAGTCTTGAGTGGTGGTGGACAATTAAACAACTAACGGGAGGAGGAGGCTCCGTGAACATCCCCATCCTCAATGATAGCAGAGTCCAGCACGTGAGTGCAAAAGACAAGGCTGAAGCGTTTGCAACCATCTTCAGCCAGAAGTGCCGAGTGAATGATCCATCTCGGCCTCGTCCCAATATCCCCACCATCACAGAAGCCAGTCTTCAGCCAATTCAATTCACTCCACGTGATATCAAGAAACGGCTGAGTGCACTGGATACAGCAAAGGCTATGGGCCCCGACAACATCCCAGCTGTAGTGCTGAAGAGTTGTGCTCCAGAACTAGCCGCGCCTCTAGCCAAACTGTTCCAGTACAGCTACAACACTGGCATCTACCCGACAATGTGGAAAATTGCCCAGGTATGCCCTGTCCACAAAAAGCAGGACAAATCCAATCCGGCCAATTACCGCCCCATCAGTCTACTCTCGGTCATCAGCAAAGTGATGGAAGGTGTCATCAACAGTGCTATTAAGCGGCACTTTCTTACCAATAACCTGCTCACCGATGCTCAGTTTGGGTTCTGCCAGGACCACTCGGCTCCAGACCTCATTCGAGCCTTGGTCCAAACATGGACAAAAGAGCTGAATTCCAGAGGTGAGGTGAGAGTGACTGCCCTTGACATCAAGGCAGCATTTGAGCCCTAGTAAAATTGAAGTCAATGGGAATCAGGGGGAAAACTCTCCAATGGCTGGAGTCATCCCTAGCACAAAGGAAGATGGTAGTGGTTGTTGGAGGCCAATCATCTCAGCCCTAGGACATTGCTGCAGGAGTTCCTCAGGGCAGTGTCCTAGGCCCAACCATCTTCAGCTGCTTCATCAATGACCTTCCCTCCATCATAAGGTCAGAAATGGGGATGTTCGCTGATGATTGCACAGTGTTCAGTTCCATTCGGAACCGCTCAGATAATGAAGCAGTCTGTGCCCGCGTGCAGCAAGACCTGGACAACATCCAGGCTTGGGCTGATAAGTGGCAAGTAACATTCATGCCAGACAAGTGCCAGGCAATGACTATCTCCAACAAGAGAGAATCTAACCACTTCCCCTTGACATTCAACGGCATTACAATTGCCGAAACCCCCACCATCAACATCCTGGGGGTCGCCATTGACCAAAAACTTAACTGGACCAGCAACGTAAATACTGTGGCTACAAGAGCAGATCAGAGGCTGGGTATTCTGCGGCGAGTGACTCACCTCCTGACTCCCCAAAGCTTTTTCACCATCTACAAGGCACAAGTCAGGAGTGTGATGGAATACTCTCCACTTGCTTGGATGAGTGCAGCTCTAACAACACTCAAGAAGCTCGACACCATCCAGGACAAAGCAGCCGCTTGATTGTCACCCCATCCACCACCCTAAACATTCACTCCCTTCACCACCAGCGCACCATGGCTGTACTGTGTACCATCCACGGGATGCACTGCAGCAACTCGCCAAGGCTTCGACAGCACTTCCCAAACCCGCGACTTCTACCACCTAGAAGGACAAGGGCAGCAGGCACATGGGAACAACACCACCTGCACGTTCCCCTCCAAGTCACACACCATCCCGATTTGGAAATATATCGCTGTTCCTTCATCGTCGCTGGGTCAAAATCCTGGAACTCCTAACCAAACAGGAGAACCTTCACCACACGGACTGCAGCGGCTCAAGGCAGCTCACCACCACTTTCTCAAGGGCAATTAGGAATGGGCAATAAATGCTGGCCTTGCCAGCAACGCCCACATCCCATGAATGAATAAAACAAAAGTTAGAATGGCTTTGTAACTTAAGCTGTATACATTTCTTATTTAAGTACATGAAAACCTGTTGGGAGGAGATTATAATGAGGTCTATTCATGATTTTTCATCTTTTGAGGGATTGTATCAGCTCTTTTGAAGTTGTATCCTTGTGCTCGTTTTCTGGATGGCCATATTGCAGATATTCCTGGAAAGGTAGCAGGCTGTTTAATTGTCACTGTTGACCAAAGGTATAATGGGAAATGATCAAATATTTTTAGACCTTGAAACCGTTTCCAAGGAACCGATACAATATATTCATATGTATAACTTTTCTATTTGTTTTTGGTAATGCAGTGTATCTATTTTGTTAACCTCGATGCACAGGTGCATGTATATGATTACAATTTACACTGTCCTGTCAAAAGATCCTCATAATTTTTCAAATGGTGACTAAAGGTTCCCAACTAATCTTGTTAGATGGCTGCACCAGAACTTTACTGACTTGGCTAAGAAACAGTTTGGAGCACACTTGGTTATGGCAGAGAAAACCAGCTACGGTTCCTAATCCTGCTTGCTAATCAATAGTCCCTGATGAGAGAGCACATGAGTGAATGACAGGCAAGGACAGAATTCAGCTGAGCTGTGATGCCACCCACATAAATGCCTTTTCCCCTGTCCGCACCCGCTCGAGTCCGGTGGTCAACCTGCTGGACAAGTCCCACGCCTCCTCTTTGTGCCGTTCCAATGTTTATGACCTGTGAGAATTCCTTTACTCATGAGTTCCCACCTACCATATACAGGGGCAACAATCTGGGCCATTGGCATTGGTAGTGGAGTTGAGAATGAGCAGGCTCTTTCTAGTGAATTAGCCACCAGACTCAGGAGGATCAGGACAAGGGGAGACAGAGGTAATTTGTGTCAGCAGATGCTGACATGCTGCAAGGTCCCCACTGACAGGGCTCCCAAAATGCTGACAGTCAATGTGAAATGCTAACGATTGATATGTGTCCACCCCTAGTCAGATAGCCTGCTGCGCTGACTGTCTAGGCTGATACAATGGAGAATCACCATTTGGACGAGGAGCCTGTGCAACTATAACCCCAGCAAAGAGTGGACATAGACTAGCAGAAAAAGAAAGGCTAACCTGTTTGAACTCCACTTACATTGACAAGGCTGAGCAAAGAGCAATTCTAAAATGTTGGTGAGACAAAGTCTATGTCCTGATTTCAACCAACCCCAATTGATTCAGCTCTCCTATAAGCTGTGTTGATCTTTCCTGAATATAGAACACAACATAACACCTTGAAAGAGTCTATTCTCAAAAAAGATTGGGAGTTCCTGAAGAGCATTTTATTTTATTTTGTGGTAAGACCGACTTGGAAATTAAAGCTTTCTGACAAATTTATTGACTACCTATGCTCTTCATGGGCCAGAAGAATGCTGCACATGCGTAGAAGAGGAGACCCACAATAGGTCAAGTTTTAATCTGCCTCAGATCAGCTGTTCTTTGCAGCCCCTGTGTGAAAAACTGAATGTCTGGTTTGAAAGCGATTGCTTGACAACTATGGACATCACAGCTGAGCCTAATTGTGTCCTCATCCAACATTAAGCTCAGGAGCAGGAGCTACATCTCTCCTTGATGGGGACCTCGAGGCCGATTGTAGCAGCCCCAAAAAGCTATCTGGGCGAGATTAGCCAATTCAGCACAGATTGCGATCGAAACTGGCACCTTACTAGTACATGTGGCTCAGCAAGATGTCAGGCAGAACATTTACTCAGTAAGCCATTAGGGGAGGTCTGGAAATTGTAGCTGTATAAGCCATAGTTAAGTGGGCCTGTAGAGTTGACTTTGAACATTGCTGCAATATTACCCTTGAAAAATACTGTTGTTGCTCTTTGGCAGCATACTGTTACTTTGGAGCACCTCTGGTGCTTGTCAGCAAGTTTGTTGTTGACAGATGTCTCATACGGCTGGAGAAGGGCTTGCACATCCTGGGAGCAAGACTCTTATCTCCCAATAGTCCAGCTAACTGTCATTCAGAATGCCCGCATTATGCCACTGTTGAACAGTAATGGCTAATTATTATTCAGAATACTGAATGGTGTAGCTTTTGCCCTTCTATAATTTGATAAAAATAAAGTCCTGGTACTTTACAGCTTGTAACTCTAATAAGTGATCTTCAGTTTTGAAGCAATACAAATAGGGGGAAGATTTATTTTTTATTTTTACAACTCTTGCCATAACTCTTCAGAGCAGGAATCATTCTTGGAACATGATTTTTAATATTTTCACCCTAGATTTTATCCAAAGAAAACATTTGCAGTGCAGTAAAGCTTAGTGAAAGAGCAGTTTGTAGTTTAATACATTATTTAAAAGAAAAATTGGAGCTGCAACTTTAAATAAACTAAAATGTGGCATATTACATGGAACATCATTAATTTGTCTCTATTTTAGTTCTGGTTTGGATTAAATATAAAAAAAATGTTGCAAATGGAAAAACAGTGAGGGAAATATTCTGTTAAAAAGGATCCTTCTATAATTTTATCAACATATCATAACCATTCACTAACCAACATTATACTTGCATTATAGTGGAATGAAAACTAACAAAACAAACCATTGTCCAGGAGGGGTTCTTCCGAATGTCTCGCAGCTGGGAGGGGGAGGAGCCCAGGGCAACAGAGACCCAGACCTTCCTTGTGGGGCCTGGAGGAGCACTCCTGCTTCTCCAGGCCCCACTGAGGAAGGTTTTTTTAAAAATTTACCTTATCGTATAATGATACAGCACAGAAAACCATTCAGTCCATCGTGACTGTGCCGGCTCTTTGAAAGAGCTACCCAAATAGTCCCATTCCCCTGCTGTTTCCCCATAGCCCTGTAGATTTTTCCACTTCAAGTGTTTATCCAATTCCCTTTTGAAAGTTATTATTGAACCTGCTTCCACCGCACTTTCAAGCAGTGCATTCCAGATCATAACAATTCGCTGCATAAATTTTTTTTTCCTCATGTCGCCTCTGGCTGTTTTGCTGATCAGCTTAAATTTGTGTCCTCTGTTTACTGACCCTTCTGCCACTAGAAACAGTTTCTCCTTATTTACTCTATCAAAACCATAACAGAATATTTCCCTCACTGTTTTTCCAGTTGCAATATTTTTTATATTTAATCCGAACCAGAACTAAAATGAGACAAATTAATGATGTTCCATGTAATATGTCACATTTTAGTTTATTTAAAGTTATCAAATCTCCCCTTAACCTTCTCTGCTCTAAGGGGAACAACCCCAGATTCTCTAGTCTTTCCATGTAACTGAAGTCTTTCATTTCTGGCACCATTCTAGTAAATCTTCCCTGCACCCTCTCTAAGGCCTTGACATCCTTCCTAAAGTGTGGTGCCTAGAATTGGTCGCAATACTCCAGTTGGACCAGTGTTTTATAAGGGTTTAGCATAACTTCCTGGCTTTTGTGCTCTATTCCTCTATTTATAAAGCCAAGGATCCCAAATGCCTTTTCAACAGTCTTCTCAACTTGTCCTACCACCTTCAAAGACTTGTGTACATACACCCCCAGGTCTCACTGTTCCTGCATCCCCTTTAAAATTGTACCATTTAGTTTATATTGCCTCTCGTCATTCTTCCTGCCAAAATGTATCACTTCACATTTTTCTGTGTTAAATTTCATCTGCCATGTATCTGCCCATTTCACCAGTCTGCCTATGCCCTCTTGAAGTCTGTTACTATCCTCCACATTGTTTACTGCATTTCTGAGTTTCATCTCATCTGCAAACTTTGAAATTATGCCCTGTATACCCAACTCCAGGTCATTAATACATATCAACACCGACCCCTGGGGGACACCACTGTATACTTTCCTCCAGTCTGAGAAACAACCGTTCACACTACTCTCTGCTTTCTGTCCCTTAGCCAATTTTATATCCACATTGTAACTGGCCCTTTAATCCCATGGGCTTCAATTTTGCTTACAAGTCTATTATGTGGTACTTTTATCAAACACCTTTTGAAAGTCCATATACACAACATCGACCACACTACCCTCATCAACCCTCTCTGTTACTTCATCAAAGAACTTAGCGGTCTTCGGATTCCTGGTTCACCTGACGTCAGCCGTGGCAGGTGTCCCGCTCAGGAGCGAGTTAAAATGGCATTAGGGTCCCATCTACGTCTTGGGACCCCGATTTGCATTTATTAATGAGGCTCCCGCCAGAGTCCAGCAGAAGCCTCAACCATCGACAAAACCAGCAACGTTAAAATCGGGAATGGAGCAGGAAACGGAGCCACTCCATTTTAATTGTTCCCCGCTCCATTCGCGCCAAGTGGGAAGGGTTAAAATTGTTCTGTATATCTTTTATCTCCATGAGTGTGGCTGATTGAATAATCAGGTTCTCCTGCTGGCAGTAATTGGAAGCGGTGATAAGCAAATATTCTTTTGTGCATTAGCTGGCAATAACAGCCTGCCACCAAGAGTCTAACTTTTCTGACTCTCTGATGTTGGTCGTGCATACCTGTCCCTGGGACCTGGAAACAATGCAGGTTGGAAGTACTGTTGACATGTAGCCTTTATTTTATCCCTACCCCAGCGTGACAGTAAAGCTAGGAATGGTGACGAGCTCAATTAATGGCTGGTCTTATCCCTTGCATGGTACCTATGGTTTGTTCATGGGCATTTGGTTAAGCGCCTTAGTTTTTTTTCTACATTAAAGGTGTCTTATATATGCGTGTTGTTGTTGTTGTTTGTTGTTGTAGTGAAGTCCTGCCTTCAAGGAGACAGGAAAGGACTCCAGCCCAATGACTGGAGCCCACTATACCTCAATGAGCACTGGAGACAAAAACAAAGCAGAAAATCTGCTGCTGTCCACCTGGGTAAAATCTACCCACTGAGTTATAGTCAGCCTCGAAGGTGGAAAAGTTGGAAAACATCAGGCATCATATTTAATGTGTGTTGTGTTTTTAGTTTCAAAAGGTTACTGTTCGAGTAGAAGCTAGATTAACTCATTTGGTTATGCTATTGTGTATACTTAGTGTGGAGTCAACCCTTAAGCTGCTGGAAGCTCCCATGATCGCACTGCTGCTCCGCCGTGACCTACTAAAATAATTCGACACTTACCTTTTGTGGGCCATTGATACTTGAAAATTGCATTGGGATCCTATTGATATCATAGGACCCCGATTTGCATTGTATAATGAGGCTTCTGCCTGTTCTTGATGGGAGCCTTGGTCACCTATCTGAAGGCCGCTGTCAAAATGACGGCAGACGGAACGACAGTGGGAACGGGACGCTGAGTTCTAAACTCTGATTTTGAATGTGCTACCTCACTGTTCCCACCCAAAACCAGCGATGGAAATCGGAGCCCATGTGTCATACTTGCACCTGATAGGGGTATAACATTTGAACCAAACGCATCACAACTGAACAGCTAGGAAATCTACCAATTAACACATACCAAGTGGAATGAAAATTACCTATCCAGAATCAGCAAGCAATGGACAGCCAAAATAAAGCAACTAGCAAGGAGGAAAAGGAAAACCAATAAAATCACGGAAAAAAATATCCTTTAAAATAGTTTTGGCCATCATCTGGATTTGTTAGTAGCCCAACAAAATTAATAAGCTTACTCATGCAGTTGCTTTTTCTATGCTTTAAATGCCTCTGGAAACGTTTCCTCCAGAGGCATGATCTTCTTTCAGACTACTGGGATTTGAGCTCATGCAGCTTCCCACTGCCGACACTGTGTCAGCTGAGTGAAGAGGCTCAACAAGGTAGCAGACTACAACTCCCAGAATCCAACAGTGTCACTCAATGGACTACTACTAAGGATACAGCACAAATCTCTGGGGATGATACTGAGTTGATACAAAGCACTGATGCGGTCACATTTGGAATACTGTGTACAATTTTGGTTGCCATACTACAGCCATGATATCCAGGCACTAGATAAGGGCAACCAAACTGATGCCCAGTTCAAGGCATCTGAGCTATGAGGAGAGGTTGATGAGCCTGGGATTGTTTACTCTGGCGATGAGAAGGCTCAGACATTATTCAAGTGTTCAAGACCCTTAAGTGAATAGATAAACTAAACCCCGATAATAAGTTCCAGACTGCCAAAAACTTTAAAACCCTGGGGCATTGGCTTAAGCTTAGAAGAGGGAATGTGCACAGACAGTTTAGATTTAATTACTTTATGTAGAAAGTGTTAAACATGTGGAATAGATTGCCCAGGAAAGCAGTGTGGAAAAATTTACAGAAGAATTGGATAGATATTTGAAGGCAAGAGTGATTATGGGTCATTAGTTTTTGGGACCCAGCAAATGGACTGGAGTCTTTTCCAGTCCTGTCCTTTCTTAAGTTCCTATCTGTGTTCCTAACGCTGCCTCCTTTCTAAGTCTAATGAACACTGGTGGATTTGTTAGTAGCCCGAAGAAGGCCTGGAACACGAGAATTCCAATGTATGGAGTTGGAGTTCTCAGCCCCGGTTCCCCTTACATCAGTGGCCTTGTAAAGGATGATCAGAAGCTCCATTTCAACAATCCTATCTGGAATCTTCAGCACAAGGTCGGGAACTAACGTAACTGGGTCCCATTCCAACAGACTGCCAACTAATTTACAGCAGCAGTTCACCGGCAAGGCCACGGATATTTGGGGTCTGGATGCTTTACGACCTGGTGAAATCAAAATGTTTTTTATGAAATTATTTTTTTTATTTTTAAACATAAGTCTCCTCTCTTTCTCTCTCTCAGGTAGTGAATATGATGAAGAAGAGGTAGACTATGAAGAATCAGACAGTGATGAGTCTTGGACCACAGAAAGTGCAATTAGTTCAGAAGCTATTCTGAGCTCCATGTGCATGAATGGAGGAGAAGAAAAGCCTTTTGCCTGTCCTGTTCCTGGATGTAAAAAGAGATACAAGGTACGCTGGATGGTTATAAATACAGATAAATAACCCACTAAACTAAGAATGAATGTCAGTAATTTAATATCAATATTTTGTGTATCATATGACAAGGAAAATGTTCTTGTTTTTTTGTTATACATTTTTTAGCACAGTTAGAGATCTATTTAACCAGAAGTTGCATTTAAAGTACATTTTAATGATGGCTTGGGTTCTTAAAGAAAGTACATATTGTATACGTACGAAGAGCATTGATTTCTTAAAATAAGTGATTAGACACAACACTTCAAGCACTAGATTTTCCTGTACAGTTACAGTTTATTTTCAAATGGCTAGAAATGAGTACAAAACTCACCAGAAGTGTACTATGCTGCTTACGTTCAATTTACTGTCTTAGCTCTTACAAATTTCACATCTGCATTAAATATCCACTCAGGTCCATGTCATCAGGTCTCCTGTAAGCATCCCTTACGATCAAGAGTTTCCCTTTACTGCCCAATGTTTACTCTTGCAATATATTTGAATTTTCAAAAGGCCTTCGATAAGGTACCGCATCATAGACTCATGACTAAGGTCAGAGCGTATGGAGTCAGGATAAGTAGCAGAATGGATAGCAAGCTGGCTACAAAACAGTAAACAGAGGAGTAGGGGTTAAAGGTAGTTACTCAGACTGGCAAAAGGTGGGAAGTGGTGTTCCACAAGGATCGGTGCTGGGACCACTGTTGCTCACTATTTACGTAAACGATTTGGACTCTGGAATCGGAAGTACAATTTCAAAATTTGCAGACGACACCAAATTGGAGGGTTATGGTTAATACTGAGGAAGACTGCGACAAAATACAGGAAAACCTTAATAAACTTGCAAAATGGGCGTGTAATGTTCAAATGAATTTCAATACAGTGGTGTTCTCCAGAGGTCAGTATTAGGACCATTGCTCATTTTGAAATATATTAATGACCTGGACTTGGGTATAATTTTAAGTTTGCAGATGACACGAAACTCGGAAATGTAGTAAAAATGTGGAGGAAAGTAACAGACTTCAGGACATAGATAATCTGGTGAAATGGGCAGATACATGGCAGATGAGATTTAATGCAGACAAGTGTGAAGTGATACATTTTGGTAGGAAGAATGAGGAGAGGCAATATAAACTAAATGGTACAATTTTAAAGGGAGTGCAGGAACAGAGGGACCTGGGGGCGTATGTACACAAACTTGTGAAGGTGGCAGGACAAGTTGAGAAGGCTGTTAAAAAAAGCATATGGGATCGTGGGCTTTATTAATAGAGGCATAGAGTACAAAAGCAAGGAAGTTATGCTAAACCTTTATAAAACACTGGTTAGGCCTCAGCTGGAGTATTGTGTTCAATTCTGGGCACTAGGAAGGATGTTAAAGCCTTAGAGAGGGTGCAGAGGAGATTTACTAGAATGGTACCAGGAATGAGAGACTTCAGTTATGTGGAGAGACTGGAGAAGCTGGTGTTGTTCTCCTTGGAACAGAGAAGGTTAAGGGGAGATTTGTTAGAGGTGTTCAAAATCATGAATGGTTTTGATAGAGTAAATAAGGAGAAACTGTTTCCAGTGGCAGAAGGATCGGTAACCAGAGGACACAGATTTAAGGTGATCGGCAAAAGAGCCACAGGCAACATGAGGAAATGTTTTTTATGCAGCGAGTTGTAATGATCTGGAATGCACTGCCGGAAAGGGTGGTTGAAGCAGATTCAATAGTAACTTTCAAAAGGGAATTGGATAAATACTTGAAGGGAGAAAATTTTCAGGGCTATGGGGAAAGA
The DNA here is from genome assembly GCF_035084215.1 of Heptranchias perlo. Taxonomy (NCBI): domain Eukaryota; kingdom Metazoa; phylum Chordata; class Chondrichthyes; order Hexanchiformes; family Hexanchidae; genus Heptranchias; species Heptranchias perlo. Next base: position 68,489,467 of record NC_090326.1, on the reverse strand, counting down.
AATGGGACTAATTGCCTAGCTCTTCCAAAGTACCGGCACAGGCACGATGGGCCGAATGGCCTCCTCCTTTGCAGTATCTACTCTGATATGATGATATAGACAAGTGTGAGGTGGTACATTTTGGTAGGAAGAATAAGGAGGCCACATACTCCTTGGAAAATAAAAGCCTAAATGGGGTAGAGAAGCAAAAAGATCGAGGGGTACAGATACACGTATCACTAAAAATAGCAGTGCTGGTTAATGATGCCATTAAAAAAACTAACAAAGCGCTGGGGTTCATTTCTAGAGGGATAGAATTGAAAAGCAGGGAAGTTATGTTGAAATTGTATAGAACCTTGATTAACCACACTTGGAGCATTGTGAACAGTTCTGGACTCCATATTATAAAAAGGATATAGAGGAACTTGAGAGGGTGAAAAAAAGATTTACTAGGATGATACCAGAACTGAGAGCTTATACCTAACAGGAAAGATGAACAGGCTGGGGCTTTTTTCTCTAGAAATGATAGAATGAGAGGTGACCTGACAGAGGCCTTTAAGATTATGAAAGGGTGGATAGGGTAGACGTGGAGAAGATGTTTCCACTTGCGGGGGAGACCAGAACTAGGGGCCATAAATATAAGATCGTCACTAATAAACCCAATAGAAATTCAGGAGAGTGGTTAGAATGTGGAACTCGCTACCACAAGGAGTAGTTGAGGCGACTAGCATAGATGCATTTAAGAGGAAGCCAGATAAACACATGAGGGAGAAAGGAATAGCAAGATATGTTGATGTGGTTACATGAAGAAGGGTGGGAGGAGGCTTATGTGGAGCATAAACACTGGCTGTTTGGCCGAATAGTCTGTTGCTGTCCTGTACGTACTATGTAATAGCATTACTCAAGAGGTTATCCGAACACGTCTCATCACTGAAGTCCTCTTCTGTGTAACACAGTCTACTTTTGACACCAGAGCCTTACCTTCTTCTCTCCCACTTTCAAAAAAAAAGGACATTCCGTCAATCCACTACCCATCCAAAAATATGACAACACATCAGCCCTCTTTGTCCCTAAATGACTGTGCCAATAATCATCACCCGAGTAACTAAGTCTACAGCAAATAAGTGCACCCGTTCCTGTCTGACTGTAACCTCCATGAATAACAAAGCGTGACATCAGTGCACATTCTATTTTATTACAGTATAGCCCAAATGAACACAAGCCAACCTACTCTTTCCTAACCATGCTTCCCCTGTGTGGCAACACTTACCTTTCTTTCATCTATTGCTTCTCCTAGATGCATCCTGAGGGCCAGTAACACGAGAGGTGGTTGGCTGCTCCTGCTCTACCAAAGGGACATGGGACTAATGCGGCCCTCCTGGCAGGGAGTCCTTCTGGCCTCATCTCTGGAGCTTGTGCCTGGACAGCCTGGTGTCACCTTCCACGTTCCGCTAGTGTGGTGCACTGAGCCACAGGCATGTGCTGCTATCCTGAGAGACGGCAGTATCAGGCAGATGAACTCCAGCCAATGCCATTCCACTGGGTGCTGGATCTGTGATCCCAATGATCAAAAAGATGGCTGGCCTAATAGCAGCTATCCGATCCTGAAAGCCCTGAGAGACTACAACATACATCGCAGCCACCATAGTTTGGAAGCTGTTATGCGGGGATCTGTATATTATCTCCCCTACTGGTACCAGAGCTGCAATCTGTGCTTCGGTGGCGGTGAAGGCACCTACTGGTCTCCAGCTGCTTCTTAGGTGGGGATCTGTTCTAGATTCCATTGAAGCTGCCACTCGCTCCATTGGTGCCTGCAGCAAACACAAAGCTTCCCTGATGTTGCCGTAAATAAGAATTGTAAACTCAAGAACCACACCTGTCAGTTGTCTCACATTCCCAGAGACTGACCTCAGAGCCACCAAGTAGGTATGATGTTCCTCAAACATCCTTCTTTTCAGTCGAGTACCCGTACTCATGAGTTCTGGGTCAAACGACTCCAAAGCCATAGGCAGCCTTCTCCTTAGCCTCTGCTAAGAAGGTGGCAGATCCTCACCCACATCCCACTCCCTCTTGTGCTCTGTGAATCACCTGGTGTCACATCCTCACCAATGCAATCTTTTTTTTTATTCGTTCATGGGATGTGGGCATCGCTAGTGAGGCCAGCATTTATTGCCCATCCCTAATTGCCCTTGAGAAGGTGTTGGTGAGCTGCCTTCTTGAACCGTTGCAGTCCATGTGGTGAAGGTTCTCCCACAGTGCTGTTAGGAAGGGAGTTCCAGGATTTTGAGCCAGTGATGATGAAGGAATGACGATATATTTCCAAATCGGGATGGTGTGTGACTTGGAGGGGAACGTACAGGTGGTGTTGTTCCCATGTGCCTGCTGCCCTTATCCTTCTAGGTGGTAGAGGTTTGGGAGTTGCTATTGAAGAAGCCTTGGCGAGTTGCTGCAGTGCATCCTGTGGATGGTACACACTGCAGCCACAGTGCGCCAGTGGTGAAGGGAGTGAATGTTTAGGGTGGTTGATGGGGTGCAAATCAAGCGGGCTGCTTTGTCCTGGGTGGTGTCGAGCTTCTTGAGTGTTGTTGGAGCTGCACTCATCCAGGCAAGTGAAGAATATTCCATCACACTCCTGACTTGTGCCTTGTAGATGGTGGAAAAGCTTTGGGGAGTCAGGAGGTGAGTCACTCGCCGCAGAATACCCCACCTCTGACCTACTCTTGTAGCCATGGTATTTATGTGGTGGGTCCAGTTAAGTTTCTGGTCAATGGTGACCCCCAGGACATTGATGGTGGGGGATTCGGCGATGGTAATGCCGTTGAATGTCCAGGGGAGGTGGTTTGACTCTCTCTTGTTGGAGATGGTCATTGCCTGGCACTTGTCTGACGCAAACGTTACTTGCCACTTATCGGCCCAAGCCTGGATGTTGTCCAGGTCTTGCTGCATGCGGGCACGGACTGCTTCATTATCCGAGGGGTTGCAAATGGAACTGAACACTGTGCAATCATCAGCGAACATCCCCATTTCTGACCTTATGATGGAGGGAAGGTCATTGATGAAGTAGCTGAAAATGGTTGGGCCTAGGATACTGCCCTGAGGAACTCCTGCTGCAGTGTCCTGGGGCTGAGATGATTGGCCTCCAACAACCACTGCCATCTTCCTTTGTGCATGGTATGGCTCCAGCCACTGGAAGGTTTTCCCCCCGATTCCCATTGAGTTCAATTTTACCAGGGCTCCTTGATGCCACACTCGGTCAAATGCTGCCTTGATGTCAAGGGCAGTCACTCTCACCTCACCTCTGGAATTCAGCTCTTTTGTCCATGTTAGGACCAAGGCTCGAATGAGGTTTAGAGCCGAGTGGTCCTGGCGGAACCCAAACTGAGCATCGGTGAGCAGGTTATTGGTGAGTAAGTGCCGCTTGATAGCACTGTCGACGACACCTTCCATCACTTTGCTGATGATTGAGAGTAGACTGATGGGGTGGTAATTGGCCGGATTGGATTTGTCCTGCTTTTTGTGGACAGGACGTACCTGCGTAATTTTCCACATTGTCGGGTAGATGCCGGTGTTGTAGCAGTACTGGAACAGTTTGGCTAGAGGCACGGCTGGTTCTGGAGTACAAGTCTTCAGCACTACAGCCAGGACTCTGTCGGGACCCATAGACGTTGCTGTATCCAGTGCACGCAGCCGTCTCTTGATACCACGTGGAGTGAATCGAATTGGCTGAAGACTGGCTTCTGTGATGTTGGTGAAATTGGGAGGAGGCAGAGATGGATCATCCACTCAGCACTTCTGGCTGAAGATGGTTGAAAACGCTTCAGCCTTGTCTTTTGCACTCACGTGCTGGACTCCGCCATCATTGAGGATGGGGATGTTTACTTTGCCTCCTCCTCCCATTAGTTGTTTAATTGTCCACCACCATTCACGACTGGATGTGGCAGGACTGCAGAGCTTTGATCTGATCCGTTGGTTGTGGAATCGCTTAGCTGTCTATAGCATGTTTCTTCTGCTGTTTAGCATGCCATGTAGTCCTGTGTTGTAGTTTCACCAGGTTAGCACCTCATTTTTAGGCACACCTGGTGCTGCTCCTGGCCTGCTCTTCTACACTCCTCATTGAATCAGGGTTGATTCCCTGACTTGTTGGTAATGGTAGAGTGAGGAATATGCCGGGCCATGAGGTTACACATTGTGCTGGCATTTCAATCCTTTGGCAGCCTTTGCCAAGGCTGAAGCGGGAGGGGGAATAAGTAGTGACGGGCAAAAATGAAGTGAAACAGAGCCCAATGTGGTAGCATGAAATGGAGTTTGCAGATGTGATGGAGCAGCCTACCACCTGACCACCGGTTTTCAGCGAGATGGCCTAATAATGGGACCAGAAAATTACAATTCAGGTGAAATTTAATGGGATGCAGATACTTGAAGGGAACTGGCAGAATAAGAGGCAAAAACTTCTTACTGCCTTTGGAAAGGCTCAAAAGGCATTAAAACTTTTTTGGCAGCCTTGACAAGCTGAAGAGGGAGAGAGATAAGAAGTGATAGGCAGAAATGAAATGAAACAAAATCTAATGTTGGGGCACAAAGTGGAGTCTGCAGACAAGTGACAGAGCAGCCCCGCACTTAACCCCCTTTTTGGAAATAGTGCTAAATGAGATAGTTGCACAAAAAGTGACCCTGCTTGCCACTCCAGGACAGCATTTCTATTGGTCAGTTTTGCTCCATGCCTGAAAGGAGGTGGTGGCAGGTTTCAAGCCACAGCTGATCATTTTGCTGCAGATGTCCCTATAGCAGATAGCAGAGCTCTTCTTCTGGTTCTCTGCTGACCTGGCCATTGCCAGGTAGATCTATCAGGGCCTGCAGAGGTGCTTGGTGGCCCATCAGACTACCCTGGAATGCCTTTTTTTCATGCAGCACCACTTAAAGCATGAAATACTGTGATTGGGATGCTTCTGAAGAACCATCCAGCATTAAAGTTAGTCAGTTCTTCGTATATCTTACTTGTGCCATCGGGTCTGTTCTCACAGTGCACCTGGGGAATTTCACTAATCTGCTGACAGATCGAGTCATTGCACTGCTGTCAGTGAGGGCATTGGTGGGTGAGCACAGAATACCTCTGGTACAGCCTGACCTGCCTGCCATTCCTCCATTCATCCTCTTCCTCTAAAAACACTCAAATCGAATGATTCCTATTAGGAAACTCACTGTAGCACTAATGCAACCATATGAAAAAAATGCAGTAACAGATCAATGTTGACAAAGGCATCTGAAAACTGTTCAGTGAATCTTTTTATTGTAACCTTTAAATTAACTCTTGTTTGCAGTTGATCCCTTAGCAACCCTGGATACCCATTATATAATGCCCGTGAGCACTCGGAGTCCTAGATGTGCAGACATCGGGAAATAGCAAGCATAATAAAATTCCTTCATACCCAGTTTAATTTTAATATTATGTTTCAAGCAGGAGTTTCCTGTCCCCATTTGTTTCAATTCCAGAAATGCACAGGTAGCATCTCGGTAATATTGACATCACTTCCTTGAGTTGATTGATTGTAGAAGAATGATTTATCTTTACTGCTGAATTTTACATATGTAGAAACAGTTGATTCAAGTAAACTTTTTTGTTACATAGTTTAGAAAAAGTTGCATTTTGTTTTTTTGAGTGTAAAAGTCATTTGACAAATTAGTTAAGACTCACAAGCATATGATCTACACAAGTATGCTTTTTTTCTTAGTGTTAGTCCATTTGATCAGTTTCAAAGAATTTGCAGGTATTTTAAATTTTTTTGAAAATACTGATCATGTGATGGCTGTATGGTAAGGAATTCAACATTTCAGTTGTAGTTTGATTGTCTTGGTATGTCAAAACTGACAGGGTATAGAATCCTTATGTAATCAGTGAATATGGCAGGAGGAATATTTCAGGAAAAACCCTCAGTACTTGATAGTATAAACTACTTGGAAAGCATGGCGACAAAGGAAAATTCTGGAATTTCCAATTTGCTCTGCCAGCAGGCAAGGCTGGCTGTCGGTCACACGGACATGGAAAATTACCCTCATTGATTATGGCTAAATTGAAAGGATTGGTGATTTATGGTAGATACTGTCATCCAAGTATGTAAAAACTTCAAGGAAGTCACTGATATAAACCATAATGTAGCCCAATATAGAGTCCTGAAGAATTCCAAAGAGACTACCTATGTCAAGTCCACCATTTTTCATATAGACTTTCTGTTTGCAGCCATTGAGTTATCTGTAGAACCAACATGGAGCTAGCCAGAGAAACTAACATTGGGAATTTCCTTAGGGGTTCTCCCGATCAGTTGGCATAAATTCAGCAGAAAATTAATTTACATGCATAAATAGGGTTCCCACCAAACTTACAGCAGATGATCAGGAGAACCCTTGAGGAATTTCACACCCTATGTCACTTTAATTTAGTTAGCAACTTTTTCATAGTAACTGTACCAGACTGTTCACAACCTCTGTGTTCTATTCAACCTTGAGCTGAGCTTCCAGCCCAAAATTCTCTACATCACAAGGACTGTCCACTTCCATAACCATAACATCACCCACTTCTGCCTCTACCTCAACCTATCTGCCACTGAAACCCTCATTCATGCCTTTGTTATCTCCAGACTCAACTATTCCAATGCTCTCCTGGCAGATCTTCCATCCTCCACTCTATATAAATTTCACCTTATCCAAACCTTTACTACTGGTATCTTATTCTGCACCAAGTCCCACTTAACCATCACACCTGTCCTCACTGACTTACATTGGCTCCCAGTCCCCCAAATGCCTCAAGTTTAAAATTCTCATCCCCGTGTTAAAATCCTTTCATAGCCTTGTCCCTCGCTATCTCTGTAACCAACTCCAGCACTACGGCCCCTCTCACCCCCACCTCGCCAAACTCTCTGTTCCTCTGACTCTGGCCTCTTGTGCGTCCTTCTTCTTTCCTCCACCATTGGCAGCCATCCTTTAGCCAACTAGACTCCATGCTCTGGAATTCCCTCCACAAACCCATCTGCCTCTCCATCTTTCTCTCAAAAGAGGACCCTCCTTACGACCCACATCTTTGGCCAAGCTTTTGGTCAACCCCTCATGTCTCCTCCTTCAGTTTGGCAGGTTCCAACAGCGATTTTCCAATGCATGTTCTCTGAGTATGAAGTACCACGTCACAGGCAAGGACTTGGAAAATCTATCCTGTTGGTTTGGGATTTGTAGGCACAAACCTACATCTTTTCATTCTAAGGAGCCACACATTGGTGCGCCGAGTATGTTAGGCCACCACATTGTAGTAAAACAGTCAAGCTAAGACGGTTGATGCACAGATTGAAATTAAGTGTTTTATTCCTTCAAAAGTGTCTGTGTCGCCTCTCTCCCTTCTGCCAACATAGTGAATGTATAAAAAAAATTAATTATATGAAACATAAATAGTATGACATGAATTGTTTTTTACAAAACGTAATCTATGCAGCACTGCAGTAACTTGGATAGAATAACTGTCAAAATGTAGCAGCTGGCACAAAGCACAATAAGCTTTTTAACCTTATTACTGTTAGGTCCTGTAGTTTATGAGAATCCCAACACTTGATTTAAAAATTCTGTGGTGATGATCTTTATATTCCGGTCTGATTGAACATACAGTACGGGTTAAGGCTGAAGACATACTGGAAAGTGGGATTATTGTAAAGGTATAATTCTTGGTTCAGGAAGCAAACAATTCATGGCCATCACACAGAAAGATGATTTCCCTGGAGACTACCGAAGTATTGAGAAGATCAGCTCTTCTAACAAAAAAATCCCTGTAATTTGCTACATCCTGTCTGTGCTTTGTTTGACAGCTAGTCTTTTCTTAATTGCCCCTAGAATTAAATAATTCCTGGTCTGTTTCTGGAATCTCTCTGCCCTCATCTGAAATTCAGGAGGGCTGTCTCAATGATATCTTGCACACCATTAGTGTGTGAGCAGCCAGACTGAGGATGAATTAATGATCTATGGTGGGCTTGATGACATGAAGAAGGGTAATGATGCAGGCACAAGAATAAGCACTGCCCATCTCTGTCAATAGATTAGGGCAAGCGAATTGGACAGAATGTTGGGTCTTGAACTGCTGAACAGGACAAAGAAGAATCCTTAATCTCATTAGGGAACACGGCTTGAAAGTTCTAAAACACCTGTATTGTACATTTAAAGTTATTTAGAGAACATATATATATATATATATATATATATATACACTGTAAATAGAATTTAAAAAGCACAAACAATAGACTTTTGATTCAGATATTATTTGTACCTTACAAAGTAAACTTTATTACAGAACTGAATGGAAAGGATAATATTTCTATTATCTAAATTACAATTTACTATTTATTTCAACAAGCCACGGTAACAGGAATAAAAACTTGCAATCTAAGTTAACATATTTATAGAAATGCATAGCAGGCTCTTTTGTTGTTTTCTATTTTAATTAGTGAATATCTCTCATTGAAAGACTCAAGAGCCTGAAATTATCTCCCCCTGTTAATAGGAAAAAGCAATGGTCCTCTTTTTGAAGAATTAAATTTAGTGTCTGATTAAGCCGCATGTTCAAAATATGCATATTTATTCCATATTAGATACCATAATTTACATAAGCACAAAAAATATACAATATTTTGAACAGGGAACTTGAGCAGCAACTAAATTTAGCTCTTCATAAGAGGATTTGCAGGACCCCCCCCGCCCCCCCGTAACTTAGATGCCATTATTTTAAATAATGGAAACACTTGTCCGAGAATTTTTTTGATACTATCCTCTTCCAGCTTTTGTTGGAGGCTCCTCTTTTAGAATTAGCTCTCATCAAGAAATCTGCAATCAAACCCTTCAATACGGGTACGGTAGTATAGTGGTTATGTTACTGGATTAGTAAACCAGAGGCCTGGACTAATAATCCAGAGTCATGAGTTCAAATCCCACCAAGGCAGCTGGGGAATTTAAATTCAGTTAATTAAATAAAATCTGGAATAATCACTATCAGTAATGGTGACCATAAAACTACTGGATTGTCGTAAAAACCCATCTGGTTCACTGACGCCCTTTAGGGAAGGAAATCTGCCATCCCTACCTGGTGTGGCATATATATGACTCCAGACCCACAGCAATGTGGTTGATTCTTGTGGTCAATGTGGTTGCCCTCTGAAATGGCCGAGCAAACCATTCAGTTGTACAATCCTGCTACAAAAAGTCATAATAAGAATAAAACCGGACCACCAGACATGACAAAAGCAAACCAAGCCCAGTTGACCCTGCAAAGTCCTCATCAGAGGACTTGTGCCAAAATTGGGAGAGCTGTCCCACAGACTAGTCAGGCAATAGCCACACTCACAGAATCATACCTTTCAGCCAACGTCCCAGACTGCTCCATCACCATCCCTGGGCACGTCCTCACCCACCGGCAGGACAGACCCACCAGAGGTGGCGGTACAGTGGTATACAGTCAGGAGGGAGAGGCCCTGGGAGTCCTCAACATTGATTCCAGACCCCATGAAATCTCATGGCATCGTGTCAAACTTGGACAAGGAAACAACATGCTGATCACCACCTACCGCCCTCCCTCAGCTGATGAATCAGTACTCCTCCATGTTGAGCACCACTTGGAGGAAGCATTGAGGGTAGCAAGGGCACAGAATGTATTCTGAGTGGGGGACTTCAATGACCATCACCAAGCGTGGCTCGTAGCACCATGACTGACCAAGCAGGGCAAGTCCTGAAGGACATAGCTGCCAGACTGGGCCTGCGGCAGGTGGTGAGAGAACCAACACGAGGGAGAAACCTTGTCCTCGCCAGTCTACCTGTCGCAGATGCATCTGTCCATGACAGTATTGGTAGGAATGACCACTACACTGTCCTCGTGGAGATGAAGTCCCGCCTTGAGGACAGCGTCCAACATTTTGTGTGGCACTACCACCGTGCTAAATGGGATAGATTCAGAACAGATCTAGCAGCTCAAACATGGGCATCCATGAGATGCTGTGGACCATCAGCAGCAGTAGAATTGTATTCTACCACAAACTGTAACCTTATGGCCCGGCATATCCCTCACTTTACCATTACCAATAAGCCAGGGGAATCAACCCTGGTTAAATGAGGAGTGTAGACGAGCAGGCCAGGAGCAGCACCAGGTGTACCTAAAAATGAGGTGCCAACCTGGTGAAGCTACAACACAGGATTACATGCATGCTAAACAGCGGAAGCAGCATGCTACAGACAGAGCTAAGCGATCCCACAACCAACGGATCAGATCAAAGTTCTGCAGTCCTGCCACATCCAGTTGTGAATGGTGGCGGACAATTAAACAACTAACGGGAGGAGGAGGAGGCTCCGTGAACATCCCCATCCTCAATGATGGCAGAGCCCAGCATGTGAGTGCAAAAGACAAGGCTGAAGCATTTGCAACCATCTTCAGTCAGAAGTGCTGAGTCGATGATCCATCTCGGCCTCCTCCCGATATCCCCAACATCACAGAAGCCAGTCTTCAGCCAATTCGATTCACTCCACGTGGTATCAAGAAACGGCTGAGTGCACTGAATACAGCAACATCATTGGGTCCCGACAAAATCCTGGCTGTAATGCTGAAGACTTGTGCTCCAGAACTAGCTGTGCCTCTAGCCAAGATGTTCCAGTACAGTTACAACATTGGCATTTACCCGATAAAGTGGAAAATTGCCCAGGTATGTCCTGTCCACAAAAAGCAGGACAAATCCAATCCGGCCAATTAACGCCCCATCAGTCTACTCTCAATCATCAACAAAGTGATGGAAGGTGTCATCGACAGTGCTAACAAGTGGCAATTACTCACCAATAACCTGCTCACTGATGCTCAGTTTGGGTTCCGCCAGGACCGCTCGGCTCCAAACTTCATTAAATCCTTGGTCCAAACATGGACAAAAGAACTGAATTCCAGAGGTGAGGTGAGAGTGACTGCCCTTGACATCAAGGCAGCATTTGATCGAGTGTGGCATCAAGGAGCCCTAGTAAAATTGAAGTCAATGGGAATCAGGGGGAAAACTCTCTAGTGGCTGGAGTGATACCTGGCACAAAGGAAGAATGTAGTGGTTGTTGGAGGCCAATCATCTCAGCCCCAGGACATTGCTGCAGGAGTTCCTCAGGGCAGTGTCCGAGGCCCATCTTCAGCTGCTTCATCAATGACCTTCCCTTCCCTCCATCATTAGGTCAGAAGTGGGGAAGTTTGCTGATGATTGCACAGTGTTCAGTTCCATTTGCAACCCCTCAGATAATGAAGCAGTCCATGCCCGCATCCAGCAAGATCTGGACAACACCCATGCTTGGGCTGATAAGTGTCAAGAAACATTTGCACCAGACAAGTGCCAGGCACTGACCATCTCCAACAAGACAGAGTCTAACCACCTCCCCTTGACATTCAACAGCATTACCATCACCGAATCCCCCACCATGAACTCCTGGGGGACACCATTGACCAGAAACTAAACTGGACCAGCCATATAAATACTGTGGCTACAAGAGCAGGTCAGAGGCTGGATATCCTGCGGCGAGTGTCTCACCTCCTGACTCCCCAAAGCCTTTCCACCATCTGCGAGGCACAAGGAGTGTAATAGAATACTCTCCACTTGCCTGGATGAGTGCAGCTCCAACAACACACAAGAAGCTCGACACCATCTGGGACAAATCAGCCCTTGATTGGCACCCCATCCACCACCTTAAACATTCACTCCCTCCACCACCGGCGCACAGTGGCTGCAGTGTGTACCATCTACAAGATGCACTGCAGCAACTCGCCAAAGCTTCTTCGACAGCACCTCCCAAACCTGCGACCTCTACCACCTAGAAGGACAAGAGCAGCAGGCACATGGGAACAACACCACCTGCACGTTCCTCTCCAAGTCACACACTATGCCGACTTGGAAATATATTGCTGTTGCTTCATCATCGCTGGGTCAAAGTCCTGGAACTCCCTTCCTAACAGCAGTGTGGGAGAACCTTCACACGGCTGCAGCGGTTCGAGAAGGAGGCTCACCGCCACCTTCTCAAGGGCAATTAGGGACGGGTAATAAATGCTGGCTTTGCCAACAACGCCCACATCCCATGAATGAATTTTTTTAAAGTATAGACGGTTAGAAGTAGCTGGGGGTAACTTGCAGGACCACGATACAATTAAGGAGCTCTGATAAAATCATAAATTACAAGGACAATGTTTGAGCAGCTTATGCAGTTGGACAGGATCATAGGATAGTGCAAAAGTTTATTATATGCTCTTGACCAGCTTTGTTAAGATATACAGTACATATATTTTGCTGGTTCACATCTTTTACTTCTCTTATTTAGTCTTACCTGTCTAGTTTCCAGTTGGCATTCCAGATGCCAAATTTTCTTTTGCTTAAATACAAATTACATAATAGCTAGGAAAAAGGCCACAAACATGTTGTGGTAAAAGTCCTTCTTTATACCATAAAGAAAGAACTTGTATTTATAAAGCACCTCTCAAGACTGCAGGACGTCCCAAAGCACTTCACAGCCAATGAAGTACTTTTGAAATGTAGTCACTGTAATAATGTAGGGAAACACAACAGCCAATTTTGCACAGCAAGGTCCCACAAACAGCAATGAATTAAATGACCAAATAATCTGTTTTTAGTGGTGTTGGTTGAAGGATAAATTTTGGGCAGGACACTGGGGAGAACTCACTTGCTCTTCTTCAAAAAATACCATGGGAAGTTTTATGCCCACCTGAGAGGGCAGACAGGGCCTCAGTTTAATGTCTTATCTGAAAGATGACACCTCCAATGATGCAGTACTTCCTCAGGGCTGCACTGAAGTGTCAACCTAGATTATGTGCTCACGTCCCTGAAGTGGGACTTAAATCCATGACCTTCTGACTCAGAAACAAGAGTGCTACTACTGAGCCAAGGCTGACACCTAAGTTAACAGAAGAACCAGTGACAACACTACAAACATCTTACTCTTTTAAATATTGATTACAAGAATTATGTTAATGAGGATGGCCAATACATATTCAACTCCACAAATGCACATACTCGCAATGGTTCAATGATAAAGGCGCTGTACAACTGAGACATAAAGACCAGAAGGCTCCAGCTTTAATCCCCAGTCTGTACTGAGTTAGCTGATTTCACCTGGGGCCACAGGCTCACACACAAAGAATGATCAGTTGAGCATGATACCGAAGGGCGACCGGCACCCATACAACCAAACCCCAGCACGATTCTGCATCTTCAGGAAACATGGGGGGGATTGTAATGGGGTCACAAAAAGACCACAAGCAGTTGGAAATGCTGATGCAAGAACGCAACTTACCTACATATCCATCCTACTGTGCTGATAGCCAAACTTACTGACAATGTCACTGCTTACTGGCTCACATAAGCGCACACATGTGCTCCGGCCTACGTCAAGCTTTTGTGTGAAATTCAACATAATTGGCATGTCAGTAGGCTCAATGGAACATTCTGTTGGGGAGGGGAGGGGTGTTGGTGATTTTGAAAATAATAAATTATAAATCCTATCTTCCTCCCAAAAAAATTAACAAGATATAGCAGCAATGGTTATTTTCTTCTTAAAATGTTACATATTAATTTTGTGACAACATACAACCAATTTTGTTTTGTAATCATTTTTGGAGACAAGGTAACAAGGTGAAGTATTTAGAGCAGAAGTTCCTTAACCTTGTATAGAGAGTCAGCCATCTCGCCCAAATTCGCACAAAGTGGTAAATGACTGTGGTAACTTTACAACAGTTTCATTCCTGTATCATCCCACATGACAGAAGTGCAAGAAAACGAGGGCAAAAACATTGTGAATTACAATTTTACTTGATGCGGGCTAAATTGGGCCGCATAGCGCCCATTGTGTAGGTGCTATGTAGACTCCTAAGAACCCAAAATGGCGTCTGAGATGCGCACGCACAATTCTGGTGTGACGTGCACAGGACGCCGTATTGGTAAAGGCGTTTCTGCACGCACACTTAACTAACGTCGACAGCATGTAAAGTAGGGAGATTATGCGGTAGATCAGTGTGCAATGCTGATATTAAGGGACAGATGCAATTTTGGAACTCCATGCTCCAGCCAACACACACCTTAACCTCGCACAGCTGAACAGGTCTTAAACGGTATGAACCCCCCCCACCAGCGCTATTTAAAGGAATCATGCAGGAGTTACGGGTTTGTTGCTGGATTATTGTTTCTGTTTGCTGATGCAATTGTACCTGTTTTTGGAGGTCTCCTATACTTGAACACTAGGACGAGGGGACATAGCCTAAAAATTAGAGCCATGACTTGCAGAAGTGAAGATAGGAAACGCTTCTACATGCAAAGGGTGGTAGAAGTTTGGAACGCTCTTCCGCAAACAGCAGTTGATGCTAGCTCAATTTTTTTCTCTTTTATTCGTTCGTGGGATATGGGCGTCGCTGGTGAGGCCAGCATTTATTGCCCATCTCTAATTGCCCTAGAGAAGGTGGTAGTGAGCCGCCTTCTTGAACCGCTGCAGTCCGTGTGGTGAAGATTCTCCCACAGTGCTGTTAGGAAGGGAGTTCCAGGATTTTGACCCAGTGACGATGAAGGAACGGCGATATATTTCCAAGTCGGGATGGTGTGTGACTTGGAGGGGAACGTGCAGGTGGTGTTGTTCCCATGTGCCTGCTGCTCTTGTCCTTCTAGGTGGTAGAGGTTGCGGGTTTGGGAGATGCTGTCGAAGAAGTCTTGGCAGGTTGCTGCCGTGCATCCTGTAGATGGTACACACTGCAGCCACAGTGCGCCAGTGGTAAAGGGAGTGAATATTTAGGGTGGTGGATGGGGTGCCAATCAAGCGGGCTGCTTTGTCCTGGATCGTGTCGAGCTTCTTGAGTGTTGTTGGAGCTGTACTCATCCAGGCAAGTGGAGAGTATTCCATCACACTCCTGACTTGTGCCTTGTAGATGGTGGAAATGCTTTGGGGAGTCAGGAGGTGAGTCACTCGCCGCTGAATACCCAGCCTCTGACCTGCTCTTGTGGCCACAGTATTTATATGGTATTTATATTATCAATTGTTAATTTTAAATGAGTTTGATAGTTTAAATGAGTTAACCAAAGATGTTGAGGAATATGGGGCTATGGCAGGTGTATGGAGTTATATTACAGATCAGCCAAGAGCTCACTGAATGGCGGAACAGGTTCGAGGGGCTAAATGGCCTACTCCTGTTCCTATGTTCCTATAATAAAGTTTCAATACTCTACAGGGAGTGGGTTGGCTAGCTGACAGAAACAGCAAGGCACTGGCGGAGTGGCAGGGGTGGGACAGGAATGCTGTCATCTTGAGAGAGGGCAGCGGGTTCATGTTCCATGGAGCCACTATGACTTGCTACCTCTTGTTATGCGCCACCTTCTCCTACAAGAAAGCGGGAAGTGTGTCAGTGAGTGTCTTGCAAGATGTTGGGTGATGTGGCTGTCATGGTTGAATAACTGCCAATGTCTGTGACCTGTGACCTGTGAGTTGTGGGTGTGCGGCTTGCAATAGTGGGAGGGAAGGATATGCTTGCCTTGGAGGCGGTGCAGCGAAGATTCACTAGATTAATTCCTGGGATGAGAGGGTTGTACAATGAAGAGAGTTTGGGTAGAATGGGCCTATACTCTCTGGAGTTTAGAAGAATGAGAGGTGATCTCATTGAAACATATAAGATTCTGAGGGGGCTTGACAGGGTAGATGCTGAGAGATTATTTCCCCTGGCTGGAGAGCCTAGAACTAGAGGGCGCTGTTCCAATATATGGGGTCGGCCGTTCAAGTCTGAGATGAGGAGGAATTTCTTCACGCGGAGGGTTGTGAATCTTTGGAATTCTCTCCCCCAGAGGACTGTGGATGCTCAGTCATTGAACATATTCAAGACTGAGATGGATAGATTTTTGGACTGTAGGGGAATCAAGGGATATGGTGATCGGGCGGGAAAGGGGCTGTGTGGTCTACTGCTGCTCCTATTTCTTATGTTCTTATGCAGTGTGTGAGGGTGAGAGGAAGCATCTGATTGGAAGAGTTGAGTACTGATTGAACGAGTTTGTTGGTAGGTGAGCGATGCAGGGTGTAGTGCTGAACAACCCTTATTCAATGTTTTGAAGGAACTCAACAGTTTGTAAACGTAAGAACGGGACCTGCATCTGTGTTTTACGTGTGCGATTTCTGATCCCCGTTCAGACCCGTATCTTATATTTTGAAAATATCAGAGTCCCGCAAACTTTGAGCGGCCAAGTTGCTCCTCATTACAAATTCCAAAGTTCCCATCATCACCGTGCTTCACTATATTACAGCACACATTCACTTCAGCATTGACTTCCACCACTTCTTGCAGCCACAGTATACCTTCTCTTTAAGAGGTAGATGCAAGCTGCCTTTAAGTGGTGCTAGCCACTCGCGATATCTGGGCCCCCTGCTGGTGAGCAGCTACTCATCAGCGCAGGTAGGGCTGGCTGCACGCAGCAATCATGTAAAACAGCTGGCAGCACGAACGTTACGTGCTGCCTGCATCTCAACGTTCGGGCACGGGTTAATCACACACTACGATCCCTACACCCGTTTTCGGGGGGTAACCAATTTAACCTCTGTTGTCTTTTGGAAAGAAGTGACAGATTTAATTTCACTTTTTTTTCTATTGGAGATTTATCCATTTACTGCTTTTCTTTCATTCAAGGCTACGTCAGAGGCATAGTTGGAATGCCTTTTTTTATATTCCAAAATCTACTTTATGCATAAAATTTGTAAAGGTACATACAATACAAGTCACACTTCAAACAATACAATACAGGTCAAAGGTCCTGGTACAATCAATACAGCTACGCACCTTACATTGTAAATGCAGTTCATGGCACCCTAGGGTGCCTCATTGCATTACAGTCGTTACCGGTTACAGATACGGTACATTTCGTTACATTAATTTATCATTTTACATTCTGCCCGAGGGGGGGTTTCCCCTGATTCCAGCCCCTTAGTATACAATGGCGGGAGGACTGTAAACAGTGGCCTTTCCCCATAGAGCCTTTGCGTAGGTTGCACCTTGCTTCAATGCATCCCGCAGCACGTACTCCTGCACCTTAGAGTGTGTCAGGTGGCAACAGTCGGTCGTAGACAGCTCCTCCAGCTGGAAGATCAGCATGTTTCAGGCGGATCAAAGAGCCTTCTTCACCAAGTTGATGGTCTTCCAGCTGCAGGTGATATCTGTCTCGGTGTGCATCCCGGGGAACAGTCTGTAGTGTTACCGAACTGTTTGGGATGAACCATGACAGATACCAACGCATCTCTCCCCACACCCTCTGCGCAAAGGGGCAGCCCATCAGGAGGTGGAAAACAGTCTCCTCCCCGCCACAGCCTCGAGGGCAGCTCGCGGTGGTGCTGAGGTTCCATGCATGTTGGAAAGACCGCACTGGAGAGGGCCTTTCTCACCACCATCCAGGCTATATCCTGGTGGCTGTTGGTCAGTTCCGGTGATGAGACGTTCTGGCAAATGGCCTCGACCGTCTGGTCGGGGAAGAAACCTGATCCTTTATCAGAGCAGGATTGTTTTCATTTACATTTACTCTGATGCGTCTGATTGTTTATGGCTTGAGATGAAGAATCACCCTTTATCTGACACTGTCTCAAAGATTATAGGTTGTTTGATAACATTTAATGTGCTGCCAGTGTTCCACATTCCACATCAGATGAGATCTTTGATTGTAATCTGTTGGGTAATAAAACTCCTACCTGGACTGTTTAGATGTTATTCAAATGAAAGTATCTGCTTCCTCAAAGCAAACGTGACTAACAAGGGAAAAATCCTGTGAATAGTAAAATAATTATTAGTGTGCCCATAATTCAGCATTTACAAACAGTTGTAAAACCAGAATTTTTTTTTAGGGAAGTACTTTTGCATCTTTCACACAATCGCAAGTGCCCATTATTTTCTGTTTTTATTCTATCAGTACATGGAGTCTCATAGAGCGACTAACTCCTTTCGAGGATCTACGAGACTGCCTTTATGACCAGCAGCCGAGTCCTTCCATCATGAGAAAAATGGAGGAAAAACTCTAACCACCTGCATGGCCTCAGTACACTTACTAACGATGAGCCAGATTGCTTTGATCATTGGATTCAAAGAAAGTTTTTCAATGCTATTGTTATGAAATTACACTAATTTAAGCACCTGAATCAACTTAAATATATGGTTCAAATCATCTCAAAACTTTTTTTAATGTACTCAATTTAAAGGCAATAATGTTGGCATCACAGATATGTTGTGGAAGACTGAGATTTCATGGTGTAGTTGTTTTAAACATGACTATTTCTTACAGTACAGCAGCTGTATTGAAGGATCTTCTTATTACTAAACAGTGCACCAACTCTGAATATAAATTTAATTAAATGTACTTTATTCACCAAAGATCTAGTAATAATGTAAATAAATATCAATTTAGAGAAAGTTCACTTTCCGAGCTATGCATACTAACTGTGTACAATTAGACAACACACTGCCCAAGAAACACAGCACCAATTCAAGCCATTCTGCAAGATATAAGCACAAATAAAATTCTTCATTAATTCCTACTTCACAAAGGAAGCTATAGCACCATTATAGTGGCAACTCAAACTCACTTGTTCAAATAATGTTGGCTACCTCAAAAGTGAGAAAGCAAGCATGTTAATATATTACAGGTACAGAAGAGCAAAAGGGAATATAGAAACAGAAGTAGGCCATTCAGCTCCCTCAAGCCTGCTCCGCCATTCAATTAGATCATGGCTGATCCGCACCTCAACTCCATTTACCCATCTTTGCTCCACATCCCTTCATACCCTTACTTGACAAAAATCTATCTATCTCAGTCTTGAAAGCTCCAATTGTCTCAGCATCCCCTGCCTTTTGGGGAGAGAATTCCAGATTTCTACTACCCTTTCTGTGAAAAAGTGCTTCTTGATTTCAATCTTGAATGGCCTGGCTCTAATTTTAAGATTATGTCCCCTTGTTCTTGATTCCCCACCAGAGGAAATAGTTTCTCCATATCTACCCTATCAAATTCTTTTATCATATCTCGATCAGATCACCCCTCGATCTTCTATATTCTAGGGAATACAAGTCAAGTTTTATTACCATTTTTACTTCAGGCGTGGGAAGGCCTCGCATCCCAGAGGAGCGGGGGCATAATTTAAATGACAGAACGCGCCGCCACTTTCACCACTGGCACAATTATGGCCCGCGTGGTCTCTGTCCCACAAGCAAAAGCTGGCGGCAGCAAGAATCCAGATCCAGATAAGTAGCCCGCTTGATTGACACCCTATCCACCACTCTAAATATTCACTCCCTTCCCCACCGCCGTTCTGTGGCTGCAGTGTGTACCATCCACAGGATGCACTGCAGCAACTCGCCAAGGCTTCTTCGACAGCACCTCCCAAACCCACGACCTCTACCACCTAGAAGGACAAGAGCAGCAGGCACATGGGAACAACACCACCTTCACGTTCCCCTCCAAGTCACACACCATCCCGACTTGGAAATATATCGCCGTTCCTTCATCGTTGCTGGGTCAAAATCCTGGAATTCCCTTGCTAACAGCACTGTGGGAGAACCTTCACCACACAGACTGCAGCAGTTCAAGAAGACGGCTCACCACCACATTCTCTAGGGCAATTAGGGATGGGCAATAAATGCTGGCCTCGCCAGCGACGCCCACATCCCATGAACGAATAAAAAAAAGTGCTTTATAAAAAAAAATGTTTAAAGGTTCCTTGAGGGCGAGGAGGAGCAGGAGTGCTTGGCCGCACAAGTATATCTTGTTTGTGCCAAACCCTGTTTTGGCACATCTGCAAAACTGTTGTAAATATAAGTTAATGCGTCCCAGGTTTGAAGTGCTAGAATGATTTGTGCTTGTTTGTAAAATCTGGCAATGTACTATGTCCATGCATACCATCCTATTTTGAACAGTAATGAAAACTGTTTAAAGTGTTTATCAAGTATCATTAGCTTTTATATACTAGCATTTAATTACAGCAGAGAAAGGTGGTTTACACCTGGAGTAAATCTTAGATTTTATTTCAGGGTTGATGAAAAATGTTTCTGCGTTTATCTCTGTTTTATTAAACTTTTTGATCTATTTCTGTTACTCCCATTGTTGTACTGTTTTGTTCATTTTGGTAAATATAAACATATATTTGGCATTCTTAATGCATTGAAAAGCTCAGTACCAATATTAAAAAAGATAATTCAGTAGATTAAACAAATTTGTTTTCATTGGGGAGGTGTACTGAAATCTACCTTTACGTGTAGATTGACATGAAAATGTTAGACAGCTGGAGAATTTGGGGGAAAAACAGTATTGCAATTATGGGAGATTTAAATGTACAGTCATTAAGTAGATCAAATAAATGCGTTATAATTTCGGAAGTTACTGTAATTTATCTTTTTTAACATGGAATCATAGAATCATAGAAAATTTACGGCACAGAGAGAGGCCACTCGGCCCATTGTGGTGTCCATGCCGGCCAAAAATGAGCCACCCAGCCCAATCCCACTTTCCGTAGCCATGTAGGTTATGGCACTTCAGGTACACATCCAGGTATTTTTTAAATTAGTTGAGGGTTTCTGCCTCTACCACCCTTTCAGGCAGTGAGTTCCAGACCCCCACCACTCTCTGGGTGAAAAATATTTCCTCAGCTCCCCTCTAATCCTTCTACCAATCACTTTAAATCTATGCCTCCAGGTTATTGACCTCTCTGCTAAGGGAAATAGGTCCTTCCTATTCACTCTATCTGGGCCCCTCATAATTTTGTACACCTCAATTAAATCACCCCTCAGCCTCCTCTGTTCCAAGAAAAATAACCCCAGCCTAAGCAATCTTTCCTTATAGCTAAATTTCTCCAGTTCTGGCAACATCCTCGTAAATCTCCTCTGTACCCTCTCTAGTGCAATCACATCTTTCCTGTAACGTCGTGACCAGAACTGTACGCAATACTCAAGCTGTGGCCTAACTAGTGTTTTATACAGTTCCAGCATAACCTCCCTGCTCTTCTATTCTATGCCTAGGCTAATAAAGGAAAGTATTCTATATGCCTTCTTAACCACCTTATCTACATGTCCTGCTATCTTCAGGGATCTGTGGACATGCACTCCAAGGTCCCTTTGTTCCTCTACACCTCGCAGTATCCTCCCATTTATTGTGTATTCCCTTGCCTTGTTTGCCCTCCCCAAATGCATTACCTCACACTTCTCCGGATTGAATTCCATGTGCCACTTTTCTACCCATCTGATCAGTCCATTGATATCTTCCTGCAGTCTGCAGCTTTCCTCCTCATTATCAACCACACGGCCAATTTTTGTATCATCTGCAAACTTCTTAATCATGCCCCCTACATTTAAGTCCAAATCATTGATATATACCACAAAAAGCAAGGGACCTAGTACTGAGCCCTACGGAACCCTACTGGAAACATCCTTCCATTCACAAGAACACCCATAATCCATTGACCCTTTGCTTCCTGCCACTGAGCCAATTTTGGATCCAACTAGCCACTGTCCCTTGGATCCCATGGGCTTGTACTTTTTTGACCAGTCTGCCATGTGGAACTTTGTCAAAAGCACCCATGAGTGAATCAAAATAATTTTGAAATGTTTGTTTACGCAATCTTAATTGCATTGGGGCATTTTTATATTGAATTGTAACTTAATTCTGCTTTTGTTTCCTCAACAGAATGTAAATGGTATAAAATACCATGCAAAGAATGGCCATCGGACTCAGATACGTGTCCGCAAACCATTTAAATGCCGTTGTGGGAAGAGCTACAAGACTGCACAGGGTCTGAGGCATCACACCATCAATTTCCACCCGCCGGTATCTGCTGAGATCATCAGAAAAATGCAGCAGTAAAAACAAACAAGAAATGTGTGTCTGTATGTGTCTGTGTGTGTGTGTCTGTATGTGTATATATAATATATATATATATAGATATATATATTATATATAGTATGTATGTATATGTGCTGGTTGGACTATACCAACAATCCAAAGCATCACCAGCAGTTGCTAACTGAAACATCCTCTGTCTGTAGGATGGATTCAGCAACCTTTCAAACACTAGTAATTTCAGCCTTTTTAAGTGCATGCTTAAAATTGTTTGTATCTTTTAGAATGATGTATCTTTGGACTGTAGAGTACATGCTTTTGTACACATGTACATCTGCTCATAATACCTACAGTCCATTGTTATTACATAAGGTGCTAAAAGTAAAGTTATTTGAAAATATTTCCTCAAATTTGCATACTGCCGATGTTCACATTTCAGTATGTTTATATGCGGTGAATACATTGACTTATTTTAAAGCTGTTGTATCTTCAACTCGTTCTTTTTTTAAATTATAATTTTATTGCCTAGTTTTGTAACCCTGAAGCTGGCTGACCAAAGTGGACCCTTGTAAAATGCTTCTGAGTATTTGGAAGATGCCGTGGGGGTAATTTTAACTTTTGGCAAGTGTAAAACGGGCAATAATAGATCAGCTGCCCATTAAACATCTCTCCCGATTTTTCTTTCCATTGACTGCAGAGGAAAGGAAAATCGGGAGAAGTGTATAATGGGTGGCCGATCCGATATCAACTGTTTTTCACGTTTGGCATAAGTTAAAATTAACCTCAGTGTCTGTAACTCATTCAAAATGTGCTACAGACATCACTGCAATCTTTTATTTCACATCAACAAGCATTGTAAATGTCAGTGTGGAGTAATTTTGTGGATGTTTAGTACAGTAACGATACATCAGTGTGGGAAATATGTTGAAGTATCTGCTGCATGTAAAACTACAAATTTACAAACCCTTATTAAAATTATTATAAAACCAGAGGGGAAACGTGCAGGGGATTTGCACATTACTTTTTTAATAAAATTTTATATATAATTTTTTTTAATTTTCCCCCTCCAGGAAATGTTTGCTTTCTTGGTAATTTGTTACGATATTAAAATTAATAATTTTCTTGTTATATACCACTTTGAATATGTTGTTCTGTTATGTGAAACTGAACTTCTTCATCACAATCGATGAAGTTTATAAGCACTTTGTAGTTACCTGTTGCAAGTAGAGTTAAATGTTTGTGTGTTGCCAATACCTGCAACCACTGTACTTGCATGTGCCTGTGGTTGCAAGGACAAAGCATGTTAAGGAGGTGGTTAAGGGATTTTTTTTATGTTAAACCTCCTACTCATGGTTACTGTATTTTTTGTGAATTTCTCTTGTATTAATAAGCTCGTCAATGCCTTGTTACCGAAACTCACTGCATTCCATTTGTAATTGTTAAGCTTTCCACATGGTATCACTATGCTGCACGTGAACAATGTTTGCCAGTCTAGCCTTACAGATGGTAAAGTGTTTTACTTGTAGAGCAAGGATAAATTTGGTCATTTCCAGTCTTGTTGGCTTATTGGCAAGAGATCATTATAGTCTGTGCCCTTCTTGGTACTGCTCCATACAGAGAAAATGGAAACAGCATTTTGGATAAGTCGAAACACTCATAAACTTGTCATCAATGCGTGTAAATTCTTGATAAATAACTACTATAATTACATTTTACAAGTATTTACTTCTACCTTGTGGCAGTATTACGAAACATATATGGATGGGGTTACTTTGTTGTCTATAGCAAATTGTATCGTCAAGTCTTTGTAAAGTGCGCTCTAAATTATATTTTTCATATGTTCTATGGGGGGGGAATGTTACTTTATTGGAAGTAAGGTTGAAGTGTGAGCAACTGAAGGCAACCAGATAAATCACACAAAAAGCTGCTTTCTAAATGTAAGAAGTCACAAATAAATAAATAAAAATGTCTCTGACTCAACAAATGTTTTCTGCCATCACAAAAATGTAATTAGAGTTTAAGGGTTATAGTTCCAGTTTGCCAGAACATACTTTTAGCACATGGACCTACATTTCTCTAATTATGCAATGGAAAAGTAGAAAGTGTACCCGCAGCATCTAACATATTTTGAGGAGACTTTGTACTTCCACTCAGGAAGTGTACTCAATGTGGAAAAAAGTTTATTCTTTGCTCTTTAAGTTCCAGATCTCAGCCAAGCTATCTGGGGGCAGGCATCAAGCACAAGTGAAGCACTTCCCCACAGAGAAATAGAAAGGAAAATTGGAACACAAGCCAACCTCAACTGCTTTTGCAACACACCCAGCCGTTCATTACTGAGCAGCATTGGGAAAGGCCAGCCCTTCCCCTCAATTGGAGAATGGTATGTGTCCCAAAAGGACCTGGAAAAGGTGTGGGAGAATATTGGGATAATTTTTTGACTTTGTGCTAGTGATGGGGAGCGTTACCCATTAGGTGCAAATATTGGAAATTCGGGAATGTGCTGTGCAAAATTTTCTCACCATTAAATGTTTGGAAAATCACGTGCAGCATGCACCTGAATTTCTGATACACGCTACTGACCAGCAGGGCTGCCCACCAGGAGTGCAAATTAGGAAAATTATTCTTAATATATAAGGTCTTAATGTTCGTACATTTTAAAAACTTATTTGATAAATATTTTTGCATAATGAATGACTGTCTCACATATTAACATATGCACAAAATCTCAGGAGTTCTACATAAAAGACAAATGTAAGATGATCGCTAATTTCACATTTTATTTATGTTACCTGAGGTGATATGGATAGTCTTTTCAGTTTGATTTTTTAATCTGAATATATTTCCTTTTTGTTAATCAAAACAAATAACTTGCCTCTCCTAGAATGTAAAAGTTTTAAGAGCAGAAAATGTGCTTTATGTTAAACTTTTTAGTTTGATGTTTGGAATTTTTTTGTATAAAATAATAAAAGTCCATGGTAAGTTTCATGTGATGAGGGAAGTGGACTTACAGGATTGTATACTTCATAGTAAATGTGAGTCCTCACAGAAATACTGGAATAATGGCAAATTTATATTGTTAAAAGTAAAACTATTATTTAAAAATCTTAATGATTTTTACATTTTGGAATGTAAATATCTCTACTTAAACCAGTGGAGATAATTCAAAATCTAGATAGACAAGTAACACTGTCAACACTGAGGGATGTTTAGTGCTTGGGATTGGAACACTTTCTGCTTCAGCATCAAGCACTCCTGGTATAGCACAGCCAAATGCAAAGTAAAGCTACCTCTACTCTGCCCCCAACAGTGCGTCTCATTCCCAACCTCAAGAGCACCCATACTGCAGCAGTGTGGCATTCATTTCCATTTCCCAACCACCTTTAGGCCTGTCTGAGTGACAATGCCAATTAGTGCCAAATTAAGGACTGTTTAATGTTGTCAGCCCAAGCTCACTGCAAAACTAGATTGAGACTGTCACATAGGACCCATGGGAGACTTTTCACCCCATCAGCCTGAACTGGATTTGAACCCGGATCCGAGAGGCCAGTGCCTAAGCCAGTTCCCTATGGACCGTTTTACATTCACTAATCGAGCAGAGTCAGGGAATCTGAATTTGAAATCAGAACTGGTTTTCAAGTCTCCAAACCAAAACTTGACATTCCTTCACCAGCTTTCCATAGTGTAGGAGTTTTCTGTTTCAAAAACCTAAAACTTCACTTCTCATCCTGTATCATCTGAAGTTCAAATTATCCTAATCAGCACAAATCTGAATTTTGAGTTCTCTTTGCAACCTATCCCTGCCCTGCTATTAGCCAGTGCCATAAGCTTTATTGAACTCTGTACCAAAGGGAACTGAAATACTGATGTAAAGTACTAACTTAAATATAGGACACTCAGGGTGAAATCTGTCTTCGGCGGTAGTGCAAAATGTGCTCATGGTGAATCAGTAGCCTGTTTTGCACTCTGCCCGATTTTCTTTTCTATTGAAGTCAACTGGCAGGGTGCAAAATGATGCACTGCCGCCCAAGACAGATTTCACCCCCACAGAGTTTACATCAAAACAAATTTGGACAACTAATCTATTTATTTACCCGCTGCATTGTAAAGAAAATTCAATCACTAAAGATATTAAATGTTTCTAACTAACAGCACGAGCTTTCAGTTAAGTACAAGCAATTTCCTCTTTTATAACATGTATGGAAAAGAAAGTAGGGTAAATCATCCTGCAAATCAAGATTAGTCAAATCCCACTTTTACCTCATTCAAATGATTTTCATTCACATTAATAATGAATATATGTTTTATAGTTTGAAACCCTAAAAGAGAGATTTACTGTGCAGCTTTCATTTTTAATTTATAATATTCTCCAGTTCTTTGCCAGAATGTAATGAAACGTCTTGATTAGTTCCCTGATGGCTCAATGGATAAATGTACTAAATAGTGAGATATTGAGCCATACAAATCAGAACAATACTAGAGTCGATCCCTGGTCGCTGCTATATTAGCTAATTCCAGATAGGATTACAGTTGAGGCTACAATTACTGTCAGTGTCTGTTGGCTAGGGAGGGTCATAATTATAGTCCATTGGTGGCCTTGGTGAAGATGGGAGCAACCCTCTGTTACCTTACTCTGGTCACTTGTCTTCATGTGTGCCTAGGCAATTACTGTAGGCTGGTTATTTCAGATATTAAAAGATGCACGTTCCAGCTAGAGCCACTGAATAGGGATCAGGAGCAGCAAAACTGGATTTCTCCACACACCCCCCCCCCCCCCCCCCGCCCCGGCCATTTTAACACTCAGGTCAATTGTAGTACATCATCACTGTCCTGGCCAAGGTAAACAAGCTCAGCCTAGACCAAGGATCAGACCAGGGAACAACTGAATCTGTGGCTCAGCTCCAAATAGTACACTTATCCTTATGATTTAGGTTTGCTCCCAGTACTTCTGACCATCTCATTCCATAGGGAAGGCCAAACTTCTTATGATGTGAACTTAATGCACTTGGTACATGTGATCTAGCATTGCAGAAAGGCATACAATCTGCTACTGAATAGTTATGTAGGATTCCACTACGTCTCACTTCACTTCAGAAGATGGATAATATAAGCTATGCCAGATAATTTTTGTAACTGGCCGAACTACGAAACAAATACAAAGAAAAAGTGCAAATGTTGGAAATCTGACACAAAATTGGAAAATGCTGCAAATGCACATCAGGTCCATCAACTCCAGTAAAGAGAACAGGCAGGTGAACGTTTTGAATATAACCCTTTGTCAGAACTGATTATTAAACATGTTGATTATTAATGTAACTTCCATTTTAAATGTGTTTAAAACGGCTTTTAAACCTCAGACAGGAGGTGCAGAAAAATTGTGCATTTTGTCACAATCCAACCCAAGCAATTTCAATTAACAAGTACAATTCTTCATATAGTTGATTGGGATTCTTATTTTTTGTTAGTATCCTAGAGAATTAGAGTTCTAGGCAATGTTGTCATTGCATTAAATAATAGAAATGGTTGTGTTGTGTGGAGTGAAGTGTTAGGTTGCAAATTGGCACCAGGATGCGCTGCAGAGAATGTGATATATTCTGTACTATTTTCAATCTGGTCAACCATCAGTTGAAATCAATAATTATTTTTCTCTCCATATGGCTTGTAACCATTGGAAAGAGCCTGGACAATATCAATTCCACACTTTTACCTAGATATTTATTCACCTTGTCTGAATATCTCTTTTATTCTCTCACTTCCCCTCCCTCTTTCCTTCTGCTTTTTCGCCTTCCCCATTCTTTTCTTCCCTTGAACTTCTTCCTTTGTTTTGCTGTTTACCTATTTCTCCCTGTCTTATCTCTAACTCTTCATTTCCAGACTTGTCTCCCTAATGTCATTCTTCTTTATATACACGCTCACCCCTGTTTCTGTGCCTTCATTTCTCAATATTCCAGCCACCTATTCTGTAATGCTTTAGGGTAATGTAAAATAAAAGTTGTGTTAGAAAGGGGCTTGTGAACAATTTTATATGGAACAGGTGTAAGGAGGTGGAATGCTTAATAGGAGATATCAATACCTCTGAGTATTCATCAATACCACTGAGTTGGAGTGATTAGTGAACCTGAATGAGCTATTCGAGATTGCATAGCTTCATTTGGGTTCTTCATTAAGCTATCCAGTGTAGAACACAAGGTGCTTAAGTTAACTTCTGGTTTCAAATGTTGGAAATCTTGAAGGAAGAGACAAATTAACAGCAAAAGTACACAGACTGATGAGCACCAAGGGAATTAAATGTTAATGCAAATAGTGTGGAGGTTCTGAGCAGGACAGCATCACAAAATCCTGCAGAAAAGCAGAATATTGAGACATACGAATTGTAAAATATACGGATAGTGAAATGTTGAGAGAAAATATTGCAAACTGAGCAACCTTTCATATCCAACAGCCATAGTGAAGAACATAGCAGAATGGGTGGATGAATTATTGAAAGTAGAAAGGGCAAATAGTAATGGATTTGCACATAGGAATGAATAGCAGCATGGACTGGCAAATTACATTATTAAAGAGATACAGAGACAAGGTGAGAATAGTACTGTCATACTGCAGGCTTGGCATTCTTACCTGCTGTAAAATAGAATTATACTGCCAATTCTGAACCACTGGTTGAGCAAACTGGAGCGCTGTGCATTTATACTTGCACACATATGCAGAACTCCAACTCACCAAAATTCAAAAGTTAGTTAATTTATTAATCAAACATTTAAAAGGTTGCTGGGAACTGTTTCAAGTTTGCTTTGCACCAGTTATATTACAAACAGTGCTAAGCCCAAGTGATGTCAGACTATCTCCTTAAGGTGGTCTTACACTACTCATCAGAATTTGATGCCGTGTCAGATCAGAAAATTCACTCCCTATTTATACTGTAGTTTGTGCATCAACACAATGGAAAAACTATTGCATCAGTGCATTAACTGAAGTACATCTGGTCTATTACTGTTTGGATGTAAGTGTGGTATCTTGGCTTCTTCTGGTGGTAAATGGTAAGATACAAAAATTTAAAGGAATACTAACACAAAAAGAGTAGAAAAGAGCTGAAAATTAAATTTTGAAACTGTGGATTATGAAAAATTAGATTATGTAGTCAACAAAGAATTAAATGTATTGATATTGAGAGGTTTGGATTAAATTGGACAAGAACAGTTCTTACAATGACATAACAGTAAATGCTGATCTTAGCCTTGGTGATGGCAGTAATCCTACAATTGGTCTTAGTGTCCCTGAGGTAGAGAAGAGGAAAAACACAGCTGGAGTTCCTATTCCCGATTGCTATCCAGTTAATTCAGCTGGGAGGTCTGTGAGAATATTGGATAAAGACAGGAACAGCTGAGCTGAATCATCTGGCTGAATGAATTCAGGTAAAACTCCAAGGTAGTAAGGAAGATATTATTAATTAGCAACTGTGGCATAAAACCAAATAATTAGCAGGTTGACATGAAAATGTTTAAGCAACTAAACAAATCTACAGAAAAAAACAGGAATAATTATGAAGTATTTTAACTATCCAGTAATTAGGCGGTAAAATTCTTCCTGTTGAAAATTTTAAGAGAGTAATTTAGGATGAGTACAAAACAAGACATCCCATTTTGTACTCGCAGCAACTTTTTCGATAAAATTATGAACAGGAGGAATTTCATTTCAGCCTCTAATTGATCAATAAGTGATGCTGAGAGGTGGGGTGAGAGTAAAAGTTAGTAACTTGAAATTGCTTGATAAGAATGTAGAAATCCTTATTAATGTAAACATACAATATGAATCTTGACTACCAGGTTTGACACTCTAGGGTACATTTTGTGAATTTTCACTCAGAGTTTGGGCAGCAGAGGAGCATATCAGGAATTTGAGCCTGTAGATCAGTAGGCCACAGCCTTGAATTCATAAAATTAATTCTAATGGATAGAAAATCCTGCAGGATCTGCTTACTTCCATGTCCGAATTCCCCATATGCACTTCCAGTGCACAAAGCTCTGCGCTGGGAGCATGAATTCATAAAATCTGTTCCTGTATTGAGTAGTGCAATATTTAATCTCCAGCAATAATAATGTAAAGTTATGTCAGAGACCAAAGACAATAAAGCAAGATTACGATACCTTAGAATTCAGAAGAATTGGACAAAAACAGATACAAGCTTTGATGAATGGGAAGATAAAGACAAAGGAGGATCAATTCATCTGGGCCCATTTTCGGACAGAGACTCGGATCTGTGTAGGCAGCACGCACCCCAACCAAGAGGCCCGCGGCTGGCCCAAAATTGGACCTCAGGCCTTATTAACATTTTATGCACGAGCTGCTGGCACCTGTTGTGCCTCCTCAGGCAGTTCGCATATTTGAGAAGTATGAAAGTTCGGCAGCTTGTCTTGCCAGTAGAGTTGCCAACCTTCCAGGATTCGCCTGAAATCTCCAGGAATTAAAGATTAATCTCCTGGACACTGCTGCAAGCAACCCAGGAGAAAAGTCATGGGAGCATTAAAAAACAATTATGTGCTTTTCTCTTTTTCTTTGAACATTTTAATTTATTCGTTAGAAAAATATTCAAAATGGGAAAAAAGGCTGTTTGACTGGGCGGGATGACTGGCAGTGGGAGGTCACGACATAAAACCTCCAGGAATATGGCCAACCAGAGTTATGAGCCCTACTTGCCAGCAGCAGCCTGAAGATAAATCCTGAGAGGGGGGATTGGAGCAGGCAATGGGGGGATGGGCGGTGACTGTGGAGTCAGGGGAGCATGCCTGCTCCTTCCGGCTCCACAGGAAGGTTTTTTAAAAATGTTTTAACCTTATCTTTAGTTGGCAGCCACTGCCTGGGCCACAGTGGCTGCTTAAGAATCCTGAGCAGGGTAGGTCAAATGCCTTCCCAGCTCATTGACATTGACTTTCTGTGAGGGGACTTAAAACAGGCGTTCAGCCCCTCATTTACAGATTTAAGGGACCTATCGTCTATTTTAGGTGGCTGCTGGGGACGCCTGATAAATGGCCAGATCCAATTTCAGCTCAAAGGTTTCCTTGGGGCACAGGACAGTTGGTCCCCAAAATTGGGGCTCATTGCACATGTTTTCGCCCATAAAATGGGTGCAGTGAGGTCCAATTTCTAACGGGAAGACTGAAGAATTAAAATTAAATACATTTTGATGAAATACAAAAAAAACATAGAATCAAAATGTGAAATTTGCCTGCCACTGATCCCCTATTGTGGATAGTACGTATTGCAATCACTCTTTTTGCGATGGATGGCAGAAACGGAAGGTGGATGAAATAATACAAACCATGATTTGTAAACTGGGAACTCAATAACTTCCTTTACTTTTATTGAAGATAAATATGGTTTCAGTTCCTGCAGTTTCACTCTACACTGAAGTCAATACTGAGCTCTAAACTTTTCAAGATATTGGAGAGGCGCGGGAGGATCCAGTGGTTGTGATCTATGTTGGGACCAATAACACAGGAAAGAGTAGGCAAGAGGTCCGTTTCAGAGAGTACTAGGAGCTAAATTAATAAACAGGTCCTCAAGAGTTATAACCTCTGGATTATAACCTGTGCCATGCGCAAATTGATGTGGGGATAAGCAGGTTAGGGAGGTGAACACGTGGCTGAAGGAGTGGTGTGGGAAAGAGGGCTTTCATTTTATGGCACACTGGCACCAGTACTAGGACAGGAAGGAACTGTACTCTTGGGATGGGCTCCACCAGAACCGGGCTGGGACCAGGATCCTAGTGGAAAGGATAAATAGGACGGTCACAAGGGCTTTAAATTAATAAATGGGGTGGGGAGAGGGCTCAGGTAGAAAAGATAGTATAAATAATAATTCTAAAACAAACGAAAAGGAAGAGAGTAGAGTAATAGTCAGAAATTATGCTTTAGGCACTACAGGTAAAGGGAAAACTAAAAGATGTAAAGTAATTAAATCAGGAGAGAGAAATAAGAAATGTGTGAGAAAAACAACATTAGAGCAGGACAGGTTAGTGTGTGTGGTCCAAATAAGCGTTCGTTATATAAACGCATCGAGTATAAAGAACAAATTGAATGAATTGCAGGCGCAAATTCAACTTAAAGAATACAACATGGTAGCAATTACTGAGTCGTAGCTGCAAGACGGTCAGGACTGGAAACTGAATATACTAGGTTATAAGACCTCATTACAGCCTTGGTCCAAACATGGACAAAAGAACTGAATTCCAGAGGTGAGGTGAGAGTGACTGCCCTTGACATCAAGGCAGCATTTGACCGAGTGTGGCACCAAGGAGCCCTAGTAAAATTGAAGTCAATGGGAATCAGGGGGAAAACTCTCCAGTGGTTGGAGTCATACCTAGCACAAAGGAAGATGGCAGTGGTTGTTGGAGGCCAATCATCTCAGCCCCAGGACATTGCTGCAGGAGTTCCTCAGGGCAGTGTCCTAGGCCCAACCATCTTCAGCTGCTTCATCAATGGCCTTCCCTCCATCATAAGGTCAGAAATGGGGATATTCGCTGATGATTGCACAGTGTTCAGTTCCATTCACAACCCCTCAAATAATGAAGCAGTCCGAGCCCGCATGCAGCAAGAACTGGACAACATTCAGGCTTGGGCTCATAAGTGGCAAGTAACATTCGTGCCAGACAAGTGCCAGGCAATGGCCATCTCCAACAAGAGTGAGTCTAACCATCTCCCCTTGACATTCAACGGCATTACCATCGCCGAATTCCCCACCATCAACATCCTGGGGGTCACCATTGACCAGAAACTTAACTGGACCAGCCATATAAATACTGTGGCTACTAGAGCAGATCAGAGGCTTGGTATTCTGCGGCGAGTGACTCACCTCCTTACTCCCCAAAGTCTTTCCACCATCTACAAGGCACAAGTCAGGAGTGTGATGGAATACTGTCCACTTGCCTGGATGAGTGCAGCTCCAACAACACTGAAGAAGCTCGACACCATCCAGGACAAAACAGCCCGCTTGATTGGCACCCCATCCACCAGCCTAAACATTCACTCCCTTCACCCCCGGCGCACTGTGGCTGCAGTGTGTACCATCCACAGGATGCACTGCAGTAACTCGCCAAGGCTTCTTCGACAGCATCTCCCAAACCCGCGACCTCTACTGCTGAGAAGGACAAGAGCAGCAGGCACATGAGAACAACACCACCTGCACGTTCCCCTCCAAGTCGCACACCATCCCGACTTGGAAATATATCGCCATTCCTTCATCGTCGCTGGGTCAAAATCCTGGAACTCCCTTCCTAACAGCACTGTGGGAGAACCTTCACCACATGGACTGCAGTGGTTTAAGAAGGCGGCTCACCACCACCTTCTCAAGGGCAATTAAGGATGGGCAATAAATGCTGGCCTTGCCAGCGACGCCCACATCCCATGAACGAATTTTAAAAAAGGTCTATAGGAAAGATAGGGAACCTGGTGGAGGGGGTGGAGTAGCCTTAGTGATTAAGGATGAAATTACTTCAATGATAAGAGAGGATATAATGAAAGGTAAGTAGGCAGTGGAGACTTTTATGGGTAGAATTAAGAAATAGAAAAGGATTTAAGACTGTAGTAGGAGTTGTGTATAGGCCCCCTGGTAGCAGCTGTGAAGTGGCAGAAAATATAAGTGCAGAGATTAGACAAGCACGTGGCAAATGCAAAGTGATTTTAATGGGAGATTTTAACTTTCATATAGATTGGGATAAGCAGACAAGCTCATGTCAGAAAGGTAACGAATTTCTTGAGTGTGTTCAGGACAGCTTTCTGCAACAATATGTCTTAGAACCAACAAGGGAGCAGGCCATATTAGATTTAATAATGATTAATGAGCCAGATTTAGTTAACAGGCTAACGGTGCATGAAAATGTATCTAATAGCGATCATAATATGATGGAGTTCAATGTTGTGTTTGAAAGGGAGAAACCCGTAACAGCTGCTAAGATTCTAAATTTAGGAAAGGAAATGGGATGAGACAGACACTGTCCACAGTAAACTGGCCAAACCTGTTAATGGGTAAAATGACAGAAGATCAGTGGGAGGTGCTCAAAAAAGAATTTAACGTGATCCAGAACCAGTTTGTACCCCAAGGGGGCAAGAGCTCTATTTGCCAAAAAAACAGCCATGAATGACAAAAGAGGTAAGGGACAACATAAAAC
The DNA here is from genome assembly GCF_035084215.1 of Heptranchias perlo. Lineage (NCBI taxonomy): Eukaryota > Metazoa > Chordata > Chondrichthyes > Hexanchiformes > Hexanchidae > Heptranchias > Heptranchias perlo. The sequence continues at coordinate 68,455,459 of NC_090326.1, read as the reverse complement.
TAAAAGAAAAAGCATACAAGAATGCAAAAAATAGCACAGATCCTGGCGACTGGGAGAAATACAAAGAACAGCAAAGGGTGACAATAGGGATAATAAGCGCTACAAAAAGGGAGTATAAAAAGAAACTTGCAAGCGATATCAAAATCAACACAAACATTTTTTACAATTATATTTTGTTTGATAACGCTCCTGTGAAGTGCCTTGGAATGTTTTACTATGTTAAAGGAGCTATATAAATGCAAGTTGTTGTAAGAGGGTGGTCAAGAGCAATGTGAGCCCCTCGAAAACTGCTAATGATGATATTGTAAATGAAAATAAGGAAATGGCAGATATGCTAAATAATTACAGTATTTACAGTAGGAGGTAGCATACCAGACACCCCAAGGAAACTAATTTTGAATCAGGGACGGGGGACTCACCATAACTAACATAAGTAAATTAACAGTAATGAAGAAAATAAAGGCACTAAGGAGTGACAAATCCCCAGGACCAGATGGTTTCCATCCCAGGGTTCAAAGGAAGTAGGTGAGAATATTGCAGATGGCCTAACCATAATCATCCAAAGTTTTCTCGATTCAGGAACCGTTCCTATAGATTGGACGATTGCACATGTCATTCCGCTATTTAAGAAAGGTGAGAGAGGGAAACCAAGGAATTATAGACCAGTTAGCCTAACATCTGTTGTCGGGAAATTACTAGAGTCTATAATTAAGGATAGAGTGACCAAACACCTTGAAAATTTTCAGCTAATCAGAGAGAACCAGCATGGATTTGTAAAGGGTAGGTCATGCCTGACAAACCTGATTGAATTTTTTGAAAAGGTGACTAAAGCGGTGAATAGGGGAATTATAGAATCATAGAAAATAGGAGCAAGAGTAGGCCATTCAGCCCTTCGGGCCAGCTCCGCCATTTAAAATGATCATGGCTGATCATCTAACTCAGTACCCTGTTCCCACTTTTTCCCCATATCCCTTGATCCCTTTTGCATTAAGAAATATATCTATCTCCTTCTTGAATACATCTAATGACTTGGACTCCACTGCCTTCTGAGGTAGAGAATTCCACAGGTCCACCACCCTCTGAGTGAAGAAATTTCTCCTCATCTCGGTTCTAAATGACATACCCCTTATCCTGAGACTGTGACCCCTGGTTATGGATTCCCCAGCCATCGGGAACATCCTCCCTGCATCTAGTCTGTCTAGTCCTGTTAGAATTGTATATGTTTCGATGAGATCACCTCTCATGTCTATGGGTGTTGTTTATATGGACTTCCAGAAGGCATTTGATTAAGTCTCTCATAAGAGACTGTTAGCTAAAGTCGAAGCTCATGGAATTGAGGGCAAATTATTGACCTGGTCAAGAAATTGGCTGAGCAGCAGGAGACAGAAAGGATAATGGACAGGTATTCAAATTGGCAGGATGTGACTAGTGGTGTCCCACAGGGATCTGTGTTGGGGCGCAGCTATTCATTGTATTTATTAACAACTTAGATGACAGGATAGAGAGCCACATATCCAAGTTTGCCAATGACACAAAGATAGGCAGCATTGTAAGCAGTGTAGATGGAAGCACAAAATTACAGAGAGATATTAACAGATTAAGTTAATGGGCAAAACTGTGGCAAATGGGTTTCAATGTAGGCAAGTGTGAGGTCATCCACTTTGGACCTAAAAAGGATAGATCAGAGTGAGAATCCCTACGTGGTCAGTTTTCGGTAAAATATTAAAATGCCTACGTGGCAAAGAAGCAGAATGCAAAATGGTTAGAAAGGGTTAATTAGTTAGTAACTGAGATTGGTACAGGTGGCCTGGCCTCCTGCTGGGCCATATGTTTGCGTAGTCAGCAGGTTTGCATGGTCTTAGCAATGTAGAGTCTTTGATGTGATTCAAGGACTGGTCTGAATGTCTCCATGTTTATGGCAGATCAATATAGGTAACGAGCTTAGCCAAAGTTGAAAGACATTCCAGGTTGGGAGATAAGGAACAGAAGGAACAGGGAAGAACATTCCAAGTTGGAAGGTGAGGAAGTATCCCCTTTGATGTCTAACAGCAGCATGATCAGCACATGGACGATTTATGATTGGCCAGAAATAATGTAACCTCGCATGGCAACCTATGCCCGGCTTATGATTGGTGTTGACCCTCGTTAAGTATGTTCCAACCCCTATTGATTTGTATAAAAATGTGTGGATTTCTGTATGTTTCTTGTTCTTGCTCTGCCAGCATAGAGGGACTCTATCAGGAGTCCAAATCAATGCTGCAGACTAAGAACCCTGCTATTAAAGTTGTGATGAACTTTCAAATGTATTCGACTTCAGTTTTTACTGAACCAGACTGAGGGGAAAGAATCCGGATCGTCAAGAGCACTTTCTAAATGGTGAAAAGCTTGAAACAGTGGAGGTCCAAAGAGACTTAGGGGTCAATGTACATAGATCATTAAAATGTCATGGACAGGTACAGAAAATAATCAAAAAGGCTAATGGAATGCTGGCCTTTATATCTGGAGGACTAGAATACAAGGGGCTAGAAGTTATGCTACAGCTATACAAAGCCCTGATTAGACCACACCTGGAGTACTGTGTTCAATTCTGGGCACCACACCTTAGGAAGGATATATTGGCCTGGGAGAGAGTGCAGTGTAGATTTACCAGAATGACACCTGGACTCCAAGGGTTAAATTACGAGGAGAGCTTATACAAACCAGGGCTGTATTCCCTGGAATTTACAAGATTAAGGGGTGATTTGATTGAAGTTTTCAAGATATTAAGGGGAACTGATAGGGTAGATAGAGAGAAACTATTCCCACTGGTTGGGGAATCTAGGACTAGGGGACATAGCCTAAAATATAGGGTCAGGACTTTCAGGAGTGAAGTTAGGAAACACTTCTACACGCAAAGGGTGGTAGAAGTTTGGAACTCTCTTCTGCAAATGGCAGTTAATGATAGCTCAATTGTTAATTTTAAATCTGAGATTGATAGATTTTTGTTAACCAAAGATATTAAGGGATACGGGGCTAAGGTAGGTATATGGAGTTAGGACACAGATCAGTCATGATCTCATTGAATGGCGAAACAGGCTCGAACGGCTAAATGGCCTACTCCTGTTCCTATCTTCCTATTTTCCTATATTCCTAAGTCTTGCTTTCAGCCTTTGATCATTTTGCCGTCCCAGTTAGGGTAAATTAATGTGTGCCCAATTGCTACAGCTCCATTGCTGTTATGAGGGATTTGTTTGAGCCTGGACTTCACTTTATCAGTTTGGAAATATCTGCGCAGAACTCAAGACTACTTCACAATACTAATTGTAAACAATTTTACAACACCAAGTTATAGTCCAGCAATTTTATTTTAAATTCACAAGCTTTCGGAGACTTCCTCCTTCCTCAGGTAAACATTTACCTGAGGAAGGAGGAAGTCTCCGAAAGCTTGTGAATTTAAAATAAAATTGCTGGACTATAACTTGGTGTTGTAAAATTGTTTACAATTGTCAACCCCAGTCCATCACCGGCATCTCCACATCACAATACTAAAATATTCATGTGTTCCTCTGACTTCAAATAGGTTTAAGCATATGGGACCTCTGACCTCCTGGAGATGTGATGGAGAGAGAGAGAGAAAGCACTCTTCCTCCAGTTGAAGGTGTCCAATGGTCACTTCCTTTTTGAGCAGCAGTTAACTCCTGTCTCGTCTTTGCACATGTACGGTGGTGTTACCTGTTTAAGCAATCCTCATCAATTTGTACCTTGAAGGATTAGGATTTGAAGTAAGATTTTTAACAGTGAGCAACACAATTTTCTCTTTATGGTAATGTAAGTCACATGCAAGGTGTTCCACAGGGCAGGAGTAGAGGAACTACTTGCCTTCAAGTAACTAATATCTAAACATAAATCTCACATGGGCCTGCAGCGGTGATGAAATGGAATTATGCACCAAAAGTTATCAAAATTCATGTGGGCAGATGGGGCATTGCTGTTGATTTGCACCGACAGGTACCACGTAATTTTTTTTAGAATTGTTCATTTGTTTAATTTCATATGTATCAGGCCTATTAGAGTGCTGTGTGCTATGTTAAATGATGTATCCAGTCTGTCTTTGTAGAGTATGTGTTTCTGCTGTTGCCTTATTCTTTGTATGGTGCTGATTCTGAATAAAAAATATTATTAAAAAAGATAATTCTGGCTCCAGTCCAAATGGTTGAATACTAGGATCATGAGAAGCTTTGAGGGCACAACTTGACTATACCTTGTGTGTGGTATGTATGCCCTATTCATGAACCTTACTCACTGAGCCACAATTTTAACATTTAACAATGAAACTGGCCATGTAAACTTTTATAATGGAAAAACTCCATAGCAACACTTCACCATCAGTTAGTTGATGAACCAATTGAATTACAGTTTCTTTGTGTGTGGTGGGGGGATTTCTATGCCCAAAATAAGGTTTAAATAAGTTTTTAAAATTCCAGATTTTGCAATATGATTAAACTTATCCATTAAATTATTTATTTTTTTGCATCTTTCAATACATTAATTAAAGTTTTTACTTGAGGGCCTCAGCCTCTTGCAGAAACATGGGCTTGTGGTTGATAACTTTGCCTGGAGCGGGTGACACTGTGAACTGAATGCAGAACCTGCAGCCTGAGCACATGCAGTGTTCAACATTTCCCAGGATGCATCACTAGCATTTAAGCTAGCCAAATGATGCAGAATACTTCTCTCTCAGTCTCCAACAAAATGTATTTGGTCGTTTTCCAAAATTATTTGAAGAACAATTTCAAAAGTTTTTGTCAGCTAAAATTTATATTGATTTTTTTTACTTAAAGAGAAAGGGGTTATTTGTGTGTGTGTAAGAGAGAAAGAAACACTATAGATTGTACTGATTACAAAACTGTCACAAAACATTCCAATTTTTAATACTCTACAAATGCTAGAAAGTATATTAAGCTGCGAGAGAGGCAGGCAGACTGTCTTTCCTCATCTTAATTTGAGTTTTGTTTTTAACAAATGTGTTGAATGCAGAAAGCTCCTCCCGTCTTCATATCAAGGTAAGTATAAATAAATATACATTTTTGATAATGATCTCCAGGTCTGGTGTCTACTCCACTCTGTGCTGCCAAATTTCCTAGAGGGGTCTTGAAAAAAGTATTAGGCTCCTCATTTCCATATGTAAGGGGCCCAACACCTGTTCCAGGCAGGCACCACGATGTCTTCACCAATATGGTGGCACCCATACCCTAGGTGCAGATTGGGCGCAGGACATTGCCTCCCAATATTTGGCCTCATTGCCTCATTATTCACCCAGAAAACAGCTGCAACAACGACCAATTTTGTCCCACAGTCTTTCTTAATCCTAACTTGTGTTTTAAAAAAAACAAATGAGTTGAATTTTGAAAGCAAAGAGAAAGCCTCTAATTGTCACCTGTGTTTTGTTGGTAGAAAATATAAACATTCTAATTACTGACACCTGTGAGACTCAGAGAGACCGAGGAGTCGATAACTTACCAGCGTAAATGGTGTGGTAGCACCCTGAAAATGACATCTGGACTCTTATTCCCCTGGTTACGCTCACAATTAGGCTGCCACCATCTTGGTAAGGGCCTTTAGATGGGCAGCCAAAGTGCCTGCCGCGCACACTTCATCCATTCGTACTGGTGTTGATAGCCTAACCAGAATGCACGTCCTGATCCCACAAAAATACTCCAGCCCGTGTGCAAGTCTAAAATCCCAGCCCTCTTCCACGCACAAGACAGACTTAAGGGCTGGCTCCTTGGATTCAAGGGATACCCGTGGCTTCTCTTCACTACAAACTGTCTTCTTAAACCCCTCTCCCCTGCCTCCTCCACCTTCTCCTCCAACGAAAAGTACGAGAAGCTCATGGGCTTCTTTGTCACTAAGATTGAGACCATCTGTTCAGCTGCCTCTGCCGCTTCCCTTCCTTCCCCTAGCCCACCAAGCCAAACTTCCCCTACTGACGTCCCTGCTCTAGTCCCGAACTCACATCTTTCTCTAGTTTCTCTCCTATCTCCCCTCATAACCTCTCCGAGCTCATCTTGACCATAAGGCCCATCTCCTGCTCTCTCGACCCTATTCCCACTAAACTGCTGACCACCCAACTTCCCTTCCTGGCCCCCATATTAGCTGATCTTGTTAATGGTTCCCTCTCCTCAGGTACTGTCGCCCTCCCCTTCAAATCTGCCATCACCACATGGCTCCTCAAAAAGCCCACCCTTAACCCCTCTGTCCTTGCAACTACCGCCCCATCTCCAACCTCTCCTTCCTCTCCAAGGTCCTTGAACATGTTGTCGCCTCCCAAATCTGAGCCCATCTATCCCGCAACTCCGTTTTTGAATCCCTCCAATCAGGTTTCCGCCCCTGCCACAGTACTGAAATGATCCTTATCAAAGTCACAAATGACATCCTGTGTGACTGTGACTGTGGTGAACTATCCCTCCTCATCCTTCTCGACCTGTCTGCAGCCTTTCACATGGTTAACCACACCATCCTCCTCCAACGCCTCTCCTCCATCGTCCAGATGGGTGAGACTGCCCTCGCCTGGTTCCATTCTTATCGATCCTGTCATAGCCAGAGAATCACCTGCAATGGCTTCTTTTCCCGCTCCCGCACCGTTACCTCTGGAGTCCCCCAGCGACATCATCTGAAAACACGACGTCAGATTCCTCTTGTACGCTGACGACACCCAGCTCTACCTCACCACCACCTCCCTCAACCCCTTCACTGTCTCTCATTTATCACTCTGCTTGTCCGACATCCAGTATTGGATGAGCAAAAATTTCCTCCAACTAAATATTGGGAAGACCGAAGCCATTGTCTTTGGTCCCCGCTGCAAAATCCATTCCCTTGCAACCGACTCCATCCCTTTCCCTGGTCACTGTCTGAGGCTGAACCAGACCGTTAGCAACCTCGGCATCCTATTTGACCCTGAGATGAGCTTCCGACCACATATCCACTCTATCACCAAGACCGCCTACTTCCACCTCCGTAACATCTCCCATTTCTGCCCTGCCTCAGCTCATTTGCTACTGAAACCCTCATCCATGCCTTTGTTACCTCTCGACTCGACTATTCCAATGCTCTCCTGACTAGCCTCCCATCTTCCACCCCGCCACAAACTTGAGGTCATCCAAAACTCTGCTGCCCATACATTAACTTGCACCAAGTCCCGTTCACCCATCACCCCTGTGCTCGCTGACCTACATTGGCTCCCGATCCATGAACGCCCCAATTTTAAAATTCTCATCCTTGTTTTCAAATCCTTCCAGGGCTTTGACCCTCCCTATCTCTGTAACCTCCTCCAGCCCTACAACCCTCCGAGATCTCTACGCTCCTCCAATTCTTGCCTCTTGGGCATCCCTGATTTTAATCGTTCCACCATTAGCGACCGAGCCTTCAGCTGCCTAGGCCCTAAGCTCTGGAATTCCCTCCCTGAACCTCTCTGCCTCTCTACCGCTCTCCTCTCCCCTCCTTTAAGACGCTCTTTAAAGCCAACTCTTTGACCAAGCTTTTGGTCACTTGACCTATTATCTCCTTATATGGCTCGGTGTCAAATTTTGTCTGATAACACTTCTGTGGAGTGCCTTGGGAGTTTTACTATGTTAAAGGTGCTGTATAAATGCAAGTTGTTGTTGTTGGTGGTGGTGGTACCCTCTGCAGACGTGGCTCATGACACCTGTGAGAAACCCCACCAGCCAGGCACAGCAACGTCACAACGACAGTCACATCACCACCAGGGTTGTCCTTGAACAACCATTGGAATGATCAAGATGCACTCCAAGTGTCTGGATTGATCTGGGGGATCCCCTCAGTATGCACCAGCGAGGGTGTGTAGAACAATAGGCGTGTGTTATGACCTGCACAAAATCGCTCAACAGAGAGGGTTACAGGTGGAGGAGCTCGAATGTGCTCATGAAGCAGCCACATTGAAGAAGATGAGGAGGAGGAGGGGGAGGAGGACGAGAAGGAGGAGGAGGACGAAAATGGCCAACCCATAGGCAGAGCAGCGGCACACCTGGCTGCTCGTGATGCCAGGGATTCACTCATATGTAATCGATTCTCAGAAGGAAATCTTCAAACTGAAGATAGTGAACAACCATCACCACCACCACCACCAGCACCAGCACCAGCATCCGACCCCCTCCTCCACTTTCACAAAACAGTCCTTCAACCACACATACACCCATTGTAAATGCACCCAATGGGAGGCATCAAGTCTCGCCGTTCATGATGAAGCACATGAAAGGGCACTTTCACAAAAGGGACTCAAGAATGGACAAGACGTGGCAGTGGTGGTGAGAATTATAACATTAATGTGCATTTAAGAAATAACAAATATAAATGAAAAACATAACATCTCGACAGACACCCTTGTGCATACCCTTGGTGATTACAAAACCTTAGCCTTTGTCTGCCTATCGCTTCCATGAGGCGCATCCCCTCTGGCTTCAGCAAGGGCAGTGGCAGGTTGCTCAGGTCCTGGCTGCTGAGATGCTCTCGGCCGATGCCCTCTGGGTTTTGGAGCCCGTGAGGGCCCCACCAAAGACTGCTCCACCTGCACCTGTGCAGGGGCAGACTCGGCCATCAGGAGAGGAGGCAGTATTGCAGGTACTGGTTGGGGGGGGGGGGGGCAACGGGTAAGACGTGGGAGCGCTTTGAGTGGAATCCCCACTTCCATGCCCTCTTTTGCCATCATCCCTCTCCAGGGCCATGGCCACATCACTCCCACCACTCTGCTGGACAACAGCTTGGAGCACATCTGTGACACGTTCTATGGCCACGGCTAAATTATCTGTCTGCCTGTTTAAGGTGGCAAAGATGTCGGCATCGAGAGTCCACACGGCCATTGTCAGGGCCTGAATGGACTCATTTGTGAGCCGTGCTTGAAACTTAATGGAGGCTGCCATGCTCTCCATCGCAGACATTCCTGCACTTACCTGCACCACCATTCCACCAATGCTGGAGGTGGACTCCTCCATCCTCTCCACTATTGTGGAGAGTGTGTGTGGAATGTTTTCCAGGACCTAGCAAAGGTGCGTCTGTACCTCTATTATTATTATTCTCAACAATGGCCCCGGGGTTCAGCATCTGCTTCCAGCTGAGCAGAGGTTGGAGAGGAGTGTGCCCCCCGACGCGGACTCTCCAAAGTTGTCCCTGCCACCAGTGTCTGCTTGTGCTCACTTGTAAGTCTTGAATCACCCAGGTAATAACCCAGCTATCTGCCTAACAGGACCCACCGAAGTGTGAGTATCTGCATGGGTAGCAAGGACACAGAATGTACTCTGGGTGGGGGACTTCAATGTCCATCACCAAGAGTGGCTCGGTAGCACCACTACTGACCGAGCTGGCCGAGTCCTGAAGGATATAGCTGCCAGACTGGGCCTGCGGCAGGTGGTGAGCGAACCAACACGAGGGAAAAACTTACTTGACCTTGTCCTCACCAATCTACCTGTCGCAGATGCATCTGTCCATGACAGTATTGGTAGGAGTGACCACCGCACAGTCCTCGTGGAGACGAAGTCCCGTCTTCGCACTGAGGACACCATCCAACGTGTTGTGTGGCACTACCACCGTGCTAAATGGGATAGATTCAGAACAGATCTAGCAGCTCAAAACTGGGCATCCATGAGGTGCTGTGGGCCATCAGCAGCAGCAGAATTGTATTTCAGCACAATCTGTAACCTTATGGCCCGGCATATTCCTCACTCTACAATTACCAACAAGCCAGGGAATCAACCCTGTTTCAATGAGGAGTGTAGAAGAGCATGCCAGGAGCAGCACCAAGCATACCTAAAAATAAGGTGCCAACCTGGTGAAGCTACAACACAGGACTACATGCACACTAAACAGCGGAAGCAACATGCTATAGACAGAGCTAAGCAATTCCACAACCAACGGATCAGATCAAAGCTCTGCAGTCCTGCTACATCCAATCATGAATGGTGGTGGACAGTTAAACAACTAACATGAGGAGGATGCTCTGTAAACTTCCCCATCTTCAATGATGGCAAAGTCCAGCATGTGAGTGCAAAAGACAAGGCTGAAGCGTTTGCAACCATCTTCAACCAGAAGTGCCGAGTGGATGATCCATCTCAGCCTCCTCCCGATATCCCAACCATCGCAGAAGCCAGTCTTCAGCCAATTCAATTCACTCCACGTCATATCAAGAAACGGCTGAGTGCACTGGATACAACAAAGGCTATGGGCCCCGTCAACATCCCGGCTGTAATGCTGAAGACTTGTGCAACAGAACTAGCCGCGTCTCTAGCCAAACTGTTCCATTACAGCTACAACACTGGCATCTACCTGACAATGTGGAAAATCGCCCAGGTATGTCCTGTCCACAAAAAGCAGGACAAATTCAATCCGGCCAATTACCGTCCCATCAGTCTACTCTCAATCATCAGCAAAGTGATGGAAGGCGTCGTCGGCAGTGCTATCAAGCGGCACTTACTCACCAATAACCTGCTCACCTGCTTAGTTTGGGTTCAGCCAGGACTTGAGACCTCATTCAGCTGCTTCATCAATGGCCTTTCCTCCATCATAAGGTCAGAAATGGGAACGTTCACTAATGATTGCACAGAGTTCAGTTCCATTCACAACCCCTCAGATAATGAAGCAGTCCGTGCCCCCATGCAGCAAGGCCTGGACAACATCCAGGTTTGGGATGATAAGTGGCAAGTAACATTCGCGCCAGATAAGTGCCAGGCAATGACCATCTCCAACAAGAGGGAATCTAACCACTTCCCCTTGACATTCAACAGCATTACCATCACCAAATCCCCCACCGTCAACATCCTGGGGGTCACCATTGACCAGAAACTTAACTGGACCAGCCACATAAATACTGTGAATACAAGAGCAGGTCAGAGACTGGGTATTCTGTGGCGAGTGACTCACCTCCTGACTCCCCAAAGCCATTCTACCATCTACAAGACACAAGTCAGGAGTGTGATGGAACACTTTCCACTTTCCTGGATAAGTGCAGCTCCAACAACACTCAAGAAGCTCGACACCATCCAGGACAAAGCAGCCCGCTTGATTGGCACACCATCCATCACCCTAGATATTCACTCCTTTCACCACCGGCGCACAGTGGCTGCAGTGTGTACCATCCACAGGATGCACTGCAGCAATTCGCCAAGGCTTCTTCGATGGCACCTCCCAAACCCGCGACCTCTACCACCTCGAAGGACAAGGGCAGCAGGAACATAGGAACAAAACCGCCTGCACGTTCCCCTCCAAGTCACACACCATCCTGACTTGGAAATATATCGCCGTTCCTTCATCGTCGCTGGGTCAAAATCCTGGAACTCCCTACCTAACAGCACTGTGGGAGAACCTTCACCACACGGACTGCAGCGGTTCAAAAAGGCGGCTCACCACCACCTTCTCAAGGGCAATTAGGGATGGGCAATAAATGCTGGCCTTGGCAGCGACGTCCACATCCCATGAACGAATAAAAAAAAAACTGGTGCATGGCTGGATGTGATGTGACGATGGGCCCTCAGACGAATTGAGCTCCTCTGAGGTATCGCCTTCTTCCATCACGCCGACCTCCTCATCAATCCGTGAAGGCCCTGGAAGAGAACATAAAGCAATATTAAAAACCATCGTAGAAGTTATTTTGCAATGAGCATCCTGAGGTGTGTAACAGGTCAATCATTGATAACATCAATTCATGATGTGTGTGAAGGATGTTAAAGTTCTGTCACCAGACATTTGCAAGGTGCTGGTCTCAGCATCCCCGTCGACCAGGCATCCCATTGTGCGTCTGAGCTCCAAGGCCTCCTCCTCCGCCTCTGTCAGGGGCACTATTTGTAGAAGCCCCCCTCCAGTCCTACTCCTCTCCCGTACATTTTGCGCTCTCTTCTCCTACAAGGGGAGAAAGAACAGAGTTGTGAGTGAGTGAGGGTGACGGGGTCACTGATGGATGCATTGCTTTGGGTGAGGCTGACAATGAAAGAGATGCATCAGAGGGTGAGTATCAGACAGATTCGTCACATTGCATCAGGATTGGGGTGAGTGGGAGTGGTGGGTTCACAAATGGGGAGGTGAGGAAGTGCAAAGAAAGTGACGGTAAGTTGATAAGGAGACTTAAGTGTGTGTAATGTGTGATGTGATGGAGTAGGCTTGACAAGATAGAATGAGAGGGGGGGTAATGTACACCACAGGATGTAAGTGAATCAGTAACTGTATTCACTTTTCCTGACCTAGTTAGATCATTAAAGCACTTCCTGCGCTGCACCCACGTCCTTTTGACGCTACTCCTGCTGCTCACCTCCTCTGCCACCTCAAGCCAGAAATTCTTGGTGGCAGAGGCAGGGTGCTTCCTCCTATCTTCTCGGTACAGTATGTCCCTCCTACTCCTCACACCAGCCAGTAGCAACTCAAGTGAAGAGTCAGCAAACCTGGGTGCTGGCTTCATCCTTTGTTGTTCCATGTCTTTAAATTCCTCCTTTCTCCTTCAAAAATCCATGTTTGCAATGTCCCTTTAAATACTCCAGCTCCCAGCATGCCATTCGCTGTGCAGCTAGGAGACGTGAAATCCGGAGGTCTGCATTAAGGGCCTTCAATTGAGTCGCGATTACTCGAGATAACGCATGCAAAATTTTTCCGGATTCCCCACGTGCATATTCACCTCCTCGCTGAGTTCCTGCCGGTATGTTAAAATTTACCTCCAGAAATCACCCACAGGGAATGGTGTTGAAATTTGCAGATGATGCCAAAGCAATAGGTATAGTTAATTCTTTGGAAGACCAAAGAAGCTGCAATAGGATATTGATAAGATGGGGTAATAGGCTAAAAAGTGGCAGATGGATTTCAATATTAGTACATGTGATGTGAAGCATTTTGGTAAAAGAAATAACAGCAGTAATTATAGTCTGAATGGAAGAAGGCTCGGTGCTGTGGAAGAGCAGAGGGATCTGGGCTACAGGTTTACAGGACATTGAAGCCAACACCTCAGGTGGATAAGTAATTAAAGCTAGTAGAATTCCATGTTTTAACTCGGGGTAGGGAATATAAAAGCCAAGAGGTAATAATGAGTCTATATGAAACCTTAATAAAGTCTCAGTTAGAGTACTGTGTGCAATATTGGGATCCACACCATAGGAAGGATATTGAGGCTTTAGAGAACATACAATGCAGATTCACTTGGATGCTGCCTGGTGTGAGGAAATACAAATACAAAGAAAAACTTGTAAAGTTGTGTGTTTTTTCATTAGTGCATCGCAGATTATGGGGCAATATAATAGAAGTTTATAAAATTATGACAGGGTAGATAGAAGCAGACTGTTTCTAGTAGTTGAGGAGTTAAGAATGAGGGGCCATTGATATAAGATGAAATGTAGCAGATTTAGAACAGAGGGCAGGAGGAACTCATACACACCGAGAGCTTTGAGGCTGCGGAATTCACTTCCAGCATTTGTGGTTGAGGCAGAAACTATGTCAAAGTTCAATATTAGAATAGATAGGTGGAGGAAGGAAAAGGGGTTAAAAGGATCTGGGAACAGGGTGGGTAAATATCATTAGAACTATTTACTCTCATGAAGGGTAAATGCCAACATGGACTGGTTGGGCTGAATGGCCTGTCTTCTAAGTATTCATTGAGCTACGACCCATATTCCATCCACCAGTTTTGCCAAACCTCGGGTGCCTCCTCCAAAATTCTTCAAATCCCACATTCCCCATCCATAGCAATGCCAAACCAAATTATTCCCAAGTGCTGCAAAACCCAAGCAGCTGAGCTGCCAAACTGGAGGATCCCACCCAAGTTCTATTAAGACTCAGAACTATTCTCAGTGCAGCTGAACCCTCTTACCTAATATTGCTAAATGTCAGATATCTAATACCCGCTGCACATCTTACATACCATCGATCTGTATATTCTCAGTTATAAAATTGGTAAGGGTTTAAAATTAAATACATAGATAAAGGGATATACATAAAATATAAAGGCCACTCATTTGTAGTATTCACAGTATAATGGACAGTCATGGAATTTGATAACCAAACCACCAATAAAAGTTCCAGAATACGACTTAATATAAACAGATTTGACTTGTTCAGTCACTGTAAATCAGCGGCCCTGATGTTATCTTCTCCATGGCGTAAACAGTATAACCTCTGACTCACCATGAGCAATGGCACAGGAGATCTGTTAGTGTAAATGTCATGAATCAGAAAGCGGTGTGGACTGTGTATAATTGAAAAGGGGGGAAATCAAGAACTACAAAAATGAAATGTGGAGATGAGTAGAGAAAAATTGCAGAATTTCAAGGAAAATTTTAAAAATCAGTCATCTTCACAGTAAGCAGAATATGAAGTTACAAATTAGTCCTCCAGAGGATGATAAGGGCATTTTTTCATTAAGAACCAGGAAATGCCAGAATTCTTAAAGAGGCACAGCTTTCATTAACAGAAGGTTTGGTAAATGATATTTGTTCATGAGGGAAGAGACAGAAAGCCAAGTGTTATTTCTGCCACAACGACAGCACGTGCTGTCTACTTTTTTGCTTAAGGAGGGAAGTCCATGACAGAATAATCATACATGGAGTCTGGACAGAGTGAGCCTCATGGTGTAAATGACTTTTCTCACTCTGGATTTGTTTATGTTCTTATATTTTGCATGTTTATATGTTTGCCCAGCAGTTTTACATGAAGTTTTGTAACACTTTGGGCATGATTTTAAATGAGAAAAATGGGTGGTTTGGGGGCGGGGGGGGGGGGGGGGAATCAGTAAAAATTTTAAAAATCTAAAACCCACCCCCAACCCACCCACTTTGCTTTAACGAAGGTGGGACAAGGGGCGGGCGAACAACCTGCTCTCAGGAGGAGGGTCGGTCATTAAAAGCTTTCAAGGAGGCTGCGGGCCCCCATTTTGACAGTTTTTTTGCTTTTAACCCCTGGGGGCCAGGATTCCTGGGCCTTCTCCTTCACGCCATGTGAGAGGAGGCGAGAAGGCCCAAAACTGCAGGTAAGTGCCTTTATCGCACAGCTTGTGGGCCGGAGGAGCAGGAGTGCTTCCGCCAGGCCCAACAAGCCTACTTGTAGCGACCCTACAAACACGATCGACTGACCCCCCCTCACGGTCTCCGACCCCCCCACTTCACGGTCTCTGACCACCCCCCCCCCCCCCCCAGTTGACTGACTGCACCAGCTCCCCGGTGATCCCCAGCCCACCCCAATGACTGACCACCCCCAAGTGACCCCCGACCCCTCCGAGTACTGACCCCCTCCCAATGACTGACCTCCCCTCCCACCCCCCATCGAACGCTCACCTTTTCACATCCTCTTCCTTCCTCTTCTCCCGTCCGACTGAGACCAGCCTGTCAATCAGGCTGGCCTGTCGGGCGGGAAACATACAAAAAAAAATAAAAGAAGTCCTTACATCAAAATCGCAAGGACGGCTGGGAAACTCGTACCTCCGGGTTGCCTGTCAGGAATTGCCCCCCCCACCACCCCACACCGATAAAATCATGCCCTTTAAATCAGTTATTCATATTTGTGTCACAAGGGACAACCATAGAAAGTTTGCGGACTTTGTGAATAAGTTGGTTGAGGCTTCAATTGAGTTTATTATGAATGTTGATTCCAGTAAAGTAAGAGTTTGAAAGAAAGTCTCACTTGAGAATTCTACCAGAAGAAAATGCAAGCTGCCTTAACAAAAGTTTTCTTTACAAATGCTCGATAATCTAAATACTGATTTTTGAGAAAGTACCAATATGTGACCGTAAAACAAATAGTTCAGTCAGATTGACTTCCACGTTACTGAGTTGTTTGCAGCATTACAATCAGTCACCTTACAAATTCACTGGACCTTGCAGAGGTGATCAAATTAGTGAATAGCTGGCTTTCGAAAAGGTGCCACACAGGAGACTTATAACGAAGATAATGAATTGAATAAAAGGGGAAGTAGGTATTTGGATTGGTAATTGGCTAGACAATCAAAAACTGAGTATAAATTAATGACAGTGTCTCTCAGTGGGAACAGTGACCAGTCAAGTTCCACAGGGATCTGTAATTGGTATTGTAATTAATGGTGTCATTAATTATCTGGAGGGATTACAAGCAGCATGATTACATTCTCAGATAACACAAAGCTATGAAAGAAGGCAAAATGTTTAACAGAGACTGGAGTATTGAAAAGGCTTTGAATGTGGTAAGGCTTAACACTGGATATAAAGGCCTTAAATTACATTTAATGTGGACAGGTGAAAATTATACACTTAGACCAATGAAGTTGCCGCCCCTACCACAGCACTGAAACAGCCCTAATCAAAGTCACAAATGACATCCTATGTGACTGTGACCGTGGTAAACTATCCCTCCTCACCCTTCTCGACCTGTCTTCAGTCTTTGACGTGGTTGACCACAGCATCCTCCTCCAATGTCTTACCTCTGTGGTCCAGCTGAGTGGGGCTGCCCTCTCTTACCTATCCAGTCGTAGCCAGAGAATCTCCTGCAATGGCTTCTCTTTCCGCCAACACACTGTTACCTCTGGAGTCCCCCAAGGATCTATCCTAGGCCCCCTCCTATTTCTCATCTATATGATGCTCCTCGGCGAAATCATCTGAAAACATGTTAGGTTCCACATGTAAAAGAAAGAAAGACTTGCATTTATATAGTGCCTTTCACAACCTCAAGACGTCCCATAGCACTTTACAAGCAATGAAGTACTTTTGAAGTGCAGTCACTGTTTTAATGTAGGAAACGCGGCAGATAATTTGCGCACAGCAAGCTTCCACAAACAACAATGAGATAATAAGCAGATAATCTTTTTTTTAGTAATGTTGGTTGAGGGATAAATATGAACCCCAGGACACCGGGGATAGCTCCCCTGCTCTTCTCTGAAATAGTGCCATGATATCTTTTACATCCACCACAGAGGGTGGACAGGGCCTCGGATTAATGTCTCATTTGAAAGACAGCTCCTCCAACAGTACGACACTCCCTCAGTACTGCACTGGAGTATCAGCCTAGATTTTGTGCTCAAGCCTCTGGAGTGGGACTTGAACCCACAATCTTCTGACTCAGAGGTGAGAATGCTACCCTTTTTTGGTCCCACCCTTCTTTTGACTACACTTTTACTATCTATATGTTTATAAAAGACATTTGGGTTCCCTTTTATGTTAGCTGCTAATCTATTCTCATACTCTCTTTGGCCCTCTTAATTCCTTTTTTAGATCGCCTCTGTATTTTCTGTATTCTGGTTCTCTACTGTATTATGAACCTTACATTTGTCATAACCCTCCTTTTTATGTTTCATTTTAATCTCTATATCTTTAGTCATCCTGGAAGCTCAATCTTTGGATGCTCTTCATTTCTCCCTCGTGGGAATGTGTCTACTCTGTGCCTGAACCATCTCTTTCTTGAAAGCCTCCCATTGTTCAATTACAGTTTTGCCTACCAATTTATGATTCCAATCCACCTGGGCAAGATCCCTTTTTAACTCACTGAAATTAGCCCTCCTCCATTTAAGTATTTTCACATTTCCTCGTCTTTTTCCATAACTATTCTAAACCTAATGATATTATGATCACTGTTCCCCAAATGCTCCCCCACTGAAACATGCTCCACTTGCCCTACTTCATTCCCCAGAACTGGATCCAGCACTGCTTCCTTCCTCGTTGAGCTGGAAACACACTGATCAAGAAAGTTTTCTTGCATACATTTCAGGAATTCTTCCCCCTCTTTGCTCTTTACACTGTTACTGTCCCAGTCTATTTTGGGATAATTGAAGTCCCCTATTGTCACTACTCTATAGTTCTTGCATCTTTCTGCAATTTGCCTGCAAACGTTCTCCTCTATCTCCTTTCTACTATTTGGAGGCCTATAGTATACACCCAGTGGTATAATAGCTCCTCTATTGTTCCTTTAATCTAACCAAATAAATTCTGTCTTTGATCCCTCAACTATGTCATCCCTTTCCAGTGCTATAATAGTTTATTTGATCAATACTGCCACACCCCCCGCCTCCTTTCTTTCCTTCCCTATCTTTTCTGAATACCTTGTAGCCAGGAATATTAAGTTCACAATCCTCCTCTTCTTTGAGCCAGGTCTCTGTTGTTGCCACTATATCATAGTCCCATGTGGCGACTTGTGCCTGCAGCTCACCAACCTTATTTACCACGCCACGGGGATTTACACACATGCACTCCAAACTCATCTTAGACTGCCTCGCATTTGCCCCCTGCCTGATCCCTTCTATTAATCAACTATTCTTCACTCTAGTTCTATTTACCTAGAATAACATAGAACGTACAGCACAGAAGCAGGCCTTTCGGCCTATCAGATCCATGCCAGAGTTTATGCTCCACACGAGCCTCCTCCCTCCCTAAATCATCTAATCTTATCAGCATATCCTTCTATTCCTTTCTCCCTCATGAGTTTATCTAGCTTTCCCATAAATGGAGGAGGACTGTGACAAAATACAGGAAGACATTAATAAACTTGCAGAATGGGCATGTAATTGGCAAATTAATTTCAATCTAGATAAGTGTGAGGTATTACATTTTGGTAGGAAGAATAAGGAGGTCACATACTGCTTGGATAAGAAGAGTCTAAATGGGGTAGAGAAGCAGAGCGATCTGGGGGTACAGATGCACACATCATTAAAAGAAGCAATGAGGGTTAATAAGGCCATAAAAAAAGCAAACCAAGCACTGTGGTTCATTTCTAGAGGGATAGAATTGAAAAGCAGAGAAGTTATGTTAAACTTGTATAGAACCTTGGTTAAACCACACTTGGAGTACTGTGAACAGTTCTGGTCTCCATATTATAAAAAGGATATAGAGGCACTGGAGAAGGTGCAAAAAAGATTTACTAGAATAATACCAGAACTGAGCGGTTATACCTATCAGGAAAGATTGTACCTGCTGGGGGTCTTTTCTCTGGAAAAGAGAAGACTGAGGGGTGACCTGATAGAGACCTTTAAGATTGTGAAAGGGTTTGATAGGGTAAACATAGAGAAGATGTTTCCACTTGCAGGGAAACCAGAACTGGGGGCTATAAATATAAGATAGTCACTAATAAATCCAATAGGGAATTTGGGAGAAACTTCTTTACCCAGAGAGTGGTTAGAATGTGGAACTCACTACCACAAGGAGTAGTTGAGGCGACCAGCATAGATGCATTTAAGGGGAAGTTAGATAAACACATGAGGGAGAAAGGAATAGAAAGATATGTTGATGGGGTTAGATGAAATAGGGAGGGAGGAGGCTTGTGTGGAGCATAAACACCGGCATGGACCTGTTTTTTTTTTATTCGTTCACGGGATGTGGGCGTCGCTGGCAAGGCCGGCATTTATTGCCCATTCCTAATTGCCCTCGAGAAGGTGGTGGTGAGCCGCCTTCTTGAACCGCTGCTGTCCGTGTGGTGACGGTTCTCCCACAATGCTGTTAGGAAGGGAGTTCCAGGATTTTGACCCAGCGACAATGAAGGAACGGCGATATATTTCCAAGTCGGGATGGTGTGTGACTTGGAGGGGAACGTGCAGGTGGTGTTGTTCCCATGCGCCTGCTGCCCTTGTCCTTCGAGGTGGTAGAGGTCGCAGGTTTGGGAGGTGCTGTCGAAGAAGCCTTGGCGAGTTGCTGCAGTGCATCCTGTGGATGGTGCACACTGCAGCCACAGTGCGCCGGTGGTGAAGGGAGTGAATGTTTAGGGTGGTGGATGGGGTGCCAATCAAGCGGGCTGCTTTATCTTGGATGGTGTCGAGCTTCTTGAGTGTTGTTGGAGCTGCACTCATCCAGGCAAGTGGAGAGTATTCCATCACACTCCTGACTTGTGCCTTGTAGATGGTGGAAAGGCTTTGGGGAGTCAGGAGGTGAGTCACTCGCCGCAGAATACCCAGCCTCTGACCTGCTCTCGTAGCCACAGTATTTATATGGCTGGTCCAGTTAAGTTCCTGGTCAATGGTGACCCCCAGTATGTTGATGGTGGGGGATTCGGCGATGGTAATGCCGTTGAATGTCAAGGGGAGGTGGTTAGACTCTCTCTTGTTGGAGATGGTCATTGCCTGGCACTTATCTGGCGCGAATGTTACTTGCCACTTATGAGCCCAAGCCTGGATGTTGTCCAGGTCTTGCTGCATGCAGGCTCGGACTGCTTCATTATCTGAGGGGTTGCGAATTGAACTGAACACTGTGCAGTCATCAGCGAACATTCCCATTTCTGACCTTATGATGGAGGGAAGGTCATTGATGAAGCAGCTGAAGATGGTTGGGCCTAGGACACTGCCCTGAGGAACTCCTGCAGCAATGCCCTGGGGCTGAGATGATTGGCCTCCAACAACCACTACCATCTTCCTTTGTGCTAGGTATGACTCCAGCCACTGGAGAGTTTTCCCCCTGATTCCCATTGACTTCAATTTTACTAGGGCTCCTTGGTGCCACACTCGGTCAAATGCTGCCTTGATGTCAAGGGCAGTCACTCTCACCTCACCTCTGGAATTCAGCTCTTTTGTCCATGTTTGGACCAAGGCTGTAATGAGGTCTGGAGCCGAGTGGTCCTGGCGGAACCCAAACTGAGCATCGGTGAGCAGGTTATTGGTGAGTAAGTGCCGCTTGATAGCACTGTCGACGACACCTTCCATCACTTTGCTGATGATTGAGAGTAGACTGATGGGGCGGTAATTGGCCGGATTGGATTTGTCCTGCTTTTTGTGGACAGGACATACCTGGGCAATTTTCCACATTGTCGGGTGGATGCCAGTGTTGTAGCTGTACTGGAACAGCTTGGCTAGAGGCGCAGCTAGTTCTGGAGCACAAGTCTTCAGCACTACAGCTGGGATGTTGTCGGGGCCCATAGCCTTTGCTGTATCCAGTGCACTCAGCCGTTTCTTGATATCACGTGGAGTGAATCGAATTGGCCGAAGACTGGCTTCCGTGATGGTGGGGATATCGGGAGGAGGCTGAGATGGATTATCCACTCGGCACTTCTGGCTGAAGATGGTTGCAAACGCTTCAGCCTTGTCTTTTGCACTCACGTGCTGGACTCCGCCATCATTGAGAATGGGGATGTTTGCAGAGCCTCCTCCTCCCGTTAGTTGTTTAATTGTCCACCACCATTCACGACTGGATGTGGCAGGACTGCAGAGCTTTGATCTGATCCGTTGGTTGTGGAATCGCTTAGCTCTGTCTATAGCATGTTGCTTCCGCTGTTTAGCATGCATGTAGTCCTGAGTTGTAGCTTCACCAGGTTGGCACCTCATTTTTAGGTACGCCTGGTGCTGCTCCTGGCATGCTCTTCTACACTCCTCATTGAACCAGGGTTGATCCCCTGGCTTGTTGGTAATGGTAGAGTGAGGAATATGCCGGGCCATGAGGTTACAGATTGTGCTGGAATACAATTCTGCTGCTGCTGATGGCCCACAGCGCCTCATGGATGCCCAGTTTTGAGCTGCTAGATCTGTTCTGAATCTATCCCATTTAGCACGGTGGTAGTGCCACACAACACGTTGGATGGTGTGCTCAGTGCGAAGACGGGATTTCATCTCCACGAGGACTGTGCGGTGGTCACTCCTACCAATACTGTCATGGACAGATGCATTTGCGACAGGTAGATTGGTGAGGACGAGGTCAAGTAAGTTTTTCCCTCGTGTTGGTTCGCTCACCACCTGCCGCAGGCCCAGTCTAGCAGCTATGTCCTTCAGGACTCGGCCAGCTCGGTCAGTAGTGGTGCTACCGAGCCACTCTTGGTGATGGACATTGAAGTCCCCCACCCAGAGTACATTTTGTGCCCTTGCTGCCCTCAGTGCTTCCTCCAAGTGGTGTTCAACATGGAGGAGGACTGATTCATCAGCTGAGGGAGGACGGTAGGTGGTAATCAGCAGGAGGTTTCCTTGCCCATCTTTGACCTGATGCCATGAGATTTCATGGGGTCCAGAGTCAATGTTGAGGACTCCCAGGGCACACCCTCCTGACTGTATATCACTGTACCGCCACCTCTGGTCGGTCTGTCCTGCCGGTGGGACAGGACATACCCAGGGATGGTGATGGAAGAGTCTGGGACGTTGGCTGAAAGATATGATTCTGTGAGTATGGCTATGTCAGGCTGTTGCTTGACTAGTCTGTGGGACAGCTCTCCCAATTTTGGCACAAGTCCCCAGATGTTAGTAAGGAGGACCTTGCAGGGTTGGGCCGAATAGCCTGTTTCTGTGCTTGACATTCTGTGTAGTTCTATGTAAATGCATCTATTCCTTGATCATTTAATTTCATAATTTCTCTCTGCCTTTCTAATTGTTTTTTTTAACTTCTTTCCTAACCTTTTCATATTCCCTTTTGTCATCCTCTCCTCTGTTGTCTATGTACTTAGTTTATGCCTTTTTGTTTAGGTTCAATTTTGCCCTTATTTCTTTATTCATCCATAGTGTATCATTACTGGTTAGTTTGTTCTTGTTTTTAGTGGGATATATTTCTCCTGGACTCCATTGATCACTGTTTTAAATGTTTCCCACTGCTGTTCTATTTTTTTTGTTTTTCAGTAAATTTTTCCAGTTTATTTTCCATAGTTCCATTCTTATCCCCTGAAAATCAACATTTTTTTCAAATTATTACTTTGCTCTTTATCTTACTTATGTCCTTCTCAATTTTAATCTTAAACCTTAGTATGTTGTGATCGCTATTGCCTAGATGCTCCCCTATGATTTCATCTCTTATCTGTTCTGGTTGAATTCCCATTACTAGATCCAGCACTGCTTCCTCTCTTGTTTTTTACATACTGGGTAAGAAAGGAGTCCTGCACACATTGTAAAAACTCCATTCCCTCTACCCCTTTACCTATCTCTTCTTGCCAGTTTATTTGGGGATAGTTAAAATCTCCCATGATTATTATTCTGTCCTTTACTCATTTCATAAATTTGCTTACATATTTCTGCCTCCACCTCCTTTGCACTATTAGGTGGTCTGTTATATACCCCTATTAGCGTGATCGATCCCTTCTTATCTTTAATTTCAATCCATATGGATTCTGTTTCTATCCTTCTGTCAGTTACATCTCTTTTTTCTACTGCCATTATGTTATCTCTAATTAGTACAGCTACTCCACCCCCTTCTTCCTTCCCTACCCTTTCTGATTAAGATATAACCTGCAATATTTAGTTGCCAGTCCTGTTCATAATGTGGCCATGTTTCAGTCCCTCCCAGTCCTCTGTGCACCTTGTTTCTCCTCTCTAATGTTTCATTTTAGTACCCACCCCCCTGCCAAATTAGTTTAAACCCTCCCCATGAGGACATTGGTCCCAGCTCTGTTGAGATGCAATCTGTCCATCTTGAACAAATCCGTCCTGCCCCAAAAGTGGTCCCAATCCCCCAGGAATCTGAAGTCCTCCCTCCTGCACCATTCCTCCAGCCATGTATCAACCAGTCTTATCCTACTATTCTTATACTCACGTGGCACTGGGAATAATTCAGAGATTACTACCTTTGAGGTCCTGCTTTTTAACTTCCTCTCCAGCTCCTGAAATTCTGACTGCAGGACCTCAACCCTTTTCCTTCCTATGTCATTGGTTCCCACATAGACCATGACTTCTGGCTGTTCCCCTTCCCTCTTCAAAATGTTCCGCACCCTCTCAGTGATGTCCTTTACCCTGACACTGGGGAGGAAACACACCATGAGGGCCTCACGTCAGCGGTTGCAGAAACACCTGTCAATGTCCCCCGACTATCGAATCCCCTATAACAACTGCATTTCTTGTGCTCCACTGTGCAGTCGAGTCTCCCACAGTGCCGTGGATTTGCTCCTGACTGCACTCCCACGAGGTCATAGAGTCATAGAGTCATAGAGTTATACAGCACGGATAGAGGCCCTTCGGCCCATCGTGTCCGTGCCGGCCATCAAGCCCTGTCTACTCTAATCCCATATTCCAGCATTTGGTCCGTAGCCTTGTATGCTATGGCATTTCAAGTGCTCATCCAAATGCTTCTTGAATGTTGTGAGGGTTCCTGCCTCCACAACCCTTTCAGGCAGTGAGTTCCAGACTCCAACCACCCTCTGGGTGAAAAAGTTCTTTCTCAAATCCCCTCTAAACCTCCCGCCTTTTACCTTGAATCTATGCCCCCTTGTTATAGAACCCTCAACGAAGGGAAAAAGCTCCTTAGTATCCATCCTATCTGTGCCCCTCATAATTTTGTACACAGTGAGGTGTCATCACCCTCACTGGTATTCAACACTGAATATCAGTTTGTGAGTGCCACACTCCCAGGGGATTCCTGCACTGCCTGCCTGTTCCTCTTAGTCTGCCTGGCGGTCACCCACTCCCTCTCCTCCTGAACTCTCTGTAGCTGCAGGGTGACCACCTCCTGAAACGTGCTATCCACCAAACTCTCAGTTTCCCATTTGCTCTGTAGTGACGCCAGCCACCCCTCAAGCTCACAGACTCAGAATCGAGCTCGAACAGTTGGCGGGACTTCCCGCACATGTGCTTTTCAAGGACATACAAAGTATTCTGGAGTTCCCACATGGCACATGATTTGCATGCGATGGGCCCCAGCCGTCCTGCCATATTAGCTAACAGTTATTTAAACTGTTTGTTTATCTTTATGGCAATTTACTGTTTAGCTAACACGAAAACACTAACCACTAAAAACTCTAACCAACCACAAAAGACACTAACCACTAGGAACTATAACCCCTAAAAACACTAATCAATCAACCAAATACTTACTGACTTACTCTCAGCACTCCTCCTTGTGCTGTGATTAAGCTGTTTGACTTTTTTTTAGAGTTTTTGATTCCACACTCGTACGGCTCCCTCAGTTTCACAGCTCTCTTTATACTCACCGGGTCTCCCGCTCCATTCTCTCCATCATAAAGACCACCTACTTCCACCTCCGTAATATCGCCCATCTCCGCCCCTGCCTCAGCCCATCTGCTACTAAGACCTTCATCCATGCTTTTGTTATCTCTAGACCCGACTATTCCAATGCTCTCCTGGCTGGCCTCCCCATTTTCACCCTCCAAAAACTTAAGCTCATGCAAAACTCTGCTGCCCTCACCAAGTCCTGTTCACCCTTCACCCCTGTGCTCCCTGACCTACATTGAATCCCCGTCCACCAACGCATCAATTTTAAAATTCTCATCCTCACATTCAAACCCCTCCGTGGCCTTGCTCTTCCCTAACTCTGTATCCTCCTCCAGCCCTAAAACCCTCCAAGAACTCTGCATTTCTCCAACACATATGCATCCCCTGCTTTCTTCGCCTCACCATTGGCGGTCATATCTTCCTGCGTTCCTCTGGCCTCTTGTGCATCCCCCACTTCCTTCGCTCTACCACCTTCAGCTGTCTGGGCCCTAAGCTCTGAAATTCCCTCCCTAAACCTCATCACCTCTCTCTCCTGCTTTAAGACGCTCCTTATAACCTACCTCTTTGACCAAGCTTTTACTACGTTAAAGGCGCCATATAAATCTAAGTTGTTGCTGTTGTTGCTAGATATGAAGAAGTATAATTATACTATGGATAGTCATATAAGAAACAGAAAAATAATTTCAAAATAATTATGGACAGGTCGTTGAAAGGGTCCGCATATTGTCAGATGGTGATTTAATAAGCAAATCAGGTATTATGATGCATTAAACAGCAGTGTTGAGCAGAAATCCAAGAAAGTAACTTCAACTCTTTAGTGAGACCACATTCGGACTATGGAGAGTCATAAGGATCATCCTGAAACTCAGAATACTTTTGTAGGATCATAGACTCAAGAATCTTGGATTATGCACCCTACAAAAAAGAAAATCAAATGGTGAAATATTTGATTCTGTGGAGGCTTGCAGATTATTTATGTTAAAATGTGGAAACAGAATTTAAGGACAGGAGTACTTGTTCCAGGTTATTTAGTAATGTAGTAATTTTTAACTGAAGCACAGGAATGTGAGTTGAGCTAGACACGCTAGGCAAGTCTCAGCTTCGACCTCAGTCTGTGCTCAAAGGCCGATCGCAGCCAGGTAGGGGCACCACAAATAGCCTCAGAGTGTCTGGGCTAGGGACAGGAAAATTGCTAGAGTTCCCATCCCTAGTTACAATCCAGCAATCCCTGTAGGAAGTCTGTGTGTGAGGACAGGACCAGGTGTGGCTCTGATGCCACTCATGGTCAAGGCCCATACCTGATCATTTGGGCAAGATACTGGACATTGACTGGCACCTGTGGAACTGTACCTCATCAAAACAATAATTTTAGGAGAAGGGAGATGGAGAGGGGGAAAAATTGGCAGGGAAAAATAAATAAATTGAGTAGGAAAGCTTGAGTTAGAATCACACTACTGCATATGTGGGACAGACTGTATGATGTAGTAACAGAATGGTTATTTCTTTCAAGAAATGATTACGGGTTCTTCATTTGAGTTTCATAAAATTATTCATGTCATTTTAAAGATCTTCCTGTGCACTGTCAGAAACTAAATACAGCCTAAAATGCTGTTAAGTTATTTCATATTCAGTTAATTTATACTGTAAAACTTACCCATCCAGATTATTTACAGCCCATTGCTCCTAAGTTAAAATGCTTGCATCCACAGAGAAAAGGATTCACTTAGACCGCCCATGAGATTGAGATGGGGTTGTTCCTTTAAACATCAGTTTTAGTGATGGTTTCCTGGGATATCTGGGAGACATGCTGATTTCTAAAGTAACTGTTTCACGCAGGAGAGGACATTCAGCCCATCTATCCACGTGGTACATTTCTAATAATTCAGAATCCCACTTGTTGACAAGAACCTATCTAGTTCCTTCTTAAAACCCATTAAGGTTTCTTGTTCCACCACCCATGCCAGTAATCTGTTCCACATACTTACCACCCTTTCAGTAAAAAAGTTCCTCCTGCATTTCCTATTTTCTTTTGTTGACCTTAATTTGTGTTTAAATTCTGTACATTGCAGAAATTTTTGCTTGGATCCAATATGTCCAAACCTTTCATAATTTTAGACACTTCTATCATATTCCCTCACAGTCTTCTCTTTTCAAGAGAGAAAAGACCCAGGGTAGTCAATCTTTCCTCATACATTAGTCCCTTAAGTTCTGGGATAAACCTTGTAGCCCTTCTCTGTACCCTCTCCAATAATTGAATATCCTTTTTGAAATAGAGACCAAAACTGTACAAATAAGCCAGATGTGGTCTCACCAGGGCCAAATACAGTTTTAAAATGACCTCTCTGGGTTAATATGTTATACCCCCTGCTGTGCATACCAAGTTCGTTTGTTTTTTAACAGCTTGGTAACATTTTGCTGATAGTTTTAGTGACCTGTCCACTAAAATCCCAAGATCTCTCTCCTGCTTCAAAACCTCAGGCACATTCCCATTTAGCACATAATCCACATCAACTTTCCCTCTGCCAAATCTCATTACTTTACACTTCTGTGTATTAAATTGCATCTGCCATTTCTTTGCCCAGTGATCGAGCTTGTCAAGATCCTTTTGAATTTATGCACATTGATATTCATCATTTGCCACTGTTCCCAATTTGGTATCATCTGCAAATTTGGACACTTTGCACACAATTCCTTCCTCTAAATCATTTATAAAAATGATAAACATCAGCGGCCCCAACACTGAACCTTGTGGCACTCCACTGTAACTGGCTGCCAACCAAATACCCTAGAAGATGAGAATGGCTATTAGATTTTAGTTTCTTGGGGTGTAGAATTAGAAAAGACAATGGATAATAACAATGAAACAATTTCCATGTGGATGAGATGAGCTGAGTGGCCTTTTTCACTTATAACTCTTTATTTTCTTTAACGGACAGGAGACTCCCGAGATTTGCACCATTGATTTGCTGATCCTTAATAGTTAATCTATGTGGAGGATAATTTTGATGTACTTACACTTTGATTGAGGTGAGTTATAGTTAGCTGGGTTTCATGAACCAAGAGAAAGAAAATATTTCAGTTTTTTGCTACAGAAGTAAGTCTTAAGGAGTGTACAGGCTTTGGTGCAGAAAATTTTATTTTAAATAGAAAATTATGTACCCGCTCTGAGTCAAATTGACCAGGCATATTCCTCTCCCTCCCTATCGCTTCAACGACTAGATTAGTACCGTAAGCAATTGTCAGCCATATTTGACACTGTGTCTAATCTCAGCTGCTTGAGAGTTTATAAAATAACCATGAACATTTGAACCTTTTTAAAAAAATATCTAATGGCATGATAGATTTTTTTCTCTGGGTGTACCATGCTAAAGCATACTTCTAAGAAAAGGCATTTCTGGAGTTAAATATCTTTGAAACTATGGGTAAAAATAATTTTTATTTCAATTAATTTTGCTGGTTTAAAACTACAGTAACACCCGGGTCTCTGGTTAATAAACAATGGTAGGGAAATGCATCTAGCAGAGTAGGTGGATTTTTAATGCTGTTCCTTTTTCAAGGTAGAACTGTCTGTTTTTTACCAGCGTTTTTTTTTAAGCGGAACGTAACTTTATGGGTAATAAAGAGCTCCACCAGTCTTCAATTAGTTTTCAGTTCTCATTCTTGAAAAGTCTGTTTAAATATTCACTTGGATCAATAGTGCGTGATAAGATTGCACTAAGGTGACCACCAACAGGGCATCCTCCTCAGTGGCTTTGCTCCACAGAGCAGAGTACTCTCTATATCTGAAACATTAACTTATAAGTTCTCTCCATGGATACTGCCTAGCCTGCTGAGTGCTTCCAGCATTTTCTGTTTTTGTCTCAGATTTCCAGGTTTTTGCTTTTTGTTTATAAAGTTTAATAGTGTGCTGCTTATACAGAACCTTCAGGTATTTGCAGGTAGTGGCGTTGAAGGTTCAGACAAGGCATGCTAGACAGATGTGTTAATTCTCAGGATTACTTTGGGTCTGTGTGTGGGCCAGATAATCAATCATACCTGGTTATGTCCAAAGTAACCCGTATGTGGAGACTATGATTCCCCAACGATACCATCACAGAACTGGGCACACTCCTGTGGCCAGACGTAGAAAACATTTGCCGGACATGGACAGCTCTGTCAGTGGCTGTCAAAGTACCCACTGCCTTGACATTTTATGGCGTTGAAACCTTCCCAGCATCAGCAGGAGATATCTGTCAAATCTCCCAATCTTCAGTACCATGTTGTATCATGCATGCCACAGATGCCCTGTTTGATGGGCCAATCAATTCATCTATTTCCCCATGGA
This sequence comes from Heptranchias perlo, assembly GCF_035084215.1. NCBI lineage: Eukaryota > Metazoa > Chordata > Chondrichthyes > Hexanchiformes > Hexanchidae > Heptranchias > Heptranchias perlo. The sequence goes on along the minus strand of NC_090326.1, from coordinate 68,426,324 downwards.
AAACACTCACTTTGACCATCTGGCTGGATTTCCCAGAGTGCACAGCATTATTGGTGGCACACATGGTCATATGGGCCCCTATCCAATGTATCATAGTAGGTACAGCACAGGAAGAGGCCATTCGGCCCATCGTGCCTGTGCCGGCTCTTTCAAAGAGCAATCCAATTAGTCCCATTCCCCTTCTTTTTCCCCACTGCCCTGTAAATTTTTTTCCCTTCAAGTCCTTTCCAACTATCTAATTCCTTTTGAAAGTTATTATTGAATCTGCTTCCACCACCCTTTCAGGCAGTGCTTTCCAGATCATTACATAATCGCTGCATAAAAAATTGTTTCCTCATGTTGCCTCTGGTTCTTTTGCCGTTCACCTTAAATCTGTGTCCTTTGGTTCCTGCCCCTTCTGCCACTGGAAACAGTTTCTCCTTATTTACTCTGTCAAAACCGTTCATGATTTTGAACACCTCTATCAAATTTCCCCTTAACCTTCTCTGTTCCAAGGAGAACAACACCAGCTTCTCCAGTCTCTCCACATAACTGAAGTCCCTCATTCCTTGTATCATTCTAGTAAATCTCTTCTGCACCCTCTCTAAGGCCTTGATATCCATCCTAGTGTGTGGTGCCCAGAATTGAACACAATACTCCAGCTGAGGCCTACCAGTGTTTTAGCCTAACCAAGGTTTAGCATAACTTCCTTGCTTTTGTACTCTATGATGTGGAGATGCCGGTGATGGACTGGGGTTGACAATTGTAAACAATTTTACAACACCAAGTTATAGTCCAGCTGGACTATAACTTGGTGTTGTAAAATTGTTTACATTTGTACTCTATGTCTCTATTAATAAAGCCCAGGATCCCATATGCTTTTTTTTGTAACAGCCTTCTCAACTTGTCCTGCCATCTTTACACATTTGTGTACATATACCCCCCAGGTCTCTCTGTTCCTGCACCCCGTTTAAAATTGCACCATTTAGTTTATATTATCTCTCCTCATTCTTCCGACCAACATGTATCAATTCACACTTGTCTGCATCAAATTTCATCTGCCATGTGTCTGCCCATTTCACCAGTCTGTCTATGTCCTCCTGAAGTCTATTACTGTCCTCCACATTGTTTACTACATTTCCAAGTTACGTGCCATCTGCAAACTTATGTGCTAGGGCAGGCTCATATATATCAAAAAGAGCAGTGGTCCTAATACTGACCCCTGGGGAACATTACTGTTTACTTCCCTCCAGTCTGAAAAACAACCGTTCACCACTACTCTCTGCTTTCTGTCCCCTAGCCAATTTTGTATCCATGCTGCCACTGCCCCTTTAATCCCATGGGCTTCAATTTTGCTAACAAGCCAATTATGGTGTGCTTTATCAAATGCCTTTTGAAAGTCCATATACACAACATCAACCGTACTGCCCTCATCAACGCTCTCCGTTACTTCATCAAAGTATCAATGCTACCGGTTGAGGCCAGATACTGCCTGCAAAGATTCCTTTCTTGGGCACAGTCACATTTTCATATTTATTTGACCATTTTTCTAGAGAAGGAATTTGGAAAAGAACTGCGTTTAATTTTTTTGAGCAAATTGTATTCACACAAGTTTTAAAGCAAAGCACTGAGTTAAAACGTGGTTAAAATACTAAAGAGCTAGGCATTGAAGTTATTTCCTCAAAGACCTAAGACAACAACCAAGTTGTTAGCTTGTCTTGGTAATTGATAAATACCTCACACCCACTGTGCTAAGAAAACCCTAGTCCGAGGCTGTCTGGCATAGGCTATCCCCTTTGGTTGTGAACATAGAGATATAAAATAGAGAGAAAACCATATAATTACAATCAGTTTTTTTATTTTAAACAGGAAGCTGCTAGGGCAGGCTCAAAAGGCTAGAATGCAAGTTGTTAGAAGCTATTTTGTTTAAATCGAGCAAGGTGACCCATTGACACGGAGAAGCATAACATGTTAATTATTTTGTATTATTATGCAAAGAAGTTGCACTGTTTGAGTAAGTGAGCCCAATCATCACAGGAGCAATGTATTTTCACTTGCTGTTTGAAAAATAAAGCAGTTCTATGATTCGTATCCGGTTTTGTCTTACCAAGTGTCTTCTTGGTCCCCTTTCAAAAAAATTGGAGAGGTGCATTTGGAAGCTCATGTAAATGACATAATTATCCAATTCATATCACGAGACGGGGAAGTCCATTGTTACACCCCTGGGTTACGTTATCATATTGTTAGATATTGGGCATTACGGGCACACCTCTAAATGTAAGACGCTCAGACCACTCACCTTGTCTGAAACCCTTAACACCAAAGGAGAAGAGAGGCCTGAGATTCTGGCCATTGAGTGAATCAAAGGAATGACCTTGTGTCCAGAATAACGAGCACTGTCGTAACCCAAAAAAAACATTTAAGGTAGCACCCGAATTTATAACAGGCACCTGGAAGGACCAAAATGCTAGCAGTGAGATATCTCTTGAAACAAAACTTCACAAGGCAAGGCATTGTACTGTTATGCTGCATTCGATGTCTGTGTGAGGGGGTAAATGAGGGAGTAAGAAGATGAAGAATGAAAAGCAAAGGATATTACTAGTCTTGAGCTTGGGGGAAACCTCTGCTGTCACCCTCCTCCACTCTCTTGATTCACTCTATGCCCAGAATCTGTAAGGCTCTCACCTCATAAAGAGTCAATGGTAGCAGTTTAGGTGACCACTTCGACCCCCATCTACACCTGTTGGCACAAGTTATGTGTGGCCAGTAAATATAAAAGGGAAATGTGTTGGAATAGACAATGTGAGAGAGATATATCACCCAAGAACCTAGGCCAGCAGCCACCTTAAATAAGTCTGCAAATATACAGCTTGCAGGTGTCATGTGCTGGCAGCATGATTGGTGTTTGTTATTTAGCACATGTAAGCTGCAAACCGGTATTATCCTTTGCATTTGCATCCTTGACATCAGGGCAGCATTTGACCGAGTGTAGCACCAAGGAGCCCTAGTAAAATTGAAGTCAATGGGAATCAGGGGGAAAACTCTCCAGTGGCTGGAGTCATACCGAGCACAAAGGAAGATGGTAGTGGTTGTTGGAGACCAATCATCTCAGCCCCAGGGCATTGCTGCAGGAGTTCCTCAGGGCAGTGTTCTAGGCCCAACCATCTTCAGCTGCTTCATCAATGACCTTCCCTCCATCATAAGGTCAGAAATGGGGATGTTCGCTGATGATTGTACAGTGTTCAGTTCCATTCACAACCCCTCAAATAATGAAGCAGTCCGAGCCCGCATGCAGCAAGACCTGGACAACATCCAGACTTGAGCTGATAGGTGGCAAGTAACATTCGCGCCAGACAAGTGCCAGGCAATGACCATCTCCAACAAGAGAGAGTCTAACCACCTCCCCTTGTCATTCAACGGCATTACCATCACCGAATCCCCCACCATCAACATCCTGGGGGTCACCATTGACCAGAAACTTAACTGGACCAGCTATATAAATACTGTGGTTACAAGAGCAGATCAGAGGCTGGGTATTCTGCGGCGAGTGACTCACCTCCTGACTCCCCAAAGCATTTCCACCATCTACAAGGCACAAGTCAGGAGTGTGATGGAATACTCTCCACTTGCCTGGATGAGTGCAGCTCCAACAACACTCAAGAAGCCCGACACCATCCAGGACAAAGCAGCCCGCTTAATTGGCACCCCATCCACCACCCTAAACATTCACTCCCTTCACCACCGGCGCATTGTGGCTGCAGTGTGTACCATCCACAGGATGCATTGCAGCAACTGGCCAAGGCTTCTTCAACAGCACCTCCCAAACCCATGACCTCAACCACCTAGAAGGACAAGGGCAGCAGGCACATGGGAACAACACCACCTTCACGTTCCCCTCCAAGTCACACACCATCCCGACTTGGAAATATATCGCCGTTCCTTCATCGTCACTGGGTCAAAATCCTGGAACTCCCTTCCTAACAGCACTGTGGGAGAACCTTCACCACACGGACTGCAACGGTTCAAGAAGGTGGCTCACCACCACCTTCTCAAGGGCAATTAGGGATGGGCAATAAATGCCGGCATCGCCAGCGACGCGCACATCCCATGAACGAATATATAAAAAAATTTCATTCTTTATCTCTTTCCTCCCTCATTCAGTCTCTCATCGCACAGGCAACAACTGCACAATGCCACACTTGCTTTGTAATGCTTGGTTTCAAGGTTTGGCTCACCGTTGGTATTTAATGGGACAAGTCAGATGCATTATCAAGGCAGCAATACAAAAGTGTCTTTTTAAATCTGGGCATGACTGTGCATTTGGAAAGTGCACGAGCAGTTGCATTCTCACTCTATAATGTCGCACCAACCTTACAGTGAAGTGCTGTTAAGGCAACATTGTAAAATTCAGCAAAATGTACACAGTAGTTACCTTGGCAAACTTCCTGTGACCAACAAAGTTCTTCCTCACCTGCTCCCAAGTTCAGTGCACAGATGAGACCGCCACCTCTGCTCCAGTACTTCTCTTGACTGCACGGTGACCTGTGGCTCCAAAAAGAACCACTTTTCTTTCCAGGACCTCCATAGCAAAACCTCCAACGCTGTTTTATTGGAAAAAGCAGTTTGACTATGGTAACTTGTTCCAATCTTTTCTCCTCAGCACACCTGTAAGGGAAAGTAACAGCCCTTTTGCTGTGCCAATATCTTGTTCCCTAACTCTGCTGCACACCCAGCACATCATGGTCTGTGTTCTAGGAGCACTGTGAGATTATGCTAATAAGCTGAACTCACATTACGGTACGAGGTCAGCCCAAGGAGAAATGATCTAGGCCCCTGCCTGCACTGATCTGACCTTGTGCCATAATGCAAGGTCAGCCCATTAACATGATCTTGCAATGTTTGAAGATCAGTGATCCCCGTACATCTGGACCACATTACATTACAGAATATAAGCGCCGATAATCATGTCCAAGTGAACAGTTCTATGCTCTTATATCCTACACAGTGCTCTATCTATGATATTTGTGGCTATAAAAAATAATTCTCCGGATTTAGAAATAATTCACTATAAAGCACTGTCGTACCTGTCTGTGTTGTTAATGCCCATTAAAATTATAGCCACTTTAGCTTATCTCTTCAGTCCTCCCATCCCCTTGCTTGGGTTCATGCTGGCTTAATTTTCTCTTTTTTTAGTGGGAACTTTAGGCTCGCATGGGTCAGCAGCAGGCTGGAGGTTTTTTTGTGAGCCCAGGAGGAGCGCTCCTGCTATTCCTGGCCCACAAAAATAAAAAAATAATTTTTTTTGGCCATTTTTTGAGCAGTTTCAGCGGTCTCTTTAAGGATTGCTGGTTATTGCTGCTCAATGCTTGGTACAAATGGACGGAGCGTGCGAGGTGCGTGCTCTGCCCCATTTGTACCTAAAAATTGCAATCAGGGCCCTACAACTGGCGTAGGACCCCAATTTGCATATTTAAGCAGCCTCCTACCTATTTACAAGCTCCCCCCTGAAAATTGCGTCAGAAGGGCCTTGGACATCAATGGGGCAGCCAAGAGACGAGCAGCTGACAGTTGAAAATCGCTCCTATTGTCCCCACCTTCTTTAGGTATACTGGGACATTCAATTTCTGTACTTGGAGTGGAGAGCTGGAGAAGTGCAGTTTTTCAAAGAACATGTCCAGCTCACTCCAAGTTTCTCCCTTCCTGTTCTGAAAATGACTGAAACTGAGATACGTCAGAGCTGATTTCTCTCTCAAGTGGCTATTCTTCACCTGTAAGCCATTTCAGTGAGTATCAGTAGACCATTTGATTGTGAGGGTATTACAGATGAAGCAGAGCCTGTGCTCACATGATACCCACATACATGCACTTTCCAAGAGGAGTCGCTGTGTAGCAATCCACCCTTCCCCTAATCCATGGGCATTAGGTTAATCTTAACACATCCAAGAAATCATACAATAGCACATACCTGGCATCAAATCTGGTACGTTCCTGGTCTGTATGGCACAATGCTACACCAGGCAGTGATGCCATTCACGATCACATAATCTGTTAACACTGACTAGCAAGGCTAACACTACCTTCATCAACGGAGGTTCAAAAAAAGGGAAGGAACTGGAACCCTAGCTGATTCTTTCTTCCTCCCTAGCCTAGGGACTCGGAAAGCAATTAAAGTGTTCCCACTAAGATCAACTACATTGTAGGAACCAAAGATCAAATCTTCACAGTCTATATGGCTCAGAGCCATGCCATTTACCCACTGAGCTATTGATTTTCCAAAATCTTGCACATCTGCAATATTTTTTGGCCATAAATATCAAATCTAACAATGATCATTAGAATCCAACAAGTGTTCAGCCACTTCCAATTCAGTTCTTATTTCAACTGAACTGCTAAATGTTAAATCTTAATACAGCATCTGCCCTAGCACATATTATGTCAAGGAGCAGTCATTTATTACCTTATGAAGTTGTTCCCTCACTCCTCTCTTTAGGATATTGAAAATTCCCCCCTATGATTATCACATCATACTACCCTAAAGCTTCTTTTACTTGCTTAAGCAATTTCCTGTTCACTTTGAGTTGCATTACCAGTTGCTACTTTGTTTTCCTTGGCATTACTAATTTCTGATTCAAGCAGATAAAGATCTCATACAATCTTTATATTTATTTTAATTAGATCCAGAATAGCAGGAGTTTAACGTGCAATAAAATGCCCATTACTCTGCTCCAAAATGTGCCACAGCTCCAACTTCAGAACAGCTTTTCCCAATGTGTATGCGTGAGAATTATTCTATTTCCCACACCAATCATCCTTGTGGCCACTTGAGGTTATCAGTTTAGTATCAATCTGTGCTGAATCACAAGCAATTTTGTGTATTGGAACCATTCTCAATTGGAACTGAATGGGAATGCTCAAACTCATTTCACAAGAAATCTTCCAGCCAGCAGAGAAAGGGGACTTTTATCCCATCAGCCTGGGCCAGATCTGAATCCATGTCCCAGGGGTGAAAAGGTAGCATTGTAACTCATTGCTCTAGTTCATTCTTAAAGAGAGGCTTAAGGTACAGGAGCTCATGCTATGTAATTTGGGCTACTTCCCAATACTCTCGTTTATCTCAAAAGCCAGCTCCCATAGCAAACTCCATGCTTTTTATAAACTGAGGCCCAGAAAATGCGTGAGCCTTCCAATGCACTCCTGCCATAACTCCAGGGGGAGTGCAGCAGAAGGCCTGGGAAATAGGCCGGGACCCAGATAAGCAGGATTCTAGCCTGCGCTCTCACTTTCTGCGGGACCTTGTTTGTGAAACCCCTGTCTTCCCCGAACATCGCCCCCCCATGTTCATATGGCACACCAAGCGAGAAGAGGTGTATCAGTTGCTAGCCCAGAAAAAGTGGGGATTTGATGACCATTTGTTATGTCATTTGTTATGTCATTCCCTGACCAAAATCCAAAAGAAAGCAGGGCAGATTATTTGGTATATGGAGGATAATTTGATTTGGAGATTGAGCAATATTATTTGTCAGTTTCAACCAATGTAGTGATGTGTAGTATAACATCTTTATGGTGTGATGTAATATTTGAACCTTTTTATTATCATAAATGTAGACAAAGAGTTAATGGAAGAGAGATATTAATATGGCTGCTGCTGCAGACACCCTGATAAGACACTTCTGACAGAAGGTTCTACAACTAAATAGGATTCTGGGAATGCAACAGAAATGCTCCATTTTGCACCAATGTCCTGAACGCAAAGCATTTCCTAAGTTTAGCTTTTCTCCACCAGTGTTGGCAACTATCCCCTTTGACACTACAAATCATAGCAGAGAAACCTGTAACTGATAAGATTTCACAAATACTTTTGGGATGTGTTTTGTGGTCACAAGAATAACAGCAGAATTTCAAAGAGCAGTCAACATATGATAAAGAAGTACAATTTATTTTTAACAGCAGAGTTAACCAAGAAGCTAGATCACTGAATTCTACGGGATAAAAGTGAAGGGACAAGAGTTTGATCTGGTAAAAATATATTAAATTAAAAATTAAATAAACTTTAGTCTAGCCTATATATTGTAAAACTATAATATCCCAAGGACCTGCTTGCCAACTTTTGGTCAGAAAGTTATAAAATAAACTAGTCATAATACCCACTTGAAAGCTGATTGCTGAAGTAGAAACCATACTGAAGAACTTTTTATACCAAGTGACTGCTTTCAGAATGTTATCAGACCTACAACCCTGCAACTTGCCAGATGATTTTTAATATGTTTTTCAATAAACAACCTGAAAGCTATCCAGAGCAAGGTGACAAACCATTCCTGTTTGAGAGTTAATCCTCCCTTGTATGATAATACTGATAGGAAGCAGAGATGAAGGATTCCTCACTTTTGTGGTGGAATTATTAAAACTTGTTTTTTGTTTCTGTCAGTCTTTGTGAGGACTTTGGCAATCAAAGGATGAGGGAAGAATAGAGGAATATTCCTATGCCAGTGTATGGACTTATTTTTTCTTCCTCTTTTTTTTCAACCACTCTTGAAGGTGTTGATTCCTTGTTGGGTATGAATCCACAGGCACTTTCAGGTACCTCAACCGAGTGGTCATTCTTCTTCTTCTTCCTTGAGCTCACGCAGTGAGTGTCAACAGGCTATTCAACTGTAGGGATGCACCAGAGCTGCACCAGATCCTACTCATCCAATATTCATAAACATATATCCTGCAGAATTAACTGAGCAACAATCAGGAGCTCTATCCTAACCCTCCCTAAACCAGAGGTTTGAAGCCAAATGTAATATCCTAACTGCTGCCTCGACCAACACCAGAAATCCGAGCACAAACAATGGATCGAACCTGAGGTCTTCCTGTTCTGTATTTGTCTGCTATTCAGTCTTAACCAGGTGAGCAAATAGATTTGTGTTTGAGTAACAAGGCTCAGAGGTATGTTTCTGAAGAAAGGGATCTTAATATGTATTTTCACTCATTGTGAAGAGTTTTATCTGTCATTGTCCTATCTTTTACATAGTGTATTATAATCATTACCTTCGAGTATTGGGCTCACTGGAGAAACTAAACCATACTTGAACTTGGCTGGTCTGCCACACTGTTCTAAGTGCCCGCTAAGTACAAATTAAGAGCAGGAGTAGGCCATTCTGCCCCTCGAGCCTGCTGTGCCATTTGATAAGATCATGGCTGATCTGATTGGGACCTCAAACCCGACTTTCCCATCTACCTACTATAACCTTTGACTCCCTTGTTAATCAGGAATCTATATAACTCGGCCTTAAAAATATTCAATGACCCTGCGCCCACCGCTCTCTGGGGAAGGGAGTTCCACAGACTCACGACCCTCTGAGAGAAAAAATTTCTCCTCAGCTCCATCTTAAATGGGTGACCCCTTATTTTTAAACTGTGGCCCCTAGTTCTAGTCTGTCCCACAAGGAGAAACATCCTCTCAGCATCTACCCCTTCAAGTCCCCTCAGGATCTTATATGTTTCAATAAGATCACCTCTCATTCTTCTAAACTCCAGCGTGTACAGGACCAACTTGTCCAACCTTTCCTCATAAGATAACCCCCTCATCTCAGGAAACAGTCGAGTGAACCTTCTCTGAACCGCCTCCAAAGCAGTTATGTCCTTTCTTGAATAAGGAGACTAAAACTGCACACAGTATTCTAGATGTGGTCTCATCAATGCCCTGTACAACTGTAGCAAAACATCCCTACTTTTATATTCCATTCCCCTTGCAATAAATGACAACATTCCATTTGCCTTCCTAATCATGGTGAACAGTGCCTTCATTTACCTCAGCCAACGCTATCGGTTCATTAAACCTCTTCCTGCACTGTATAGGAGTTTGTGGGGTGGTGGAGATTGCATTGCCTGCCTCTGCCATATCCCTCTATAAAATCTGGACCATCCCCTCACGAGGCTTAGTGCCCTCAGTCCGCGGGAGTCTTTCACTTTTTTTCAATTCGTTCATGGGATGTGGGTGTCGCTGGCGAGGCCAGCATTTATTGCCCATCCCTAATTGCCCTTGAGAAGGTGGTGGTGAGCCGCCTTCTTGAACCGCTGCAGTCCGTGTGGTGAAGGTTCTCCCACAGTGCTGTTAGGAAGGGAGTTCCAGGATTTTGACCCAGCGACAATGAAGGAACGGCGCTATATTTCCAAGTCGGGATGGTGTGTGACTTGGAGGGGAACGTGCAGGTGGTGGTGTTCCCATGTGCCTGCTGCTCTTGTCCTTCTAGGTGGTGGAGGTCGTGGGTTTGGGAGGTGCTGTCGAAGAAACCTTGGCGAGTTGCTGCAGTGCATCCTGTGGATGGTACACACTGCAGCCACTGTGCGCTGGTGGTGAAGGGAGTGAATGTTTAGGGTGCTGGATGGGGTGCCAATCAAGCGGGCTGCTTTGTCCTGGATGGTGTCGAGCTTCTTGAGTGTTGTTGGAGCTGCACTCATCCAGGCAAGTGGAGAGTATTCCATCACACTCCTGACTTGTGCCTTGTAGATGGTGGAAATGCTTTGGGGAGTCAGGAGGTGAGTCACTCGCCGCAGAACACCCAGCCTCTGACCTGCTCTTGTAGCCACAGTATTTATATGGTTGGTCCAGTTAAGTTTCTGGTCAATGGTGACCCCCAGAATGTTGATGGTGGGGGATTCGGCGATGGTAATGCCGTTGAATGACAAGGGGAGGTGGTTAGACTCTCTCTTGTTGGAGATGGTCATTGCCTGGCACTTGCCTGGCGCAAATGTTACTTGCCACTTATCAGCCCAAGCCTGGATGTTGTCCAGGTCTTGCTGCTTGCAGGCTCGGACTGCTTCATTATTTGAGGGTCTGCTCAGACGAGGAGGAACGCGATGGACACCTACAGACGCTGAAAGACGCCCTAGTAAGAACGGGATATGACGCTCGACTCATCGATCGACAGTTCCGACGGGCCACAGCTAAAAATCGCATAGACCTCCTCAGGAGACTAACACGGGACGCAACCAACAGAGTACCCTTTGTCGTCCAGTACTTCCCCGGAGCGGAGAAACTACGCCATGTTCTCCGCAGCCTTCAACATGTCATCAATGAGGACAAACACCTCGCTATGGCCATCCCCACACCTCCACTACTCGCCTTTAAACAGCCACCCAACCTCAAACAGACCATCGTTCGCAGCAAATTACCTAGCTTTCAAGAGAACAGTGTCCACGACACCACACAACCCTGCCACGGTAACCTCTGCAAGACATGCCAGATCATCGACACAGATACCACCATCACACGAGAGGACACCACCCACCAGGTGCATGGTTCATACTCCTGTGACTCGGCCAACGTTGTCTACCTCATACGTTGCAGGAAAGGATGCCCCAGAGCATGGTACATTGGCGAGACCATGCAGACGCTGCGACAACGGATGAACGGACACCGCGCAACAATCGCCAAACAGGAGGGTTCCCTCCCAGTCGGGGAACACTTCAGCAGTCATGGACATTCATCCACCGACCTTCGGGTAAGCGTACTCCAAGGCGGCCTTCGAGACACACGACAACGCAAAATCGTCGAGCAGAAATTGATAGCCAAGTTCCGCACCCATGAGGACGGCCTCAACCGGGATCTTGGGTTCATGTCACGCTACACGTTACCCCACCAGCGAACAAATGTTATCTGTTTTTAATATAACGGGTCAGTTGCTGTCTTTTCTATGTTTCTACCTCTCTATCTCTGTTTTTTTTGTTTGTTGTTTTTTTTTGGTGATTTGTATATTCTGTGAGACCTGGCAGGTAACACCTGTCTGTCTGCACACTGATTGCCTTGGCAACGGGCAGTTGAAAAAACTGTCTGTACTCACCAAGCATTGTTCTGTGAATTATAAATGCGATTTCATTTTGAGGATTTCATTTTCACATCGTTCACCTGACGAAGGAGGAAGCCTCCGAAAGCTTGTGAATTTAAAATAAAATTGCTGGACTATAACATGGTGTTGTAAAATTGTTTACAATTGTCAACCCCAGTCTATCACCGGCATCTCCACATCATTATTTGAGGGGTTGCGAATGGAACTGAACACTGTGCAATCATCAGCGAACGTCCCCATTTTTGATCTTATGATGGAGGGAAGGTCATTAATGAAGCAGCTGAAGATGTTTGGGCCTAGGACACTGCCCTGAGGAACTCCTGCAGCAATGTCCTGGGGTTGAGATGATTGGCCTCCAACAACCACTACCATCTTCCTTTGTGCTAGGTACGACTCCAGCCACTAGAGAGTTTTCCCCCTAATTCCCATTGACTTCAATTTTACTTGGGCTCCTTGGTGCCACACTCGGTCAAATGCTGCCTTGATGTCAAGGGCAGTCACTCTCACCTCACCTCTGGAATTCAGCTCTTTTGTCCATGTTTGGACCAAGGCTGTAATGAGGTCCGGAGCCGGGTGGTCCTGGCGGAACCCAAACTGAGCATCGGTGAGCATGTTATTGGTGAGTAAGTGCCGCTTGATAGCACTGTCGACAACACCCTCCATCACTTTGCTGATGATTGAGAGTGGACTGATGGGATGGTAATCGGCCGGATTGGATTTGTCCAGCTTTTTGTTGACAGGACATACCTGGGCAATTTTCCACATTGTCGGGTAGATGCTTCTGAACCATATTTCGGCTAGACCATCCATCAAAGCCTCAGTGAATCTGGGAGCCCTTCCAGCTGTTGTCCCACCCCCAATCCACCATACAGTACTTTAAATGAAATCCCCCCCCCTACCCAGTGGCATAAATGACAGCTATAAATCTACACCACATAACTAAGGAAGATGAGTCCAGGAAACTTCAGCAGGTTAACAGTGGAATCACATGGTCAAAGCCCAGACCTGTCACTAACTCGCCAATGGGAGGAGAGATGAAGACCTGAAACGTTAACTGTTTCTCTCTCCAGAGATGCTGCCTGACTTGCTGAGCCTTTTCCAGTATTTTCTGTTTTTATTTCAGTTTTCCAGCATCCGCAGTATTTCGCTTTTGTTTGATTTGTTAGGAGAATCCAGTAGGTTTGGAAGACCAAACTACTGTCAGATCCAGTCTGTCGAAGTACCACAGGAACTGTTGGTAACATGGAATGCTCTGTGCAATCTATTCTTCTGGTGCACTCTTCAGCTAGGAAGTGCCAAAAGCAGTAATACGGAAATGCCGACACAGCCATTGTCTGTATTTGTATCACTATGTCTCGGAGACAGAATTTCCCAACATTTATCTGACGAATGACACGATTTGGGAAACTGCTGTGCCAGTATGATCCATTTACAAGGGTTTGTTGAATATTGTAGCACTTGGCATTACAAAGATAGCCACAGTCATCAACAAAAGATCTTGAGATATACTGGATTATTTTGACAATCTGCAATGGCACTATTGGAGGGCCACAAAAAGAGACTTCAGTGAAGAACATAACCACAGACTCAAACGCTGCTCACCACCTGGAATTTAAAACCTTTTTTTGAAGCTTTCCAGTGAGTATGTGAATTTTAATGCTCTTTTAGGTCTATGATTGCAGCCAGTCTTCTGGACAGATGTTCATCTTGAACCTTTTTTTAATAGCTTCTTTAATTATCTGAGGTTCAGGATTGGCCTGAAGCGGCCCCATCTTTCTGGGGACAACAATAAGACAAGAATCTATCACAGTTCTTGTAATTTGGGAGGATATAAATCCCTAACAATGTTTCCCCTTCATCTTACTTAAGTCCCACATTATCATCACTAATAAAACTGCCCCAGGATTCATCCCAGTGGTGTTCTACAGCTAGAACACAAACTGAACTACACAAGAACTATGAGGTTCTTGACAGGGGCCAGGGTGGTTGGTCTTCTGATTTTCCCTCCTATGCTGTACTGAAATAGTTAGCCTCTGCGAAGCTCTTACCACAATTGATACTGAAAATCAGGAAATGCGGGTGTGAAACTGCCTTCTATCATCCTGTGGCACAGTATGTTGGACCTACAGTACGCTGCATCACTGTGCCTCAAGAATCAGATCCCATAATATCATAGTAGGTACTGCACAAGAGGAGGACATTCGGCCCATCAAGCCCATGCTGGCTCTTTGAAAAAGCTATTCAATTAGTCTCATTCCCCTGTTCTTCCCCCACAGCCCTATAAATTTTTTCCCTTCAAGTATTTATTTATCCAATTCCCTTTTGAAAGTTACTATTGAATCGGCTTCCACCACCCCCTTTCAGGCAGTGCATTTCAGATTATTACAATTCGCTTTGCGTAAAAAAATATTTCCTCATGTCGCCTCTGCTTCTGTTGTCGATCACCTTGAATCTGTATTCTCTGGTTATCGACCCTTCTGCCACTGGAAACAGTTTCTCCTTATTTACTCTATCAAAACCATTCATGATTTTGAACGCCTCTATCAAATCTCCCTTTAACCTTCTCTGTTCTAAGGAGAACAACCCCAGCTTCTCCAGTCTCGCCACATAACTGAAGTCCCTCATTCCTGGTACCATTCTAGTAAATCTCTTCTGCAACCCCTCTAAGGCCTTGACATCCTTCCTAAAGTGAGGAGCCCAGAATTGAACATAATACTCCAGCTGAGGCCTAATCAGTGTTTTATAAAGGTTTATAGCATAACTCCCTTGCTTTTGTACTCTATGCCTCTATTAATAAAGCCCAGGATCCCATATGCTTTTTTGACAGCCTTCTCAACTTATCCTGCGACCTTCAAAGATTTGGGTATACACCTCCAGGTCTCTCTAGGTTCCCTTTTTTGTTAGCACTAATCTATTCTCATACTCTTCATTTCCTTTTTTAGATCTCCTCTATACTTTCTGTATTCTGGTTCTCTACTGTATTATGAACCTTACATTTGTCATAAGCCACCTTTTTCTATTTCATTTTAATATCTATATTTTTAGTCATCCAGGGAGCTCTAGCTTTGATGCCCTTCCTTTCCCCCTCATGGAAATGTGTCTACTCTGTACCTTAGCCATCTCTTCCTTGAAAGCCTCCCATTATTCAGTTACTGTTTTGCCTACCAATTTTTGATTCCAATCCACCTGGGCAAAATCCCTTTTTAACTCATTGAAACTAGCTCTCTTCCAGTTAAGTATTTTCACATTTAATTGTTCCTTGTCCTTTTCCATAACTATTCTAAACCTAATGCCATTTAGAATCGAGATGAGGAGAAATTTCCTCACTCAGAGGGTGGTGAGCCTGTGGAATTCTCTACCACAGAAGGCAGTGGAGTCCAAGTCATTAGGTGTATTCAAGAAGGAGATAGATATATTTCTTAATGCTAAAGGGATCAAGGGATATGGGGAAAAAGCGGGAACAGGGTACTGAGTTCGACGATCAGCCATGATCATTTTGAATGGCGGAGCAGGCCCGAAGGGCCGAATGGCCTACTCTTTCTCCTATTTTCTATGTTTAATGATATTATGATCACTGTTTCCCAAATGCTCCCTCACTGAAACATGCTCCACTTGCCCCACTTCATTCCCCAGAACTAGATCCAGCACTGTTTCCTTCCTCATTGGGTTGGAAACACACTGTTCAAGAAAGTTGCCCATTGCACTGTTACTGTCCCAGTCTATTTTGGGATAATTAAAGTCCCCCATTATCACTACTCTATAGTTCTTGCATCTTTCTGTAATTTGCCTGCAAATTTGCTCCACTGCCTCCTTCCCAGTATTTGGTGGCCTATAGTATACACCCAGTAGCATTATAGCTCCTCTATTGTTCCTTAATTCTAACCAAATAGATTCTGTCTTTGACTCATCAACTACATCATCCCTTTCCAGTGCTGTAATAGTTTCTTTGATCAATACTGCCAATACCCTCCTTTCTTTCCTTTCCTGTCTTTCCTGGATACCTTGTAACCAGGAATATTAAGTACCCAATCCTCCCCCTCTTTGAGCCAGGTCTCTGTTATTGCCACTGGCGACTTCAGCCTTCAGCTCACCAACCTTATTTATCACTTAATGTGCGTTTACGCACATGCACTCCAAACTCATCTTAGACTGCCTCGCATTTGTCCCCCTTCTGATCCCATATTTCCCAATATGACTGATGGCAGAATGGTTTTCAACTTTGGAAAGGTATTGAAAAAAGAAAATCGTTCCTTCACATTTATTTCCATAACTAAATACCTATTAATATTTGCAATTAATTGCTTTATAAAATTGAATTGTTTTTCCATCATTGGCCCTGTGGTACAAATGAGAACAAAGTTGCTGAACTACTGTATCAGTTATGAATGTTTTATGACTGGTTTGTGGGCTTGGAATAGAATCTGAACAGAATGTGTATGTGAGGCCTCAAAGGAACTGCTTTGCGGGAGGGAGCCAGAGATCGGGGCTGGAGAAGTCGCTGATCGTGGTAGGGGTGAGAGGGAGACTGCGATCGGCAGAGGAGAGGCCGAAGGCTTCCTTGAGGGTCTGAGGGCACGTCTCCTGCTCTTCCTGGCTCACAAGGAGTGCTGAAAAAGGCACTTAATATCTTGAGCCAGCAGTTCCTGCCTCCCTTTCACTGCCGGGTTTCCCGAACCCTGGGAAACCTGGCTGGCAACTGTTAAATTTAAATCAGTCTCCCAATTGCACTTTGGGAGTCTGATTTAAATATGTTAATGAAGTGTCCTGCCATGCTACCCGCCAGGCACGTACACGTGGGTTGGGGACACATTCCCCATTTTAAATTTTTTTAACCCCCCCTCGCCACCATCGCTGGGAAGTTAATATCAAGGGTTATGTGTATAAAGTGTGAATGGAGGGAAGAACTCACTCCTACCCACAGTTCTTGAATTTTAAAAAGATACCTGTCCATACAACATATAAAAATGATGGACAGGAAAAGGATCAGCTGTTCCATCAAGCCTGCCCCACAGTCGTGGTGCCTTAAGCATCATGATTCACAACAATCCCACCCACCAGCAGCCATGTAATCTGGGAGAGGCAAAAAAAATTTTAAAACCGCTAGGCCAATTTAGTGAAAAGAATCTGGAAAATTCCTCTCCTACCCCTTTAGGCAATCAAAACTATTTCAGGAGACTACCTTGGCTATGATTTATATTACTTAGTGTTCCATCTACCTTTGTAAGCCACGATCTCTGCCCCAGCCAGGAACCAGTCCAGCTGTCTTTTGAAGGCATACAGCAAATCAGCGCTTACTGCACACGACAGCGACTTGTTCCATTGGTAGTTTGAATTGTGACTTTGAATTAAGAGTAGACGTATTCCTAGTATCTCAAGTCTCTCCTCATAATCATAGTTTCTCATCCCTAGTGTCACCCTGGTAAATTTATGCTATATACTCATCATGGCAGTAATGCCCCTTCCAAAACTTCAAACAATAGTCTAACTATGGCCCTGTACAAATATATTAAAGCTTTTATTCTATGCCCCTATTTCTAAAACCCAAAATGCTTATTAGCCTTTTATGACTACCTATCTGCACTTGCAATTTTAAGGAATTCTACATTTTAACCGCTAGGTATTTCTGTTCATCTACATCCTTCAGTGTAATTCCATTGAGTATTTATTCCCATTCAGGTTTTTCTTCCCAGAATGTGAAACCTTACACTTCTCTGCATAAAATTGCTTCTGCCTGCCCATTCTGCTAACTTGTCTATATCCCTCCTGAAGTCTTTTATAGTCCCCCTCATTTGTAAAACTCCCTATTTTTGTGTTTCAGTTCATTATATTTATATTAACTCATGTGGACCCTACATTGGCTCCTGGTTTCCAAGATACATTTTCTCCTCTTTTTACCCAACCCTCCAATCCTGAAGATGTTAACTCCTGGCTGGGATAAGATTCCATGGAGTTCATTCACACTCCAGTAGCATCATGTGTGACCCTTGACAGGTTATTTACAGGATGTGCATGGACATCACAGAGTGTACAGTTGAGTCCAATCCTGTCCTTACCCAACATGCACATGTCTGGTAGGAGTCAGTGGACAGTAATTAGGAGCAGGAACAAGGTCAATTTTCCCCTCCTAGATCCAGTGACACTGCAACTGCAGTTCCCCAACTGGCATCACCTGACTGAGGGCAGCTAACTCTGTACAGACAGGAGATTGAACCTTGGGTCTTAATTGTTTGTTTGGCTGAGCCAAGAGGAGCCGAGAATAACATGACCAGAACAAACTATGTTGTGTCTTGCAGATGACTGAAGAAAAAGACATTGAAAAGTATGCTACTGCAAATGTAACCCCAAAATAATCTGTATTATAATCAAAATATATACAAAAAAGATAAATTTTGTGCTTCGAAATTAACAGAGTCTAGAACCTTTCTAAGTGTACTCCACTAATTTAGAAATAGTGAGGCTTTTTTTAAACTCCTCAAAGATAATAAGCAACTTATGACACAAAATGGTACCTGCCGATTTCATTGTAGAAAAATGTTAATAGTAATACCTGCAATACTGGTTTGGATTGTAGGAATTGACAAATAAATCACTATATTGTAGAGTTAAATATATGCAATGGGTTAAATGTAGTTTCAATCAGATTGTGGTACTCATTCAATTCTGGTAGATTATTAGCAGGAAAAGTGATTTGTTGCAGTGATTTATTATCACTCAGATACCTGCATTTTCAATGCCCTGGGACCTTTTTATACAAAACTGCCCTACACGAGGCAAATGCAGAAATTCACAGAATGGCTGATCCTTCAAGACCCCCTCCCTGTTTCCCCCCCCATCACAAAACACATCAGATTTTAATACTTCTAAAGCAAGAGCCTGTTGCTAGCTGCTGCAAAGGATTGGACTGTAACTCATGTCTCCATTTAGGACAAATACGTTTTAAACATTCTTATAAATGAAAGTGACCGCAACATTATATGTTTTCAATTGGCTGTTCGAACCAAAGGTACTGAAAATCTACAACTCGTACCAGGTATCAGCAGGGCAAACTTTGTTAAAATGGCAGATGACTTGGAACAGGTTAATTCGCTAACCTCACTGGGTGGTGATGAGACTTATGTAGAATATAAATGGAAAACTTTTAAGAACAAGATAAAAAATGTGGAAGGCAAATATCTACTCAAAGTAAAAAGGGACTGTGGTAAGAAAAAGCCACGGTGGCTGACTGGTCATGTACAAAGACAAATAAGATGTAAACAAAAATGTTTCTACAATCTTAAGGCATCTAATACTCAACTAAACAGAGTTAAGTACAAATAACAGCTAAAGAAAACAAAAGGCTCCTATTAGATCAGCTAAAAGGATAATGGAAAAGAGGATTGTGGACAATTGTGGAAATAATGGGAAAAGCTTTTTCAGTTATGTGAAGAATCAGAGAACTGTCAAAGACTGTATTGGGCCTTTGAAGGACGCTCAAGGTCAGGTTATGAAGGACTCACTGGATATGGCAGAAATATTAAATCAGTACTTTGCATAGGTCTTATTGCTTGAAGATAATGCTCGACTTACAATTTAATGATGTTAATAATAAAACTAGTAATATTAATATAGATGAACATATTGTTTTAAATAGAACTAAAAAACTGAAAATAGATAGAGCAGCTCGGCCAGATGATAGCCACCCGTTGGTCCTCGGGGAGATGGGACAAGTGCTGTGCGAGCCCCTTGCTCGTATTTTTAATAGCTCAATGCACTCTGGGACGGTTCCTGTAGACTGGAAGGACGCTAATGCACCTCCATCTTTAAAAAAGGAGACAAGACTGACCGGGTAACTGTAGGCCCATTAGTTTGACATCAGTAATAGGAAAGATGCTTGAGGGTATCATTAGGGATGTATTTTATGACTACTTGAATAGAGAGGGTCATACTAGGGACACCCAACATGGCTTAAAAAAAGTCATGTCTAACAAATTTGATTATATTTTTTGAAGTCACCAAGATGGTGGATGAGGGAAGCCCAGTAGATATTGTGTACTTAGACTTCCAAAAAGCATTTGATAAAATACTGTACGAGAGGCTTCTCTACAAGATCGAAGCCTCCGGTATTAGTGGTAATATATTGAGCTGGATTGAGAACTGGCTGGAAGGCCGAAGGCAGAAAGTAGATGTAGATGGATTTGGATCTGTTTGGAGACCAGTCACCAGTGGTATTTGCAGATGATACCAAAGTCTGTGTGAGTGTCAGGACTGAAGACGATGCTCGACTGCTTCAGGCGGATCTTGATGTGTTGGGGGATTGGGCTCATGACTGGCAAATGATGTTTAATTTGGAGAAGTGCAGTGTTATGCATGTGGGCAGGACAAATGTTCAACATACATACACCCTTCAGGTAAAAGCATTAGAGCAGATGGAGAAAGAGATCTGGGCATTCTAATGTATAGATTTCTAAAGGTTCATGAGCAATGTCATGAAGCGATAACTAGAGCAAATAGGGTGTTGGGGTGCATTTATAGGACAATTGACGATAAGGCAAAACATACTATTTGTCCTTGTACAAGACCTTCGTCAGGCCTCATTTGGAATACTGTGTCCAGATTTGATCTCCTCACATGGTGGGTGATAGAGAGGCTTTGGAAAGGGTGCAGAGGAGGGCCACTAGACTAATTCCCAGCTTAAAGCATCTTGGTTATCAAGATAGGCTAAAAGAGCTGGGACTCGACACTAGAGAAGCGTAGACATAGGGGTGATCTGATTGAGGATTATAAGATGATGAAAGGAACAGACTGTGTTCCAGTTGACAGTTTGTTCCAATTAAATATGTTGAGGAGGACCTGGGGTCACAATTTTAAGTTGTACAAGATCAGATCTGGATTGGATGCCAGGAGGTGGTTCTTTTCCCAGAGAATAGTGGACCTCTGGAACAGGCTGCCTGCTCTTGCGGTGGACACCGATTTGCTGAAATCCTTCAAGCGAGAGGTGGACCTGTTTCTGGCTGGAGTGAAGATGACCTCGTACAAAAGGTAAGTAATGTCAGGGTAGAACCATCAGGGTCAGAGTGATCTCCTGGACTAGTTTCGATCGCCAGAGGGGTCGGAGAGGAATTTCCCAGATTCCTCCCCCACCCCCCCCCCCCCCCCAAGATTGGCCTGGGTTTTTAATCTAGTTTTTCACCTCTCCCAGGAGATCACATGGTATGGGAGGGGGAATGTATACATTGTGATACACAAGGTATCACGATTGTGTGGGACAGGCTGGATGGACCAGAGAGTCTTTTCCTGTCCGTTAATGTTTGTATGTTAATAAGTGGATAAAACAAATTACCTCCATTTTCTATTCAAATAATTTTAGTTCCAATGAATTAAAGGATTACTGTGCAACAAGCATTAAAATTTTCTCAACAGCTGGACCTGTCTTTATTGTGAACAGAAAATCCACTGCAACATAAAGCTGGACACATCACTACCAGTGACAAACAAAACTTAAATATAGTAAAGTTTTCTGATCTAACATAATAGCAAAATTATTGAGAAAATATGTACCAGTAGGCATTTACAGAGAAGGGAAATTACATATCAGGTTCACATTGAAGGACATTTTTAACATCTTAGTGGAAATGTAATGTTTTACAGGATATATATTCAGGTACAATTGTCCATAAATACACTCTTAATTTCTTATATTTTAATGAAGTTGGAATGAGGTCAAAACTTCAAACTCAGGATTTCAGACATGCTTAAACTGATTGAATTGTTAAGACAGATTCAAATGAACTACTAACTATCTGTAAATAGTCACAGGTTTTGAAGGCTGAAATGCTATACAGTTTAGGTTCTTTAATAGATTATATGCAGGAAATGTGCTTTTGATTGATGTCCCAAAAAGGTAAACTGCAATGAATTTTAGAATTACCATACATGGCATAAAGATGCATAGCAAGTAGTGTTCAAATAAGATACACTTTGTTGTTTTCTACTGCAATTATGCACATCAGTAGCATTGCACTGATTATTCATGCTTTTACATAATATTTTTATATGCTGCATTGTATACATGAGATTAAAGATTTTTTAAAAGAATATAGCAAACTACTTCCTTAGCCCAGTATTAAAGGTGCCTTTAAGTGATAGCGATACAGTGTACTAGCTAAATTATTAACATTCATCAATGTAACCAACCTTAGTTATGGATCAAGGAAATTACATAGGCTTTGTAATTTAATCAAAGCTCTGAACATTTTCAGGAAAATGTGTCAAGACATGTCTTTCAAATACATGTTGGTCACAATCTGGGGCGAATTGCTCATTGCACATGGGACACACCTTCCAGTGACTTTCAACGTGCTCTTCAAATTTGCTCTGATCATAGTTGGGTGGAAACACCACATCACAAAGTGGACACTTCTTGTGAAGATCAAGGCTATAAATTAAAAGCAAAGCACGTTAATGAATAACTGACTCATGATTTTTTTAAGGAAGGAAAAAGTTACATGGGAAATAAATTTCAGAGAATCCAAGAAATAAACTTGCCTTGAATTAAAGCAGAAGTGAGCACCTCGCTCTTGTAGCAGGAAACTTGGAGGATCAGAAACACCTGTTGGTGAAACATTGTCATCTTCATCCTGTCAAAAGTAAGAAGACTTTAGATCACTTAAACTAGGAAATGACGGAGAATAATTGCAGTATAGTTGACTTGTAAGAGCTCAAACAGCATGAGAATCACACTCAGCAAAACTATAAAAAATTGGTCAGTCCAAGACATTTCCCCTACATTGCAGCAATGCACTCCAGTTCTAATGTAGGAGTAGTGCCTAAAATCTCATTTGTGTAACTGTCTAAAGTGCTAGTATGTAGGAACTTTCATTCCTTATGCCCTATCTTGGTCTGCACCAGTGTCAATAACAAATTATCAGCTTCTCTTTGACACCATTCTAGTATTTATGTAAATCCATGTTCTAGAACTGAAATAGTGTAGCACTGTGGATTCCTAAGCATACTTAATCATGATTTGCTAATGAATTTAACAGAATGTGAAATGAAATATGTATTAAAAAATCACATCTAAGGATTTTTTGATAATATTTCCAAAGGGATTAGAAAAATATCACTTTTAATGTAGGTTTTTAACCAAAGTGTATTCTCAAGTTTTTTTTTAAAAAGACACCTAGATGAAAGGTGAATAACATGCTAAATTGAAATCATTTTCCCTAGAGAATAACACCTCACACCGATTGTGTTGGAAAGCCCTTTGATCCCTGTCTGTTTTTGAACAAGAGATAAAAGGACAGAAATTGGATACAGGCTTTTTGAAAAAGGTAGGCTGCAAGGGCAGTCAGGTTTGTTAAGGGGAAAGCTTACCGAGCTTTTGCTGATACCAAAGAGGTTACAAATACTAGAGGATAATTAGAAGACATCTTGTTCAAATAGGACGACCTGCTTATGTGGGCTAGCATGGGATGTTTTTTACTTTGCATTATTACACACAAAAATATTAGGTGTGCAGACATGTACTGTTCTTTTCCAAAATAAAAAAGTGAATTTTACATGCAAATATCACTGAGGGCTAATTTCATAATTTTTACACAACATATACTTGAGTTTCAGGCCCATTTTTGAATGCAAAAAAATTGTGCAAGTTACATGCAAAAAATTACAGTGCTCATTGTCAGGAATTACCAACACTAGATATAAAGCAACGTTATTGTTAAAATTTCATCACCTTCATCAGAATTAAAATTTATTAAGGCCTGGACTGTGCACTAACAAACTCAAGAGCCAAGTGCAATTGCACACAACTATTTCCAAGATTGAAAAATCATTTTCAGCAGCTATGTCCATTGTATTCAGTCCTAAACGTTTGAACTGTAAATTCATATTTAATCAACTTCTCAGATTATACACTTTCGCATAACACGTGTTAAATATTAAAGTAAATTATCACCCTGAAACCACAGATTAAAAAGAGAAATTGGCAAGCCTCAAAGTAGCAGATAGGTGGAACACATTCCATTCAATAACTATTAATGTTATGTCAACTAAAGGGGAAGAAAAATCCATGGGGAATACTTTGTATTTTAGAAAATGCAATTTTTTCCTATTCTTTTTTAAAAACAGAATTTTTCTTTTCACATGGAAACCCGTGAGATTGCCATGCAAGTCTATTTTTCAGTTTACTTAATTCTGAAATAAATTGAACCTGTGGCCTTCTGCCAGTGACTGACCAGCACACCAGCAACATCCCTTTATAACCTAGGCACCATGCAAACATAGTAGCCTATTAGGCTATAATGGTACAACCATAGCCCAAACAACGATTCTGCAAACAAGTACAGATGTGCACCCTAATGCTACCATCATTCGCTAGAGTCGGTCGCCAACAAACTTGCTGTTGTACTGCAGCAAGTACACGGAACCTGGCCTATCATATCCTATGAACACAACAATATAGTGTGTGACAATATTTAGTTACCAGAGAAAAACTGCAATATAAAGTTTATTGATATTAAGTTTGGTAAGAATCTGCTAAGTGTTTCCAAGTTATTGAAGGGACAAATATGGAATGTCTAACACATGCATTTCTACCATACCTATTTCTTATGGGATGAGAACAAACCAGTGTTATGTAAAGATCCAAAGTTTTTTGGGGCTGGGCAGAGATTCATTATTAAAGTTACTTTATTTCCAATCACCCAAAATCGTTTAAGTTTTTGGACCACACAATATTCCCCAATCCAGTAATACTCATAATATATCCTGGTGCCCATTTGCAGTACACCTGTTTTGCACCTGTGGCCCATGGCAGACTTGCTGCCCCAAATACCTCTTCCAGTGAAGAAGTGCCTGGCTTCTACTTGGCAAATGCCCACAGTGTCAAGATTGACATCAGTAAGTCATGACACGGGGGTATCACAGGTCTAAACCATTTCCTCATTCCTCAATGCAACATGATGGAGTACAGAGCAAGACAGTGGTTGGATCTGTGGCCTGTGACAAAATGCTAGTAACAATGCCCTAGTTAAACTTCTAGTACTTCAGATTCAGCCAATACTTCCTCATGATGGCAGAGATATTAATCAGGAACTCATCTTATGAAGAATCATAGGTGTGAACTGGTGTTCTAAAACTCCAAGGCACAACACATTAAAGTGCCAACCCCAAAGTGAGTTTATTACTGAGATTACACAGTACAAAACTTCTTATATGCATAATTACATAGAATTTGCAGCACAGAAACAGGCCATTTTATGCCGGTGTTTATGCTCCACACGAGCCCCCTCCCACTCTATTTACTAAATCACACCCTATTGACATATCCTTCTATTCCTTTCTCCCTCATACTTATTTAGCTCCCCCTTAAATGCATCTATGCTATTTGCCTCAATCACTCTATGTTGTAGCAAATTCCACATTCTCACCACTCTCTAAGTAAAGTTCCCCCTGACGTCCTTATTGGATATTATATTTATGGTTCCTAGTTTTGGTAGATTGGTAGTATAACTGGGACAAGTAGAGCAGAGTATGATCATTTTTATTTCAAAAGCAATCCACTGGGTAACAAGGGAGGACATGGGTTCTATATTATAAGTTGTTGAAATGAGAAGCTGCTTCAACACTTGGAATATTGGAGTATCCCAATTTTCAAAAGTAACTTAGGGTTGAAAGAGTGGTACATCTATGATGGTTGCTTAAAATTTGGTGGATCATGAAGGTGGAAATTACTGTTGCCTGTTAGAGACACAAAGTCCAGTGTAGAACACAATTCAGCTTACAACACTTTACCACCTTCCAGCCTTAACACTGAGTTTAACAGCTTTAGACCTTAACGACTGCTCCAATTTTCTCTCAGACAGCAGGTGCAGGAAGGCTACACCAGAGCCACTGGGAGTGGAGAAAGTGTGGACTGGTACATGGGTTGGGGATCCCCTATCGGTAAACGGCCGGCGGGGTGTTCTGCACCGTTGGGGTTTACCTATCTTTCTTCTGCCAAATTCCTGAGCCATGGAAGCCATCTCTTTGCTTGATTTTCCATGTTTCCCTCCTCCTCTGCTATTCTGCTAATACCATTTACACCACTTCTGGACCCATCTTTTGTTTTTATATTTGTCTCCTTATTACCTCCTTTTGCCTTGCACTATCACCACCTTTGTCACTTAATCACTCCTGCCCTCCACCCTCCACAGACCTCTCCCTATTGTTCTTTTCCTGCTGCCCCCCTCCATTTTTCCCTGGCTCTGCGCTTGCTTAAAAGCTGTTCATTTAACATCTTCCAGTTCTGATGAAAGGATATCGACCTGAAAAGGTAACTCTGTTTCTCTCTCCACAGATGCTGCTTGATCTGCTGAGGGCATCCAGAATTTTGTGTTTTTATTTCAGTTTACAGCACATTGGTCCCAGAATCTATTTTAAGAATAGAAAGAATTTTCCCTATGCATTCATTAGCTTTCAAAGAATATGGAATGTGTGAGTAATCTTATTAGCTAATTCATCGTCGAGAGTACTTTTCTCAGTCACATCACCTCACATCAATATGTAATAGACTGTCAGTCTGCAAGATGCTTGTAATTGAGTGTGGAGAAGGGAATCCATCCAACATACGATCTAGTGAGCTCAACAGTTCAGCTAACCATTAATATCAACAAAAATGATATCCTTACTCCCTTGGTTTGAGTAGATTTTCAATTTTGATTTTATATTCTAATTGAGCAAATATCATCAAGGGATATTCAGGATGCTCAATATTTTAGGCGTGTATTACAGATCTGTCAATCTTATGGTGTAGAAAATACCAGTGTGATCTAGCCCTGATGAGGTGTTTATCTGTTATCTTCACACAATTCACGAGAGACTTAACTTCACTTCCTGAACAGTTCGCTTCCAAGCTTCCAGCAATTTAGTAAACCATTACCCTTGAACTGTCAAGTTGATTTAAGCCTGTCCGAACGTGATTGTCAGTAACTGTCAGTTGGAGAAGTGAAAATACGTCATTGTTAAAATATAGCTAAATTAAACTGGATTCTAGATTCTCAGTCTTTATGCATATCCTAAACAGCTAATAATCTTCAAAATATTTATTTAAAATGAAATAAGACACTAACAGCATGAATCAGAAAATAAGAGGTAAACAAAATAGATGACTTCCTATCAATCTCAAACATCCACATTTTAAAATTAAAATAATACTTTTGTTTGGGTTAATATATTAGATAACATAAAAGGTGTCCGCCTTGGTTCAGTGGTTGCACTCTTACCTGAGTCAGAAGGTTGTGGGTTCAAGTCCCACGCCAGAAACCTGAGCAAATAATTTAGGCTGACAACTCAGTGCAGCATTAAGGGAGTGCTGCAGTATCAGAGGTGCTGTCTTTCGGATGAGTTGTTAAACCGAGGCCCTGTCTACCCTCTCAGGTGGATGTAAATATCCCATGGCACTATTTGAAATAGAGCAGGGAGTTCTCCCGGTGTCTATGCCAATATTTATCCCTGAACCAATATCACTAAATCAGATTATCTGGTCATTATCTCATTGCTGTTAGTGGGGCCAAGCTGTGTGCAAAATTGGCTGCCACGTTTCCTACGTTACAACAGTGACTATACTTCAAAAGTATTTCATTGACTATAAAGCATTCTGAGATGTCCTGAGGTCATGAAAGGCGCTACATAAATTCAAGTTATTTTTTTCTTAGAAACTATTTTACTCGAGGTTGGGTTTAAGACATCCAGTTACAGTAGTGTACTTTACCATGTACTTAGCCATGTTACACATGATTTGGGAGGTCCAAAAGTAGAAAAGTACTTAATTCCCTACCACAAAAATTAAGCACAAAAATTTTAAAACTATGTTTCTGCTGTACAGCAGTCATGTAAGCTTCTGTGAAAACACCACATAAACTAAGCAGTGGCATTTAGCAAGCATTATGGAGAATAAAGGGTAGAACTAGAGAGAAAGAAAAAAAGGCAGGAAAGGGGATTATTTCTTCCTTTCACAAGTGATTTTATTGGGGGGAGCGGGCAGGGAAGAAGAAACTGTTTAGCCAGTTTTTACCTCCTCTGACAACTCAGGATGACATGGAGAACCCTTCCTGTGGAGAACTGAGGAGAAACCGGCATTCTACTATTCTCTGGTGCAGTGAACAGCAGACAAATGCACTGCGCCACTAAGCCACCATAAAGCACATGTTCAGCATATGTTTCAAAATCAGCAGTGTACAACTACATATTCTGATTAGAATGCCTTTATACAATTCAGACTTACAAATCCTTAATCACCATAAACTCATTCTTACCGCTGGAGAAATTAAAGAGAACAGGTTTAAGAAAAAAAAATTCAATGAATAAAGTGACAGCAAAAAGCTTGATCGGCTATTTAATAAGACTCAGTGAATGCCTCAATGATCCACAAAAAAAAAGACGACTATGAAGTATGCAGAATATAGATGGAGCCAGAAGCCATATTAGAACAGTTGAATAGGAAAAAACATTGCAAATGGAAAAAACACTAGAAAACAGGAAAGCTGTCAACTGTAATTCTGCAAAGTCTGTCAATCATGATCTCCACAAGAAAAAAAACTGTTCAGTCTTGCACCACACTTGCCAACGGTCAGTTCTGAGTGATCTGTATATTTCAGTAATGCCAGCCAAGCGTGTCACACATGTCACAGTGCAGTCAGACATATCAGCTAAATTGCCCAGTTGGGCTGCTCCTCTCATCAGTTCTGTCAGCAGTGCGCTCATTTTACGAGCACTAACAGCACATAAATAGCTGCAGCAGGCACTGATGAGGATCACAATGCTGATGGACAGTGAGGTCGGCCTCACAGCTTCTATCAACAGTCAGTGAGATGCTGCATCACTGAAGGACGTGTCCAAATCTGCTTGCAATTTGAAAAAGCATCATCTGCTGAGAAACTCACGTCTATGGATCACACGCACCACTCAGCAAACAAGTATTAAACACAGCAAAAAATACAACACAACAAGCTCTGTACCTAAACATTAAGGATGCATTTACACTACAACTTCAGTGTTGCTGTGAAATAATTTAGTTATAGTATAAATACAGAGTCAGGGTTTGACCTGCACACTTTTTAAACATTAATTTAAATCTTTATATACAGCGCTGAATCTGCCATCCAGACTGTCTATACCTACACATTTACATTTTAGCTGTTGGGAGTGGAAGTCTGTGCATGTTTGTAACCATTCATGCACAGATCTCTCTCCTAGGCAGGAAAACTGGAGTTCCAGCCTAGCAGTATAAATGGAGTACTGTCTGGATGGAACCCATACTGAGACCTGCAGTTGCAGTATAAATGACTAAAGGCTTAATTTCTTCACACTCCTGAATTCCCCACAAACACAATAATAGTGGCTAAAAGTTTTTTTTCCAGAACATGCTTATTTTTCCTTTGGATGCTTGAGAGGAAAATGTTATTTAATCAAATGCAAACAGCTAGATGCACAGAACAAAAAGATACATGTAATCCCTATAAAGTAAATAAACATTCTGTGCACTGTAAACTGCTATAACTTTATTGGGACAAGAGGGGACAGACAAAGGAAAAGTGAAATTTGTTACAATCTTTTCTATAAAGGGTCAGGAGTCCATTTCTGGCATTTCCCCATGCAATAAACAGCAAAGATCATATTTCTTTCTATCAGTCAGAGAAGACGAAAAAAATGCTCCACTAAATGCTTTCAACATTTCCCACTAATTCTTAGTCACCTGCCTTTTCTCATAAGCCAAAGCATGAGTTACCCAATATTTGCAAAAGTACAATGGGGAAAGTTTAGTGTCATATCTGCAAAAGTCAGAAATGCCTGCCATTTGTCCTCAAATAAGTCACAGTTATTGAAAAACAAAATAACACTGAAAAGCTGTGAAATGAAACAACTAGCAAAAATATTGGAATAGAAATTTAACAAAAATATTTAATGTCTCATATTTACTATGTAATTGAACAAACAAAATAATTATCTTCCTTTAGTGATAACTCTCAGCACTAATTATTTAGCCCAAAAGCAGCATAGTTGACTGAAGATGCTTTGCTCTGTACACGTTGATCTAAATCAGCTTCCAATTTAATCACACTCCTTTCATGCAGTTCAATCACCAGCACATTCCATTAGAGTGGCATTATGACACAGCAACCAACATTAAATTGTGAAAAATAATAATGGGACTTTGTGGTAAATGGGTAAAACACTCACTGTATATTTTTAGACGTGCACTTAAATTACATTTATACTGTGGTAAAGAATTGCCAACTATCACCTGAACGCGTCATCAACCAGATCAAATATCATCTTCTCACTGCAAATAAAATCAAATGCTATGTAACCACCTATACTTTTTTGATCAAACAACTGTACATGCAAGTTTCTTTGCACTTATAAACCTGGCCTCTTATAAATAATAACTTGCATTTATATAGCGCTTTTAATGTAGAAATGCTCCAAGGCATTTTACAGAAGGGTAATCAGACAAAAAATTGACACTGAGCCAAAGGAGGAGTGACTACAAGTTTGGTCAAAGAGTTAGGCTCTAAGGAGGTTCTTAAAGGATGAGAGAAAGGGGCAGAAGTTTAGGGAGGGAATTCCAGAACTTAGAGCCTAGATAGCTGAATGCACGGCTGACAATTGTGGGGCGCAGAGAGTGGGAATGCACAAGAGGCCAGGGTTGGAGGGTCGCAGAGTTCTCATGGAGATGGAGGAGGTTACAGAAATAATGAGGGGCGAGGTCATGGAGGGATTTGAACACCAGGATGAGGATTTTAAATGAGGTGTTGGTGGACCAGGAGCCACTGTAGGTCGGCGAGCACAAGGTGACGGGTGAACAGGACTTGGTACATGTTAGGATATGGGCAGCAGAGTTTTGGATGAGTTCAAGTTTATGGAGGGTTGAGGATGGGAGGCAGGCCGGGAAAGCATTGGAATAGTTGAGCTGGAGGTAACAAAAGTATGGATGAAGGTTTCAGCAGCAGATGGGCTGAAGAAGGGTCAGAGATAGGTGATGTTATGGAGGTGTAAGTAGGTGGTCTTTATTACGGAGAGGATGTGGAGTCAGCAGCTCAGCTCAGGGTCAAATAGAAAGTTGTGAACAATCTGGGTCAGCCTGAGACAGTGGCTGGGGAGGGGGATGGAATCGGTGGCGAGGGAACGGAGTTTGTGGTGGGGGCCGAAGACAGTGCCTTCGATCTTCCCAACGTTTAATTGGCAGAAATTGTGGCCCATCTGGGATTGGATATTGGACAAGCAGTCTGACAACACAGACCAGTGGAATGGTTGAGAGAGGTGGTGGAAAGGTAGAGCTGAGTGTCGTCAGCATACACGTGGAACCTGACGTCATATCTTCCGATAACGTCGCTGAGGGCAGCATGTAGATGAGCAGGAGAAAAAGAGGGCCAAGGATAGAGGTAATGATGCAAGGGTGAGAAGAGAAAACATTCCATAAGATTCCCCGGCTACAATTGGATAGGTAATATTGGAACCAGGCAAAGGCAGTCCCAATCAGCTGGACAACGGAGGAGGGGGGTTATGGGAGGATGGCATGGTCAATCATGTCAATGGCTGCAGAAGGGTTGAAAAGGACGAGAAGAATTAGTGCACCATGGGCACAGTCTCAGAGGATGTAATTTGTGACTTCGGTTAGGGCCGTTTCAGTACTTTGTTTTGGGGTGGAAACCTCATTGGACAGGTTCAAACAGGGAGTTGCATGAAAGATGGGCATGGATTTGTCAGTTATAATTTTATAAAATTGCTGTATCTTCAATGTTAGATTCTCACTCATTTCTTAATATATTCCAAATGTGAAATCTTTACTTGATCACAATGATGCTTGCAGATCAGGAATCTCAGTTTCACCATTCATGTATCAACTGAATATCATTAATCTAGTTTGTAAAAGAAAGACTTGCATTTATATAGTGTGTTTCACGACCTCAGGATATCTCAAAGCACTTTACAGCAAATTAAGTACTTTTTTTTTTAGTGTAGTCACCGTTGTAAGGTAGGAAACGTGGCAGCCAATTTGCACACAGCAAGTCCCACAAACAGTAATGTGATAATGACCAGATAATTTTTTTTTAAATGTGATATTCGTTCAGAGATAAATATTGGCCAGGACACCGGGGTGAACTTATTTGATCATCTTCAAAATAGTGTCATGGGATCTTTTACGTCCCGAGAGGGAAGACGGGGCCTCGGTTTAACGTCTCATCCGAAAGTGCAGCATCTCCGACAGTACAGCACTCCCTCAGTAGTACACTGGAGTGTCAGTCTAGATGTTATGCTTAAAGCTCTGGGGTGGGACTTGAACCCACAACCTTCTGACTCAGAGGCAGCAATGCTATCACTGAGCCACGGCTGACACCTACATTGCAGTGTACAGAAAAATTGATGGAATCATGGAATGAGATTCCCAAAACATTGATAAAAAATCTCAATCACATAATGAAAATGAAATTTGACTTATTCAGCCATCATAAATTATTTAAAGAAATAAATAATTAAAAGTATACTTGTTTTATATTTCTTGCTGCATTGCAAATTCTAAACAAAACCATACTGAAATTGAAACAATGCTGTCTTCAGGGGAATGGGACTAATTGAATAACTTTCAAAGAGCCGGCACAGGAATGATGGGCCGAGTGGCGGCCTCCTGAGCTGTATGATTCTATGAAAAACATGCAGAATATTTCCTGCAATATACAGAACTGCTCACAATATAATCATCATAGACTTTGCTACTTTTTTTAATATGCAACATGTTTTTGCTTTCTCTTGAGCACAAATGTCTAATACTAAATTTTGCTAAAACCCACCAATATACTCCATACTGGTCATTAATGTTCATCCTTGCAACATTCATCCTTGACAGTGGAGTTTAATTCCATTGGCTCTCTAAGGCAGTCAGCAGCCAATATGCAATCAAAACTAACAAATCATAATAAAAATAATTATCCATGGGAAGGTGCTTTGAAACATGGAACATCACTTTCTAGGAAGGGGTATGCATCACATGTGAACAATGTACATTCTGATCAATACAGTTTATCTATAAAATGACAATGTGAAAATGTGACTTCATATTACAACAATCAAAACATTCCCCCTCCCCAAGTGCAATGTCCAGTATCAACTAATGAATTATTTAGTTCTATAGATAATGGGATTGCCATTTCAGGCTGGCCTGGAAGCCAATTTTGAGCTACACAACCCTGGAAAAAGCACATTACTACATGGCACTGTTGCATAACCATCCTACATTTTCACTTCTGCAAATATATAAAAGTTGATATAAAATAAACTGGGAATGGGAAGATGAAAAACTCAATAGTAAATCAATTAATACAGAAACTATCACGTAAGTGTAGAGCTTGAATAATTTAAAACTGCAATCTTAAACTGATTTGTCGTTTAGTAATAATTACACTACAAATGAGTCATGGAATGAGAAATTTATATTATCCATGCCAAATTAGCAAAATGTACTATTTTCAGAGTTGCGATTGTGGAAATTAGTTACAGTAGAAATCAGACCCTGTCCTTGTAACTAAATTACATAAAAGGGGAAATTGGTGAAGAATAAACATATTTAATGTTTTGTATGGAATATAAATCATAAATATCAGACAAAATTAAAATATTTTTGCTGGATTAAAATTACAATTTCAATTTGGCAGAAATGTAGTTTTAAGATCAGTAGAATCAAGTTTAAAGATGTCTGACTAATTCCAATTATTCTGCTTGTATGTCTGGTTATATGAAGAATCTACTGAATCCAACACAAATTAAATAATTAGAACCATTGCGTACCTAAAATTCAATCTGATTGAATTATATTAGAATTGCCCTCTTAAGCAAAGAAAACAATATAATTTCTCATTCATTAAGCAGTAAGTTGTTTCATGTTCTCTATAGACCATGCAATTCTGTAAAATCCATGAAGTACATTCCATTATCTTCACTGGTGACCCACAGACAATCTGCTTATTGGAACACATTAGAGTCCCTCTGTCTCATTACAAAAGCTGAGCTATGTCAGCAAATGAGCACAAGACACAAACGTTCTTCCTCATGGGTTTGCAGAAGGGCAAAGAGGATCAAAGACACTCGGATCAGAGTGAATACAGTGCTAATTAAACTGCGGCAGATGACTAAAAGAAGAGCTTGTCATGTGCAATACGTGCACTAGGGATAGTCATATTAGAAATGCAGAACGAGCTCCAAGGTAGGTAACATCACCAAGTGCGTATTTCTATTCTTTCAATATGCTGTGAAAGTTGTGACAGTTTCTCTAATTATACGCAGTAATAGACAGAAGAGGCCAAAAGTCAGGAAGGTGAAAATCATTCTCCTTTCCTAAGATGCTGAGCCCTACTTTTGAAATCATGCCTGTCTGAACACTGTTCAGCTTCAACAAAGGTTAATAGCAATTAAATGCAGCAAACTAGACTAAATGAGAAACAGGTCGTGATACCAGTGTACTCATTGTGAATAGAATAACAGGATACCAAACAACAGAGCTCTGCAAAGAGTTAGAAATGTGTCTCGGGCACTAAAATAAATGCCCATTGGAAAATAAAATCTCATCCCCCAAAGAAAATGATCAATACAAATTCTAGTTGTCAGTATGAGAACCAAATTGAAGTCAAATTAATAGAACTGATGACAATTATTGAATTCGATACCAGTAACAGGAGATGTTAACTTCCCATTTACATACACTAATATTTCTCCTCAGCTCATCTGCTGCTGAAACCCTCATCCATGTCTTTGTTACCTCTAGACTTGATTATTCCAATGCTCTCCCACCATGCACCCTCCGTAATCTTGAGTTCTTCCAAAACTCTGCTGCCCGTATCCTAACTCGCACTAAGTCCCATTCACCCATCACCCCTGTGCTTGCTGACCTTTGGTTCCCGGTGCGGCAATGCCTTGAAGTTAAAATTCTCATCATCGTTTTCAAATTCCTCCATGGTCTCGCCCCTCCTTATCTCTGTAACCTCCTCCAGCCCTACAACCCTACGAGATCTCCAGATGAAATTTAACGCTGAGAAGTTCCTTGGTAGGAAACAAGAGAGGCAATATAAACTAAACTGAATTTTAAAGGGTTGCAGAAACTTAGGGGTGTATGTACATAAATCTTTGAAGGTGGTAGGACAAGTTGAGAAGGCTATTCAACAAGCATATGGAATCCTGGGCTTTATTAATAGAGGTATAGAGTACAAAAGCAAGGAAGTTATGCTCAAACTTTAGAAAACACTGGTTAGGCCTCAGCTGGAGTACTGTGTTCAATTATGGGCACCACACTTTAGAAGGAAGTCAAGGGGCCCGATTTTAGCACCCGCTACCGGGTGCGTTCTCGCCGGGGGGCACCCCGAAAATCCCGAAATCCAGGTGTGGGACCGGATCGCGCCTCGATCCCGCCCACTTCCGGGTTCCCCGATGACACGCCGGCGTGCGCGCGCAGCCCCCGCTGGTGGGAATCCCGCAGGCAATTAAAGCCAGCGGGATGCCACTTGAGTGTATTTACTTTGCTTGTTCAGGTCATTAACTGACCTGATTAAGGGACAGTGTGTGATTTTGGATAAACATGGGACTGTTTCACACACTGGGGGAAACACTCCCAGTTGAAATGGACGTGTTGCAGCCGTCAGCCTGTGGCAGCTGCAAACGTCCATTTGACAGGTTGGTGGGGGGGATACCCTCAGCCATTGCAGGAGGCCGCTCTGTCACTTGGGACAAAGTTTGGCCTCCACCACCCTCCTCCTGATGGACGAAGTCACCAACCTGCACACTTACCCCGGGGTCCGGAGACATGTACCTACCTTGCGGACCCCCTCAGATGCACGAGAGGGTGAGTATGGGATAGAGCCATGAGGTTGTATGAGGATTGGGTTGCGTGGTAGTGGCGGGGTGAGTACTCGCGAGGTGAGTAGGTGCAGGTAAGATGAGGATGAGGTTTGAGTGGGTATGAGGGGTCACGTGACAGAGTAGTGTTGGCAGTGCCGAAGGAGATGTGGGGTGGGGGCAGTGTTGTGGCAGACGGAGTGTAGGGGAAAGACTACGTGTTCTCACTGTGGCTGACCTACTGAGGTCATTGGAGCGCCTCCTGCACTGTATGCAGGTGGGCGATATGTTGGTGGCGCTGGTGACCTCCTCTGCCACCTCGAGCCAGGCCTTCCTGGTGGCAGAGGCAGGCCGCTTCCTCCCGCACGCCGGGAGGAAGATCTCTGTCCTCCCCCTCCTCCTCACCCCATCTCATGATACCTGGGGTGAGGCATCATTAAACTGGGAGCAGACTTCCCCATGGGCTGCTCCATGCTGTAATTTTCGCTGTTTGTGGCAGCATCTGTCAGTGGAGGACTGCCCCTTTAAATAGAGCTCCTCCAGCTGA
The DNA here is from genome assembly GCF_035084215.1 of Heptranchias perlo. Lineage (NCBI taxonomy): Eukaryota > Metazoa > Chordata > Chondrichthyes > Hexanchiformes > Hexanchidae > Heptranchias > Heptranchias perlo. The sequence continues at coordinate 68,390,123 of NC_090326.1, read as the reverse complement.
CAGATCTTACTGCGCATGCGCAGCCCGCCCGACGCGCAGATCAGCAGCGGGGAACCCGGAGGAGCAGGTAAGAGGATCCAATTAGTGTGTTGCCTGCTACGATCGCGCGGGCAACCCACTAATTTCACCGGGCGCGCTGGCCTACCCACCGAGAACCCGCACCCCTGGTAAAATTGGGCCCAAGGCCTTAGAAAAGGTGCATAAGAGATTCACTAGAACGGAACCAGGGATGAGGGCCTTCAGTTATGTGGAGAGACTGGAGAAGCTGGGTTTGTTCTCCTTAGAGCAGAGAAGGTTAAGAAGAGATTTGATAGAGGTGTTCAAAATCATGAACGGTTTTGATAGAGTAAATAAGGAGAAACTGTTTCGCGTGGCAGAAGGATCGGTAACCAGAGGTCACAGATTTAAGGTGATCGGTAAAAGAACCAGAGTCGACATGAGGAAATATTTTTTATGCAGCGAGTTGTAATGATCTGGAATGCACTGCCTGAAAGGGTGGTTGAAGCAGATTCAATAATAACTTTCAAAAGGGAATTGGATAAATACTTGAAGGGAAAACATATACAAAGCTATGGAGAAAGAAAGTGGGACAAATTGGATAGCTCTTTCGAAGAGCCGGCGCAGGCACAATGTTGCTGAATGGCCTCCTTCCATGCTGTATCATACGATGAAACTAAGAGTTAATACAACGTGGGTTCTCCTTTGTAATTCCAATGAGAATTTCTCAATATTCTCTAGGAATAGCTGGCTGACCCTTCACACAGCACAGATACTGGCCCAGAAACAGGTCACATGCTCTCCTTGAGAGAATGACATATATGCATTAGGGACAAAGTGTCTTAAATTATTGTCGAATGTGAATTGTGAATATTCCAGTGGATCTACCAGACAGAGGTGAAAGATCTTTTGGCTGGAGTGTAAATGACCTCTGCTGAGTTAGTTATCATTTTGTCATTTTTATCACTCAAAGTCTAAATAAGAACGAACACACAATTGTGTATTGTATTCGTCAATGCAACTTAAAATGATGTTGAGCAGGCACTAGAAGAATTTGCTGTGGTCAGTCCTCAGATGTGTGATGCATGAATGGTGCTAAAAGCATTACACTATTGCATTTATTCATATTCTTGGACGTGTGAAGGCCATCAAATAAAACTTATTCTTACAGTCATCATGAGCCAACTTTGTTGCTGAACCACAGATGGCCAGAAATTAATGATACACCAAAGCATTTTTTTTGCAGCAAACTGATCTTAATTTTGCTTAAAATAAAATGAAAATCAATTAGAACTTGCATTGATAAGCTCATCAGGGTCCTCGAGTCCATCTGGCCTACTGAAGTTGCGAGAAGGTTGGCTGCAGACCACGGTACTGTCCAATCCCCATGAGGGAATGCCTATAGGCACTCTACGGATCTCATCAGGATAAAGTGCTCCATCTGCCCCATCTGAACTCAAACATCATAAGAGAGTTAATTTGTTGACAACGACCATAACAAATGTTATTTTAGTAGGAGAAAGTACCAAACATAGTATATGAAAAGTTTCATATTAATCTATCAACATAAAATAACATGATGAGAGGCCGCCCCAGAAAATTAGCACCAACCTCTTCCAGGATTTGCATAAGGATTTCCAAACTGTAGTCCAGGATGTTTCACAGGTACAGGAGGAGGCTCCAAAGAATATGGGTTTGGGTATTGTAGTATCTGCTGTGCATCTTGGAGCTTTGAACTTTGTGAATTTTGCTCTTCAGGAACCATTTCACCATCATGCCTACTTCTCTCTTTTGAAAATTCCTAAAAAGAGGGGGAAAAGCAGTCAGTTAGGAAATAGTTTATACATCCAGAGCCAAAATACATAGTAGTTTGTAACCTGAACCTAAACATTTCTAGATCACACAGCCAAACCACATCAGAAAAAGCACTTCAAAATTAGGTAATCGACTTATTTCCGCTTTAAATTTATTACAAAGTCAAAAGCCAATATTCCAGCTGTACAGTGCCAAGAAAAACTTTCAATTTTACAAAATACATTCATAACTTACACCATTACATATAATGTGGTCTTTACTACATACTGTAAAAATCATATAAGATTCTTGGGTAGCCTAGATGATTCGGAACACTAATACACCAACATCTTGTGCTATGGGAAGTAGTCTTGTTCTTTCCTAGGTTTTCTAAACAATTATTTTGGGTGGTGGTGGTGGAGGGGGGGGGGGGGGGGGGCGGAGAAGAGGAAGGAGAGAAAGAGAGAGCGAGAGCGAGAAAGAAAACTCAAAGCACTACTCAATTTGAAAAATACCTAATAAGATTTTATATAGTTTAAATTATCCCTCATATCTCAGATATGATATCATATCAACAAACTACTTGAGCCACTTGCCCTATTCAGCTCTTCCAGTATTTCCTTTTCTTTGGCAATGATTGCCAGTTTTGCTTTAAGTTCCTTTACTTCCTGCTCCTTCTCTGAAAGCAGAACCTGCAAAACAAGAATGATTTAGTCCGTGCTTCAGTGCCACTTCAAGATGGGAAGGGTGTTCAGTGAATGTTTATGCTTGTACTTTAAGTACTGAACACAACGTTTAAAAGGCAGCTTGGCTCAGTGTTAGCACTCTCATTTCAGTCAGAAAGTTGTGGGTTTAAGTCTTCCATTCGGACTTGGCTCTGTTCCCTTGCCACCATCCCAAACTCAACCCAAACAGTTTATAATCTTAACATTCTGTTGGACCCTGAGTTGAACTTCAAACCCCACATCCTGTCCATCAAGACCACAATATTGTCCACCTCTGCCTCTACATCAGTCCCTCCACTGCTGACTCAACTACTCTTAAAGCTTTCCTTGATGGTCTCACATCCTCCATAAACTTCTACTCACTTAAAACTCTGCTGCACATAACCTGTTCCACACAAAGTCCTGTTCAGCTATCTACACAACTTCCCCTTCCTTCAATATATCAATTTAAAATTCCTTGTCTTCATCTATAAATCCCTTCATCTGACCCATTCCATTTCTGTGATCTCCTCCAGTCTTGTATCCCATCCTGAATGCTCCGTTCCTCTGACTCGGGCCTTCTGTGCAACCTCCTGCCTCCATTTGCTGCACCATCAGTGGCAAAGCTTAATATTTGTCATGGCACCTGAGTCTCCATCTCCAATTCCATAATCTTTTAACAAAGCTCATAGCACTGTAAAGCAGACACCTCAGTCCTACTCTTTGGAACCCACTCCACCGTCAAAAACTTTCTCAAGATCTATCTTTGGGCAAACTTCCGGTCATCTCTCAATTTCTCTTTTCTTAGCTTGGCATGTGTTTTACTACACATATATAAAACATTTCTTTACAACAAAAGGTACTATATGAAGGCAAGTTGCTGTTGTTAAGCAGCACATAATCTAGGCTGACACTTCAGGATAATACTGATGGAGCTCTGCTTTGTGGGAAGTCATAGAGTCATAGAGTTATACAGCACGGATAGAGGCCCTTCGGCCCATCGTGTCCGCGCCGGCCATCAGCCCTGTCTACTCTAATCCCATATTCCAGCATTTGGTCCGTAGCCTTGTATGCTATGGCATTTCAAGTGCTCATCCAAATGCTTCTTGAATGTTGTGAGGGTTCTTGCCTCCACAACCCTTTCAGACAGTGAGTTCCAGACTCCAACCACCCTCTGGGTGAAAAAGTTCTTTCTCAAATCCCCTCTAAACCTCCCGCCTTTTACCTTGAATCTATGTCCCCTTGTTATAGAACCCTCAACGAAGGGAAAAAGCTCCTTAGTATCCATCCTATCTGTGCCCCTCATAATTTTGTACACCTCAATCATGTCCCCCCTCAGCCTCCTCTGCTCCAAGGAAAACAAACCCAATCTTCCCAGTCTCTCTTCATAGCTGAAGCACTCCAGCCCTGGTAACATCCTGGTGAATCTCCTCTGCACCCTCTCCAAAGCGATCACATCCTTCCTGTAGTGTGGCGACCAGAACTGCACACAGTACTCCAGCTGTGGCCTAACCAGTGTTTTATACAGCTCCATCATAACCTCCTTGCTCTTATATTCTATGCCGCGGCTAATAAAGGCAAGTATCCCATATGCCTTCTTTACCACCTTATCTACCTGTTCCGCCGCCTTCAGGGATCTGTGAACTTGCACACCAAGATCCCTCTGACCCTCTGTCTTGCCTAGGGTCCTCCCATTCATTGTGTATTCCCTTGCCTTGTTAGTCCCTCCAAAGTGCATCACCTCGCACTTTTCCGGGTTAAATTCCATTTGCCACTGTTCCGCCCATCTGACCAACCCATCTATATCGTCCTGCAGACTGAGGCTATCCTCCTCGCTATTTACCACCCTACCAATCTTTGTATCATCAGCGAACTTACTGATCATACCTTTTACATTCATATCCAAGTCATTAATGTAGACCACAAACAGCAAGGGACCCAGCACCGATCCCTGTGGTACCCCACTGGCTGATTTTAGGATGAAAAATTAAACCATGGTCTTGTCTGGCTGTTCAAGTGGATGTTAAAGATCCCATGACACTATTTGAAGAGCAGAGTTCTCCCCATGTCCTGAACAATATTCATACCTCAACCAACAAACACCAAAATGGATTAGATGATCATTTATCTAATTGTGGGACTATGCTGTGCGCAAATTGGCTTTTGCCTTTGCTTACACAATAACTGTAACTGCACTTCAAAAAATAGCTCATTAGCAGTGAAGCACTTTGGGATGTCCCAAGAATGTGAAATGTGATATATTAATATTAATGGATGTTCTCTCTTAAAATTCACAATTTCCTCCCCACAGATTTTGCTGAAGAAAGACATAAACCTAAATTTCCAAACTGCCCCCTAACTGATCCTTTGGCAAATCAAGGGTGGAACATTGCTTGGGAATGCACTCCATCACATCCCTGCCTACTCCTGAGTCTCTCCTCATTTCCTGCTCCTGGTGGAAGAATACAGTCATCCACATGTGTCAGGATGTATTACAATTAAATGCATCAGCAAATAAGGTCAAAGCAGTGAGAAAAGTTAAAGTTAAAAGCTCTTCATATGAATGAATGGAGCATTCGTAACAAGATAGACAAATTAAGTTGCACAAATAGAGATAAATGTAATGGCTATTCAATCAAACCCAGAGACAAGGTTGCAAGGTGACCAAAGTTGGGAAGTAAATATTCCAGGGCACTTGACGTTTTGAAAAGACAGGCAGAATGGAAAAGGAGGGGGGTGTAGCCCTGATAATAGAGGATGAAATAAGGACAGTGGTGAGAAAGGACCTTGGCTCGGAAGATCAGGAAGTAGAATCAGTATGGGTGGAAAGAAGAAATAACATGGGGCAGAAAACACTATTGGAGTAATTTATAGGCCCCCTAGTAGTAGCTATACTGTTGGACAAGAAATAATAGGAGCTTGTAACAAAGGTAATGTCATAATCTGGGGGACTTAAATCTTCATATAGATGGGACAAATCAAGTTGGCAAAAGGTATTCTGGAGGATGAGTTCATGGAATGCATTTGAGATGGTTTCCTAGAGCAATACGTCATGGAAGCAACCAGGGAACAGGCTATTTTAGATCTTGTATTGTGCAATGAGACAGGGTTAATTAGTCATCTCACAGTAAAGGATCCCCTGGGGAAGAGAGAACATAATGATAGAATTTCACATTGAGTTTGAGAGTGACGTACTTACGTCAGAAACTACAACCGTAAACTTAAATAAAGCCAATATAGGTATGAGGGGCGAGTTGGCTAAAATAGGTTGGGAAATTAAGTTAAAGGGTTTGACAGTAGATAAACAATGGCAAACATTTAAAGAAATATTTAAATATTCTCAATGAATATACATTCCATTGAGAAATAAGAACTCCACAGGAAAAGTGGCTAACTGAAGAAGTTAAGGATAGTATTAGATTAAAAGAAGAGGCCTATAATGTTGCCAACAAGAGTAGTAAACCTGAAGATTGGGAAAGTTTTAGAAACCAGCAAAGGATGACCAAAAAATTGATAAGGGAGAAAATAGAATATGAAAGTAAACCAGCAAGTAATATAAAAAAATTATATTTGATGAGGATTGTAAGAGCTTCTACAAGTATGTTAGAAGGAAGAGATTAGCAAAAGTAAACGTTGGTCCCTTAGAGGTTGAGACAGGAGAAATTATAATGGGGAAATCAGGAAATGGCAAAGAAGTTAAACAAATATTTTGTATCTGTCTTCACAGGAGAAGGCACACAAAAAAACTCCAAATAGTGGGGAACCATGGGAATGAGGAACTTAAAGTAATTAATGTCAGTAGAGAAAAAGTACTGGAGAAACTAATGGGACTAAAAGCCGATAAATCCCCTGTATCTAATCGCCTACATCCTAGGGTTCTAAAAGAGGTGGCTGCAGAGATAGTGGATGCATTGGTTATGATCTTCCAAAATTCTCTAGATTCTAGAACGGTCCCAACAGATTGGAAGGCAGCAAATGTAACCCTGCCATCCAAGAAAGGAGAGCGAAAACAGGGCACTGCAGGCCAGTTCGCCTGACATCAGTCGGCGGGAAAATGCTGGATTCTATTATTAAGTAAGTGGTAACAGGGCACTTAGAAACTCATAATATGATTAGGCAGAGTCAACATGGTTTTATAAAAGGGAAATTGTGTTTGACAAATTTATTAGAGTTTTTTAACTAGCAGAGTAGATAACGGGGGACCAGTGGATGTAATATATTTGGATTTTCAAAAGGCATTTGATAAGGTGCCACATAAAAGGTTGTTACACAAAGTAATAAGCTCCTGGGGTTGGGGGTAAAATATTAGCATGGATTGAGGATTGGTTAACGGACAGAAAACAGAGAGTAGGGATAAAGGGGTCATTTTCAGGTTGGCAGGCAGTAACTAGTGGGGTGCGCAAGAATCAGTGCTTGGGCCTCAGTTAATTACAATCTATTAGATGAAGGGACCGAATGCAGTGTATCCAAGTTTGCTGATGATACAAAGCTAGTTAGGAAAGTAAGCTGTGAGGACACAAAGAATCTGCAAAGGGATATAGACAGGTTAAATGAGTGGGCAAGAAGATGGAGTATGATGTGGGGAAATATGAGGTTATTCACTTTGGTAGGAAGAATAGAAAAACAGAATATTTTTTAAATGGTGAGAAATTATTAAATATTGGTGTTCAGAGAGATTTGGGTGTTCTTGTACACGAAACACAAAAAGGTAACATGAAAGCAAATGGTATGCTGGGCCTTTATTACAAGGGGGGTGGAGTACAAGAGTAAGGAAGTCTCACTACAATTGTACAGGGGTTTGGTAAGACCTCACCTGGAGTACTGTGTCTTATCTAAGCAAGGATATATTTGCCTTAGAGGCAGTGCAGCGAAGGTTCACTAGATTGATTCCTGGGATGAGAGGGTTGTCCTATGGGGAGAAGTTGAGTAGGATGGGCCTATACTCTCTGGAGTTTAGAAGAATGAGAGGTGATCTCATTGAAACATATAAGATTCTGAGGGGGCTTGACAGGATAGATGCTGAGAGGTTGTTTCCCCTAGCTGGAGAGTGTAGTACTAGGGGGCACAGATGCAGGATAAGGGGTCAGACTGAGATGAGGAGGAATTTCTTTTCACAGAAGGTTGCGAATCTTTGGAATTCTCTACCCCAGAGGGCTGTGGATGCTTAGTTGCTGAGTATATTCAATTGTAAACAATTTTACAACACCAAGTTATAGTCCAGCAATTTTATTTTAAATTCACAAGCTTTCGGAGACTTCCTCCTTCCTCAGGTAAATGTTCAGGAGCTCCTTGAAGCCTACGCATTTATACATATAGAACAATACATGGTGTTTACAGACTGCCCCTGCAACTGCCCGTTGCCAAGGCAATCACCGTGTTCAGACAGAGAGGTGTCACCTGCAGAACCCCCGAATACACATTCAACAAAAAAACAAACAGGGAAAAAAAACAGAGAAAAAAAACAGAGAGAGGCAGAAACATCCGGAAGGCAGAGAAAGCCAGCAAATGACCCATTATATTAAAAACAGATAACATTTGTTCGCTGGTGGGGTAACGTGTAGCGTGACATGAACCCAAGATCCCGGTTGAGGCCGTCCTCATGGGTGCGGAACTTGGCTATCAATTTCTGCTCGACGATTTTGCGTTGTCGTGTGTCTCGAAGGCCGCCTTGGAGTACGCTTACCCGAAGGTCGGTGGATGAATGTCCATGACTGCTGAAGTGTTCCCCGACTGGGAGGGAACCCTCCTGTTTGGCGATTGTTGCGCGGTGTCCGTTCATCCGTTGTCGCAGCGTCTGCATGGTCTCGCCAATGTACCATGCTCTGGGGCATCCTTTCCTGCAACGTATGAGGTAGACAACGTTGGCCGAGTCACAGGAGTATGAACCATGCACCTGGTGGGTGGTGTCCTCTCGTGTGATGGTGGTATCTGTGTCGATGATCTGGCATGTCTTGCAGAGGTTACCGTGGCAGGGTTGTGTGGTGTCGTGGACACTGTTCTCTTGAAAGCTAGGTAATTTGCTGCGAACGATGGTCTGTTTGAGGTTGGGTGGCTGTTTAAAGGCGAGTAGTGAAGGTGTGGGGATGGCCATAGCGAGGTGTTTGTCCTCATTGATGACATGTTGAAGGCTGCGGAGAACATGGCGTAGTTTCTCCGCTCCGGGGAAGTACTGGACGACAAAGGGTACTCTGTTGGTTGCGTCCCGTGTTAGTCTCCTGAGGAGGTCTATGCGATTTTTAGCTGTGGCCCGTCGGAACTGTCGATCGATGAGTCGAGCGTCATATCCCGTTCTTACTAGGGCGTCTTTCAGCGTCTGTAGGTGTCCATCGCGTTCCTCCTCGTCTGAGCAGACCATGCAGACGCTGCGACAACGGATGAACGGACACCGCGCAACAATCGCCAAACAGGAGGGTTCCCTCCCAGTCGGGGAACACTTCAGCAGTCATGGACATTCATCCACCGACCTTCGGGTAAGCGTACTCCAAGGCGGCCTTCGAGACACACGACAACGCAAAATCGTCGAGCAGAAATTGATAGCCAAGTTCCGCACCCATGAGGACGGCCTCAACCGGGATCTTGGGTTCATGTCACGCTACACGTTACCCCACCAGCGAACAAATGTTATCTGTTTTTAATATAATGGGTCATTTGCTGGCTTTCTCTGCCTTCCGGATGTTTCTGCCTCTCTCTGTTTTTTTTCTCTGTTTTTTTTCCCTGTTTGTTTTTTTGTTGAATGTGTATTCGGGGGTTCTGCAGGTGACACCTCTCTGTCTGAACACGGTGATTGCCTTGGCAACGGGCAGTTGCAGGGGCAGTCTGTAAACACCATGTATTGTTCTATATGTATAAATGCGTAGGCTTCAAGGAGCTCCTGAACATTTACCTGAGGAAGGAGGAAGTCTCCGAAAGCTTGTGAATTTAAAATAAAATTGCTGGACTATAACTTGGTGTTGTAAAATTGTTTACAATTGTCAACCCCAGTCCATCACCGGCATCTCCACATCATGAGTATATTCAAGGCTGAGATCAATAGAATTTTGGACTCCAGGCTAATCAAGGGATGTGGGGATCAGGCGGGAAAGTGGTGTTGAGGTCGAAGGATCAGCCATAATCTTATAGAATGGCGGAGCAGGCTCGAGGGGCCATATGGCCTACTCCTGCTCCTATTTCTTACGTTATTAGGGAAATATGCCCTGAATATTTTTCCTGCAATTTATGCCCTTTAAAATATAATTATATTATTTACTTGGAGAGGGCTCCACAAAGGCTAGAAATCCAAAATCTATCCTTTATTTTAAATGGATGCCCAATATTGTCCATATAATCACGTTTCACTTGCAAAACTGAATATTTATATATATACATGTCGTAACACTGTCATTTTAAGTTTAAATAGTGCACTGAAAACTAATTTCACATAATAAACTTCCTCGGCAGATATATTTTCAAACATATACTATAAAATACCTTTATACCCAGAGTAAAGGGCTTAATACAATGTAGCACATTCTTTCATTCCTCCTTGAACTCTGTACACCTTCACAAAGATAACTGTACAATTGCCAAATCACTGACAGAGGTTAACAAATTCACTGATAATTTAATTTTTGACTGTACTTGTCTTAAAAGACTTAACCTTTTTTTGATGTCTCATTCTTGTCTCCTTCCATCCCAAATCCAATATATGTCAAATCTATTACTCTCCATTACAAGCCAATAGCCACCTTCAAATGTTATCAATTTTTACATTTGCCAATTTTTCCTAATTTCCAATGTGAGTGAATTAGGCTACACAGTTTACTTATGTGCCTAAATGATGTAAAGAGGGTAAGTAACATCCTGGGATATATTCATCTCTTAACTATGTCCACATTAAAATTCTCTTCAATTAGCATAATTAGAGACACACTCACACACACATCACCCCCTAATTATAATTTGCCAAAAAAGGATTGGAAATTATATTTATGCTGTACCACAACTTCTTCATTGTGAGCAAACTCAAAAAGTGAAATGCCAAGGTGAGATCATTTATACAATATTAAGTCAAATTTGTTATGTGCTTTGCAGGGGAAAAGACAAATTTACACATGCACACAGCCGATACAATTTCTACTCATTGGGGCAGAACTTGCGCAGAGCGGCATGGCAACCATTGCTGCAGCTCCTGCAAAATAAATTTACAAATGTACTTACTGCGGGCTCTGTGGTGTCGATTTGCGCAATTTTGAACTTATAAAGAATTGTGTGCAATTAACCTAGCCTCTGAACAGCGTAGGTTGATTTGCATGGAAATGTCTGACAGAATAGACGACACACCCACAAAATCTGTCAGGAAGTGAAGTCACGCCCACAAGGAGGCAAGCAGACTTCATTCATTTGAAGTTAGTATTGTGGAATTCATTGTGAACAAAATTTTTTATTAATAAAAAGCCAAAGAAATAATTAAATTAAATTAAAGAGACAGAAGGGAAAAATAAAAAAAATTAAATTAAATTAATTTTTTTTAAATGACCAAAAACTATTAAAATGAGTAATATGAGGCTCCACATTTTTTAAATTTAATTTCTAGTTGTTTGGCAGTCATAAAGAGTTATCGTGCTTTTAAAACTTAGTTTAGATCTGGTATTTTCAAGCCTATCTTTTGGTAGTGTAATTAGTTACATTCCCGCTGGGCGGATGAGCAAGTTTGTGATTTTTCAGTGATTTCTATGATTGTAGCATGCGATGGCCCTTTAATTCACAGCTGTCAAATCGCCGGCAAACCGACAGGAGCAAGTTCACGGCTTCCGCATTTTAATGCGCATGTGCAAATGTGGGAACTTGCTCCTTCAATTCACCATATAAAATGGAGAGCGCTGTTGAGCTCTCCGTTATTTTGGGAGCAAGTTGTGCCCCATTAACACAAAATTATTTTAGGTTTCATCATTTTAATTTAAGTTTGAACCATGGAAGCAGTAGCATATTCATAAAACATTTAAGTGTAAATGTAAGTGTGAATTTCTTTAAAACTTTGAATTACGTGTTTCATAGGAGGTAAACTACACCTACATCACGATTGAAGGAAAAATACAAGTTAACAAAAAAAATGTCTTGCCTAAATGTGGAACAAAATTGTTCAGACCTTGATCTTTATTAAGTCCAGACTTTGATCCTTCCTCACTAGACTACCAATACTTAAAACACAGGGACATAGTATATTTTTCAAGTTATATCTGAACACAGGCAGATTATTCTGGATTGCTAAATATCACTTATGCAGGGAAGATGGGGTTGGAGGAAGATTCTGACCAATCAATAGCTTTGTTATTCATGTAATGGCCTTCAGTTGCACAATATATTTAGATATGTGGATTGGCATTAATTCCTACTGCCTCAGTTAATGCTTGAAATATTTCAGTAAGCGCAGTCTAGTCTAAATTTCAATATCTGCAACTCTCTTAACAGTGTAATTATAAGACATATTTAAACTGCCAGTGCAGGAGACAACTGAAGTAAGGGACACATCTTGGTTATTGGTGGCTGGTGTCAATATTTCATTCTCACGATTGATTAAATATCAACAAAAAAGAGTGGTGACATGCAGGTTTAGTTCCCCAAACTGGTGGATTTCCAATTTTGGTTGTATTCTACATGTCACCTCCATTTAATTGACAGAACTTTCCCTACAGGGAGGAAAGTAGAAAATATCTATAAACATACACCCACACATACATACACTAGAGTGTCAATCCTTTACCAAACCACAGTTGTGCGTCCATCAGCCTTTTTAGAGCAGCAACTGTCCACCTGCCCTCTTAGCCACAGTTGGAGGACCAAAGGAGATTTTATCCTTGAAATAAATACCAAAATTAAATTGGGACTGGAGTGGAAAGAAGTTAAGCAGTTAGAACTTTAAAATTAATGCCATGAAAAATTATTAAAATATACAATTACCAAGGCTGTGTTTTTCTAAAGCTTCATTTGGGGAGGTAAAAAGTATATAATCTCTGTGAATGCAAGAAAAAATTGGTCTGGTATCATCTTATATTGCACTTCTGGTATAAACAGAATACTAGCTGACTTGGTGTTGTATGTGGAATTTATTACTTACAAAACTTCCTCATGCCTTGGCATTTTTGGAAGTAAGCTTGCTCTTAGTTACTTTTTTTGATTTCACCTCTGCAAAATGCCTTGTAGCTAGCTGTTGTTAATTCATTTTTTTTTGAAGAACCATTTTCTTTTTCAGCTGTTTCGCAACAGTTACTGTGCGCACACATGGTTCCCGTGCTCTGGAAGCTGTGTATTTTGTATGATCCAGGATTAAAAGGTCCCCAATGCACACTGAAATTTATGGAGGCTTGTGCTACATTTCAATAGGTGGAGTATCACCACACATAAGGCTAAAATCAATTATAGTATTTATTTACAATTTTAAAAGCATACAGAAACATAGGAAATGTTGCTAAAATTAGGCAATACTAAGCAGTACAACAATCAAACATTCTTTCCAAAGTTCACAGGGGCCTACTTTACTCCCACAAAACTTGGGAAAGAGTCCTTTTTCATCTTAAATTAGAAGCAGCACAAACTCCTCCAGCACTATTTTTCAGATTCTTAGAGCCTTCCCTCTTCCAAGGTCCAGCAGTCTCTTCCCAACAACATTAAATTTGTGACAGTTCACAAACCATGTATTTCCTCTTGCTCTCAATATGACATGAAATGCAATAAGTTTTTAGGTGTACAAATAACAGTGAAGTTGGATGAGAGGGAGAAATATGGATGCTTTCAATATAACTAGACAACTATCAATGCTTCATGATTTTATTTGAAGAAAAGCAGTTTTCTAAATACAATCACGGCTGCAATACTGATACCTTTTCCAGGATCCTTAGCCAACATAACACCTTCATGTCTGAATATAACACCTTCATGTCTGAATATAACACCATCACCTGCGCATCAATACAGTTCCTATTTGAAATTAATATTTTACCATTTGAATTATTACCTGACTTAAACAGAATACACAATGAAGCTGTGGGAAATGATCTATATCTCACTTGTAGCACTGTCCAAAGCTCACGTGCAAGTTTTTGGGGCATTCGAATTGTGGGGTATAAATGAGCTCCCATGCCTCCTCATCTGCACTAACCTCCCCTCCCCTCCATCTCCTCAGCAGATGATTCATGCTGATGTACAGTTCTATAGATGCCGATGGCCCTCAAATACCTCATACAAATTAACATACTTTGTGCTCAAGTATGACCAATTAGTGCTGGTGGACTATTCAGCAGTAACTCAATCTTGATAATACCTGATGGCCGCACGCAGTCAATTTCCAGCAGAAATCACAAGACATCAGCCAGAAGTAGGAATTCTGGCCAATTTAAAATAACCAGGTAATTCACAACCACAAAATCATTTTCAGGCTAAGTAAATAAATACTTAGCTGAAGGCCAAATTTTCAGCAGAGCCCTCTAGCTTGAATGTAAAATATCAACGTATGAATTTAGGGCAATTAAAGTTAGAAATATATTACAAATGAATATGGACATTTAAAATTGAATTGATCCACTTGAAGTAGGACAACTTTTAAGTTAATGATAATGAAGTTCTTCTGAATCATTTCATCCGAAAGCCCTAGGAACTAGATTATACATCTACAGGCCGAATGGAACATTTTTAACAGTGTACTACAGAAATTATCAACTGATTCTTCCTTTGAGGGAAGATAAGAGAATAATACTTGGCAATTTCAATAAATGCCTATCTACATGCACCGGAATCAAAACAAATTATAGCATTTTTATTACACTGCATTTTTGCTGCTCTTAATGGATTGTGGTTTCCAATTTATATTGCTTAAAACACGCTCATGATCATTAAGATATTTACTTGCATCTCTTTGGGAATGTCTCAATATTCCTTGTGATCTAATACCCAGTTTAATTTCCCGGATGGTTGTCTTTCAAATAGTCAAGAAATTTTCTCTCCTCTCCTCCCTGTCAGTTTAGTGGTCTCAATTAAACAGATTTGTTTAGATGCTGCCCAAAAGTTGTACTAATTGCTGGAAATCAGCAAAAACTCCATTTCAAAACTGGCTGAATTCCATGCATATTGTGGCTCAGTTTAAAAGGTTTGCTGGAGAAGTTTAATTTGCTCAATGATCTGTTCCTTGATTGCATACAAATTAGTCACAATGTCAAAAGGAACAAGAACTTGCACAGAGCCCTCAGACAATCCCAGATCAGGCTTTTTTAAAAAAACACATTCCCAGAAGATTGCTCCAACTTAATTCTGACAATTCTTTTCAAATGTACAAATTCACTCAGAACTTTTCTTGTACCACAATATTTCATTCCACTTTTAATCTTGAATAATGTACCAATGAATAGGCAGACATGTATTTGTATAATAGAAGTAGCTGGATTAGGGAATATTTTGACTATAACAGGAACGTTCCTATTAACCCACATTCACCGTGCTTCATGAAATATCTAGTCATGCGTGCATGCATTTAGATATCCAAAGAATATGTAAAATAAAAATTTTATATAGAAATACATTTTGAATTAAATTTTTCAGTAATAGGACAAGATTACTTGTGACGGCAATCCTGGAGCAGCTGTTCATCTTATACATTTACTGAGGGACCGTAAGATAGATACAGATGAAGAAGGTCATTTGGCCCACTCAGATAAAAAGAACCTACAGTCCACCTTCCACTGTATAAAACTGTTTCTTTAAATGATTTCAGGATTTTTGCATCCACCGCCGCAACCTACCCAGACGTCCATTCTACATGTTGACCACTCTTCGGGTGAAGAACTTCTGGACGTTAGACCTAAATGGTCCCTTGTATTAGTTTGAACCTGTATCCCCATCATCTATAATAATGTGTAGTTTGAAATAGTGGCACAGATTCATTAATTCCATTATATTTACTGTCAAAGGGTTTGGATAAATATTTGAAATGGAAAAATTTGCAGGGCTATGGGGAAACAGGAGAGTGAAACTAATTGGACAGCTCTTTCAAAGAACCGGCACAAGCACGACGAGCTGAACGGCCTCCTTCTGTGCTGTACAATTCTATATCTCTGAGATTCCCTCTTAGTCAACCCCTTTCAATAGTGAATAGCTCAGGTTTTCCAATCTTTCCTCATAACCGAGTTCTCGGATAATGGGCGTCATCCGTATGGCTCTTTGCATTACCCCAGGGCTTGAATTTTGTCTTTGGTGTCTCAGTTACCAGAACAGTAGTCAAGGTTTGGTCTGACTAGAGCACTGTACAATTTTGGCACAACATCCTCCAGCTAGTACTTCACTATTTTGGTTAGAGTTAAAAATTCAAATTGCTTTGTTGATTACTGTTCCGCAGTGACAGCACATACGTATGAATTAAGAGCAGGAGTAGGCCATTCGGCCCCTCGAGCCTGCTCTGCCATTTGATAAGATCATGGCTGATCTGATTGTGACCTCAACCCTACTTTCCCGTCTACCTACTATAACCTTTGACTCCCTTGTTAATCAGGAATCCATCTAAGTCAGCCTTAAAAATATTCAATGACCCTGCCTCCACCGCTCTCTGGGGAAGAGAGTTCCACAGACCCACGACCCTCAGAGAAAAAAATTCTCCTCATCTCCATCTTAAATGGGAGACCCCTTATTTTTAAACTGTGGCCCCTAGTTCTAGTGTCTCCCACAAGGGGAAACATCCCCTCAGGATCTTATATTCTTATCTTCAATAAGATCATCTCTCATTCTTCTAAACTCCAGTGTATACAGGCCCAACTTGTCCAACCTTTCCTCATAAGATAACCCCCTCATCCCAGGAACCAGTCGAGTGAACCTTCTCTGAACCTCCTCCAAAGCAATTTTGTCCTTTCTTGAATAAGGAGACCAAAATTGCACACAGTATTCTAGATGTGGTCTCATCAATGTACTGCACAACTGTAGTAAAACATCTCTACTTTTATATTCTATTCCCCTTGCAATAAATGACAACATTCCATTTGCCTTCCTAATCATTTGTTGTACCTGCATACTAACTTTTTGTGATTCACATACTAGGACACCCAGATCCCTCTGTACCTCAGAGTTCTGCAATCTCTCTCCATTTAAATATACTGCTTTTCTATTCCTCCTGCCAAAGTGGACAAGTTCATATTTTCCCACATTATACTCCATCTGCCAAATTTTTGCCCACTCACTTAACCTATCTATATCCCTTTGCAGACTCCTTATGTCCTCTTCACAACTTACTTTCCTACCTACCTTTGTGTCATCAGCAAATTTAGCAACCATACATTTGGTCCCTTCATCCAAGTCATTGATATAGATTGTAAATAGTTGAGGCCCAAGCACTGATTCCTTTGGCACTCCACTCGTTACATCTTGCCAACCTGAAAATGACCCATTTATGCCTACTCTCTGTTTCCTACTCGCTGTTTAGCTCACCAATCCTTTATCCACACTAATATGTTATGGCTACACCATGAGCTCTTATATTGTATAGTAGCCTTTGACGTGGCACCTTGTCAAAAGCCTTCTGGAAATCCAAGTACACCACATCCAAAGGATCCCCTTTATCCACATTGCTTATTACTTCCTCAAAGAACTCGAATAAAATAGTCAAACACAATTTCCCTTTCACAAAGCCGTGTTGACTCTGCCTGACTGCACTGAGATTTTCTAAGTGCCCCGCTATAACCTCCTTAATAATAAATTCTAGCATTTTCCCCATGACAGATGTTAAGCTAACTGGCTTGTAGTTTCCTAGTTTCTGTCTCCCTCTATTCTTGAATCGAGGAGTTACATTCGCTATTTTCCCAATCTGATGGGACCCTTCCAGAATCTAGGGAATTTTGGAAAATTAATACCAATGCATCTACTATCTCTGCAGCCACTTCTTTTAAGACCCTAGGATGAAGTCTGTCAGGACCTGGGGACTTGTCAGCTTTTAGTTCCAGTAATTTTTTCTAAACCCTTTCCCTGGTGATTGTAAATGTTTTAAGTTCCTCCCTCCCTTTCACCTCTTGATTCACAATTATTTCTGGCATGTTATTTGTATCCTCTACAGTGAAGACGGACGCAAAATATCTGTTCAATTCATCCGCCATTTCCTTATTCTCCATTATTAATTCCCCAGACTCTCACACTGGAGGACCAACGCTCACTTTACTTACTCTTTTCCTTTTTAAATACCTGTAGAAACTCTTACTATCTGTTTCACACGTTAAGTGCCAAGTTCACAAATTGTCTATTTTTTCTTCCCATTTGTAATACTTCACACACACACATATATATATATTATATATGTGTGTATTAAACTTCATCTGCCACTGGACTGAACCCTTAGATATATATTTTATTCTGTAGGTCTTTGACTGTTTCTGCAGATTCAACTGCCGCTCCCAATTTGGTATTGTCTGCAAATTTGACCCATTTGCAGGAGCTTCTGTATTTAAGTTACTGCACATCAGTCCCAACACCGATTCCTGGACACTCCACTCAGCATTTTCCCCCAGTCTGATGTCAAATCCCCAAGAAGTAGTCATTGCTTCATACTCTTCAGCCAATTTCTTATCCATTCCCATGTGTTGAACTCCCACTGCTTTAAGGTTAAGGAGCATGCTTTTGTGAAGAATGTCGTCACAGGCTTTTTGGAAGTCTAGATACGCTAAGGTCACTTAGGACATCACTTCCTCAAAAATGTCAGACAGGATCTTTAACTTCTGAAGCGGTGCGCTGCCTGCTATTTATTATATCATAAAGTAATCTGAGAATTTACTCCTGATAATCTATAATATTAATTTAGCTGTTAAGGATAATGGGTCTGTTTTGTCACCTCTTGAAAATAAGTACATCAGCTCTGTTTCCAACTGTCCCAGAGTTCATTTACTGCTTCACGATAACTGTCAACATTTTACAAATCTCACCACTTGCCTCTCCCTCAACACCCTTGGATAAACACCATTAGTTCCTGGGAGTTTGTTTGTTTCAGGTCCTTTAGCCTGCTTAGCTTCGCCAGCCCATTTGTGGCTTGTATATTGTTCTTAAGCTGTCAGCTCCGATGAGTGGGTCTTATGCAGCTAGCAGCAACCGCAAAGGGTAGAGTAGTATAGAAAGGTATGGTAATGTAATGGTTAGGTTACTGGACTAGTAATCCAGAGCCCTGGACTAATAATCCAGATAACATGAGTGCAAATGCCACTATGGCTGTTTAACAATTTGAATTCAGATTAAAAAAAAGAGTGGAAATAAAAAAAACTGGCATCGGTAAACAAAAGTGACCATGAAGCTGTCCGTTTGTCGTAAAAACCCAACTGGTTCACCAATGTCTTTTAGGGAAAGAAACCTGCTGTCTTTACCTGGTCTGGCCTATATGGGACTCCAGCCTAAACCATGATTGACTCTTAACTGCTCCCTGAAGTGGCCTAGCAAGCCACTCAGTTTCCAGGGAACTAGGGATGGGCAATTAATGGTAGCCTAGGCAGCGATGTCCATATCCCGAGAATTAATTTAAAAAGTATGAACCTCACCTGCTATTTAATTGCTGGGCAGCCAGAAAGTCCCTTTTTTAAAGAAAAACTCGGCCTTCCTAGGCAGCAGCACAATCCCTCTAATGCCACCATGACATTAGCACAAAGGTGCAAACGGCGATTCACTGGAGTGATATCATGATGTTAGTACTTCACGTGGCGCACTGGCCGAACAGACACAGCTAATCTACATTTGTGCTACATACACATGGGCATCAGCTGCAATATTCAAACATAAATAAAGGAGTGGAATGTACACAGGCCACTCTCCAGAGACCTGGTCTGCAATATAAATGGTATTATTGATGCTGAAGTCATTAATTTTACCTGGATTAGTTCTGATTATGGAGGGCATGTTATTAGTGTTTTCTCTAATGAATAGTTAGCAGTAGTTATTGAGCATATTAACTATTTTACATTCATTTTTAGTTTCAGCCCTCTGGCATCCTTTATTGTTCTCAACTGTTCTCTACTTTTGTGTTTAGCATCTACAGCCGTGCTTATTTCCAGATTCCTTTGTCCCCATGGCCATCCTTTTAATGCATTTCTGAAAACGGATTAATGACTTCCTCAATTCACCCCAGTGTTCCCTTCACCCTGCAGAATTTCTGGAGTTTGTTTTTCTTCATGTCACTTTGTATCGTTTTCATCAAGATAAAATCGAGCTGGCTTAATCTATGTTGGCTAATCCTACACATTTATTCCTGCATGCTCAAGCATTATGCTTTTAAAGGTTACATTCCATTTGGCCTCAACTGAGGTGGTGCCAACCAATCTACTCCATCAATTTTCTTAAGTTCTTCCTTCATTTCCTTGAAGTTGGCTTTTTAAAAATTGCAGACTTGGATTTGATTCTCAGTTGTGCTTAATCTCAGATCCCGTCAAACTTACTAACTTCTGCCATAGGCACTACAACTTCAATTCTCTGTTATCTGGGTTATCTATCTGTGATTATTGCAAGGTTATTGTCTCATGGGTTCCCCAACACACTGGATCATGAAGCAGTCATGTACATTATATCTTTACTGTATTTAGCCACTCCCAGTGTAAATTTGGTTAAAGTCTCCAGTTGAAATAATCTTCTTTATTCTAGCAATGCGGGCAATACTGCCAAGCTGCATTTATTTCCCACCCCTAGTTCCCAAGGTGATGGTGGGCCTTTTCCTTGAACTGCTGTAGTCCTTACATTGATGGTGCTCCCACAGCTGTGTTAGAGAATTTCAGGATTTTGATTCACTGACGATAAAGGAACGGTGATATATGTCCAAGTCAGGATGGTGAGCAACTTGGAGGTGATGGTTCCCATGACACTGCTGCTCTTGCCCTTCTTGGTGGTAGAAGTCACAGGGGAGGGAAGTGCTGCTGAAGTAACCTTCGTGAGTTGCTGCATTCCATCTTGTAGATCGTGCACACTGCACCAGTGGTAGAATCGGTAAATATCGAGTCCAGTGGCATGGGGGTCAATGAAGCAAAATACTACACCCTGGGCAGTATCGAGCTTCTTTTGTGTTGTGGCTATACTCATCTAGGCGAGTGGTGAGTATTCCGTCACACTCCTAACTTGAGCTTTGTAAATGGTGAAGAGGAGTTGAAGGGTCAGGAGGTGAGTCACTTGTCACAACTATTCAGCTTCTGCCCTGTTCTTATAGCCACAGTGTTGATATGGCTGGCCCAGTTAAGCTTCTGGTCAGTGGTGACTAGGGTTGCCAACTCTGGTTGATCTCAGTTTTGCTAGGGTTCTTTGGTGCCATACTTGGTCAAGCACTGCTTTTATATCAAGGTCAACTACTGTCACCTCTCTCCTGCCATTCAGCTCTTGCGTCTATGTCGGGATCATGGCCAGGAATGAGGTGTGAAGCCTAGTGGTTCTTGCAGAACCCAAACTGAGCGCTAGTGATCAGGTTATTGATGAGTAGATGTCGCTTTGTGGCACTATTGATGACTCTTCCCCATAGTTGGTGGCAGGCTGTCTCCTGAAGAATATGTGAACCAGTTGGGTTTTTAACCAAGCTTTCTGGGTTACTTTTCTGATGTTAGCCCATAAAGTACCTGGTTTATTGGCCCAAAAGTTGCTAGAGTGGGGCATCTCATAGTCAGCGCTGAGAGTTGGACTTTTTTCCTCACCCTTCTGCTCCAATTATTTTTGCGCTGCAAATTGTTGGAAGTGTGAGTTGATAACGGGGCAACGAGGTCAACAGGGCACCTAGGACCTTAGTGAACGATGGGACCAATAGTCTATCTCCTTAGCCAATGAAATTTAAGGATAGAGAAAGGAACAAGGGAGAAAGGAACCGGGTGAATTATAGTCAAATTAGATACAGAAAGAGAAATAAAGAGAGGGAAAGAAAGATTGGATTAAGACGGTGAGAAAGAGAGACAGAAAGAAAAATGAAGAAATTTTAAATTTTAAATTTTAAAAACCTCTAGCAACAATTTACTCCCTGCAGGAGTGCGACTCAGTTTCCAATTGTTCCCTTTCTGGGCCTCCAAGGTTGAGTGGCATGTCAGAACCATAAATCACCCCATTAACAGGGTCCTTAGGCTGTGAAATAGCAGTTCCTAACATTCTGTGGTGAGTTTAATTCCTATTTAAAATGCACTCCAGCAATTTCTTGACACTTGTTTGGAGGTTGATGGCGAGCTACAGTTTCTGCGAGGCTAATGGCGGAGCGGCGCAAATCGTCGAGCAATTTGTGATGATTCGCAACTCACGGCGTAACTCTTCCTCACCACAAATCGCTGTTTTTTTTAAAAAAACGCACTAATAACGGCTTGTGCTGTGAACTCATCATTATTTTCCAGCAAACTCTCGCCATCGAGTTCAATATCACAACTTGCCATGGTGGGATTTGAACTCACAATTTCTGGGTTACTAGTCCAGTACCTTAACCACTTAGCTACTGTACCATAGATTTTATTTTATGCCCAATACAAAAGTCATTCTTCTCCCTTACAAAAGAAGGTTTCCTTCTTCATTTTATTCAACTTTAGTTCAAATATACTAGACATGTGCTGTATGGTTATTTGGCTTATTTAGCATATTGGTATCAAAATGCATTTGAAAAAGACTGTATTTAAGCTAATAGTCTTCAATGTGTATATTGGCATACGTGCAGTTTTCATCACTCAAATTGCTCTCACCTATAACCAACAACACTTCATCCCAGTGCTGTACAGCATTAAATAATCTCTCCAAACACAACTAAGTTGAAAAGACAAAATCACTAATTGAACTACTGGGTATTTTTCGAAGTTCAAGTGGACATAGCATGAAAACACACATACATTAGCGAATCCATGTGGCAACTTTGCAAACATCACCATGTGTTGCAGGAAATAAAATAATTTTACATTTTTGTAATGTAATCTAAAATATACTAGTAGGATTGAGTAACATACCAGACTGACATGGCTGCTCTACCAGTGAATACAAGCAACAAGGTAAGTAATGCGTTAGGCTAGTTTACTACTATATTGTATAAACAATTCCAGCAATCTCACTGATTCGTAAGAAAGTGTATGTCAATGCGAAGTGCTGTTACCATACAAGGAGAAGGATTTAAGAATTAATGCATTAAACTATTAACTTCATTGTTTATTCAGCAGCAAATTTGGCTTACGTAATTATTAATAGCAAACATATGGAGCTTTTACGATCCCAGTATGGGAACGCAAAAGCATTAGCTTGGCTCAGTTGTAGTTTCTGAGTCAAAGGTCGTCAGTTCAAACCTCACGCCTGGACTTCAGCATATAATCTTGTGTGAGGCTTCAGTACAACGCCGGTCTTGAACAGTAATGGTTAAGAGAAGTAGTATTCAGCAGCACGGGGGGAGGTGTAAGGCAGGGGAGGAGAGAGAGGTAAATGGGGAGGGGACAGGGGAGGAGGTTATGGGTCAGGAGGATTCAGTTGGAGGTTTAGTGGGGGAGGAGGAGGAGGTAGTGGGGGGAGGTGGTTTGGAGAAACGGGGGAGGTGGGCCCAGTATTCAGTCAGTTTGGGGTGGTTGTGGGGGAGGAAAAGAAGAAGTTGGTAATTTGGCCTCAGCAATGGACAGAGGGGAGGGGTGGATGATTTCTCATTCTGTGTACATGAGTATGTGTCTGTGTTACGGGGAGGGGGTGTCAAAGGGAAACCTTTGACTGAGTTTGGGTTTGTTTTACATATTGTGTCTCAGCAGGATGGGTTGCAACTGTTTCCTCTGCATAGGTGTTTGGCTGGTTTGAGTCAGCAAGAGTAGAAAGTAGGTTTTGCTGTGATTGAACATGGATGATTGTTCGACGTGCAGCTGCTTTGTTTCTTCTTCCTTGCTCGGAAGTGCGAGTTTTTAAAATCTTAACTGCCTGGTGCTCTGCATTCCTCCAGGCTATGAGCGCAATTCCAGATGGAAAGGTTGCTCACATAGGAAGCTGTTCAGGAAGTCCAAGTGGCTGTTCTGGAGGGAGGTGATGTGTTATCTTTTTAG
The DNA here is from genome assembly GCF_035084215.1 of Heptranchias perlo. Classification (NCBI taxonomy): domain Eukaryota; kingdom Metazoa; phylum Chordata; class Chondrichthyes; order Hexanchiformes; family Hexanchidae; genus Heptranchias; species Heptranchias perlo. The sequence continues at coordinate 68,366,644 of NC_090326.1, read as the reverse complement.
CACAAAAAGATTTCATCCAATTTAACTTATTTATCTTTCTGCTGCTATTCCTGTGCTCTTGCAGATTTGAGGTCCCAAAAGATTGGAATGCAATCAGCACAAAAGATTTCAATGGGGAGAAATATTTTATTTTATTGACATTGAGAGTCCTTTTTAAACATTTATTTTCTAATCAACAAAGCTAAGGACAAGTAAGCAGAAGTATTCCAACCCATTATTTTTCTTACCTTATACTGAATGTCCTCTGCAGCTTCTTGTTTCAGGTCATTGTTTATCTTTAACTGCTGATTCCATTTTTGCTGCGTATGAGCCAGTTCTTCAGCAAAAGCATGACTTCTTTCATTCTCTTCCTGAGGGAAAATAACGGACAAAAAGTACTGTAAGTAAAAAGTTTATTTTAGTAAGTGATTTCATCTCCCATTTTGTGCTCTGGCTAACTTTGTTATTTCAACATAAAGTAACTGTCATAACTGTTTAAACATTAATACACCACAGTAGAGCAGATTTTCTATCAGGCAGAGACAGATATACTTTCACCAGATAGAATAGAGTTTCAAAAAACTAGGTAACTAAGTAGCTGCTTTACTACGACAGACAAAAATATCTTGTAATAGTTTTTGACTCTTGAGAAGGATATTCCTCTGATCTAAAAACAGAAATAACTTTCTAAAAGTTGTCTCTCTTCCCCCATCCTCACTCCTCAATCATTTAAGACAAGACCCCATTCATCCACCTAATATTAGATCCAATCTCCTACTATCAAGTCTTTGAATTTAGCAGGTACAAATCACACAAGGCATGGGTAATGTAGTAGGAACACCCTTTGGCAAACTCCCTGCTTGTTTCTTTAGAAACCAAGCATAAAGCTCTCTGCTATTTCAAAAGAAAGTCTTCAACTAAAGAACTGGCACCTTTTCATCCAAAATCCAAGGTGGTCCATCATGTCCACAATGGAATAAATGGTCACAGAAGGAGTAACAAGGATATTTATATTGTAATACTTGCATTTCAGCAAAAGTAATTTGTCAGAAGAAATCTGCCCAATACATACATCTCATTCAACATAGACACCAAAACCACAATGTCTGTTTGGAAGCCTTGGTAACCTGTTGTCTGGACCAAGAGTTTTCCAGCAATGAACGGGCAGAACTGCAACTAGGAACACCATCGGCACTAATTTCTGCAAGGGTTCTCTCTATCGTCTGTTGTAATTTTGGTCAAAGATCAGCGGAAACCCTGAAAAAAAGGCTTACACCGTTTCTCTGAGGTTTTTGAAAATCTTCGGTTAAAGTTATGGCGGTCAATCGGGAGAGACCCTGCAGAAATTCGACCTCAAGATCATTGCCAATTCCATTTACTGGGATAAACCCTTCAGGACATTTTTCAAAACAGAGGACTTGGTGGATAAATGCACCAACCAGCATGTTACTGAATTGCACAGACCAGGAAAGACCCAAGTTCAATCCGTGGTCTGAGTCTAGTTCAGATAACTTCAACTGACTTCGGCACTACAGGACAAGGGTGGGGGTGGGGGAGGAGTTAGCCAACCAGAATTTCCACTTCCAATTGTTAGACAGTGATACCCACTAGAAAGTGTGTGTAGGCATTACATTTGGCGATATTTGGCTACCCACTGTTCAGCAGCCTCTTGTGACTTACTAACTAGTTTTATAGATGGGATGTGGGCGTCACTGGTGAGGCCGGCATTTATTGCCCATCCCTAATTGCCCTTGAGAAGGTGGTGGTGAGCCGCCTTCTTGAACCGATGCAGTCCGTGCGGTGAAGGTTTTCCCACAGTGCTGTTAAATAGGGAGTTCCAGGATTTTGACCCAGCGACGATGAAGGAACGGCGATATATTTCCAAGTCGGGATGGTGTGTGACTTGGAGGGGAACGTGCAGGTGATGTTCCCATGTGCCTGCTGCCCTTGTCCTTCCAGATGGTAGAGGTCGCAGGTTTGGGAGGTGCCATCGAAGAAGCCTTGGCAAGCTGCTGCAGTGCATCCTGTAGATGGTACATACTGCAACCACGGTACGGCGGTGAAGGGAGTGAATGTTTAGGGTGGTGGATGGGGTGCCAATCAAGCGGGCTGCTTTGTCCTGGACGGTGTTGAGCTTCTTGAGTGTTGTTGGAGCTGCACTCATCCAAGCAAGTGGAGAGTATTCCATCACACTCCAGACTTGTGCCTTGTAAATGGTGGAAAGGCTTTGGGGAGTCAGGAGGTGAGTCACTCGCCACAGAATACCCAGGCTCTGACCTGCTCTTGTAGCCACAGTATTTATGTGGCTGGTCCAGTAAGGTTTCTGGTCAATTGTGGTCCCCAGGGTGTTGATGGTGGGGGATTCGGTGATGGTAATGCCGTTGAATGTCATGGGGAGATGGTTAGACTTTCTCTTGTTGGAGATGGTCATTGCCTGGCACTTGTCTGTTGCGAATGTTACTTGCCACTCATCAGCCCAAGCCTGGATGTTGTCCAGGTCTTGCTGCATGCAGGCACGGACTGCTTCATTATCTGAGGTGTTGCGAATGGAACTGAACACTGTGCAATCATCAGCGAAAATCCCCATTTCTGACCTTATGATGGAGGGAAGGTCAATGGTGACGCAGCTGAAGATGGTTGGGCCGAGGACACTGCCCTGAGGAACTCTTGCAGCAATGCCCTGGGGCTGAGATGATTGGCCTCCAGAAACCACTACCATCTTCCTTTGTGCTAGGTGTGACTCCAGCCACTGGAGAGATTTCCCCGATTCCCACTGACTTCAATTTCACTAGGGCTCCTTGGTGCCACACTCGGTCAAACGCTGTCTTGATGTCAAGGGCAGTCACTCTCACCTCACCTCTGAAATTCAGCTCTTTCGTCCATGTTTGGACCAAGGCTGTAATGAGGTCTGGAGCCGAGTGGTTCTGGCAGAACCCAAACCGAGCATCGGTGAGTCAGTTATTGGTGAGTAAGTGCCGCTTGATAGCACTGTCGACGACACCTTCCATCACTTTGCTGATGATTGAGTAGACCGATGGGGCGGTAATTGGCTGGATTGGATTTGTCCTGCTTTTTGTGAACAGGACATACCTGGGCAATTTTCCACATTATCGGGTAGATGCCAGTGTTGTAGCTGTACTGGAACAGTTTGGCTCGAGTCTAGTTCTGGAGCATAAGATTTCAGCACTGCAGCTGGGATGTTGTCAGGGCCCATAAGCCTTTGTTGTATCCAATGCATTCAGCCGTTTCTTGATATCACGTGGAGTGAATCGAATTGGCTGAAAACTGGCTTCTGTGATGGTGGGGATATCAGGAGGAGGCCAAGATGGATCATCCACTTGGCACTTCTGGCTGAAGATGGATGCAAAAACTTCAGGCTTGTCTTTTGCACTCACATGCTGGACTCTGCCATCATTGAGGATGGGGATGTTTACAGAGCCTCCTCCTCCCATTAGTTGTTTAATTGTCCACCACCATTCACGACTGGATGTGGCAGGACTGCAGAGCTTTGATCTGATCCGTTGGTTGTGGAATCGCTTAGCTCTGTCTATAGCATGTTGCTTCCACTGTTTAGCATGCATGTAGTCCTGTGTTGGAGCGTCACCAGGTTGGCACCTCATTTTTAGGTATGCCTGGTGCTGCTCCTGGCATGCTCTTCTACACTCTTCATTGAACCAGGGTTGATCCCCTGGCTTGTTGGTAACGGCAGAGTGAGGAATATGCCGGGCCATGAGGTTACAGATTGTGCTGGAATAAATTCTGCTGCTGCAGTAGGAGGAGGCTCCATGAACATCCCCATCCTTCATGTGAATGCAAAAGACAAGGCTGAAGTGTTTGCATCCATCTTCAGCTAGAAGTGCTGAGTGGATGATCCTACTCAGCCTCCTCCTGAAGCCCCAACAATCAAAGAAGCCAGTCTTCAGCCAATTCCATTCACTTCACCTGACATCAAGAAACGACTGAGTGCACTGGTCACACCAAAGCCTTTGGGCCCCAAGAACATCCCAGCTGTAGTGCTGCAGACCTATGCTGCAGAACTAGCCCTTAGCTAAGCTGTTCTAGTACAGCTACAACATTGGCATCTATCCAGCAATGTGGAAAATTGCCCAGGTATGTCCTGTTCACAAAAAGCAGGACAAATCCAACCTAGCCAATTACCGCCCCATCAGACTACTCTCAATCATCAGCAAAGTGATGGAAGGTGTCGTCGACAGTGCCGTCAAGTGGCACTTACTCACCAATAACCTGCTCACCGATGCTCAGTTTGGGTTCCGCCAGAACCACTCTGTTTCAGACCTCATTACAGCCTTGGTCCAAACATGGACAAAAGAGCTGAATTCCGGAGGTGAGGCGAGAGTGACGGTCCTTGACATCAAGGCCAAGCGTAGCATCAAGGAGCCCTCGTAAAACTGAAGTCAATGGGGTCAAGGGGAAAACTCTCCAGTGGCTGGACTCATACTTTGCACAAAGGAAGGTGGCTGTTGGTGTTGGAGGCCAATCATCTCAGCCCCAGAACATCGCTGCAAGAATTCCTCAGGGCAGCGTCCTAGGCCCAACTACCTTCAGCTGCTTCATCAATGACCTTCCCTCCATCATAAGGTCAGAAGTGGGGATGTTCGCTGATTATTGTACAGTATTCAGCTCCATTCACAATTCCTCAGATAATGAAGCAGTCCAATCCCGCATGTAACAAGATCTGGATATGAACCAGGCATAAGCTGAAAAGTGGCAAGTAACATTCGCACCACACAAGTGCCAGGCAATAACCATCTCCAACAAGAGAGAGCAACCACCTCCCCATGACATTTAATGGCATTACTATAACCGAGTCCCCACCATCATTATCCTGGGGGGTCACCATTGACCAGAAACTGAACTGGACCAGTCACATAAATGCTGTACATACCAGAGGTCAGGGGCCTGGGTATTCTGTGGTAAGGGACTCACCTCCTGACTCCCTAAAGCCTTTCTACCATCTGCAAGGCACAAGTCAGCAACGTGATGGAATACTCTTCACTTGCCTGGATGGGTGCAACTCCAACAACGCTCAAGAAGTTTGACATTGTCCAGGACAAAACAGTCCACTTGATCAGCACCCTATCCACTGGCTTAAACATTCACACTCTCCACCGTGTACCGTGGCTGCAATGTGTACGATCTACAGTATGCACTGCAGCAACTCCCCACGGCTTCTTTAGCAGCACCTCACAGACGCATGACCTCCACCGCCTCGAAGGACATGGGCAGCAGATGCATGGGAACATCATTACCTCTAAGTTCCTTTCCAAGTCACACTTCATCCTTACTTGGACATATATCGCCGTTCCTTCATTGTCACTGGGTCAAGATCCTGGAACTCCCTACCTAACAGCATTGTGGGAGCATCTTCACCACACGGACTGCAGCGGTTCAAGAAGGCAGCCCATCACCACCTTCTCAGGGAAACTAGGGATGGGCAATCCAAAGAATGAAAAATATATAATGAGAGCATTTTCTGACTTAACATGAGCAGCACCACAGATGATTTGCTGGTAATATATTAAAAATAGTACATCAATGCATGCATACATCATGCTGTTATAGATGCAAAGCAATCTAAAAAAGTTGTGTGGTTCTAAGCTGAAGCTTGAAACTCATGACCGTATTCCAAATTGGAAAGTTCCCTGACCAAACAATTAAACACTGAATTACCTGAGACTTTGGATGCTTAACAACTGGACTATGTGACCTTAAAGGCACAGAGCTCCTCCTTGCCAGCTAAATAATGCACTGTACATTAAATTGCATAAACTTAAAAAAATAGCATATCAACCAACTTTTTTTAAAATCAATTCCCAACTATACTCGTTAGAACATCCATTATGATACAAACAATCTTTTTTTGGTGTGCCTACTAACCTGTATCATATGGCAAGGTTTTACTACAAAAGTTCTGGTTGGCCATGATGCCGTCCCCATTTATAAATTAAATTGCATAGAACTTAATAATGGCTTTACTTACAGCTAACATCTGTTTGCACTTTTTGTACTTCTCAGTTTTCTCAGCTATTTCTTTACTCATTTTACTTATTTGTGTCTGCACCAAGAGATCAAATGTATGGTCGAATGCAGCTGGCATGACTGCTGCAGGGAAAAGAACAAGGTGTTAACCATATCAATGATGATTATATGTCATAACAAAATTAACAAAGTTTTAATTAAATTCCCTGACAAAATGATTTTTTTCTTAAAAAGCTACTGTTTTAAAAACTATTTTGTTGATTTGATTGCTTCCCATCAGTGCCAGGGCCACTGGACATTTTCAAATTAGGGCTCCAAGCTTGCAATATTTAAAGATGCATTTAGTTCAGTACCAAAGGAACGCATTTTTATTTTGAAAAATAACAACTTGTTGCTGAGAATATGGATTCTGCTGCTGGGAAATGTTAAGAGCAAGTATTTCAGCAATACCTATAGTTTATAAAACTTTAACACCAAATTAAGCATGTATAATTTCTTTAATGTTGATTTGCAATTATTATTCAACTAAGTATTAGGGCTCAATTCCTTTCCTTGATTTTTCAGTTGGATCAATTATAAAAGATCAAAAGTCTTCTTTTCTCTCTAATATTTTAACTTTCATGGCAGCAATTTCACTGGCCTTTTGCATTAATGTGACCATTCTGTGCATGTCACTTTCTAGCATTCTCATCAATTGCTGGTAAATGCATAATAGACCCACTGTTTGGTGATGGACTGACAGGGCCCTGGAATAATGCCAAGAATCAGCAGGGAAACAGTGGGCATTTGGCAAGTTTCAGTTTATACAATAATGGCTTGTTGATCCCTGGTGATATCATGGAGCTGTTTAGTTGGTGATTTTCTTGGGCTACAAAAACGCTTCACTGTAGTCGTAAATCGAATAAAAATTTTGAGGGGAGGCTTTAACAATTTCTACTCATTAAATCAACTAGATATATACTTAGTACAAGCAAATGAAGAAATATTTATTTTACTAGCAGTTCGCCTGTGGCCTTATTCACTGAGTCAGCGTATATGTTGAAATGTGATGTGTGAAGTGTAATGGCTAAATTGTAACAGGAAGGAAGTGAAATGCTTGCAGGAAGTGCATAGGATATGCAAGATTTAATATATCTTATATAAATGTATATATATATTTTTTTAAATATTTTTGTTTGCAGGAGATCAAACAATACTAATTTATCTACAGCCAGAGGCTAACCAATTGCCAAGTACCTGGAGAGGTGTCTTGAATAAAGTCTGCTGCAGACACTGGAGGCGATTCAGTATTTGTCCCATTATCAGTTAGTTTCTGCTTGTTAGAAAGAGTTTCATTTTTCTTCTCTTCCTATTAAAGTGATGATTGCATGGTTAGATTGCTCTTTAACTTTCCTTTAAGCAAGGAACATCCTGATGTCTTACAAAAGCAATGATAAAATGGCCAGAGGGCTAAGTAACCAGTATGATGTGACAGGATTTTGCAACAATTCAAAAAAAAACTCCAAAGTGTGCTGGTTCTTCCTACGGACCCACTTATAAATAATACAAAATTACAGATAGGTTGTAATAGTAATCCATACTTCAGCTTTGTAAAAGGACCCCATGATTATTAAAGCTATAATGCTTTTTCCTCATGCTCTACTTGCTTTCAATCTCCCCATTAATTTCATGCCTTCAATGTCTGCAAAAGTCTCCTTTCCCTCTGATGGCCCTCATTCTTCTGCAACTATGGCTTTCATGTCAGTTATACATCTCTTGGACACCTTCAATACCAATATTAGCATTTCCTTCACACTGTCGAGTCCCTCTCCTTGTATCAGACACCCTGGGCTCGATTTTACCAGCAGGTTTTGTGTGCGTTTCCAGCGGGGGGGGCCCGAAAATCCCGATATCCAGGCACGTGACCGGATCGCGCCACGATCCCGCCCACTTCCGGGTTCCCCGATGATGTGCGGGGGTTCGTGCGCGGCCCCCGCTGGTGGGAATCCCGCAGGCAATTAAAGCCAGCGGGATGCCACTTGAGTGTATTTATTTTGCTGGTCAGGTCATTAACTGACCCATTGCAGGAGGCCGCTCTGTCACTTGGGACAAAGTGTGGCCTCCACCACCCCCCTCCTGACGGTCAAAGTCACCAACCTGCACACTCACCCCGGGGTCCGGAGACATGTGCCTACCTTGCGGACCCCCTCAGATGTACATATTGCGGATGGGGGCCGCCGTAGCTGCAGTCATGACCTCCTCGGAGGGCGCACAACATCGCCAGCCTCGCCATCCACGCCGTCCGCCTCTGACACGTGGAGCTCCACAACAGAGTGCTGTGACACATCCACCTGTACAGCAGGAGGGAGGGCTACCGCAGAGAGAGATGCGTCGCAGAGGGCACTACCCTCGCCACAGGGTCCACAGACCGAGGCTCAACCTCCTGGACCTCTCTAAGCAGCAGTACACACGGAGGCTCAGAGTCACTCGACGTGTAGTCGTGGACATCTGCAGCCTCTTTCATGCCGAGCTGCTCCTGGCTGGCCCGTGCACCATCTGCTTACCTGTCGCTGCCAAAGTCGCCACTGCCCTCCACAACTTCTCCTCCGCATCCTTCCAGGGTGCAGCCGGGTACACCGCCGATGTCTCTCAGTCGTCTGCGCGGAGGAGCCCTGCAAATACACCTGCACCTACTCTGCAGTAACACAATAGGTGGCATCAGTGGTGGGTCCTCATAGTGATACTTAGGAGCGGGCATTATTGCACAAAACAGACAGGATTCACGGAGACATGGCAGTGGTGGTGCCAATATAATGTGTGATGTGAGTTGTTCTGAAATTCAATATAGGTAACACCCATGACAAACCCTCATACACCCTTGTGCATCCCCTTCATGCTCACGACACGTTTGCCTTACGCTGCCTACTGCACATGTGTGATGCATGCCCTGTGGCTGCAGCACAGGTGGTGGCAGGTTGAGTGAGGCTGGCCGTGAGGGAGATGCACGAGAGGGTGCGTATGGGATAGAGCCATGAGATTATATGAGGATTGGGTTGCGTGTTAGTGGCGGGGTGAGTACTCGCGAGGTGAGTAGGTGCAGGTAAGATGAGGATGGGGTTTGAGTGGGTATGAGGGGTGATGTGACAGAGTAGTGTTGGCGGTGCCGAAGGAGATGTGGGGTGGGGGCAGTGTTGTGGCAGACGGAGTGTAGGGGAAAGACTACGTGTTCTCACTGTGGCTGATCTACTGCGGTCATTGGAGCGCCTCCTGCACTGTATGCAGATGGGCGATATGTTGGTGGCGCTGGTGACCTCCTCTGCCACCTCGAGCCAGGCCTTCTTGGTGGCAGAGGCAGGCCGCTTCCTCCCGCCCACCGGGTGGAAGAGCTCTGTCCTCCCCCTCCTCCTCACCCCATCTGATGATACCTGGGGTGAGGCATCATTAAACTGGGAGCAGCCTTCCCCCTGGGGTGCTCCATGCTGTAATTTGTTCTATTGATTGCAGCATGTGTCAGTGGAGGACTGCCCCTTTAACTAGAGAGCCTCCAGCTGACAGAGCTTACTGCGCATGCGCAGCCCGCCCGACGTGCAGACCAGCAGCGCGGAGCCCGGAAGAGCAGGTAAATGGATCCAATTAGTGTGTTGCCTGCTACGATCGCGCGGGCAACCCACTAATTTCACCGAGCGTGTTGACCACGCTTCTGAAACCCAACCCGCCGGAAACCCGCAGGCCTGGTAAAATCGAGCCCCCTATCTCAAGTAATCATGACACTCCATGGAAAACATCAAGCTTCCCATGAGCTCCCAAAGCTGTCCCACTTTTCCTACAATGTGCCATTCCCCTACAAATAGTCTTGCCTCCTAGGTACTACCGCTTTAATTGTGATCGACCATTACTGTGAGCCTTTACAGTGAGTGTTGCCAGGTTATTGAACGACAGCATCACAACTAAGTCCAGTCCTCACCAGACATTCACACATGAGCATTTTCAGCAAAGGACCAGAAATAGTTATATTGCCTGAATTTTCCCATCCCATGAGTGCTGAGAAAAAAAAGACTTGCATTTATAGAGTGCCTTTCATGACCTCAGGACATCCCAAAGCGCTTTACAGTTAATGAAGTACTTCTGAAGTGTCATCACTGTTGCAATGTAGTAAACGCAGCAGCCAAATAACGCACAGGAATGTCCCATGAACAGCAGTGTGATAATGACCAGATAATCAGTTTTACTGGTGTTGGTTGAGGGATAAATATTGGCCAGGACACTGGGGAGAACCACCCTGCTCTACTTCAAAATAGTGCCATGGAATCTTTTACGTCCACCTATGAGGGCATCAGGGCCTCAGTTTAACATCACATCCAAAAGATGGCATCTCCGACAGTGCAGCACTCCCTCAGTACAGCACGGGAATGTCAGCCTAGATTATGTGCTTAAGTTTTTGGAGTGGGACTTGAACCCACATCCTCCTGAGGCAAGTATGCTACCACTGAACCACAGCTGAGGGCAAATGTCATATTCCCACTGCTAATATAGCACAGACTGGATACTGGATGTGGGAGCTTCCCGGTACGGGATCTACAGAAGCCCTGAAGTATTACGTTTAACATGAAGCTGCACAAATGGCTAGGATGTGAATTCTGATGTGCACTGGGTGGGACAGTTGATTCAACGTTAGACACAATGGACAACATGGGAGGAATCCTGGATGGAAGACGAAAATGGAGATATCCAAGAAGGCCTAGTAAAACTGAAGTCAATGGGAATCAAGGGGAAAACTCTCCAGTGGCTGGAGTCATACCTAGCACAAAGGAAGATGGTAGCGGTTTTTGGAGGCCAATCATCTCAGCCCCAGGGCATTGCTGCAGGAGTTCCTCAGGGCAGTGTCCTAGGCCCAACCATCTTCAGCTGCTTCATCAATGACATTCCCTCCATCATAAGGTCAGAAATGGGGATGTTCGCTGATGATTGCACAGTGTTCAGTTCCATTCGCAACCCCTCAGATAACGAAGCAGTCCGAGCCCGCATGCAGCAAGACCTGGACAACATCCAGGCTTGGGCTGATAAGTGGCAAGTAACATTCGTGCCGGACAAGTGACTATCTCCAACAAGAGAGGGTCTAACCACCTCCCCATGACATTCAACGGCATTACCATCGCCAAATCCCCCACCATCAACATCCTGGGGGTCACCATTGACCAGAAACTTAACTGGACCAGCCACATAAATACTGTGGCTACAAGAGCAGGTCAGAGGCTGGGTATTCTGCGGCGAGTGACTCACCTTCTGACTCCCCAAAGCCTTTCCACCATCTACAAGGCACAAGTCAGGAGTGTGATGGAATACTCTCCACTTGCCTGGATGAGTGCAGCTCCAACAACACTCAAGAAGCTTGATACCATCCAGGACAAAGCAGCCCGCTTGATTGGCACCTCTTTCACCACCCTAAACATTCACTCCCTTCACCACCGGCGCACTGTGGCTGCAGTGTGTACCATCCACAGGATGCACTGCAGCAACTCGCCAAGGCTTCTTCGACAGCACCTCCCAAACCCGCGACCTCTACCGCCTAGAAGGACAAGAGCAGCAGGCACATGGGAACACCACCACCTGCACGTTCCCCTCCAAGTCACACACCATCCCGACTTGGAAATATATCGCCGTTCCTTCATCGTCGCTGGGTCAAAATCCTGGAACTCCCTTCCTAACAGCACTGTGGGAGAATCTTCACTACACGGACTGCAGCGGTTCAAGAAGGCGGCTCACCACCACCTTCTCAAGGGCAATTAGGGATGGGCAATAAATGCCGGTCTTGCCAGCGACGCCCACATCCCATGAACGAATAAAAAAAAATCCAAGAAGGCGCAAGCAATGGGAAGGTGGCCTGTCGTTTGCCTGGAGGCCACATAATAGGTGCTGGCAACAAAATATAACAGTTGTCTGGCAAAAAATTAATTTGAGCAAACATCCAAAACCATTGAGAACATGGCAATTCTAGACTTAAACCCACCATCACTTGTTTGTTATTGTTCATAACATTTTAAAAAGCTTTCTAACTTTTATATTGTTGGCTGATCGGCCACATTGAGTGCAGCGGAGACAGCATGGCAAAATATGAAGAAAAGTAACAAAGAGGATAAAAATGATAAACACATAGGACTTTAAGCTGTGTGCCACCATGTGACTGGTGCTGCACAAATACTAAGTTTCCTCCTTCAGCAAATAGCCACGAAATTCAGTGTACATCATACAATACCACTTTATATTACATTGACAACACTTCAATGAATAAAATGGAATATCTGAACCTCTTAATACTTAGCTTGCTAATACTTCAGTTAACATACTAAGAAATACTAAAAATAGTGCTAACGAAGATAAAGCTGCATGTACAAGTTTAGATTTCAATCATTTTAATTTGATGCATTACCCAGTCACCTAAAATAAACATTCTACTCACCAACTGTTCTGTGAGTTTGACAACTTGCTTTTGCAGTTTTTGACAGTCCTTGTACTTCTCTTTGTAATGTTCAGCAGCCATCTGAAGCCTAAGTTTTAAATCTTCAACCTCTTTATGTAGCTCTTGTTCCACTGTACTGCCAACCACTGCAGAACCCTAGTATAAAATTTTGTACAACATATAGTTATTTTAACTGTACTATCACATACCCTCCGGCATTGTTCGCGGTAAGTCAGGTGATAGCATTATGTTAAGGACAGCGGTGTTATACTATGCAATGCATCATACATTATTCTGTTGCTAAAGTGAACCCGCGTCCCTTTAAGGCAGGAGTGTCCCAAGCTTTTTGCCTCTTTGGATCTCTTAATTGTGTATAATGGCGCCTCACAGAACATACATAAAGTTTAAATTAACTTTCTCATTAATTTGCATACATCACTGTTCCATTCTGGGATTTTCTCCATGTTTCCACAGAAAGGATTTGGATATAAGTTATACTGAAGTGTTGCTTTTATGTTAAAGTTAGTTCACAAAGGGTTAAAGTCTATCTTACAGTCACATACGGGACAAGGGGACAATTGGTATTTCAATGAGCCCATCCAAGAGGTAATGAGTAATCACTGAAATTGTTATCCATAAAAATCTGGGACAATAGGGTATTTGTTATTTCGTTTCAGACATTTTCAGTAGGTGTTAGCACTCTGTACTCCTACCTACTTACTTACTGTAAAATAAATTAACTTAATGATTTGTATCTGGCCTTATCTCACTAAACTGCTAATCTTTCGAAAGATTGGAAAAGAGCAGATGGGACCACATGCAAGGATCACAATATCCAGTTCTCCTGGTCACTCCCGCCAGGTTACAGTATCATACAACCAGATACTCGGGAGCAAAAGTAAACTCTTGATCGTAAGACATGCGAGATTGCTTATGAGAGGGACACCGGTGATGCTAACCCTAGAGAATATCTAAAGCAGGCCCAATTTGTAACAATGGTTATTGGTGCATATCTAATTCTTCAGATTCAGGATTTATCCACCAATGAAGCAACAGTACCAAGAACGGACCTCTTTAAAACTGAAAGCCAACTAAAATCAAACTGACACAAACCAGCAAATAAGAAATATAAATAGAACTGAGTTGACTGGACCAGATTGCTATGACGACCAAGCTGCATAATGGCCCTCGAGCCGTATTTTGGACACCCATGTTTTAAGGCCAAAAAGTCCAATTGCTGGTTTAGATTTAGATCAAACAGTTTAATTGGTCTTCGGTGAAGGAACTTCGCAGATTGGAAAGGAGCTTCTGAATTTAATTCCGTGAAGATTTGAGTTTTTGATTTTTCCAAAAGACAAATTGGAAATCAAAGCAAGTCTCACATTTAAAATATTAAACAGGTCCTCCTTTTCTATTATGAACTGCACAATTAGGCAACACCTTTGAATAACAGCACCTGTCCTTTTTGTTGACTATTAGAAAACAGAGATTGTTTATCAAGAATGTATTTCTTTATCTCAATGGAAAGATTGCAGAGGATTTCAGTCTATTCCCCCAACCACAAGTTAACTGAATCCAGTTGGAAGATGAAGTTGAATTACATTATTACTCTGGATTAACTGCCGTCTATGCAAACCTCTTCCTTCTGCATTTTGATTGAAAATTCAGTTTAAAAAGTCTTTCTTTTTTTTTTTATTCGTTCATGGGATGTGGGTGTCGCTGGCGAGGCCAGCATTTATTGCCCATCCCTAATTGCCCTTGAGAAGGTGGTGGTGAGCCGCCTTCTTGAACCACTGCAGTCCGTGTGGTGAAGATTCTCCCACAGTGCTGTTAAGAAGGGAGTTCCAGGAATTTGACCCAGCGACGATGAAGGAACAGCGATGTATTTCCAAGTCGGGATGGTGTGTGACTTGGAGGGGAACATGCAGGTGGGTGTTGTTCCCATGTGCCTGCTGCCCTGTCCATCTCGGTGGTAGAGGTCGTGGGTTTGGGAGAAGCTGTCAAAGAAGCCTTGGCAAGTTGCTGCAGTGCATCCTGTGGATGGTACACACTGCAGCCACTGTGCGCCGGTGGTGAAGGGATTGAATGTTTCGGGTGGTGGACGGTGTGCCAATCAAGCGGGCTGCTTTGTCCTGGATGGTGTCGAACTTCTTGAGTGTTGTTGGAGCTGCACTCATCCAGGCAAGTGGAGAGTATTCCATCACACTCCTGACTTGTGCCTTGTAGATGGTGGAAAGGCTTTGGGGAGTCAGGAGATGAGTCACTCGCGGCAGAATACCCAGCCTCTGACCAGCTCTTGTAGCCACAGTATTTATATGGCTGGTCCAGTTAAGTTTCTGGTCAATGGTGACCCCCAGGATGTTGACAGTGGGGGATTCGGCGATGGTTATGCCGTTGGATGTCAAGGGGAGGTGGTTAGACTCTCTCTTGTTGGAGACCGTCATTGCCTGGCACTTGTCTGGTGCGAATGTTACTTGCTGCTTATCAGCCCAAGCCTGGATGTTGTCCAGGTCTTGCTGCATGCGGGCACGGACTGCTTCATTATCTGAGGGGTTGCGAATGGAACTGAACACTGTGCAATCATCAGCGAACATCCCCATTTCTGACCTTATGATGGAGGGAAGGTCACTGATGAAGCAGCTGAAGATGGTTGGGCATAGGACACTGTCCTGAGGAACTCCTGCAGCAATGTCCTGGCGCTGAGATGATTAGCCTCCAACAACAACAATCATCTTCCTTTGTGCTAGGTATGACTCCAGGCACTGGAGAGTTTTCCCCCGATTCCCATTGACTTCAATTTTGCTAGGGCTCCTTGGTGCCACACTCGGTCAAATGCTGCCTTGATGTCAAGGGCAGTCACTCTCATCTCACCTCTAGAATTCAGCGCTTTTGTCCATGTTTGGACCAAGGCTGTAATGATGTCTGGAGCCGAGTGGCCCTGGCGGAACCCAAACTGAGCATCAGTGAGCAGGTTATTGGTAAGTGCCGCTTGATAGCATTGTCAATGACACCTTCCATCACTTTACTGATGATTGAGAGTAGGCTGATAGGGCGGTAATTGGCCAGATTGGATCTGACCTGCTTTTTGTGGACAGGACATACCTGGGCAATTTTCCACATTGTCGGGTAGATGCCAGTGTTGTAGCTGTACTGGAACAGTTTGGCTAGAGGCGCGGCTAGTTCTGGAGCTCAAGTCTTCAGCACTACAGCTGAGATGTTTTCGGGGCCCATAGCCTTTGCTGTATCCAGTGCGCTCAGCCGTTTCTTGATATCACGTGGAGTGAATCGAATTGGCTGAAGACTGGCTTCTGTAATGGTGGGGATATCGGAAGGAGGCCGAGATGGATCATCCACTCGGCACTTCTGGCTGAAGATGGTTGCAAACGCTTCAGCCTTGTCTTTTGCACTCACGTGCTGGACTCCGCCATCATTGAGGGTGAGGATGTTTACATAGCTTTCAACTCCCGTTATTCTGAACCTTTTCTGGGGATTAAGACTAAATTCATATAAAAACTTGGAAACTGCATAAACTATTAACTTTTGAGTGTTCAATTTTGAAGTTTTGCTTATTTACAGAACTGTATAAGTTAGCAAACTCACCAGCAGTGTGCTAAGTGCTTTAAGCCAGGAATGTAAACACAGGAGACGAGTGACAATGTGGAAGCCAGTGGGTTGCCTGATGGAATAAAAGGGTCTGCAGACGGTTTGGAGAGAAAGCAGACAGGTGGAAATATGGTGGCATTTGAAGGTCCAAAATGGGCCAATGGCCTTTTGTTTCTCTTTCTTCTATGCCTCCAACAAAAATTTGAAATCAAAACCACTCAGTCCCTTTTGAGGATTTCTGACTCAATTTTTTTTTAAGAAATCCATATTTATTCTGAACGGTCTACTGTACATTCGACAACAATCAAAACCAGAGAGAAGGTGTGTGATGTTATGAAGGTAAGTGACGTATAACCCTAAAGTTTGTGGGCAATTTGCAGGAAATCTCTTGGATAATTCCAAGAGGGGAGAGAAGGAAGAGAAAATTTCCCCAGCCAACAAGATTACGATCCAAATCAGGAGAGAGAAAAATTAAGCAAACGTTATAACACATACCTTTTCTTTTTTTGATATTGCAGCTCTTAGCATTTGTATTTCTGCCTTATATTTATTCTCTGTATCCGAAAGTTCCTTATGTAGCAGATCAATTTTTATTCGTGCATTATGCAGATCACCCATGGTCTTGTCACGAGTATTGGAAGTATCTCCGAGTTCCTTAGACATCAAGGCAATTTTCTGCTCGCTCGCTTGCACGTGCTCCTCAGTCCTGCGTAGACATTCACGGAGAACCGATATTTCATCCTGAAAATCACAGCAGACATAGGAAAATACTTCATAGCTATTGAAAAACGTGTGTAGTTATATGGGCTCTTGCATAAATGCCATTATAAGGCACCTGGGGCTGAATTTCCTCTCATCAAAAAAAAGAGCATTTTCAGTCATTTCAACAAACCAACAAAGATACAGGTGTTTATAGCATTCCAAAGTGCCGTGGCAAGAAAAAAGTATCAGCCAACCACAGCACACCGTCAATGATGCACTTTTCACACTTCTGAAGGAGCTAAACCCTTGGAATTCTGAGAAGTTAGAGAATGCAAGAGACTGAGGATGCAATCATGTTCAAAGACAAATAATAACTGCAGCCCATTGTCAGTTTTAGCAATGAGGCTCTGAAAATGGTGTTCAACACTGTCGATGAATGGCAGGTACATTTTTTGTGAGTGAGGACAGTCCACCTTCTTCGCCAACCACCACCCCCGTATACAAAGACAGCATGGCAGTACATCACAGATCGGTGCTATTCCTGCCCTATAGCGAACCTGGCAGAAAGAGCATGACTTAAAGAAGTTCAAAGGAAATGCATGAATTTTAACTTAAGGTAGGAACCAAAAACATAATGTTAACTCAAAATAGATGTTAGTAATAATGTAGCAAGAAAGGTATTGAAAGTGAAAATAGTGGGGTTAAAAATCTTGTGCGTCTAAATCTCTCGTGTTTGATACCTTACTTCCGATTGTCAAGCTGCTCACACTTTTGTGTCAACTTTTTCCATCAATAATTCTTATGTCCACATTTATAACAGAGACTGCCCAAGTGAACATCACTAATTAAACCTTTCAGCTAGTGGTGGCACAGTCATGCCTCAGCTCTATATCTCCCAACTCCACTAGTCTGTACTGTAGAGAAACTCTATGCTCCAACCAACTGCTGCTATTTAACTATAAATAACAGCAAATACAACATATAAAAATAAGCACAGAATATATTATTTTAAAATGGGAACCAATTATTTGTAGCTCTTAAAAAATCTTACCTCTGTGCAGCCTGGTGTATTTATCCCACACCCTCGAACCCGACTTTACCTCAAGACTACACTTGGTCTCGACTTTCCAAAAGTGATCCACTATTCATATATTTATAAAATAAAATGTTGCTAATACACAGCAGGTCAGGGAGCATCTATGGAGAGGAGAAGGTAGGGTTAACATTTCAGGTCGATGACCTTTTGTCAAGAAAAAAAAAGGGTTCTGATGAAAAGCCATCCACCTGAAATGTTAACCCTGCCTTCCTCTCCACAGATGCTGACTGACCTGCTGAATGTTTCCAGCATTTTCTATTTTTATTTCAGATTTCCAGCATCTGCAGTATTTTGTTTAATAAATTTTACTAGTTGATGTCTTGTGGCATAGTGCATGGTAAATCAGAGAATATGGTCACTCTTTTACCTATCTCTGGTGTCTTTGTATTGCTGTATCTGCCTCTTCTCCTCTTCTCTCTTTCTTTCTCTTATTCTGCATCTCTCCCCTTATTTATTTTTGCTTCTATCTCCCTTCTGTCCTTGTCTGCTTCTCTTTTTTTATTATTAGTTTTCGTTTGGGTGGGAGATGGTAAATGATGTGCATGGTGTGGTGATGAAAGGAGTCACCAACGGCTGCAAGCTACATTTGGGTAGGCATGAAAGGAAAAGGTGACCCTCAGTGAATCCCTTCCCACCCCCTGCCCCAATCTCATACTAACCCGTACATTAACGTCCTCTACCCCTTCATGTTGTTACCCATTCCTACTTCCTACCACCCTCTCACTCAGATCGCCAACCTACCTCTTCCCTTTTCAACGACCTGCTTAACCCCTATATTCTCCCCTCTCCCTTGCTCCACTGTCATTCACCTCATCGTTGGCCCTCGATCCATTCTACCCCACAGCAGGTGGCAAGAGGCCGGGGCTCTTTATCCTCCTTACCAGTTTCCATCCTCCCCACCCTTCCTACCTGTTTTCCTCAAAGGCTTTATTTGCTTTCAAAATTCAACTTCGTTTAAAAAAACAAATTAGAATGAGGAACGAAATTGCTTGTCTGTCTCTCATTGTGCATCTCTCTGCCTCTGTCTCGTTGCTGATAGAAATTGGAATCTCACAGGTGTAAGTGATAGCGTTGACCTTTTCTAACTGTCAACAAAACACAAATAAGTTAATTAATTTGCCTCAAAATTCAGCCTTTATTTTGGATATTCAAAATTTCAATTATTGAGGAAAAAAATGGCAGATGAAAAAAAATTCCAAAAATTGTGAACCAGTGGTCAGACTGTGCAATTGGTAACAACTTTACATAGGCAGAACACATTATAAAAGTAGACATAGGAACATATAAATGGGGAAAAGTTGATAAAAAGTGTGACAAAAACATAACAGGAAGTTAAGTTGTGCAGTCAGGAAGTGGATGTTAAGAGTTTTAATAACTTTCAAAAAGGAATTGGATACATAGTCAAAAAGGAGAAATTTGCAGGGCTATGGGGAAAGAGCAGGGGAGCGGGACTAATTCGATAGCTCAAGAGCCGACAGACACGATGGGCCGAATGGACTCTTACTGTGCTGTATGACTCGATGATTCTATCTAGATATATCACATACACATATTCCATCTTATAATGGGAATAAATGTATTACAGGAAGAAATTGCATGGGCAAGTCATTATGTCTCAAAGCAAAATTCACAGACTAAAAGGTACAATGTGAAAAGTGGTAGAGCCCCAGACATTAAAAGAACTAATTTCAAATGTTTCATTTATTCAGAAGGGACTACTGTCTTTCAAACATTGCTATGTAGAGAATGAAGGAAAAGAATTTTCTCTTGCTATTTGGGCCATGTGCCACAATACTTTTCTCATGCCCTACTAAAAGGTCCACTTCCACAGACAAGACCATGCTCTCTTTGAACCAAAAGATGACACAAAGCAATCTGGGATAGCAAACTACAGGATTAACAATGAACCCTCAGATGATGAAGCAGTCCGAGCCCGTATGCAGCAAGACCTGGACAACATCCAGGCTTGGGCTGATAAGTGGCAAGTAACATTCGTGCCAGACAAGTGCCAGGCAATGACTATCGCCAACAAGAGAGTGTTTAACCACCTCCCCATGACATTCAATGGCATTACCATCGCTGAATCCCCCACTGTCAACATTCTGGGGGTCACCATTGACCAGAAACTTAACTGGACCAGCCAGATAAATGCAGTGGCTACAAGAGGTCAGAGGCTAGGTATTCTGCGGTGTGTGACTCACCTCCTGACTCTCCAAAGCCTTTCCACCATCTATAAGGCACAAGTCAGGAGTGTGATGGAATACTCTCCACTTGCCTGGATGAGTGCAGCTCCAAAAACACTCAAGAAGCTTGACACCATCCAGGACAAAGCAGCCCGCTTGATTGGCACCTCTTCCACCACCCTAAATATTCACACCCTCCACCACCGGCGCACAGTGGCTGCAGTGTGTACCATCCACAGGATGCACTGCAGCAACTCGCCAAGGCTTCTTCGACAGCACCTCCCAAACCCGCGAACTTTACCACCTAGAAGGACAAGAGCAGCAGGCACATGGGAACAACACCACCTGCACGTTCCCCTCCAAGTCACACACCATCCCGACTTGGAAATATATCGCCGTTCCTTCATCGTCGCTGGGTCAAAATCCCGGAACTCCCTTCCTAACAGCACTGTGGGAGAATCTTCACCACACGGACTGCAGTGGTTCAAGAAGGCGGCTCACCACCACCTTTTCAAGGGCAATTAGGGATGGGCAATAAATGCTGGCCTTGCCAGCGACGCCCACATCCCATGAATGAATAATAAAAAAAGAACCTTTTTACTGATGCTGAAGTAATACTAATTAGCACTGTGAACTATCTCTCCAACTGATGGACAAAACACCCAGAGAGACCATATATCTCAGGCTACAGTTCATTAAGTAAAATTAAACAAGAACAAAAAAAAAATCAGATTTCACTAGATTATAATACCTCATACAAATCAGTGTCCCTTTCAAATAATAAAAAGTCCAGAAGCCTTCAACAGCTCTCTGCTTTAAACTTGCATCCTTGATAAAAATGCTTTTGTGAGAAACATGAATTCATGGAACCCTCCATTTGACTCCACATGAATGGTAGTACAGTTAAAAGAACAGTATCCGACCCGATTATATTCCTCCTTTTACTTTAAAGCCCGAATTGGGATAAAGGAAGGTCAAAAGTGAATAATGCATGCAATGTGGCACCCAAATGGATTAATGTATGAATGTACGATCTGCTCTCTTCACTATGCAAATGGACTACCACTCGCACACAAAGAGCGTCACACAGCAGAGAACAATCCATCATCACCCCCACTTGAAGTATGCACCTGCACAGCTATACATACTGCAGGAGACAATTACTGATGAGGATAAGGGCACAGAACTGAGCACAGGTGAAGGGTAGCAATGCTAACAGTTGATGAAGGGCTGTCTGGTACAGGGTGGAGGTGCAGCACGTTTACATGTGGCAACAGACTTTAGTAGGTCTGAACAAAGGCTGTTGTGCGCAAAGAGTTCCTGCTTCTGAAAGGTGGTCTGGGCAGCTTGGAAAGTTCCACAATCCAGACATGCACTGTCTGCACAGAAGCCTGTTATTTGCCACATAGCAACTGCAGTAGAGATCTCGGCAACTTGGCCATGGGCATTGTAATGTTCCCAAAGATTGTATTTGATGTCCCACTCAACCCGAAGCACAGGTGCCGCTGGTTGGCACTCATATAGACGGCAGTTCTGTGCCCTCACATATCCTTACACAAGTGATAGTAAGCACTGCCTCTGGAAGCAATTAGTCCCCAGAAAGTTGCATTTTGGAAAACCAAAAGATTTAATGCCAGAATTCCAGGAAGACTGAGCAAACACTCAGAACAAAAGGATTTTTGGAACTACCAGTTGTTTCCAATTAATGGCTTGAATTAAGTAAAGATAATTCTGTCACGTCCTATGAATAAAAGGCCAGATAAGGAATATCTGGGGTTGTCCCTCAATGGCCTCTTTCCTTTCTGGTTTACTGCCGTATTAGAAGGGTGAGAAATAAGGGAGTTGAGCATCTTCTCCAATAGCCAGGTTTTTAGATCCGTCTTTGACATGTGTGTATTTATTGTGCATAACACCTAAACTGGAATCCAGGTTTTGGGAATAAATCCAAAAGGTTCACTGGCTCAAAGGAACAGGCAAAGTGGGAAGTTAAAAGTTGGAAGGTTAAGTTTAACTTGGAGATGAATGTTTTAAAGCACATTGTGTTATGTAACAGTTCCAGTCTCTTGGATATGCATACATAGACACACACACATCAATTAAATCTAACCATAAGAGCATCTTGCCAAGTTGACTGACACACACAATCAGCTAATACTCACATATTGAGATACACAAACTACTGTTGTGCCAATAACGTCAATTAATATATACATCTAAATGTCTCAATGTTTAACCTTATGATAGCATTGTTTTCTGGTTATGTTAATAAATAGCGTTAGTTCATGGATTTTGTGCCAGTTCTTTAATGACTTTAGCAAGAAGAGGTTTATTAGTTCACTCAGTGGTGCACTAGGTGATTGGCTTGTGTAACTGTTGACACACTTTGGGCAGGCAATGCAATACAATACAGTACAGATGCAAGCCAAAAATTTAAGCAGCGAATAACCCTGAGACAAAGGTGGTAAATCTCCAACCAGTTTTCTGGTGTGCAGCTGAGGTAGAATGGTTAAAGATGCATCTTATACCCTCCAATTAATATTCCTTACATAGTTTACATATTTACCAGTGACAACATTACAAGCAGTTCTGTGCCAACATACAGTCCTGAACAAGTGACAATAAGCATTAGCTTTGGAAGTGCTGAGTCCACAGCAACTAATGCAGTGAGCCTTGCACAGATACAAGTCCACCAGGCTTATTGGCATACCAGTAATGGGCTTTCAATATCTCCTGCAGTCGGCTATATAGTCAAACACCATTGCGATTCCAACTAGAAGTGCACTTAATTTCAAGGTACATCCACAATTATTAGAGAACACACAGCAAGAGACATTCAACATGTACGCCACTCGGGCTACACAACTTACTAAAATGAGTTTATTACTACTGTATCATCTGTCATTCTTTTTATGAAGAAAATGAAGCATCAGCTACTCAAAGTTGAGAAAGACATGTTATGAAGCAAAAACTAACAGGAATGTTCTGGTCTGGTCTGTCTGGCTTCATATTGCATCACATGGTGCATTTACCCCATAAGCCATGCGGCGCACACCCATGCACGCACACAGGTAACCATTCATTTTCTCACACATACAAGTAAACTACCAATCATGCTCATAAACAAAGTATTGTGGTAAAGCAAATAAACACAATTTATGACTCAAGCACTTGTGCTAACATAATGTTTTCTCCTGAGATACAAACCAGTATGACAAAACAGGTGGGAGAAAATTTGAAACAGTACTGGTGATAATCTATTGATGGTTGAGGCACCTTAAGAAGTTTTGTGAAGAACTATGTCTTCTCAAGTAACATTTCTTACCATGTTGGAAGAGTTAACTAACAGCTCCTTTTGCAATTTCTCTTTTTCTGACAAACATTGCTGTAGTCTTTCCACTTCTTCCTTGTAATGGGCCAGCATGCCCTCTTTACTTGCATCCAAAGTTTTAAAAGACTGCATCTCCGTAACTAGCTTTGTGTTTTCAATTTCTGTATTCTTTGCATGAACCTGCAAATAATTATGATGTTCACATCAGATTTTCACATCGTTCACCTGACGAAGGAGGAAGCCTCCGAAAGCTTGTGAATTTAAAATAAAATTGCTGGACTATAACTTGGTGTTGTAAAATTGTTTACAATTGCAAATAATTAATTAGTTATAAAGTGTAATTACTTGGTTAGATGGCTAGTAGAAATCAGTACCTAGCAGTCGAGCATTTTTGAAACCTAAATTAAATGTGAAAAGCAGTATCATGCACACATTCCAAAAGTGACTGCTTGCAAGATTGCTTTAAACCAAACGGTAATAGATTTAAAGTGGGAATGTTCAAGATCTATGCCGGATTAGTGGAACTTGAACAGATTAACTTCCCTATAGCATCTTCTCCATTTCCTGTTGCAGCACAGAATCTGTATGTTTATGAGCATAACAGAAACCTCTAATAATTAACTGTCAGACAGTTCAGTATTTATTTCCAAGTACAAGAATAAATTACATGTTAAAACTGAATGAGAATTTAAGTACTAATTCATAATGTTACCCAATCAGAAGCAGCTTTTGCCTTGCAGCAGCCCCATGCACAGGTTTTATGAGACAAAGATACTAAATACAACCTACTTAATCTGTGTCAAATCCGCACACTTACTGTTATAAATTGGATAGTCAAGTGGTGAAGGATAGAATTCTAGAGCCTGGTCTCCAGTTACTTCCAAGCCTTTATTCAGAGATCCCCCTTACACACAGCACGCCCGAGATAAGCGCATATAAAAAGGATACGAGAGAGTCCCCAATTGATACACACCACCTGAATACAATTAACATTAATTGATATAAATCACATGATACAATTAATACTTACCACCGTGAAAAGACATGTTTGCAACAGGTAATATAAAAACAGCTGACAAAATGATCAGATATCTGCTATTGCCATTGCGTCGGTGTCCTTTCACTCGATCCACTTGGAGCCCCTGACTATCTTGGGGCTGTGCAATTGCAGGATTGCGTGGTCCTAATGCCACCCCTGTGCCCAATTTTCACAATTGTACAACTACCTTATAATTGTTCAATGCTACAATTCAACATTGTTGCAACTGTAATAATACAAAAAATACATTTCGAATTACCAATTATAATTATTTTTTTTGGAAAAGTGAACCAATGAAACCATTCAAAAATGCTTTATGAGAAGATTTGTGGCCATTTTCCCTCTTGGTAACTGAAATATCTCATGTCCAAAATAAGGTCATCTAAGGAGGGCACTGTTGTTTTGTCAGATTGCACCCATGTACAGCAATGATTAGGAAGTGTGTATTTAAATTACCTATTTGGTCAGATTGAACCAGTTCTATAATTGCGGCCTTAATGTGTGTGGTGACTATTTTTGTTAAGATTTTTGAGTCAAAATTCAATAGGGAAATAAGCCTATAGCAGGTGCACTGATTAGGACCATTGTCTTTTCTGAAGATCAGGGAAATTACTTCTCTACAAATGTGTAGGGTTATACCAAAGATAGTGATATGGTAGAAGGCATCAAGGTGTCAGGGTGCTAGTTCTTGTAAAAGATAGTGATATGGTAGAAGGCATCAAGGTGTAAGGGTGCTAGTTCTTGTAAAAGTCTCTGCAGGGACCCACCAGAGTCCAGGACTTTTGCCACCTAAGTTCATTTTATTGCCTTTAGGGTGTCTTACAGAGAGATGGTAACATCCATTTGTGCCCAAGTGCATTGTGAAATCAGGAGAGGGAAGACAGTGCAGATAGTTCTGGAAGTCTTCCTTTGAGGATCTCTTATCTGGCTGTGTAAAGTTCTGAAGATCAGGTTGATACAGTTCGGGTTTATGGTCAGAAAACCATCTTGGAGACATAATGCTGGGATTCTAGAACTGGTTTCTTGATTTTGTACGCAGTGGAAGCAAGGAGATAGCCTTGTTTGTCTTAATGTTCATTGTATCTGCACAAATATTTACGATAAGGAACCTAAAGCTATTGCAACTATTACCTTGTACAGCTCTTTCTCATCCTTTTCATTCTTCAGTTGTAATTCCAGTTGTTCTTTTTCAACAATTAGTCTCCTCAGTTTGTGCTTTATGCTGGGGAAACAATTTTATATTTTAAACTAGGTCACAATATATATCTCAAGAAAATGTAACTGACATCTACATGTAATAGTGAATTAAAAGGGTCCAATTTACAAAACATTAGCAATGTTTTTAATATCAAAAAAATAAAATTTGTCCTCATGCAGTGCTTCACAGCACATCCCTCAACATGTTGTAACTGAACATCTTTAGCATGGCACAAATTCAGAGCGCCACAAAATGAAAAGTTTCCACCCTGCAATAAAAACAAAATCAAATGCCAGATAAGGAATTTGATAACTTTTATTTAAATTTAATGGAATTTTAACTTTCTGAAGTCAGGACTCTTCGATTTTGAAATGTATAAAATGCAAGAAAGTCTGGGTTTTTTTTTGTTAACTTGCAATCCATTACACCTGATGTGATTAGCAATGTGTTTTTTTTAAAAAAACGTCTCTGAAGTTAGCTTCTGCAAGAGTGGTAAAATGTGGAGTCTCCTATTTTTTCGAAGAATTTTGCAGCACAGAAGGCAGCCCTCAGACCCATTGAACCATGAAAACTTAAATGTCACTGCAACTTAGTTATCATTGTAATACAGCAAGTTTTCTAGAGCAATACATCAAATGAGGTAAAAATATGACATGGCTGATACTAACAAATACAGATTGCACAAAAATATCTGCAATACTATTTAACCACCACCTTCCATAACCTGATTATGCAAATAATTTCCATCTCTCCAGGAAAATATCTTCCAGGAATTTCCAACAGTAAATGACCTAGTTTCTAGTTTCTGGGTATAGGTTTAATAATATTTAATTTGTATTCCTTACATTATTTGTTTCAGATTCAGCAGAAATCAGGATGGCAGCTAGAACCATTTTGAAAAAATAAACTGAGCAATGTGATTGGTTCAAATTACTGTATTTGAATTGGTTGCTGTTCAGTGGGATCTATATTTCAAACAAATCACTTTCGATTATGTCCCTTATCTGAGTCAATCAGAAAAGCACATTTCATTTTTGTTTTGTTAATGGTAGATTTAATGCATTTAAGGTGCGACAGGCTATGCACAAGACATTTAATTACAATTTTATATATTATATATATATATATATAAAATGGACATTTCTTTGCATACTTACTCATGTCTGGCATTTCAATATTTTCTGTTGTGCTATATTGAAGAGTGAACACACTTCAGATGCTTACCTATAATCTCGAATCTCTGTAGTAAAACTACCAATTTCAACTCAAAACTGTTAATTTTATGTACAGATTAAGATTCCTACCCAATATGGCACTTGACTTTTGTTCCAGCTTATGAAGTTCCAAGACATGGACTGAAATATCCTGAAGTAAATCATACCTTGATGACATACTCAAGAAAGCCACTGAAGGTTTAAAGAAATATACTGCTTCGTCTCCATTTCATTTAATTCTTTTATTCCATTTCTCGGGTTATATTATTCTGGTTTCATACTTCACATTTTCTCCTTATTTCTTCTTCCTCTTAATACCTTTCTTAATCCTTACGATTTTCATTTAACTTTCCTCATTTCTTTCTCCAGTATTTCCTGCTAATTTCTTCATTTCCCTTCCCACCCCACCTCATATAGACTTATTTTTGTGTCCTTTCTCCTCGTTGTGAATGAAATATACCTCTGTAATGGTTCAGTGGCCATACTGGCAATAGGAAGAAAGCTTGTTATTGCTCATGAAACATTATAGCCACTGGAGGAAAATATGTCTTGGGCATAAAAGTACCTATTTCAAAAAGTATGTTGCCAGGAAAGGAGGGAGGAGAAAAAGGAACCGCAATATGGTGGTGGTGGGGGATGAGAATGTGGTGCTGATGATACAAAATTATAAGGGACATGCTGGTATATTATGGAGGGCTAAACACTAAACATCCATGGCAAATCTTGGACTGCTTCAATAATTATGAACCCAGATGGGAAAATAACTCCACAGCACATCAACATTTTTCATACCTGTCCAATTCGGTTTCTTTTGCAATGGCTTTCTGATTAGCAATTACAATGTCTTCTTCAAGTTGAGTAATTTTTGCAGCAGCTTCCTTGTACTTTTTCTCAATGTCTTCTTTCTCAATTTTCAAAGCTGCTGAACTCTGAAAGAGATCCTAGTCATACAAAAAAAAATTCTGTTAATAACAGATTTCAGTAAGGCAATGAATTAGAATTTGAGCTTATATACACCGCGAGTACTTGCATTTATTGTATTATTCCGTACACTAGTAGGTACATGCTGCATTTAACTGCTGCAATCTTCCACATGTACGTCCTTTACTTACTGAACTGTTCCATCATGTATTATAAATTTTGTTAAATTATGTATTATAATGAGAAGAAATTCCTCCAACCGCCTCTTCTTCACATCTTATGATCCCTCTCCACCACACCCTCATCCTCGCTTTGGACAGT
Organism: Heptranchias perlo; assembly: GCF_035084215.1. Lineage (NCBI taxonomy): Eukaryota > Metazoa > Chordata > Chondrichthyes > Hexanchiformes > Hexanchidae > Heptranchias > Heptranchias perlo. The sequence goes on along the minus strand of NC_090326.1, from coordinate 68,338,624 downwards.
AAATACAAGGAACTGATTCAATTCTTCATGATTAAAGCTAGCTCCCTTTAACTCCTTTGCCTCTTCAGCAGTCTTCCCTCTGCCCTCCTCTTGACCAAGCAAAGACCCATCCCATACTCTGCATTTTCCTCCTCTCAAAATGTAGTACTCTTGACTCATTCATGAAGCCCATCTTTTGCTCCCTGACCTTTATTCCACTCGACTACCCACTGCCTTTTGTGGGAGAGAATTCCACACCTCTACCACCATTTGTGCGAAGAAGTGTTTCCTAACTTCTCTCCTAAATGGCCTGGCTCTGATTTTAAGGTTATGGCCTCTGGTGCTAGACTCCCCCACCAGCGGAAAAAGTTTCTCTCTATCTATCCTATCAATTCCTTTCAAAATCCTAATATCCTCAATCAAATCAACCATTAACCTGCCATATTCCAGGGAATACAAGCCTATGTAATCTCTCCTCATAATTTAACCCTTGAAGCGCTGCACTCCTTCCAAAGTCTATATATCCTTTCTAAGGTGCGGTGCCCAGAACTGAAAATAGTAATCCACTTGTGGTCTAACCAGGGCTTTTTACAGCTGTAGCAAAACTTCCTCCCTCTTTATATTCTAGCTCTCTAGTTATAAAGGCTAACATTCCATCAGTTTCTTTGATTATTTTTTGTACCTGACTACTATATTTTAGTGATCTTTGTACATGGACCCTTAAATCTCTTTGGACCTCTACTGTTCCTAGCCTTTCACCATTTAAAAAATACTTGGATCTATCCTTTTATCGTCCAAAATGGATGACCTCACACTTATCTGCGTTGAAATCCATCTGCCACAGTTTTGCCCGCTCATCTAATCCATCAGTATCTCTTTGTAATTTTATGCTCCCGTCTACACTACTTACCATGCCACCAATCTTTGTGTCATCCGCAAACTTGGATATATGGCTCTCTACTGTGTTATCCAAGTCATTAATAAATTTAGTGAATAGTTGAGGCCCCAGTACAGACCCCTGTGGGACACCACTAGTCACTTCCTTGCAACATGTTGCCTCGCATCTATACATCCATCACTTCATGTCCAGGACTCTCCAATCTGGTCTAATCTTCCTTGACTTCAGCTGTCTTTCATACAGTTGACTACTTAATCCTCTTCAACAGTTTCTCCTTTGCAATCTACCTCCATGACACCACTCTTTCTTCGTTTCACTCATAACTGTTACAGCAAAGACTTTATATCACTGTCAATTGGTTCTCCTCCTCTGCCCGCATGATCTCCAGTGTAACCCCCGTAACTGGGTACGGTAGCATAGTGGTTATGTTATGGACTAGTAATCCAGAGGCCTGGACTAATAATCCGGAGTCGTGAGTTCAAATCCTGCCACAGCAGCTGGGGAATATAAATTCAATTAATTAAATAAATAAATTTAAAAACCTGCTATCCGTAATGGTGGCCATGAAACTCCCGGACTGTCGTAAAAAAACCCACCTGGTTCACAAACATCTTTTAGGGAAGGAAACCTGCCGTCCTCACCAGGTCTGACTCCAGACCCACAGCAATGTGGTTGATTCTTAATTGCCCTCTGAAATGGCCTAGCAAGCCGCTCTGTTGTACGATCTCGCTACAGAAAGTCACAATAAGAATAAAACCGGACAGACCACCCGGCATTGGACCACTAGGCACCGGACACAACAATGGCAAACCAAGCCCAGTCGATCCTGCAAAGTCCTCCTCACTAACATCTGGGGACTTGTGCCAAAATTGGGAGATCTGTCGCACAGACTAGTCAAGCAACAGCCTGACATAGCCATACTCACAAAATCATACCTTTCAGCCCACGTCCCAGACTCTTACACCACCATCCCTGGGTATGTCCTGTCCCACCGACAGGACAGACCCACCAGAGGTGGTGGTACAGTGGTATACAGTCAGGAGGGAGTGGCACTGGGAGTCCTCAACATCGACTCCAGACTCCATGAAATCTCATGGCATCAGGTTAAACATGGACAAGGAAACCTCCTGCTGATTGCCACCTACCACCCTCCCTCAGCTGATGAATCAGTCCTCCTCCATGTTGAGCACTACTTGGAGGAAGCACTGAGGGTAGCAAGGACACAGAATGTACTCTGGGTGGGGAACTTCAAAGTCCATCACCAAGAGTGGCTCGGTAACAACACTGTTGGCCAAGTGCCGAAGGACATAGCTGCCAAACTGGGCCTGCGGCAGGTGGTGAGCGAACCAACACGAGGGAAAAACCTCTTCCTCACTAATCTACCTGTCGCTAATACATCTGTCCATGACAGTACTGATAGGAGTGACCACCGCACACAGTCCTTGTGGAGACGAAGTCCAGTCTTCACACTGAGGACACCATCCAACATGTTGTGTGGCACTACCACCGTGTTAAATGGGATAGATTCAGAACACATCTCGCAGCTCAAAACTGGGCATCCATGAGGCACTGTGGGCCATCAGCAGCAGCAGAATTGTATTCCAGCACAATCTGTAACCTCATGGCCCGGCATATTCCTCACTCTACCATTACCAACAAGCCAGGGGATCAACCCTGGTTCAATGAGGAGTGTAGAAGAGCATGCCAGGAGCAGCACCAGGCGTACCTAAAAATGAGGTGCCAACTGGTGAAGCTACAACACAGGACTACATGCATACTAAACAGCGGGAGCAACATGCTATAGACAGAGCTAAGCGATTCCACAACCAATCAAAGCTCTGCAGTCCTGCCACATCCAGTCGCGAATGGTGGTGGACAATTAAACAACTAATGGGAGGAGGAGGCTCCTTGAACATCCCCATTCTCAATGATGGCAGAGTCCAGCACACGAGTGCAAAAGACACAGCTGAAGTGTTTGCAACCACCTTCAGCCAGAAGTGCCAAGTGGATGATCCATCTCGGCCTCCTCCTGATATCCCCATCATCACAGAAGCCAGTCTTCAGCCAATTCGATTCACTCCACATGGTATCAAGAAACAGCTGAGTGCATTGGATACAGCAAAGGCTATGGGCCCCGACAACAATCCTGACCGTAGTGCTGAAGTCTTGTGCTCCAGAACTAGCTGTGCCTCTAGCCAAGCTGTTCCAGTACAGCTACAATACTGGCATCCACCCGACAATGTGGAAAATTGCCCAGGTATGTCCTGTCCACAAAAAGCAGGACAAATCCAATTCGGCCAATTACTGCCCCTTTAGTCTACTCTCAATCATCAGCAAAGTGATGGAAGGTGTCGTCGACAGTGCTATCAAGAGGCACTTACTCACCAATAACCTGCTCACCGATGCTCAATTTGGGTTCCACCAGGACCACTCGGCTCTGGACCTCATTACAGCCTTGGTCCAAACATGGATAAAAAAGCTGAATTCCAGAGGTGAGGTGAAAGTGACTGCCCTTGACATCAAAGCAATAGTTGACAGAGTGTGGCACCAAGGAGCCCTCGTAAAATTAAAATCAATGGGAATCAGCGGGAAAACTCTCCACTGGCTGGAGTCATACATAGCACAAAGGAAGATGGTAGTGGTTGTTGAAGGCCAATCATCTCAGCCCCAGGACATTGCTGCAGGGCAGTGTCCTAGGCCCAACCATCTTCGGACACTCATCAATGACCTTAACGCCATCATAAGGTCAGAAATGGGGATGTTTGCTGATGATTGCACAGTGTTCAGTTCCATTCACAACCCCTCAGGTAATGAAGCAGTCCATGCTCACATGCAGCAAGACTTGGACAACATCCAGGCTTAGGCTGTTAAATGGCAAGTAACATTCGCGCCAGGCAAATGCCAGGCAACGACTATATCCATCAAGAGAGAGTCTAACCACCTCCTCTTGACATTCAACGGCATTACCATCGCCGAATCCCCCACCATCAACATCCTGGGGGTCACCATTGACCAGAAACTTAACTGGACCAGCCACATAAATACAGTGGCTACAAGAGCAGGTCGGAGGCTATGTATCCTGCAGTGAGTGACTCACCTCCTGGCTCCCCAAAGCCTTTCCACCATTTACAAGGCACAAGTCAGGAGTGTGATGGAATACTCTCCACTTGCCTGCACGAGTGCAGCTCCAACAACACTCAAGAAGCTCGACACCACCCAGGACAAAGCAGCCCGCTTGATTGGCACCCCATCCACCACACTAAACAGTCACTCCCTTCACCACCGGTGCACCATGGCTGCAGTGTGTACCTTCTACAGGATGCACTGCAGCAACTCGCCCAGGCTTCTTCGACAGCACCTCTACCACCTGGAAGGACAGGGGTAGCAGGCACATGGGAACACCACCTGCATGTTCCCCTCCAAGTCACACACCACACCGACTTAGAAATATATTGCCGTTCCTTCATCGTCACTAGGTCAAAATCCTGGAACTCCCTACCTAACTGCGGGAGAACCTTCACCACACGGACTGCAGCGGTTCAAGGCGGCGGCTCATCACCACCTTCTCAAGGGCAATTAGGGATGGGCAATAAATGCTGGCCTTGCCAGCGACACCCACATCTCATGAACGAATAAAAAAAAACACGATTCCCAGCACCCTCATCATCATTTATACATGCCACCCCTTGGCAACATCATTTGTGAAGCATGGAGCCTACATCCATGTAGCACCTGATGACATCCAGCTTTATCTGTCTGCCGTCTCCTCTGCTTTCAATCTATGGCTACAAATTCTCCAAAATAAAGACCTGGAAAAACTAATTCTTCCTCTAGCTTATTCTCTTTGGAACCCCCCTCCCCTAAATCAGCCATCTCCCTGTCTGTCACTTCAGTCTGTCTGGAGGCATGGAACCTCTGTACTGTTCAACTCCAAGCTGAGCTGAGCTTCCTTCCCTCAACCTTTCCATTACCAAGACCATTTTCTCCTATCTCCACAACGTTGCCTGCATCTGGCCCTACTTCTTCCCCCATACTGCCAAAATCCTAGCCTATGTTTTTATCTCTGAGGCTAGACTTCTCGAAGGCTTTCCTGAATGACCTCTCAAGCTCTACAAATTATAACTCATTTAGATGCCAAGGTGCACATCCTCACTCGAAGTCCCACACACTATATCACCCCCATCCTTCTCCAGCACTAATAGATCTCTGCTTCAATTCGCTCTGGAGTCACAGTCCACCTTATCTCAGCATTATCCTCTGGCTGCACGTTATCCTAGGTTTGTTCCCCCGCTTCCTTTTTGCCACTATTGGTGGCTATTCTTTCAGCCACTATATGCCTGCCTTCTGGAATACCCTCCCTAGAATCATCCACCTTGCCATCTCCCTCCTTCCCTCCGAAAGACTCTTCACAACCCTTCCTTTTGATTACACTTCCCCCAACCTTTTAGGTTTCACTTCTGCTAGTCATCTAGCATCTATTGTCTGTCTTATAAAGCACTTTGCAAAGACTTTCTGCTTGTAGTTGTAACAAATAAAACACCAAAACTAAAGTGTTCAGCACCACAATTTATTCATAAGCTTATGCACTTTAGGCATTTATATTTTTTCCACTTTTAAGTGGCTGTCTGACTATAAATGACAAAATGAATAATCAGGGATGGATATTAACAAGAACACACCATTTTCTGCAGACACCTGTAATATACAGCCATAATATACTTAAACATAACACTTCTCACATTCTTCAATAAAAATAAATCCTGCATTAAAAACTCTTATTCTTGCATACGCCAACTGCCAAAACAATCTCAACTACAAAACATTTTCGATGATTTACACCACGTTTCCATTCACAGATTGTCACTAGATAAGGATACTTCAGAACCTTTCATTCATATGTTCTTTTGTTGCATTATCCAGACGTTTGAAGAATTGTAACCTCCTCGATATTAGGTTTGCTCACAAGGAAGAGACTGAACATTATCGAATCCATCCCCCCCCCCCCCCCCACCATATCAAACTTCTTAGTTACCAAATCATTTCTGTACTTTGACAGACTTGGAACAAAGCTATCTTAAGGTTGAGGAACTAATCTGTGATGGGTGACAATATGCCCCAGCAAGGAGCTAACACTTACAGGGCAGAAAAAAAAAATTGGCAAAGAAAGGGGGAGTGTTCAAATGAAGCCAGTCAGCCAAAATTTATCTAACTATGCTAAACATTTTACATCTGCGTATACTTCCTGTCAACTTGATTCATTATAAATTCCTATGCCTACATTTATAGTGCAAACTGCCTATGTAAAGTTGTCACACTGTTTCACCACCACTGGCAGGAGGGTATAACTACAGCATGAGAAGGTTACATAGGCAGTTTCTGTTAAAAATGTGGATATAAGAAATAAAGACTTACATTTATATAGTGCTTTTAACAACCTCATGACATTCCAAAGTGCTTTACAACCAATGAAGTACTTTTGAAGTGTCAGCACTGTTATATAGGAATTTATAATGGAAATCTAAAACAAACAAAATGCATGCAACTTTAAAACGGGGACTGAATTATGCCTGTACGCTCTGGTCCGATTATTCCCTGCCTCAACCCTGCTTCACCTAAAAACTATACTTGGTCTTGACTGCCATTTAAACGGCTACTGGAGATTGAATCGAGAAAAAAAAATCATATCACTGACACAATTGTTCCATCTAGTCAGTTACTGTTGTGAGCATATTTTAAACACAAGAACAGCCATTTTTCATGTCTATGAAATTGTTATAGATAACAAATTTAACAATTAACCAAAAGTAAATTCATTTGCAAATAGATTTTTTTATTTTTCATTTTTAAACTTACTGAAGTGATCTTCCCAATTGTCCTCCTTTATATTACACATCAAAATTCTTGCACTTTTTTGATAGTTTTTCTTCAATATACAAATTTAATGGCAATATATAGGTTGTTTAGTGATAACATTTCAGAATACATACTTTGCTCACTACTGCATTAAAACAATATCAAAGTTAGCAGACTCAAAATGTGCAATAGCAACATCGAACTTTTAGACTTCTAAAAATCTTGAAAACTCAAACTGTGGTTAATAAACATAAGGGG